>NC_142881.1:15098000-15747000 GCF_051225735.1 Oryctolagus cuniculus
AATGACAGAACACATAAGAGATACTACATAAATAACAAAAGTAAATAATGTAATAAATAGCCAAAAATCATGTTAGTAAGGTGTACACAAAAGCTACACATGTTCAAAATTATTTCTATGTCCAAAATTTTTTCTCCCAATCATAAAATTTTTATAATCTCTATATACATAAACATTTTAATTAACATTTTAAGTTATATAATTTTAAAATAAATCTTATTACTTTACTACTACTAAAATATTTTGAAGCATCTAAAATTTCCATATTTTGAGAACAGAAACACCTTCTCTACCTCACCATCACACAAAGCAGAACTTAACTCTTTGTGTTGAATTTTAAAAACTCATTTTATTGAAATAGATAACTATAAAAATATCAGTATATACATCTGCCTACTTGTCAGCTAGAATTCACCCTAATCTATCCAAATAGGTATTTCTGAAAACATATTCAAACCACTTTGAGAATAAACACATTGAGAATAAAGAATATTTATAAAGTAATCTCTGTTTCCAATAAGCTGAACTACTTGCTTATTTCTGCTATATCAGTGTTTATATTATGGCATCTATCCTTGACAGTCACGGTGCAACAGTACACAACAGAGTATTACAATCACCTTTGAAATTTAACCATCAATATCTACACTAAATTTATTCTGAAGTATACATCAATTTTTAAGGATTATTTATTTTCACCTACTTGAAAGACACAGTGAGAGAGAGGGAGAGTGAGAGAGATTTGCAATCTTCCATCACTGGGTCACCCCCAGGTGACCCAATGGTCACATCCAGGACTGGGCCAGGCCGAAGCCAGGAGCCCAGAACTCCATCAGTGTCTCCCACATGGGTGGCAGGGTCCCAAACACTTGAGCCATCATCTGCTGCTTCCCAGAATGCACTAGCAGGAAGCCAGATCAGAAGCTGAGTATCCGGGATTCAAATTGGCATTCCAATATGGGATGCAGTGGCTTCACCCACTGCATGACAACACTTATCTCTGTATTTAAAATGAATAAATCACATACAGGGGGCCAGCATTGTAGTGCAGCAGGTGAAGCTGCTGCCTGTGACACCAGCATCCTATTTGAGTACTAGCCGCTCTTCTTCCAACCCAACACCCTGCTTATGCGCCTAGGAAAGCAGAAGATGCCCAAGTGCTTGGGTCCCTGCCATCCATGTGAGATACCTGGATGGAGTTCTAGTCTCCTGGTTTTGGCCCAACTCAGCCCAGCCATTGCAGCCATCTGGAAAGTAAATCAGCAGATGGAAGATTCCCTGTATCCATATAACTCTGCTTTTCAAACAAATACATAAATCCTTTTTAAAAATCGTGTAAAGGGGCTAGCATTGTGGCACAATGGGTAAAGCTGTCACCTGATATTGACATCCCATATGGGCACTGATTTGTATCCTGGCTGCTCCTCTTCCAATCCAGCCCCCTGCTAAAGATCTGGAAAAATCAACAGAAGATGGGCCAAGTATTTGGGGCCCCACCACCCATGTTAAGCCACTGCCTGCAGTGCCAGCTATTCCATTTCTGATTCAGCTGATAATGATTATTCCAGATAATGCCCCTAGGAAAGCACCAGAAGATAACCCAAGCATTGGGACCCCTGTCACCCTCATAGGAGACCTGGAAGAAGCTCTTAGCCCCTGGCTTCATCCTGGTCCAACACCAGCCATTACAGCCATCTGGGGAGTGAATCAGCAGATGGAAAATCTCTCATTCTCTCTGTGTGTCTCTCCCTTTATCTCTATTTCTGACTTTCATATAAATAAATATATATTTTTTTAAAATTATATGTAGTTGGCCGGCGCTGTGGTACAGCGGGTTAAAGCCCGCTACAGTGCCGGCATCCCATATGGGCACCAGTTTGAGTCCCAGCTGCTTCACTTCCAATCCAGCTCTCTGCCATGGCCTGGAAAAGCAGTAGAAGATGGCCCAAGCCTTGGGCCTTTGTACCCACGTGGGAGACCCAGAAGTCGTCCCTGGCTCCAATCAGCTGACTTTGGATCAGCTCAGTTCTGGTAGTTGTGGTCATTTGGGGAATGAGCCAGCAGATAGAAAACCTCTGTCTCTCTCTCTGGAGCCACCTCTCTCTGTAACTCTGTCTTTCAAATAAATAAAATAAATCTTAAAAAATAAATAAATAGATAAAAATAAAAAAATAAAATTATATGTAGTTACTTTTCTACAACTGGCTAACAATTCATCAACTAAAACAGTTACTCACCTAAGTACAGCTATTAAAGGTGCATATATTGAATCTCCATCATAAACATACATATGATCCCAGCTACATTCTGTAGCAAAATGATTGAATCTTAATCTTAACACAGCATTTGGACTGAAAAAAATTAAAATATTTTAAAATTAATATATAATGTACAAAGCACAGATTGAAGAAATTTAAAATAGAATATTTTATTAAAAACCTATTATAGATAATTTACTATATGTATACTTAAATCAATAGAATAAAAGATTAATAAGACATCACATATAATTTTAAAAATAAGATGTAACTTTCAAAATATTTTAACAGGTTATATTATGCATATTTTCTAAAAATTTTGCCAACAGGTAATAGTCCATTCTATTGATTAAGGGAGAAGTTACAAAGATTTGTATATATTATTGAAAGCTTATTTAGCTAAACACTTAAAATGAATACATTTTCAATGAATAGAAATTGTTTTTAAATAAAGCTGCCTTTAAAAATTCACTACACAATAAGCTATTATTCTCATTTCTACAATTCAGTGAAACATTAATAACTTCTTCAAATTGTAATCAAAAGTCTCAATATTTTTAACAAATAAACAGACTACACATATACAGCAAAGAAATGACAGCTTTTAACTTTTAAAAAATTTTAAATAACAAAAAACATGGGTTCCCAAATATACTCAAAAATTCATAAAATTCTTCTAAAAGAATTCGAGTCAATTCACATATCATCTACTCATATGTTAAAACATAGCCCAGGCCGGCGCCGCGGCTCACTAGGCTAATCCTCCAGCTTGCGGCGCTGGCACACCGGGTTCTAGTCCCGGTCGGGGCACCAGATTCTGTACCGGTTGCCCCTCTTCCAGGCCAACTCTCCGCTGTGGCCCGGGAGTGCAGTGGATGGCCCAGGTCCTTGGGCCCTGCACCCCATGGGAGACCAGGAGAAGTACCTGGCTCCTACCATCAGATCAGCGCAGTGCGCCGGCCGCAGCGCGCCGGCCGCGGCAGCCATTGGAGGGTGAACCAATGGCAAAGGAAGACCTTTCTCTCTGTCTCTCTCTCACTGTCCACTCTGCCTGTCAAAAAATAAAATAAATAAATAAATAAAAAATAAAAAAACATAGCCCTAATTACTGAAAAATACTCTGAAATAGATAAGTAACTCTCCAACAAAATGTCCTTTTAAAAATATTCTTAGATCTAAAATAGTGAATAGTATGAACTAATGGTATAATTTCAGCATGGAATATTTTTATACTTCATATGGAGTATTCAAATTTTATAAGATGTTTAAAACAAGCTAAAACTTTCCAATTTAATGTCAAAGAAATATAACTCAAAAATGAGATACATATAAAACTAATCTATTATCATAAGTGAAAGTGTGCTACACTTTTTACATTAAACATGATGCCTCTAAGATGTAAATTCCATGAAAAAACACTTCTAATAATAAGTAATTAAACTATTCAACTATAAAGGCATTAACCTTAAAGTGTTAGCATTAATATGACACCACCTTTATCATTTCAGAATAAAATAAATTAACCTAAATTGCATACTTACTAGCCTTCAATTAGCCATGTACATTTAGTTTTATACTTATAGTTAATTGGGCCATCTGTTAAATATCCAGAAGGTTCTGTTAACCTAAAAGAGA
Source organism: Oryctolagus cuniculus (assembly GCF_051225735.1). NCBI lineage: Eukaryota > Metazoa > Chordata > Mammalia > Lagomorpha > Leporidae > Oryctolagus > Oryctolagus cuniculus. The sequence goes on from NC_142881.1 coordinate 15,101,894, forward strand.
AAACAAAATCATGAAAACAATTACCTTAAAGTAACGTTAAGACATGCAGTAATGTTTGAACATTTGAAAGTCATTAATCCAAAGAATGGGACATGGCAATTTCCCAAAATGGAGGATTTACATACAACTTAGGGAAATATGCAAATTGCTATATTTCTCTCTAAATCTCAAAGGAAATTCATTTTGGTTCTTTTCAAACCTTGATACATCATGAACATTTTAATTCACATAATAGAAAAAGACAATTGGGGCCGGTGCTGTGGCACAGTGGGTTAACACCCTGGCCTGAAGCACCAGCATCCCATATGGGCGCCGGTTCGAGACCCGGCTGTTCCACTTCGAATCCAGCTCTCTGCTATGGCCTGGGATAGCAGCAGAGGATGGTACAGGTCCTTGGGCCCCAACACCCACGTGGGAGATCAGAAGGAAGCTGCTGGCTCCTGGCTTCGGATCCGCACAGCTCTGGCTCTTGCAGCCAATTGAGGAGTGAACCAGTGGATAGAAGACCTCTCTCTCTCTCTCTCTCTCTCCCTCCCTCCCTCCCTCCCTCCTTCTCCTCTCTGTGTAACTCTGACTTTCAAATAAATAAATCTTAAAAAAAAAAGAAAAAGACAATTGAAAGATTAAACATTATAACGCTCATGCAAAACAGATTAAGTTAAATTTCACCTGTACAAAAATTCAGTTGAGGCAAAAAAAAAAAAAAGGAAAATCAATTGCACTTTGAAAGATGCAGATTCACAGCAAAGAGAAACAGCATATAGACATCTCACTTAGGAGACTTACATGGTTAGCTCTATTTACTTTCCATGTACCATGATTTCTAAGGTGGCTGTCTACAGATCTTATAGAGTTCTATCACCTATTTTTATGATCATTTTCTCTTATCTACTTTACATCTAGTCCAAGTATTCAGTCAATTTTATAAATAGACTAAATCAAAAGGTTTTATATCTTTATTTCATACACAGAAAGACAGTTGGGAAAATCTCAGATTTTCAGAATTTAAAGAGATTTAAAACATGGGGCCGGCGCCATGGCACACTAGGTTAATCCTCTGCCTGTGGCACTGGCATCCTATATGGGCGCCGGGTTCTAGTCCCGGTTGCTCCTCTTCCAGTCTAGCTCTCTGCTGTGGCCTGGGATACCAGAAGATGGCCCAAGTACTTGGTCCCCTGCACCCGCATGGGAGACCAGGAGGAAGCACCTGGCTCCTGGCTTTGGATTGGCGCAGCTCCAGCAGTTGCGGCCATTTGGAGAGTGAACCAAAGGAAGGAAGACCTTTCTCTCTGTATCTCTCTCTCTCACTGTAACTCTGTCAAATAAATAAACAAAATCTTTAAAAAAAATTTACAACAAAAGATCTCAAATCTATTTCATTTTGTTCTTACTTCCAGCCCAATTATCAACAAAAAACCATACTTTAAATAACTATAATATCTTCTCACTTAACATTTATATGTATTATGTATGTAAGTATATATACACTCACGGATCACAGATAATGGGTGATTATGTACTCACAAAAAGAACCACATATATACACACCAATATTAGGGTCACTATCTACTTTTAGATTAAATTAATTTTCCTTACAGAGACTTAAAAAACATCAGGGGGAAATTTTCATTTTCCTATATCAGAGTTGACAGAAAATATTAATATCATTTGTACATATTTCATAATCTCTGCTAACTACTTGGGTTTTATAATAAAGGGTTTATTTCATGCTTGGAAAATTTCTGAAGAATAGGCAAACTCCTATGTTCTTAAATTAGTGTTAATAAAGCTTTTTTTTTTTTGACAGAGTGGACAGTGAGAGAGAGAGAGACAGAGAGAAAGGTCTTCCTTTGCTGTTGGTTCACCCCTCAAGTGGCAAAGGCGCTGCGCCTATCTGAAGCCAGGAGCCAGGTGCTTCCTCCTGGTCTCCCATGAGGGTGCAGGGCCCAAGGACTTGGGCCATCCTCCACTGCTCTCCAGGGCCACAGCAGAGAGCTGGACTGGAAGAGCAGCAACTGGGACAGAATCCGGCACCCCGACCGGGACTAGAACTTGGGGTGTCGGCACCGCAGGCGGAGGATTAGCCTAGTGAGCCGCGGCACCAGCCTAAAATGAGCATTTTCTAAGTGCCTGCCGCTACTGTGAGTACATATAATATGTTACCTAATTAAAAAAATCTCAAAAACCCTGTGAGATAGTGAGTAATTAGTAATCTTATATCACAGATAACAAAACTGAAGCACAGGGTAATTAATTTGCCCTGATTATTCACTTCCAATAATACTGGACAAGGTAATTTAGAAAAACTCCCCACTGAAGACAACTTGATAGGCTGAGGAACAATTTTTTAAATTTTAAACACATCTTATAAATAATAAAATGATAAAAGCTGAAATCCAGAAGTGACAAATTCTTTAAGAGAAGCAAGGCATTCAAAGCTGCTTTGCTCTGCTGAGACAGACGCCTATCAGGCTTTTCCAATTGGGTGGGATGTGTTTGGAAGCCTCAGAATAGAAGAGGGACAAAGTCAGAGTTAATGGCCCACAAAAGGTGTGGAAACAAACGGCATGGCAGTTTGACTTGGAACACCTTAACTTTATTAAGGTAAGGATGTACAGAAATAAACCAGCCCTTAGCTAGACTGCAGTAGTCTTGCTACAAGTCATCTGGGTAGCAGAAAATTCCAAGCCTTAAAATCAGCCTCAGCAGCCTGCAACTGCTCATCTGCCAAGGCTCCTAATAGAAGATCCATGCTCTATAAAGAAAGATAATACCAATACAGCCCTCAAACTACTTCAATGAATAATTTTTCAAATAAAATATCTAGCACAATGATAATTATGCATGACAAAATGCAAAAAATAAGACACTGTAACTGACAATAGGAACAGACTCAAAGATACTCCAATTATTGATATTATTAGATATACTCTATAAAACAAATATGCTTATTAAGTTAAAAAAGAAGATTTAAAATGTTGGCAGTTAATTCAAACTATGAAAAGTAATAGCATATTTGAAAGAAATGATAGAAATTCTTGTATTAAAAGCAATAATCAAAACTGAGGATTCAACAAACAAGTTTAACCACAAATTAAACATAGTTGAAAAAAGTATGAAAGACCTAGAAGATAGGTCCATAGAAGATAACCAAACTACAGCAGAATATTTAAGAAATCAATCCTTCACGATAAAATTCCAAAAGCCGAGATTCTAGCTTCAGAGCAGGGGAAATAGGGAATAGGTAGAAGGTTAAAACCACAAATTATCAATTATGGTTTTATAAAAACAAGGATTACAATAGCTTTGCATACTCTCAGTTTGCTTATTAAATGTATATTCTTTCACTTTTTTCTTTTGTATACAAGCTGTTGGAAGTTAACTTTATAATTTAGTGTTCAGGCAACAGAATTTTCAGTGTGACTGGATGAATATGAGTTATTAAAAAATGATGAAAACAATGACTTTGGAGACTGAGTTTTTCTTCAGAGAAAAGACAAGAACTTCACATGCAGGAAGTCTATCTTCTCAGGTAGACACAGTGTTGTTTGGTTGTTGTTGGAGCATTCAAATATGTTTAAAAAGTTGCTTATGGAAGCTGAATCATTAAAGAGAACAAAGGGCCAGTTATCCATCTATTACCTCTCAACTCCAATTTCCCCTATTTGCCTACTCTGAAAAAAGATCTGAGCCCTTCAAATACTTTTCCTTTGCTAGATCCAAGACATTAAAGCAGCATGCTTTGTCAACAGCTCTTGAAGTCTGTGTGGCTTCTCTTACACAGACTCTTACATGGGACCCACCAGCACCCAGCACCCAGCCACTTCCACCAACACTGTCCCTCAGGAAAATTCACAGAAAAGTGCCCACAGGAGACACACTGACAGCTTTCCCTGGGCATCCTATATAGTGGTTTTAGGCAAAGTTCCAGTACGCAGATACTGAGCAAGTACTACCAACAACAACCCCAAAGAAAACTTCTCTGCCATTCATAAACCTACAGCCAGTCATGTCCTCCAAGAGATGTATAGATATCTGGCTAGAAGCAGGAAGTGGCCTTCACTTAGGCATTGTATCTCAGTCATAAAAGCAGTAGTGGATGCTCTTTATACCTAATATTTCTATACTCTTCAGCGTTCTCTTCAGTTCTCACTAACTAATCTCTCATTATTCCCAATTGCTAACACAGTTAACACCTCTTTACATTAAAATTTTCCTGTTAAAATCAAGAGTCTTTTTTTTCCTAACTTGACTTAGATCAATACACTAATAATTAAGGATGTATAAAATAAAATCACAATAACCACCACTTTGCACCTAACATAACAAATAAAATTAAAATTATTTGAAGGCGGAACAAAATAATGACTGAGTAAGAGACTCCAAGGATCTCCCACAGAGACACCAATTTGAGCAGCTAGTCACACAACAAATCACCTTCATAAGAGCCAAGGAATCCAAGTAACAGACCACAGTGCCTAGTTTTAGTATAATAATAATAAAAGATGCATTGAAGAAGGCAGAAGGAAACAGGTACCATATCACCCCGACCCCAACTCTTGGTAGCAAAACATGGAGAGAGACACTTTCCTCTTGAGTAGTGAGAGAGAATAAAGACCAGACCTTAGACCTGAAACCCAACGCCAGGCCTGCTATGGTGAAACCTAAAGTTGGACAGGACCTTCATGGCCTCTGACCCTTAGCTAGTACCTGCCTATGGAAATTCTGGAAAAGGGTCCACTTTTGCCACCCTTCCTCCAGCAGATAGTGGAGCAAGACTCCAGCAACTGGGTAGCAGGGTGGGGAAGTGAACTTAGGGCTTTGTCTGGAAGCCCAGAGTTGGGCCTTCTGCAGTGAGTCCCAATGCCAGGCAAAGCCCAAAGGCCTCTATCTTCAGTCCAGGGCTCACAGACACAACCCCGTCATCAGTCAGGGACCTGTGCCTTTGTGGTACAAATCACAGTTTCAGCCTGCATAACCCCCAGCAACTTATGGACATAGTGTGCCTCTGCAAGACAACGGATGTAGATATAAGATTCAAGTGCAATCCAGCTTATTGTCAAGCCTGGGCAGCCAACAAACTGCCTTTACCACCCCTCTCCCAAATGCACAAACAGTAAGGAGCAAGACTCCAGTCACTTAGGAGTAGGGCACCAAAGCCAACACAGGACTGTGTCTTAGATCAAATAAGGTTATCACTGGGCAGATACTAACAGTGAGTGTGCACTGGATAAAGCCCCTGGACTTGCCCCAGTCCTAAGTAGGAACTTGGCGTTCCCAGCTCATTAGATGTATATTCTAGCCAGCATCACCTGTGGTTGGCTGCAGTGGACTTGGGTTGCCAGTCAACCTCATCACAAAAAGCCATCAAAAAATGGACGTTGGCCCACCCCTGTACTATAGTGTTCTTGGCAGGGGAGGCGGGTGTTGTGAGTTATGGGTGTGATCTATCATTGCAGTATAGGTAGCCACAAAATTGCGTACTCCATTCCCCTCACAACCCCAAGCAGCATATAATAGAGACAGTAATTGTCTGCTTGGAAAAAGAAAAGGTAGGTGGATGCCAAGCCTGTCCAGAGAAACCTAGAGCTGATACTGCAGGGATTCACACACTCTAGCCAGACTCTAGGCTGATGCTATTACAACCTCAACCACGCCCTTGCCATCACAGGTACCCAAGAGACACCTCCAGGACTCTAGGCTGATGCTCTCACAACCCCACATCCTGTCCCATGGGCTGCTACTGAGACCCGTGCTCCCCTGTGGCTTATGAGGAACACCTCACAACTCCTCTGTCTCTGCCACCAACTGCAGTGGAAGAGGATACAGGGAGACTAGACTAGAACACCCAACTAGAAATAAAGCCAAAATAGCCTACCAGATACCTGTAGCCATGTCTTCATGAAGAAGCCTTTTATCATGAAAACCACTTGTTAAGAAACAACTAATCCAGGGCCAGCACAGCGGCTCAATAGGCTAATCCTCCGCCTGTGGCGCCGGCACACCGGGTTCTAGTCCCAGTCGGGGCGCCAGATTCTGTCCCGGTTGCCCCTCTTCCAGGCCAGCTCTCTGCTGTGGCCCAGGAAGGCGGTGAAGGATGCCCAAGTCCTTGGGCCCTACACCCCATGGGAGACCAGGAGAAGCACCTGGCTCCTGCCATTGGATCAGCGCAGTGCGCCGGCCGCAGCGCGCCAGCCGTGGCAGCCATTGGAGGGTGAACCAACGGCAAAGGAAGACCTTTCTCTCTCTCTCTCTCTCTCTCTCACTGTCCACTCTGCCTGTCAAAAAAAAAAAGAAAGAAAGAAAGAAAGAAAGAAAGAAAGAAAGAAAGAAAGAGAGAGAGAGAGAGAGAGAGATACAACATGCAAACAGAAAACAAAAGTACACAGGAGTAGCTATACTAGTATCAGACAAGTAGACTCAAGACAAAAACCATAACAGACAAAGAAGATTACAATACAATGATCAAGGGATCAATTCAACAAGAACAGTCCATTCAACAACTGCAGAATATACATTCTTCACATCTGCACATGGAACACTGTCTGGGAAACACCACATATTAGGCCACAAAACAAGTCTCAAAAATTTCAAAAAACCAAAATTATGTATTTTTTTTCTGACCATAATGGGAAAAAATCAACAAAAGGGTTTCTAGGAATTATACAAATACATAAAGACTGAAAACTATGCTCCTCAGTGAACAACAGATCACTAAAAAAAATCAAAAGAGACAGTTAAAAATTCCTTCAAGCTGACATCACAACATACAAAAATTTATGGAACACAGCAAAACAGTGGTAAGAGGAATGTTTATAATAAGTACCCACAACAACAAAAAAATAGAAATATAGCAAGTAACCTAACAATGCATTTCAAGAGCCTAGAAAAACAAGAACAAACCAAACCCTAAGTTAGCAGAAGGAAAGAAATAATGAGAAATAAATGAAATAGAAATTTTAAAAATACAGAAGATAAACAAAATCAATACACCTTTAAACTAAAAAAAATGAATATTCACATATATAAAATCAGAGATGACAAATGAGCTTTTAGGACTGATGCCACAGAAAAATTAAAAATATCAATAATACCAAATATTGGTAAGGATGTGGAAAAAATTTTTACAGGAATAAATCAGTATAACTACTTTAGAAAATAACAAGTATGACCTTGCATAATTGAAAAGAGATTTCTTATTGTAGGAGTCAAAGATGTTGGAGACATGGGAAGCAGGACACACAGCCAACTCATAGAATCACAAATGCCCTAAACAGCACTCTGGCCTCAGAATCAGCCCTTAAGGCATTCAGATCTGGCTAAAAAGCCCATGAGAGTTTCGAAGGCATGGAAAGCCAAGACACTCCTTAAATGAAAGATCTCTGCAAGTGAAATCCCAGTGGAAAGAACAGGCCATCAAAGAAGGAGGTAGCTTTCTTGAAGGGAGGAGAGAACTTCCACTTTGATTATGGTCTTGTCTAAATAAGGTTGTAGTTTGTGAACTCAAGAGGCTTCCATAACCTTGGCAGCTCATGACAAGAGCCTCAGGTGATTACTGACATCATAAATAAGAGTGTGAATTGTTAAATCAACAACAGGAGTCACTGGGAACTTGCTCCCCATGTAGGACCTCTGTTCTTAATGTGTTGTACTAGGAGAATGAACGGTAAAACTAGTCTTCAAACAGTACTTTACACTTTGTGAGTCTGTGTGGGTGCAAACTGTTGAAATCTTTTAGTTAGTATAGAGCTGATCTCTTGAATATAAAGATAGTTAAAAATGAATCTTAATGAAGAATGGGATGGGAGAGGGAATAGGAGATGAGATGGTCTGCGGGTGGGAGGGTGGTTATGGGGGGAAGAACCGCTATAATCCAAAAATTGTACATTCAAAATTTATATTTATAAATAAAAGTTTTCTTTAAAAAAAAAAAGATGTTGAGGAAACCCTCAGTTTCCTTACCTCTTTGCTCCCCTCTCTTCTATGTATCAGTCTTCTGCCTGCACCTCCCAAATATACTACTACATGTGTTTAGTTCTTGTCTCAGCATCTGCTAAACAGTGACAGAGGGAAGGGTGACCAACTAACACAGTTCATACTAGAAAGTATAACTTCAGGATCAGACTCTCAGGCTGAGTCAATTACTAACCAAGTGGTAACAGGGCCACCTTCATGGTAGACACTGTGGAAATAGCCCACAGCATGCTAGCATATCACAATTTCTAAGGTTTTTCACTTGTAGTGAATTGAGATGGGCTATGAGTAGAGGGTGAAGCACTCACTAAGAGTTGGCTTATGCAATATCCTTCCTAATATTTAACAAATATAATAGCAATGATAATTGTAAGAACTGTAAAATCAGTTGGTTGATGTTAAAAGCCACTAATGGGCTAAAGGAAGAAAATTATGGACTCTGTAATTTTAGGGGCAGTGTCAAAGCCAGAAGCTTCTCTAATATTTAGAAATTCTAATCTCCTGCAGCCACAGGGTAAATCAAGCTTAAAAACAGGCCAAGAACCAGAAATAAAAGGAGCAGAATAACACAAAAAGTATAATGCAGTCCTGGTAAAACTCCAGTGCTAAAGACTGTGCACCAGGGGCTGGCGCTGTGGCACAGCGGGTTAATGCCCTGGCCTGAAGCACCAGCATCCCATATGGGCACCAGTTCAAGACCTGGCTGCTCCACTTCCCATCCAGCTCTCTGCTATGGCCTGGGATAGCAGTGGAAGATGGCTCAAGTCCTTGGGCCCCGGCACCTGCGTAGGAGACCCAGAGGAACCTCCTGGCACCTGGCTTCAGATAGCGCAGTTCCAGCCATTACGGCCAATTAGGGAGTGAACCATCAGATGGAAGACCTCTCTCTCTCTCTCTCTCTGCCTCTCTCTGTATAACTCTTTCAAGTAAAAATAAATAAATCTTTAAAAAAAAAAAAAAAAAAAGACAATGCACCAAAACCAAAATGGAATCCTGATACTTAGAGAAGGGTGCTATGTGGTTATAGACCTTAAAGTCTCAGATTTCTTGGACTCTCTTGGTCTGCAAATGTCTTTCAAAAGCAAGGGTTGACAACACAAATAAATTCATATGCTATTTAAATGACTACTTATTCTTTTGCCATAGTAATAAGTAACATCAGAACTGAATTAGAGTGGCCAGCACTGTGCTGTAGCAAGCAAAGCCAATGCCTGCAATGTTGGCATCCCATATGGGCGCTGGTTTAAGTTCCAGCTGCTCCACTTCCAATCCAGCTCTCTGCTATGGCCTGGGAAAGCAGTAGAAGATGGCCCAAGTGCTTGCGCCCCTGCACCCACATGGGAGACCCGGAAGGCGCTCCTGGCTTTGGATCAATGCAGCTCCGGCTTTGCGGCCATCTGGATAGTGAACCAGCGAATGGAAGAACTCTCTCTCTCTCTCTCTCTTCTCTCTCCTCTCTTCTCTCTTCTCTCTCTGCCTCTCTGTAACACTGCCTTTCAAATAAAATGAATATTTTTTAAATGCACCAAAAATGATACAATCCCAGACAAAATCCTCCAAATATTTAAATAGGAAATAATATCAATATTTGCAATCTCTTTCAGGAACTAAAGAAAAAAGGAATATACCCAACTGTTTTAAAACCTCAAGATAATACTCTAATCAAGAAACCAAAACCTAACAAAAAATATCTTAAGAAATAAAAATTACAAATACTCCTCACACAAAAATACAAAACAAAATGTTATCAAATTTATGATCAATTGTGAACTAAAACTGATCTTGTTTATGTGATCCTTTTGACTCTTAGTCCTATCATTATGATCAATTGTGAACAGAAATTGATCACTTGGACTAGTGAGATGGCATTGGTACATGCCACCTTGATGGGATTGAATTGGAATCCCCTGGCACGTATCTAACTCTGCCATTAGGGGCAAGTCCGATTGAGCATGTCCCAAACTATACATCTCCTCCTCTCTTACTCCCACTCTTATATTTAACAGAGATCACTTTTCAGTTAAATTTCAACACCTAAGAATAATTGTGTGTTAATTGCACAGCTCAACCAATGGTATTAAATAGAACAAACAAAAATACTAAAAGGGATAAAGTATTAAGTTGTTCATCAACAGTAAGGACAAGGGCTGATCAGGTCACTGTTTCTCATAGTGTCCATTTCACTTCAACAGGTTTCCTTTTGGTGCTCAGTTAGTTGTCACCGATCAGGGAGAACATATGATATTTGTCCCTTTGGAAATGGCTTATTTCATTCAGCATGATATTTTCCAGATTCCTCCATTTTGTTGCAAATGACTGGATTTCATTTTTTACTGCTATATAGTATTCTATAGAGTATATATCCCATAATTTCTTTATCCAGTCTACTGTTGATGGGCATTTAGGTTGATTCCAGGTCTTAGCTATTGTGAATTGAGCTGCAATAAACATTAAGGTGCAGATAGCTTTTTTATTTGCCAATTTAATTTCCTTTGGGTAAATTCCAAGGAGTGAGATGGCTGGGTTGTATGGGAGGGTTATATTCAGGTTTCTGAGGAATCTCCAAACTGACTTCCATAGTGGCTTTACCAGTTTGCATTCCCACCAACATTGATCATAATGAAAGGATTAAGAGTTAAAGGGATCACATAAACAAGACTAGTGTCTGCTAATACTAACTGATAGAATTAAAAAAGAGAATGACCCAACATGGGAAGTGGGATACACAGCAGACTCATAGAATCACAAATGCCCTAAACAGCACTCTGGCCTCAGAATCAGCCCTTAAGGCATTCAGATCTGGCTGAAGAGCCCATGAGAGTTTCACAGGCATGGAAAACCAAGACACTCTGGAAAATACACACACACACACACACACACACACCCCTAAATGAAAGATCTCTGTGAGTGAGATCCCAGTGGAAAGAAGGGGCCATCAAAGAAGGAGGTACCTTTCTCTGAAGGGAGGAGAGAACTTCCACTTTGATTATGGTCTTGTCTAAATAAGGTTGTAGTTTGTGAACTCAAGAGGCTTCCATAGCCTTGGCAACTCATGACAAGAGCCTAGGGTGATTACTGACATCATAAACAAGAGTGTCAATTGTAAGTCAACAACAGGAGTCACTATGCACTTACTCCCCATGTAGGGTCTCTGTCCTTAATGTGTTGTACAATGTAAATTAATGCTATAACTAGTACTCAAACAGTACTTTACATTTTGTGTTTCTGTGTGGGTGCAAACTGTTGAAATCTTTACTTAATAGATACTAAATCGATCTTCTGTATATAAAGATAATTGAAAATGAATCTTGATGTGAATGGAACGGGAGAGGGAGCGGGAGATAGGAGGGTTGCAGGTGGGAGGGAAGTTATGGGGTGGGGGGGAGCCACTGTAATCCAAAAGCTATACTTTGGAAATTTATATTTATTAAAAATTTTTAAAAATTATCAGATTTAATCCAGCAATATATAAAAAGAATGACACATAACAGTATTCCATGCAGAGAACTGTGTGAAGATTCGGAGGCTAATGAAAGAGCTTACTATGTTTAGAGAATTCCAAAAAATTTAATGGAGCAATGGGGAATAGTAGAGATGAGACTATATAGAGTAACCCAGATGACAATGCTCATAAGAATGGAGAGGATATATGTAACAGTTATTCAGGCTGGTTCCAGGAGGAGCCCATAAATTTAATTATACTAATCCCTTGAGCAATTGAAAATCACCTCATATTTTTCATATTTAATTCACAAATTCATCTGCTGATTCAAATTCCCATGCCTAATGTGAAACCCCTTCAGAGCAGAGAAGTAGCTGTGCAGAAGGCACAGCTTCCTCAAAAACAATGAAAGACAAATAAACAGCCCACTGCTACCTGAGCAAAACATACAACTGAAGTCAACAAAAGATACGCCAAAGCCTGGGAGGAAAAGCTGAGGAGATTCTTTGGGGAATTAGGGCATTGAAAAGCCTCTGCCTAGCCGTATGGATACATGCAGGGGAATTTAGGGAACCACACACAGGATCAAAGAGGAATGCATGTGCAGAAAAGACCTGAGGAGACAAATCTTTCAGTTCAGGCTAATCTTTAGGTCCAGAACAACCAAGGAGTGGAGGCTAAGGCAGAGCTGTAAACAACAGGACTAAGCACTGAAGGAGTGCCCCACACACAGCCAATCTCCAAAGACGGAGGAGCTTTTCATTTTTCCTATGCTCCAGACATTCAAGGAAATCTGCCAAAATATTAGCTGACCATAAACTAAAGAGATAGTGATTTCAGGGACTTAACACAAGAAAAAATACTGTCTTTCCAAATAGTTTAGAAAACACACTAAAGAAATAACTACAACCCCCAGAAGCAGCAAAAACAAACCCTGAGGAGGATTAAAAAAAAAAAAAAAAAAAAAAACACCTCCTAACTTATCACATTCTAATAGCCAAATGTCCAATTTCCAACAACAAAATTAGAAAGCATGAAAAGAAATAAGAAGCATAGCCCAGGCCGGTGCTGCGGCTTACTTGGCTAATCCTCCGCCTACAGCGCCGGCACCCCAGGTTCTAGTCCCGGTTGGGGCGCTGGATTCTGTCCTGGTTGCACCTCTTCCAGTCCAGCTCTCTGCTGTGGCCCAGAAGTGCAGTGGAGGGGCCCCACACCCGCATGGGAGATCAAGAGGAAGTACTTGGCTGCTGGCTTCGGATCAGCGCAGAGCGCCGGCCACAATGCACTGGCCGTAGTGGCCACTTGGTGGTGGGTGAACCAACAGAAAAGGGAAGACCTTTCTCTCTGTCTCTCTCTCACTGTCTAACTCTGCCTGTCAAAAAAAAAAAAAAAAAAATAGCCCAATCGTAGGAGAAATTAAGAGACACTGCTCCTAAGGAAACATAGGCACTGGTCTTGCTAAACAGACATCAAATAATCATCTTAAATACGCTTAAATAGATTTAGGAAATCATGGATGAAAGCTAAAGTAAATCAGGAAAATGATGTCGCAGAAAATGAAAAATATTAATAAAATCTAAAAGTCTCATTATCACAACTCGAAAGTCATATTATCTCCATTCTTGGCAAACCACAAGGTAATAGAAGGGGAAATTCTGTCTAAAAATTTACTTAGTTGAGTCCAATAAGAAATTGAGCTTCTCCCCAGTTCGGAACTTGCAGTTGTAACAAACCATCAAAATCAAAATACTACTGAAATTTAAATAGTAAAAATTTCCAAAATCAATGCTGAATCTGTTACAATGTAAGGCTTAAAGTACAAACACAAATTTAGCTAATGTGAAAATAGTTTAGCTCCCTAAGGACATAATTTGAAAGAAAATATTTATTTGTTTTATCACCCTACATCCTTCTATTTCAGTTTCTTCTATATAGAATAGAATTAGGGGCAGGCACTGTGGCATAGCTGGTAAAGCCTACGCCTATGGTGCCAGGACCCCATATGGGTGCCAGTTCAAGGTCCAGCTGCTCCATTTCCAATCTAGCTCTCTGCTATGGCCTGAGAAAGCAGTGGAAGATGGCCCAAGTCCTTGGGCCCCTACACCCACGTGGGAGACCAGAAGAAGTTCCTGGCTCCTAGCTTCAGATTGGTCCAGCTCCAGCTGTTGGAGCCATTTGGGGAGTGAACCAGTGGATAGAAGACCTCTCTCTCTGCCTCTGCTTCTCTGTAACTCTGCCTTTCAAATAAATATTTTTAAAAAAGAATTATAGCATTCATGGAGTACCTTAACACATAGTCAAAAAAATGCCTCTTTTCATAAGGAAACAAAATCAGTAATTTCATTTAATTCAAGCAGCCTGCCCAGCTTTCCAAATATCACCTAGAATATAATGTACCATCTTCTTAGTTGGGACTATCCCTCCCAAACTGCATTTGAAAAATCAGTTCTTTCTACTGCCACTGACCGTTCCTTTCCCAAAAATCCTTCCTATAGCATCATAGTGTTAAACAAACATCATGCCCCTAATCCATCTTCTGAAAACATTTCTGGTGTTGAGTCTGTTTTTCTACACACCACCTCCTCCAACTGACCCAGTTTTATTCTATGTTCCCCAACTCCTTATCCTTTTACTTAAAATATTTTTCCAAGGCCAGTGCCGCGGCTCAATAGGCTAATCCTCTGCCTGCGGCACCAGCACCCAGGGTTCTAGTCCCGATCGGGGCATCAGATTCTGTCCCGGTTGCTCCTCTTCCAGTCCACCTCTCTGCTGTGACCTGGGAGTGCAGTGCAGGATGGCCCAAGTGCTTGGGCCCTGCACCCGCATGGGAGACCAGGATAAGTACCTGGCTCCTGGCTTCGGATCAGCGCAGTGCGCCAGCCACAGCGGCCATTGGGGCGTGAACTAACGGAAAAGGAAGACCTTTCTCTCTGTCTCTCTCACTGTCCGCTCTGCCTGTCAAAAAAAAAAATTTTTCCTCGCCTCTAAGAAACATATATTCTAGGAAGCTGCCACAACAACCCTTATCTCCCCCATGTAAGAAATTATATAAAGGAATTGTCGTCTTGTGAGCTATAAAATAGGAGTATCAGAAAACTACACACCTTATCCCATTCTATTCAATTCAATGGCATAACTGCACAGACTTAAGAGAAAACTCTCCTAATAGCACCTGAATTCCTTCCTTCTCTTCATCCCTCACCCCTGGCATTAAAGATTCTACCAGAAGCCTATCTTTTCCTTCACTTACTCCTCTTTACCAATTTCAAGTCTACTGGAAGCATGGGAGGTTGCCTCCAATCAAAGAAAGATGAATGGAAAATCCCTTCTCACCACCAAGATATAGGAGGAACAGGAAGAAGAGAGAAAAGCCCGTGCTACTTCATAACCTGTAAAAAACAATTTTCCCAGGCCGGCGCCATGGCTCACTAGGCTAATCCTCCACCTTGCAGCGCCGGCACACCGGGTTCTAGTCCCAGTCAGGGCGCCGGTTCTGTCCCGGTTGCCCCTCTTCCAGGCCAGCTCTCTGCTGTGGCCTGGGAGTGCAGTGCAGGATGGCCCAAGTCCTTGGGCCCTGCACCCCATGGGAGACCAGGATAAGTACCCTGGCTCCTGGCTTCGGATCAGTGCGGCGCACCGGCCACAGCGGCCATTGGAGGGTGAACCAACGGCAAAAGGATGACCTTTCTCTCTGTCTCTCTCACTGTCCACTCTGCCTGTCAAAAAAAAAAAAGAAAAAAGAAAAGAAAAGAAAAAAGAAAAAACAATTTTCCCTTTATAGTTTCCTGGCTTCTTCTTAAATTCCAAGAAGTTTTACCTCCATGCCATTTGAGCAAAGCATTCTCATTCCATACTCTGGATCACTTCAAATCTAGAACTCTTCTAAAATTCAGATATCTTACTATCTAAGGTCAAGCTGTGACCACAAATACCTAGTTTCCAATTTATTCACTGACTTCTTACCCCTAACGCTCTTACATTTCAACAGAGTGAAGTTCCCCAAAAAGTAGGCAGTACGTAGTTCAACTACCTAAGTAGGAAAGTAGGTTTCAGTATATACATATTCAATAATGTTTCTACAATGCATTCTAAGTTTCAATTAACTTTTTTTAAAAAAGATGTATTTATTTATTTAATTGAAAGGCAGAGAGACAGAGTGACCTTCCATCTACTTTTTTTTAAAGATTTATTTACTGGGGGCCAGCACCATGGCTCACTTGGTTAGTCTTCTGGCTGCGGCACCGGCATCCCATATGAGCGCCGGGTTCTAGTCCCGGCTACTCCTCTTCCAGTCCAGCTCTCTGCTGTGGCCCAGGAAGGCAGTGAAGGATTGAAATCGGAAAAGACCCCCTAAAATTTACCCTGAGATGTGGCCCCTTAAAGTTCCCTAGAAATGCTATCCGGGGTGCCACATGCACTACCGGAATTTGGGGTGCCTTACGATTTCACCACGGGCTTATTACTAAATCCCCAATATTAATAAGCCCGAGAGGGTTCTTGCCGAGTATTTAAAGAATTCTAAATACCGGCACAGATAAACAAGGCAGCATGGTACATTTTAAGCTTTTATTTAGTAAGAAAGGTGCATAAGAGAGTGAGAGCTTTATTTAGGAGAGAGAGGTGAATAGGGGTTCATACCAAGCACCAGGAACCAGCCACGTGGATGAGCATCTAGGCCAGGAAGCCTAGAGCACATGGCCCAAAGGCCATGCGCCCTGGAGGCGCAGGGCTACAGCAAGCCCTGTCCTGGCAAGAGGCCAGGGGAGAAGAGCAGGGCAGAGCCTCGAGCACACTGTGCCCTAGGTTTTTAACCCACTCCAAAGGGGAGTGGTTAATTAACCTGATTGGCTGGTGGGCACCCCGGTGTGGCCAGGTAGGGCAATGAGGCCACACAGGGGCGTGGCAAAGGCATCAGGTAGGAGCATGAGGTCACACAGGGGCGTGGTCTTCCAGTTCACAAATCTGATCAATTTTAGCCTGTATGCCTGCCTACTTCAGGATGACCCAAGTGCTTGGGCCCCTGCGCCCGCACGGGACACCACGAGGAAGCACCTGGCTCCTGGCTTCGGACTGGCACAGCACGCCGGCCGTAGCAGCCATTTGGGAGGTGAACCTTTAGGAGTTGGAGTCTTCTGTACTCTGGCTGCTTGCTCTCCTGCTATGCTCCCCTGGAATTTATGACCTCCTGCCCCCCACCAGCTCCCCTGGGATTTATGGCCTGATGTTTCCCGCCAGTTCTTCCCCATGCCATCTCCTTAGTGTGGCCTTCCTGCCACATAACGTATATAGTCTTTACATTTAAATGAACCAATGAACATGTTAGATTCCAATACCTTGCCATAAAGAGAATAAGAAGGTAACCTACGACCTGCACCTTTGTAAGTGTGAGGCTATAAAAACCTCTCTTATGCAAACGAGAGGGCCTTTTGCCTATGCACTGCTAAAGGGCTGTGTGCGGGTAGGGGGTCCCAGCCAGCTGGTAACAAATAAACCTCTGTTTTTGCATCTGCGACTGTGCCTTGTGCATTGATTGGGAAATTCGGACACAACAAACCAACAGAAGAAAGACCTTTCTCTCTGTGTGTGTGTCTCTCTCTCACTGACGAACTTTATCTGTCAAATAAATAAAAAAAAAAATTTAAAGATTTATTTATTTACACAGAGAGGAAAGAGGGAGAGAAGAAGAGAGGGAGAGAGAGAGGGAGGTGTTTCATCTGCTGGTTCACTCCCTAGATGGCCACAACAGCTGGAGCTGCGCCGATCTGAAACCAGGAGCCAGGAGCTTCTTCCGGGTCTCCCACTTGGGTGCAAGGGCCCAAGGACTTGGGCCATCTGCTACTGCTTTCTCAGACCATAGCAGAGAGCTGGATAGGAAGTGGAGCAGCCCGGACACAAACCAGCACCCAGCACCCATATGGGATGCTGGCACTGCAGGCAGCAGGCTTTACCTACTACGCCACAGAACTGGCCCCACTTCCATCTACTTCTACCTTTCATCACTCCCCTAAAAGGCAACAATGGTCAAGGCTGATCCAGGCCAAAGCCAGGATCCCTGGAACTCCACCCAGGTCTCCCATGTGGGTGGAAGGGGCCCAAGCACCTGGGCCATCATCCACTGCTTTCTCATGCACATTAGCAGAGAGCAGGACTGGAATCGGAGTAGTCAGTTCTCCAAACGGTGCTCCAATATGGGATGTTGGTGTAGCAAGCAGTGGTTTAACACAGAACACAGAACGCTAGCTCCAACTTACTTTTCAATTGTCACACTCCTGTTCCTGAACTAACAACTACATTGACATGTTAATTTAGATCAGTGCTCCTAACTGCTGGCCTACAGTCTGTTTGTGTAAATGCAGCATTATTGGAACACAACTAGACCCATTTGCTTACATATTGTCGAAGACTGCTAACATGCAATAAGCACAGAGTTGAGTAGTAGCAACAGAGACCATCTGGCCACAAAGCCTAAAATATCTGGCCCTTCACAGAAATATTCCTAGTCTGCCAATCCTGTGTCTACATGCCTGCCACACGTCCATATGCCTTGCTAATGTCTCATTCTAGCTGAAACTGCCCAGTACAGAGATCTTAATTAAATAAGCATGCTGACCTGTTTATAACATAGGGGTGGCCACTACTAAATGCAAAAAAAAATAAAATAAAAAAAGCACTAACATCAAAAAGAACTAAAACCGATCAGGATGCTCTTCCTTATCCTGGTTATTAAAAAGAAAGTGTGATTCATGCATTATTAAAGAAAACGCAATGTTTTCATTTTTTTAAAGCACAAAGAACAACACAGACATAGATAGACAAAGCTTCCATGCACTGGTACACTACACAAATGACCACAATCCCCCAGGTTAAACCAACCCCAAGCTGGAAGCCAGGATGACAATCCACATCTCTCCTTGGATGGCAGGGATGCAATTACCTGAGCCATCATTTGCTGTCTCCCACTGTCTACATTAGGAGGAAGACAGAATTGGGAGCAGGGCCAGGACTTCAACCCAGGCCTCTGATTGGGATGTAGGTATCCCAACTAGCAGCTTATCACTAGGTCAAACACCCATTCCAATGCAAAAGTTCTAATTTTATAAAGTTCCTGAAAGAATAAATCCTATTTATCAAAGAGTATGGGTTCAGTGCTAGCATAACTATTCTTCAAGGAACAGTCAGATGTAATCAGGTACAGTCTTTACTCATAGTAACCTCTGTAAGTTACTCTCACATGGAAGTCTTTACAACAGATTTTCTAGTTAAAATATTAATTCCTTTTTCATTTTACTTTTATTAAAAAATAACAACCTGTACATACTTATAGGATACACAAATAATCTAAATATATTTATAGGATATGAGCTAATGTTTTGATACATGTATATACTGTGAATTGAATAAAAACAGGCTAATTAATATATCTATCACTTCACATACTTAGCATTTCTTCATGGTGAGAACATTTAAAATTTGCCCTTTCATAGTTTTGAAATATCTGCTACATTATTTTTTAAATATTTATTGATTTATTTTAAAGTTACAGAGAGGCAGAGACAGAGGCAGAGAGAGAAGTCTTCCATCCATTGGTTCACTCCCCCAAATGGCCACAATGGTGGGAGCTGCACTGATCCAAAGCCAGGAGCCCGGAACATCCTCCGGGTCTCCAACATGGGTGCAGGAGCCCAAGGACTTGGACCATCCTCCACTGCTTTCCCAGGCCATAGCAGAGAGCTGGATTGGAAGCGGAGCAGCTGAGATTTGAATCACTGGCCATATAGGATAACCGCACTGCAGGTAGTGGCTTGATCCTCCACACTACAGCGCCAGCCAGCCCTGCTACATTATTAACTATAGTTCCCTTACTGCTGCTGCACAACAGAATATCAGAACCCACCCCACAAGCTGAATTGAAACTTTGTACACTTAGACCTTCCCCTGTCCATTCCCAACTCCCATTTTATTGAGTTCAAATTTTATATTCAACATATAAACCAATTAGGCGATATCTGTCTATGGCTGGTTTATTTCAATTAGCATAATATCCTCCAGGTTACTGTATGTTATCACAACCAGCAGAATTCCATTCTGTCTGTTTTAAGGCTAAATAGTATTCTACTGTGTAAATATGCCACTTTTTTATTCCACTCATTTGTTGATGATCACTTAGGTTATTTTCAAATCTGCTTTATTGTGAATAATGATGCTGTAAACACAGGAGCAAAGACATCTCTTCAACATACTGATTTCAAGTCCCTTGGGTATAGCGGGAGGGGCAGTGTCTTCAGAAAGTTCATGGAAAATATATACTAGGGAAAACAGCATTAATTTCAATTGTTTTGATACCAAAATTATATTATCTTTTAATTCCATTTTGATGAACTTTGCTGGATCACATTATAATTCTATTTTCAGTTTTTCAAAATGGCTATATTGTTATATTCCCCAATGTACAAGGTTTCCCTTTTTTCCACATCCTTATAAACACTAATCTTTGATCTTGATAACAGCCATTTTCATAGGTATGATGTGATCTCTCAATATGCTTTCAGTTTACATTTCCCTGATGATTTAGTGATATTGAGCATTTTTTCACATATTTATGAGCTTTTTTATGTCCATTCAGATCCTTTGCATGTTTAAAGAAAACTTTTATTTATAAATATAAATTTTGAATGTACAATTTTTGGATTATAGCACCTCCCACCCTCCCACCCGCAGACCATCTCATCTCCTATTCCCTCTCCCATCCCATTCTTCATTAAGATTCATTTTTAATTATCTTTATAATCAAGAGATCAACTCTATGCTAACTAAAAGATTTCAACAGTTAGCACCCACACAGACTCACAAAGTGTAAAGTACTGTTTGAAGACTAGTTTTACCATTCATTCTCCTAGTACAACACATTAAGGACAGAAGTCCTACATGGGGAGCAAGTTCCCAGTGACTCCTGTTGTTGATTTAACAATTTACACTCTTATTTATGATGTCAGTAATCACCCGAGGCTCTTGTCATGAGTTGCCAAGGCTATGGAAGCCTCTTGAGTTCACAAACTACAACCTTATTTAGACAAGACCATAATCAAAGTGGAAGTTCTCTCCTCCCTTCAGAGAAAGGTACCTCCTTCTTTGATGGCCCCTTCTTTCCACTGGGATCTCACTCACAGAGATCTTTCATTTAGGTAATTTTTGTTGTTGTTGTTTTGCCAGAGTGTCTTGGCTTTCCATGCCTTCGAAACTCTCATGGGCTTTTTAGCCAGATCTGAATGCCTTAAGGGCTGATTCTGAGGCCAGAGTGCTGTTTAGGGCATTTGTGATTCTATGAGTCGGCTGTGTATCTCACTTCCCATGTTGGGTCATTCTCTCTTTTTTAATTCTATCAATTATTATTAGCAGACACTGGTCTTATTTATGTGATCCTTTTGACACTTAATCCTATCTTTATGATCTGTTATGAACAAAGAGTCCAGAAATTAATCTACGTACGTACCACTGACAGATTTTTCACAAACGTGCCAAGAACATATGTTGGATAAAGGACAGACTTTTCAATAAATGGCACTGGCAAAACTGATGTAGATGATACACTGAAGAACAAAATTAGATCCCTAACTTTTACCATATACAAAAAACAACTCAAGATGGATCAAAGACCTAAATATAAGATCTGAAACTATGAAACTGTTAGGGGAAAATATGAGAAACATTTCAAAATATTGGTGTAGTCAATGACTTTTTGGATAAGACCCCTAAGGTACAGGTAACAAAAATAAACTAGACAAATGAGAATATGTTACACTCAAAAGCTTCTGTGCAGCAAGGAAATAATAAGCAGCAAAAAATTGTTCTTTCATAATCCTATGCTTTTTGGAAAAATAAATTTAAAACACTACTTTGAGGATAATTCCATGTGTTGAAAAAAGGATTTTTTAATTGTACATAGTGACCATTAATTGGGTTTCTTTCTTATAGAAAAATGACTATTTTGAGATATGAAATAACTGCAAATTCTGTAAAAGCTACCCCTCCCCCACCTAGAAAAAAATCATGTAAGCAATATTTTGCAAATAAATGATGATTCATTCACAGCCCATCTGTGAACCTGATATTTTAAACTTCTACTATAATATGTATTAAAATAGCCAATAAACTTATAGATAGTATATATATTACAGTCAGAGAGTTAGATACATATAACTGCATCATAAATTCAGAAGTCTATACATTACTTTGTTATCTTTGCGCACTGAAAAACACACCCATTCATATTAACTTGCAAAGGACATTTAAGAACTTTGTAGAACAATATTATCTTTTACTAAAAAAAATGAAAAAGATATAACTGAAAAAAAAGAAACAAAGAGCAACAAGAATCTCAGCTTGGTGGCTTAGTGGGTGTGTTACTCAACCTCCCAAAGTCCCAGTTTCCTTGTGTGTAAAACAGTGGCAGTAATAGTACTCATTTCATAAGGCTGCATTAAAAATATAAAGAGATAACATGTATAAAGCTTTCAATAAAGCATCAAAGCAAATAAATGCAATATGGCTCTTGGCATTTTGACAAAAATATATCTGAAACATGCATCAATTTCACACCACAACTCATGCTCCTAAGTAACCCCTTTGCTCTTTAAAAATCAAGATTATGAGTTTAAGGAGAAACTTCTCATTGAAGAGTAAAAGATAGGTTAGTATGGAAAAAAAGCCACACAAACCTGTTTGGGCAATGAATCTGTCATGTAGTAGCTATTAGACTTTGCATAAATAATTTTTAATTGTTTCATACTCTATCTCCACTGTAAAATGAGAACAATATGTGCCTCAAAGCATTTTCATCAGCACTAAAAAAGGCAACATATGTAAAATGTATTTCAATCGCATCATCTCTTCTCTAAACTCATAATTTGTTTTGAAATAGTACTATACTACTCTTACATGAAATAGCTACAATAATAAATTCTATTTTCTAGCAAAAATTCTCATTATTAGTATAATTATACCATCAAAAAAAGTATTAACAAAGCCTAGCATTGAAATTAATACATTGGGGGCCAGTGTTGTGGTGTAGCAAGTAAAGCTGCCAAGTGTAGCATGGATGCCTGGGCACTGGTTCAAGTTCCAGCTGCTCCACTTCCTATCCAGCTCCCTGCTAATGTGCCTGAAAAGGCTGCAGAAGCCCCTGCAACCCCCCTGGGAGACCTGGATGAAGTTCATGGCTCCTGGCTTCAGACTGATCTAACCCTGGTAGTTGTGGCCATTTGGGGAGTGAACTAGCAGATGAACATTTTCTCTGTCTCTCCTTCTCTCTGTAACTCTAATTTTCAAATAAATAAATAAATAAATTTTAAAAATAATAATTAATACATCAAGGGGGCTGGCATTGTGGCACAGCAGGTTAAGCTGCTGCCTGCAATACTAATATTCCATATGTGCATCAGTTGGAGTCCCAGCTGCTCCATTTCTGATCCAGCTCCCTGCTAATGTACCTGGGAAGTCAGCAGAAGATGGCACAACTGCTTTGGTCCCTGCCACCCATGTAGGAGATGAGGCTGAGTTTCTGGCTGCTGGTTTGGGCCTGGCTGTTGTGGCCATCTGGTCAGTGAAACAGTAAATGAAGATCTCTCCCTCTGTCTTCCTCTGCCTTTCAAGTAAGTAAATCTATTTTAAAAAGAATTTAAAACGTGTACATAGAAGTTTATTGCAGCACTATTTGCAGTAGTTACAAGGTGGAAATAACTTAAATGTCCAACAATTGTTAAATGGAATAACAAAATGTGGTATTATCCTAATAACAGAATATTACTCAGCAATGAAAAACAATGAGGTACTGATATATGCTACAACATGAATGAAACATGAAAACACGATTGAAAGAGGTCAGTGAACAAAGACCACTTATTGAATGGTTCTATAATAATATGAAATTCCACTATTGGCAAACTCTGAAACAGAAAGTAAATCAGTCATTTGGCTAGATTACCCGGGTTGGTGGATGAGGAGCATGGAGAATAATTGCTAACAACTCAAAAAAGCCGTAATTTTTTTTTTCAGTTTGGTAAGGAGCAAATAACTGACTGCTTGATTAGAATGCCTGGGTTCCAGTCCTGGCTCCACTCCCAATTCCAGCTTCCTGCTACCCATAGAGGCAATAAGTAATGGCTCAAGCAGTTGGGTCCCTGTCACCCATGTGGGAAACCCAGACTGAACTCCCAACTTTTGGCTTCAGCTTGGCCCAACCCACTTTTTTGGGCATTTTGGGAGTATACTAGTGAATGGCAGATGTCTCTTTGTGTTTCTGCCTCTGAAATAAATAAAACAAATGAAAAAAAAAAGGTAAGTGGGCTAGGTCATATATACTAAAACAAGATGAACTGAATTCCTTCTCGGACATAATCTATAAATAGGAACCAGAGTCTCGGGCACAACCTGAACGTGTCCCCCAAAGCATGTATTGGAAACTTAAATCTCCAAACCAACAGCATTGGGAGTTGGGACCTATTAGACATGATTATGCCATGTGAGTTCAGCCCTCAAGAAGGGATTAATGCCCTTACTGAGGGAGTGAGTTTCTCATAAAACTGAGCGCAGCATGACAATGCCCCCTACTTTGTCCTCCCACCAATGAATCAAAGTACTTGCCAGATGCCAGCCTTTCAATCCTGGACTTCCCAATCTCCAGAATCATCAACAAATAAACTTCTGCTCATTAAAAATAAGCTAGTCTCAGGTATTCTATTATAGCAATACAAAAAGTCTAAGATAGTCTCATACAAAATAGTCAAAATAACAAGTATACAATCCAAAATTACTTGTCATACCAAGAAACAATAAAATCAATTCGCTTAAGATAAACGTCAGATAACATCACTGAAGTGAATCTGACAATATTCTTAAAGCAGCTATCAGAAAAAATGTCCAGGAGCAATTGCTGTGGCAAAAAGAATGTCTCAGTGAAAATTAGGAAGTGAGTGAATGAATGAAAATGAAAACACACTATCAAAATATAAGACGCAGCTAAACCAGTGCTTAAAAGAACATGTACAGTATTAAAATGGTTTTATTGGGGGCCGGCGCTGTGGCATAGTGGGTAAAGCCACCGCCTGCAGTGCCAGCATCCTATATGGATGCCGGTTCAAGTCCCGGCTACACCACTTCCAATCCAGCTCTCTGCTATGGCCTGGGAAAGCAGTAGAAGATGGCCCAAGTCCTTGGGTCCTTGCACCCACGTGGGAGTCCAGGAAGAAGCTCCTGGCTTTGGATCGGCTCAGCTCTGGCCATTGCAGCCATTTTGAGATTGAACCAGAGGACGGAAGACCTCTCTCTCCCTCTCTCTCTATACCTCTTAATTCTTTCAAATACATAAAATCAATTAAACAATATTTTTAAATCTAATCAATATAGAAAAAGGAAAACATCATTTCAGATATGGTTTATCTCAGAAATGTAAGGTTGATTTAACATTCAAAACTCTAGTAGCTATTTATTACATTATCACAATAATATCAAAACTAAAAAGAAAAATTATATATAATGCTAACTCTATTCAATATCCATCACTGATAAAACCACTTATCAAACTAGATGCAGAAGGGGATTTTCTCAATGTAATTAAAAGCAGTTACAAAAACTTACAGATAACATCCTACCTGATGATTAAAGACTGAATATTTTCCTCCTAAATCAACAACAAAACATTGACTACTCTTATTAACTCTACTCATCAGTTTAATGGATAGTCTAACAAACAAAATAAGACATAAGAGGTATTCAAATTAAAAAGAAGGGAGTAAAGTTATTTTATTTGCAGAAATGATTATCTACATAGAAAATCTTAAGAAATCTATAACATCTATAACTAATAGGTAAAGTTGGCAAGATTGCAGGACAGTTTTAGGTCTACATAACAGCAATAATACAAAATCGAAACTTAAAAACTATCACTTACAATAACATCAGAAAGTACTAAGTACTTAGGAAAAATATGACAAGATCTGCCCATTGAAAATTTTAAAATACTGCTGAGAGATTAAATAAGATGTAAATAAACGGTAAGATATACCATGTCTTTGATATATGAGGAAACTCAATACTGATAGAGTGTTAATTTTTCGTAAATTAATCCATAGATTAAACACATCCTAAACAAACTTCCAATAGGACATTTATGGAAACTGACATGCTGATTCCAAAATTCATATGGAATTACAAAAGACCTAGATTAGTCAAAATGTTTGAAGGAAAAAATTGAAGGATTTAACATTCATTGAATTCAAATTGTATAAAGCTGTAATAATCAAGACACTGTTGCACAGATACAAATAGACAAAAGAGATCAGAAAATCAAAATAAAGTACAGGAATAGGCATGAAAATAAGTAAGTGTTTTCAGCCAAATTTAAAAAACCACTTTAGCATATAAAGGACAGTCTTTTCAACAATAGAGCTGGAAAAATTCAATATTGATAAGCAAAAGAAAAAAAAAGAAGATAGATTCCAGACCCCTTTCCATATATGAAAATTAACTCAAAATGGACCCTAAACCTAAATGTAAAATGTAAAAATACAAAACTTCTAGAGAAAGAAGTTCTTCATCAACTTGGTTTAGGCAAATATTTCTTAGAGACTACCCATAAAGAAAAATCTATAAAAGAAAAAGGGGTCGGCATCATGGTATAGCAGGTGGAAACTGGTTCAAGTCCTGGTTGGAGTCCTGGCTGTTCCACTTCCAATCCAGCTCCCTGCTAATGGACCTGGGAAAACAGCGGAAGATGGTCCAACTCCCTGGGCTCCTGCCACCCATGTGGGAGACCCAGAAGAAATCTCCTGACTCTTGGCTTCAGCTTGGCCCTGCTCTAGCTGTTGTGGCCACTTGAGGAGTTAACCTGCAGATGGAAGATTTCCCTGGGTCTCTCCCTCCCTCTGTAAGGGTGCCTTTCAAATAAGTAAAAATAAATCTTTTTAAAAAGATACATTGTGATTCAACAAATTTAAAACTTTTGTTGTTTGAAAAACACTGTTAGAGAGAATGAAATGTTAAGCCCCAGTGTGGTGGAAAATACTTCTGCCGGTGCCCTGGCTCACTTGGCTAATCCTCTGCCTGCGGCACCGGCACCCCGGGTTCTAGTCCCGGTTGCTCCTCTTGCTGTGGCCGGGGAAGGCAATGGAGGATGGCCCAAGTGCATGGGCCCTGCACCTGCATGGGAGACCAGGAGGAGGCACCTGGCTCCCGGCTTCAGATCAGCACAGCACCCCAGCCATAGCAACCATTTGTGGGGTGAACCACCGGAAAGGAAGATCTTTCTCTCTCTCTCTCTCTCTCACTGTCTAAATCTGCCAGTCAAAAAAAATTATGTTTCTGGTTAGAAACCAGCATTCAGAAAATGGTTTAAACACACACACACACACACACACACACAAAAACCGGGGAAGGCACCTGGCTCCTGGCTTCGGATCAGCGCAGCGCACCCGCCATAGTGGCCATTTGGGGAGTGAACCAATGGAAAGGAAGACCTTTCTCTCTGTCTCTCTCTCGCTCACTGTCTAACTCTGCCTGTCAAAAAAAAAAAAATCACAAAAACCAACAACACAAAAATGTTTTAATGTGCAAAATCTCTGAACAGATCTCACTAAAGAAGATATACAGATGGCAAGCAAGCACGTGGTAAGATGCTCAACATCATTAAGTTATTATGGAAACGCAAATTAAAGCTCAAAGACATTTTATTCACTTATTAGAATCATTAAAAGTTTAAAAGACTAACCATGTCAAGTACTGGTGAGGATATGAATTAACTAGAACATTCACACATTTGCTGGTAGGAACATAAAGATACAATTAGTTTGAAAAAGTTTGTCAATTTCTTTAAAAAGTCAAACAAGTATCTATCATGTAAGTCAGCCAATTGCCCTCTATGTCCACACTAAGACTTCTACATAAAAGTTCACAGGAGCTTTATAAAGAAGAGCCAAAACTGGTAAACAATCCAAATGTCCACTGGATAAACAAATTGTGGTGTACCCACATAATGGGCTACTATTCAGAAATAAAAAGTTATGATACACCATTAATGAATCTCAAAATAAATATGCTGTGTGAAAGAAGCCAGACAACAAGTTGTATAGAATGTATGACTGCACTTACATAAAAACTGTAGAAAATACCAGCAAATCTACAGTGAAAAGAAAGCTGATCAGTAGCTGCCCAGGGACAGAGAGAAGCAGCCAGAAGGAAAGAGAATAATTAAAAACTTTCATATGTAATTAATATTTTTATGATCTTGATTGTAGTGATACTTTCAGAGGTCTATACCAAAGATAAAACATATCACACTGTAATTTGCAATAAATAAATTATACCTTTTAAATTGCATAGTTCATTGTATGTCAATTACACCTGAATAATGCTCTTTAAAATAAACGGGAAAAAAATCTCAATTAAATACTTCATCCCAAAAGTTCTAAGAAGGAAAAATGTGCTGTAACAGTATCCAATAGGGGAGTTGCTACTGCAGCATAGTGGGTAAAGCTGCTGTCTGTGGCGCCAGCAGCCCATATGGGTACTCATTCGAGTCCTAACTGCTCCACTTCTGATCCAGCTCCCTGCTAATGTGCCTGGGAAAGCAGCAGAGAATGGCCCAAGTGCTTGGGCTACTGCACCCATGCGGGAGACCTGTTAGAAGCTCCTAGCTTCAGCCTGGCTCAGCTTCAGCTGTTGTGGCCATCTGGAGAGTGAACCAGTGGATGGAAGCTCTCTCTCTCTCTGGCTGGATCTCCCTTTCTTTATAACTTTCTTTAAAATAAGTAAATAAATCTTAAAAAAAAAAAGAGTATAAAATACAGTCAGTAAGGGGTAAGTTAGACTGAGTTATCAGAAAAGCCTCCTTTAAGATGGGAGAGGGAATGGGAGGTGAAAGGAGAGCGGGGTGGGGCACATGGGGGAAAGACCCACAGTAAAGTTGTATCTATGTAAAAATGCATTCATTAAATAAAAATTTAATTAATTAATTAATTAAAAAAAAGAAAAGCCTCCTTTAGAAACCAGTATTTAAGCTTAGAAGGATGATCAGAAATTATCCCAGCAAAGACCAGATAGGAGAGAGGACTAATAAAAGAGGCAAAATATCCTGACGCCAAAAGGAATATATGTGTCACTTTCAAGAATTTTAAAAGTCCAACTTATTTTTTTATTTGAGAGGTAGAGTTACAGACAGTCAGAGAGAGAGACTCCCCAAATGGCCACAATGGGTGAAGCTGAGCCGATCTGAAGCCAAGGAGCCAGGAGCTTCCTCCAGGCCTCCCACCCGGTTCAGCAGCCCAAGCGCTTGGGTCATATACTGCTTTCCCAGGCCATAACAGAGAGCCAGATTGGAAGTAGAACAGCAGGGACTAGAACTGGGGCCCATATGGGATGCCAGCACTACAAGCGCCACAGCACCAGCCCAGAAACATCTATTCTTAAAAAACATGGTACTGGGACCAGGGTGTGGCACAGCAGGCATCCCGTATGGTACCAGTTTGAGTCCCTACTACTCCACTTCCCATCCAGCTTCCTGCTGAAGCACCTGGGAAAGCAGTAGAAGATGGCCCAAGTCCTTGTGGCACTGCACACACTTTGGAGACCTGGAAGAAGCTCCTGGCTCCTGGCTTCAGATCAGCCCAGCTCTGGCCATCATAGCCACTTGGGGAGTGAATCAGCAGATGGAAGATTCTCTCTCTCCCTCTGCCTCTCTGTAACTCTGCCTTTCAAATAAATAAATAAATCTTTAAAAAAAAAGTCATGTTACTAAAATTAGCCTACTTTATCAATGTAGGATCTTAGAAACAGTCATTCTAAATTGCTGTGAATTCCTACCATATGAGTATGTATCTTAATAATGAAAAAAGAATCCATGGCTATAAGTTATTCATTACATTGCAATATTTGAAATAAAGAAGACTTACGGACAAAGAGCATTCAATTTAACTTTACAGTTTGATAGTTTCCCTGCAACTAATGATAAGAATTCTAAATACATACATATATATGTGCGTAAGTTTCTAAAAAAGTAGCTTAAGAAAAATATTTACACAATCCTGCAACTTTTTATTTATAACAGCAACCTAATTCCTGAAATTATATCTTCATTTTGTTGTAACTAGAGTACTTCCATGACAAATGCATGAAATTCAGTACCCACATTCAACTAACCTAAAAGGTTATCCATATACACTGAATATAAGTCAACTGACGAATTTTGGAAAAGATTCAAAAACAAATCTACATTTACAAATAATTCACAATATAGTAAGATATTTCACAACCTTAGGGCATTAATTCAGGTTATGTCTCCCTAAGAGAAATCAGAAGTCAAAGGTTCAAAGTCATAGTAACAAGAAACCATTCAAGTCTGAACATTAAAAAAAAAAAAAGTACATACACACAAACCAGTTACTCTACGTAAATAGTTCTTAAGAACTAGCTTCCAGAAGAGAATGTCATTCATTCAAATAGATTATAGCAAAACATTCTCTATTCTAACACTGTATTAAACTATCCAAAATAAATACAATTTGAATTAGTCTATTATAACCTTGATTATTATATTTGGAGTTGGCACTGTCCTCTCTGATTCTCAGTCCCGAGTCCTTTAGTCTAGCTTGAGCTGAAGATCAATGTATGGTTTGTTTTACCTGTATGAGGAACAGCTTGTAATTCTGAGTGTTTTATTCTTTTCAAATGGAAACAGAAGACTGGAATCAATGCTAAGAGAACTGAAGTACACTTCTGATACCATATTTGCTTATGCAGTTCTTCCCCCACCATCAATCTTCCATTCTAAAGAGGCATTTGAAGAATACTTTTATTCCCTAGTGGAACCCCTATAGTAGAAAAAAGCTAAGTTACCATGGAACCAACCAATTAATTTTGACACCTGCTTACCAAGATTGATCAATCATTTTTGATGTCTGTTTGTAAGACTGCTATCCTGCAGTTTGGTAAAAGATTTTCAAGATAATTAGTGAAGTGAGAATTTCTAAAGTCTCTCCTACTGTGTTATTACTTCTAACTCACAGTAAAACAAGCCACCATCTTCAAATAAACCTTTCACAGCTTAGCATGCACTTTACCAGTAAGAATTCTTTCCTTCTAAATATGATTCTTTTTATTATTAAATACCACGGTGCCCCTAAAAATATAGCAAAACATATATAGTGTACCAGCTATATATATATATGTGTGTGTGTATATATTTACTCTAATTAATAGTCTGTATTCCACAGAGAATTGAAAAAGCATTTACCAAAAGAGTGTAATGAATCATAGGAAATAACAACTCCCAAGGAAATTAATACCCAATGATGATTAGTTCAGGATTTATTATTAAACTATGTCTACATTAAAACCTAGTCTTTAACTCACTAATGTGTTTTGTTTATGAACACCATTGCTCATTGTTATTTAAGCTACTTTTAACTTGATCTGTGGTCTTTCTTACTAATTGGGACAACATCTGCTAGTGAGGTCACAGGCTGCTGATGCAGCTGATCAAGAAGCTCCACTACTACAAAGTGTAGATGGTCCACAAGCTTCCCAGGAGTGCAGCAGTTTCGTCTGTTTTAGACAAATGAAGCAAATCCACCCACACAAAAGTCAATATCCCTAAATTTTGCATGAATCATGCAATCTTCCTATTTATGTATATAATGATGTGAAACACGCATGTAGCTTTTTTCACTGATGGCTGCCACTTCATATGTTTTAAGTTTCTTGCTAGGTTAAGAGGCCAGAGAGTACTCTCGCAGCAAAAGTTTAAAAACATTTATGTTAAAAAAAAAAGGGGGGGGGACCCTAACAAGCACAATCCAATTAAGATCTCTTTTCTTGCCTTAAAACACTTTTTAAACATTAATTAGCATCTCTTCAAATTTAAAAAAAAATTTTTTTTAAACTTCAGAACTAGTTAAAGCATGAACTCTGGAACTATTTCAACCTATTGCTACAAATAAGTTTCAATAAAAGTAGAGATTATACTTCCAAAAACCTGCTATGAATCAAACAATACAATTTACCTAAAATTTTAAAGTTCCATTTTACAGATATATTTTTACATTGAGTTTTACCAGCACTGTTGTAACCAGAAGGAGTAAAACAAAAAAAAAAGTTTTAAAAGAATTATACTGTGTAAAATTCCAAGAAAATTGTCCTAGAATATACTGGTAAGGTAAACCATATTCTCACCTTGCCTTAAAGTCCAAGAGACATCGCGCTTAGATTTTGCTATCATCCTGACAATGACCTGGTGCAACTTCTGAACCACAAACCCGCCAGCAAACTTGATATGGAGAATCTAGAGGACTGAGAAGCTAACTTTCTTAAGGACTTGTCTGCAAGTTGTCAGAAAGCAACAACTTCCTACTGGCCTCAACCATCTTATCTGCTGTTCCGGATGCACACCCATTTTTTTTATATCAGGTTGGAATCTAACAAACATCAACCACCAGGGAGAAAAGTATCTTCACTTGGTCCAGCAAATCCCTTAGCACCTCCAGCATCAGAAAAACCCAAGTAACACTTCCACACAATAGCTAATTGTTAGAAACATCCATTGTCTTCCCCACATAAGACAGTCCAGGCATGTCATCCTTTTCATCTAACCCATGGTCATCCAGTCCAGTCCCAATTTAATATTGCCCTAGCAAGTGCAACATAACATAGTCACTAAAAGTACAGCCTTTGGCGTAAAGCTGGCTGATCTGGAATCCCACAGCCGTCCCTACTGGGTAACTCTGGACGTTACTCCAATGCTTCGCCTCAATTTCCCTCTGTAAATCCCACAGGATAATTCTAGTAAGTCTCAGAGTTGTTCTGAGGAACAAATGCGATAATCCAGGTAAAGCGCTTAGAACAGCGTCTGGCACAGAGCAAGACGATCATAAACGCTACGTACTACGATCACTGTGCTTACAAACGTACCAGATTCTTAGCTAGCACTGGTCACCTCTGGGAGTAGGATGGGGAAGAGGGAGGTGCTAACTTCCAGCCTTGACACCTCCGCATCTGAACTGTTCCCCGTGCGCATGTATTTTTTGAGCTGTCCGCAAGATTTCTGATTCTAATACAAGGTCCTAACGAAACGGTGCCCGGCGCTGTAACTGAGTGGGAAAACGCCGCGGCCGAGCAGGGAATCGGAAGTGGCTGCGGACATCTAGGACGCTAGCCAAAGGCTTCGCTCCAAGTCGCTCAGCGACGGACCGGCGCGGTCCGAGGGGCGCAGCGCAGACCCCCACCCCGCGGTGCACTCCCCCTCCCGGGGACCCGAGGCCACGACCCAGACGGGACAGGGCTGCCGTGCAAGGTCCGGCGAAGGCACTTACTTGAACCTGCCCTGGCAGTGCTGGCACTGGTCCCCCACCCAGCCTGGGTCGCAGAGGCAGGTGGCGTTGACACAGCGGCCCGAGAAGCAGGAGCCGGTCCTCTCGCACGGCTTGGACTGGGACACCTGCGCGTAGAGCGCCAGGTAGAGGAAGCCATAGCAGAGCAGCCAGCTGTTCCCGTCCAGCAGCCAGGAGGAGGCGCCCCCGCCGCCGCTGCCGCCGCCGCCCCCGCCGCCCGCCGGCCGAGCCCTCCACAGCCCCGGGGCCGCCGGCTGCGAGGGGCCAGCGCGGGCCCGGACCCCCGGCTCCATCTTCCCCAGCGCCCCCGCCGCTGCCTGGGATGCTGAGGGGGGATTCCGGCCGGAGAAGAGCTCGCCGCCGCCGCCGCCGCCGCCGCCGCTCCTCACCGGCGCCTGCCCCAGTCCCGCTCCCCGGTCAGCAGGGACAGATCCCAAGCGCCGTCGCCTCCGCTCGGCTGCCCCCGGTCGCACTCAGGCATCGCCGCCCGCCCGGTCTCCTGACCTTGTCCTCGGCAGGCTCACCTCACAGCCGAGGCGCCCCTGAGGCGGCCCGAGGCGGGGAGCGAGAGGCGCAGCCTGCGCCCCGGCGCTCGCTCGGGAGAGGACCTGACGGGGAGGGGGACGGGGAGGGGGAGGAGGCCCGCGCGCGGCCCCGCCTCGCCCGCGGCCCGCGCCAACTGCCTCGGCCCCGAGCGAGCGAGCGCCGTGCGGGAGCCCCCGAGCTGGGCGCGCCCAACGCGGGCCGCGGGGGACGTGGAGCGGCGGTCAGCCTCGCGCTGCGTGCCAGGCGGCCAGCGGCACCCCAACATCCATCTTCCCTCCTGCGCCGCTCAGCTGCACCGGAGCTGCGGCGGGTGGTGCGCTGGGCCGGCACCCCAACACTCGCTTCCCCCCCCACACCTCAGCCCCGTGGTCTCGCCCCGCCCCTGACAGGGACCGGGGACTCCCCCCACCGCGCGCGCGCGCCCACTCGCGCTGAGGGGAGCCTGGCCCCCCAGGTGCGGCCCGCGTGTCCGTGTCCGCCGTGCCCTTCCCCAGGCGCGCGGGGCGCCCCGCCCCACTCGCTCCGCTGGCCTCGGGAGCCCCCCACGAACAGGGTAGAGACGCGGAAAGAAGCCCTTCCCGTCCGCTGTCTGCAGCTGCAAAAGTGCAGCGCTTTTAGCCCAGCGCTTCCCCAACCCCCTTCCTCCTGCCTATTTTTTTTTTTTCTTAAAAGAGAAAAACTCCAACTACACACAAAGAGCTGAGCATGTGCAGCAAGCAAAAGTCTTAAAGGCACCGCAGTCCAACCGCGCTGTGGGTCCGCAAGGACAGGGAGGGGCGCGGAGCCGTTTCCGACCAGGGACCCCTCGGAGGGGGTGTCATTTCGTCCACCGAAAAAGGACCCTCGCCCCCAACAAAGAACTGTGGGGTCCTGAGTGACCCACACTTCGCCCGCTGCTGACACGGCCTCGGAACCCCGCGTCTGCCCTTTTCTGCATGTCAGGGTTTCCTCCTCCATCTGGGACAATATTCTGCCTTGAAAAATATTGCAACATCGGGCTTTTTTTTTTTTTTCCAGAAAAGCAGAAATGATGCCCAGAAAAAGCTGTTTTCCTTCCTCAGCGGCAGTCCTTCCTTTAGATGATTTTCCAAGATTTGATGGCATATGCTGAAATTTTTGCTTTGTACTTTTGTGCCTTCTCTAAACAGGCGTCGTAAGTGAACCCTTGAGAAAGGAAACCGAACCCAAATTGCAGCCATGTATCCCCGAGATACCGCAGCGTTGCTGGAGCCCCACCAACGAAGAGCAGGCAGTGGGGAAAAGAATTTGGAATCTACCGAAGGCATTTCTGACAGCAAGAGAAAAGTTTTAGTTGTAACCACACAGCCGTGATATTCTTGTGAAATGCAATTCCTGTTTATTTGGGGGTATGATGTGCTCACATCATCTCTTTTAATCTCTGTTATCCCCACTTTGCAGATGAAATCCTCCATTAACCCCATTTCGCAGATGAGGAAAGAGATTTAAAACACTGGTCGATGGCAGCTTAGGAGTAAGTGAGGAACAGAGATTAAACACAAGAGCTCTGACACCCATGCCCTTTCCACTGTTTATCAGGCTGCATCCATTAGTGGGTGCTTTGTTTTCCTTCAGTGCGTAAAACCTAAGTGTTGGCTTGGTTTGCAAATACTTGAGCAGTGACTTAAAGAGGAAAGCAAGAGAGGTCCAAAGAAGATGGCTCCTTCACAAAGTACAAAAAGAAAACGGGAAACCGTGATTCTCACTGATTTAACGAATCATAATTTCCACCTGATATCAGTACCAGCAGTGTCATCATCAAACCTGACATTAGGACTGCCTGCTTCTTCCTCTCACACATTTTCCACGTCCAGGTGCCCCTTAGAGACTCCTTGAGATGGAGCTGTCCGCAAAAACCAGTCCAACGGAAGATACTATTCCGGATCACGCCTCTTCATTCCCTTGGCTATGAAATCAAGAATTCTTTTTAATATCAGCCATCCATGAACAAACTCTGCTGCTTCTCCATTCTTCTTCCACCAGCCGAAGGTTAGAGCCAGGCACATCTTTCTCACATCTAATGCTGAGTTGCTTTCAGACATGTGGAAAGCGGCCAAGCTCCGAAAACCAGCAGTGAGTGTGAAGGTGATTCAGAGTGCTCTAGAGTCCCTTCAACGAGAGAGATCATAGCTCAGACACAGACTGGCTGTAGCCGATACTTGAGCAAAGGGTTTGCTCATTAAAAATACCTATCTTTTAATCATCTAACCACTATAATCAGCTGAACACTTTTACCTTACAGGGAAGAACTTGCAGCCCTAGAGTCTCCTCTCAACACTGCCTTTAGAATCAAGCTGCATATATTAAATTTATATCAAATTATTTAAGGATCTCACAGAATTTCCACTTCTTCTATATTGTATTTTTTTCAAACTTTTTCCGTCAACATTTACTATGTAATTATTAAGAACTTAAGCAAGAGAAAACAGATGAATAAGGCCTGATTTCTATTCCTGGTAAGTTCACCTTCTGTCAGACTCAATAAATTGCGAGTTCCTTATACAGTTGAGTGTCATATAATATAGATACAGAAAACTCCAATGATTGAAGATGGATGCACAAAAGTCAGTGACAAAACTTGGCTAGAATTTTGACTGATGTTTTAGTATCTTCTGTGATCAAGAAATTTTAAAACTCCAACATGATGTTATCTTTTTTTCCTAAAGAAGTAGAGTCAGCATCTTAGCAGTGCTATTCGACACTAAAATAATTCATGGTATTGGTAATTGCAGTCATAAATCTAGCAGAAAGGTGAAAAATTACTCCAACGTAGTAGTAGGGGGAAAGGCAGTTTTATGAAAGTAGGATGAAACTGTAGAGAAACATCTATTAAAATCTCTCCAAGGGGAAACATAAGAAAAGTATATATGTTTTTTCCAAAGTTAGCCTTGTATCAAAACCTTCCATTATTTTGGGGTGTGTGTTTCATTTCAGTTCACACCTCTTAACAGTGGTATTAAAACATGATGGACAAAAATTCACATTACCAAATTGAAGGAAATTCACTTAATTTTTTTAAAGGATAGGATCTTTTGATTGCTGCTCATAAAGTAAAAGAGCCTATTTGGACTAATGAACCAAAGCAGACCCTTCTAGTTGCTTGATTGAAAAATGATCTCTGCTCTGGTTATTGTTCACCATTTGGTTCCCATGAGGCTTCTGAGAGCAGGCCAGATAATGAGAGCGCAGAGAGCCCAGCCCCAAGAGCCAGAAATGCATTTATTCAAAGGGACCCACAGTGCCAATGGGACAGTGTTTTAAGACACTAATAGGACACAAATGTTCTGTGAGGTTATACAGTAAAGAAAAAAATGAAGTTTAAGTCTGCAAAAAGAAATGATATTAAAAATGTTGACATGGCTATGACCTGAAACCCTACCCCTTCCCCAACCAAAATCTAATATTCTGCTTTCTTTTGGATTCATTCTTTTCTTCTATCAGTTTCTCTTGCTGTCACACTTGTAAACACACATAAACTCTGTGCCTTTTGCCAATTTTTAACACATTTCAAACATATTGTTATAAGTAAATCCAAGGAAATTAATCCAAAATTCTGGATTCACTATGCTGGGCTAATACATATTTTAATGGAAAATAAAATGAGCATCCTTAAACGTTTCATCCTAAAAATTCAAAATTGTTACCAAAGACTATTGATTACTAGCAGTCAATTGCAGAAATTTGTCCTTTGTGAAATTTAATTCAATAAAAATATGAGCTGGATCTTCCTATTTAAAATACTGGATTGAATTTGCACATGTGCCTCTGCTCTCTCTACAAACTCTGCCTACCTGGGGGGAGGTTGTCGGGGGTTTTTCATATGTAACTTTTTAGAAGTATAAATCCACAATAACAAAACCAGAAAAGAATGAACTCATAGAGGAGAGGTGAGCATGCATTGGGAACTGTCCATGAAAGAGGACAGCAAATGGAGAAGGGAAACACACCTGCCTATAGGGCTGAGACAGCAAAGGAGAATCCTGCTTCTGCTGAAGGGCCTAGGAAAGCCTTGAGATCAGAAGTAAGGGTTACTGTGGAAAGCTCAGATGGGGCTCTAGGACAAAAACAAGGGGGATAGCTGAAGGCTGAGTAAGGCTCTCGCATCCCCTGCCTCACCCCCAGCAGCTAAAGACATCCCAAACCCACCCATCAGGAGGTTTAACCTCTTGTGAAATGGAACCAGAGGCTCCTGACTTAGGACATCAGGCATAATAATAGAGGAGGGAAGGAAGTACACAGCTGAAAATGGATTAAGTACAAATCTATATACTGAATAACAAAATATCCCTGCTCACTTTTCCTACACCCACAACCAACTGAATAATCCCCATGCAGAAAACTGAAGGACACTTACTTACAGAGTTGAAAGTCTCCAAGACAAAGAAGGCTGTAATTTGAAATCACGCATCCAGATGACATGCCAGCCTCAATCATCCTGAAGCCTGCTAGCCAATAAGATTTCCTGGGGGCCAGCACTGTGGCATAGTCAGTAAAGCTACCACCCACAACACTGGCATCCCCTATGAGCGCCAGTTTCTGTCTTGGCTGCTCCACTTCTGATCCAGCTCCCTTCTAATGGCCTGGGAAAATCCTCTTAAATATGGACAATAAAGTTTCACTGGACATAAAAGATAGTAACAAAAATAAACAGAGAAAAGGAAATTAGAGGAAACAAATTCAAGTGATATTAAAAGAATTTGCAATTGTAAAACAAGAACTGGATATTCTTTTTAAAACATAAAGGGATAAACAGAGAATACAAAAATAGAATAACCAAAATTTCTGCCTGTCAAAAAAAATGATAAGGTCTAGAAAAATGTCTTTGAAATTGGAATTAAAATGTAAAGGAAATTTCCCCCCTTAAACTTGAGGATTTGTTAATTATTACATACAATAGACATTAAATGTGTTTTAAACTTAGCATTTATAATGGAATGTGCATTATATGATAATGCACTATCATATAATGCACTAACACACAACTTATATAGGAGCAGGCAAAATGTATGTATATCAATTCATCAAAGTATTAACATTAAAAAAATTTCACAAACTAATTGGAGCCTCCAGGCGAAAGATCTGCCACAGCCTAAAACACTGAGGAAAAGGAGACTCATAAATGGAAGGAAAAAAAGGCAAATGTAATGATTTGCAAGTAAGAATAGTGTTAAAATTCTCAACAGCAAACTTGGATGCCAGCAGTAAGTAGAGATGTAAGGGAAACTTATTTTCAATCTAGAATTCTGTACCCAGTCAAGCTACTGATGAAGTATGAGGATAAAGATGTTTTCAGACACGCAGCATTCATAAAATGTATGACCCCTTTTTTTAAGGAAACTGTAATAATAGAAGAAGAGACCGAACATAAGAGAACCGTGCTGGTACATACAGCTACATCCCAGGTCAACTGAGTAATCAGGCCAACCTAGAACCAAGAAGCTAATGAATATGAGTGCTTGGAAAAAAAATATTAACAATATGTGACACATCTTGGAGTATTTGGGAAGAAATAAAATAAATATAAAAACCAAAGTAAAAGAACAAAACAAGGGCCGGCGCCGCAGCTCACTAGGCTAATCCTCCGCCTAGCGGCGCCGGCACACCAGGTTCTAGTCCCGGTTGGGGCGCCGGATTCTGTCCCAGTTGCCCCTCTTCCAGGCCAGCTCTCTGCTGTGGCCAGGGAGTGCAGTGGAGGATGACCCAGGTGCTTGGGCCCTGCACCCCATGGGAGACCAGGAAAAGCACCTGGCTCCTGGCTCCTGCCACCGGATCAGCGCGGTGCGCCGGCCGCGGCGGCCATTGGAGGGTGAACCAACGGCAAAGGAAGACCTTTCTCTCTGTCTCTCTCTCTCACTGTCCACTCTGCCTGTCAAAAAATAAAAAAATAATAAAATAAAAAAACAAATTATAAAAAAAATAAATAAATTATAAAAAAAAGAACAAAACAAGGCAATTATTGACTAGATAAAACATGAAAACCTGTACTAGATGGCTTAGCAGGGACCAATAGTACATGGTTGTAATAATGCAAACAATGACCACTGATTAAACCCAAAAAAAAGTTTATTTTTAAAACATGGAAATGGTAAATGGAGTGCTAAATCCTTAATTCTTTCATAAGAAGTAATTACATATCCAAAATTGATAAATACAGAAATAGTAGTATAATCACACTACACTGAAGAAAGATTTTAAAGCTGCTTTCTCTGGCCAATAGAGAAGAGAGGCAGGAGATGCAATGGTTTATTATTTAAGGCTTTTAGTGTATTTTAGCTTGATGGAAAATGAAAAATTAATTTTAAGAGAGATAAAGTAATAAAACTAAAAAAAAAACAAAGACAGTGGCATGGAGCATAAGACTCATAAAAAGTTGACTTTGATTTCTAATTCTTTCACTTATATGCTAGCTACCCTTGAGTGAAGTATTAACTTCTGTGCCTTAGTTTCCCAAGATAGAAGATGAGAGTAGTCAAATCTGTCAGTGTCCATTTTAGGGCTAATGAGGGTCCAACAGGATAATATATGAAAGCACCTAGTAAATGATGAAACACTAGACAGACTTTGATATTTAATGTTCAAAGGTAATTCTTGGGAATAGGATTAATTCTATCATGTGAGGAAATGGTTTACTGAAGAGAATTTGGGTCAGTTCAAAAGCAAACAAAATGGGCAAAGATACAAGAATATCAGATAATTTTAAAGATGGACCTCTGCAAGCTCTTCATTTCACAAATGAAATGCAGGGACCCAGTAAAGTGAAATGTCTTAACCAATCAGAGTTGAGGCTAGACCCCCAGTTCTCTTGAAATCAGTCCCATTTTCTCTGTCCTATACATTATAAATGAGACTAATTGGAGAAATTTTCAGGTTAGTCATCTGCCTAATCCCAAAAAGCCCTTCCAAGTCTCAAAGTTAAGTGGCTTACCCAAGCTCACATAAGACAGTGATAGCAGCGGCAAAACTAAACCAGGGACAGCCAGAGAATGAACTTGGAACCAAAGAGTGAAGGCATAAACTGAAAGGTGAGCTCAGGGCTTGTCACAGAGCAGATCAGCACTTATTACCAATTGCCTTGTTGCCTAAATATCCTGCCTGAGTATGGAGAGAAAAGCCAGAAAAAACTTAGGCATGAGTTTAAAAATAAATTAAAAAAAAAAAAAAAGACAATTAAACAAGCATAGTCAGCAACAGAATTCCTCCTTGAAAATGGAGATATAAAAAATGGGTCTTACTAAACCAGATGAGGGTGTGAGAAGCAGGCTCACAAATGTAGCAGAAGGAGTGCGTA
Source organism: Oryctolagus cuniculus (assembly GCF_051225735.1). Classification (NCBI taxonomy): domain Eukaryota; kingdom Metazoa; phylum Chordata; class Mammalia; order Lagomorpha; family Leporidae; genus Oryctolagus; species Oryctolagus cuniculus. The sequence goes on from NC_142881.1 coordinate 15,142,533, forward strand.
AATGTGGGAGTCTCCAAGATGCTATTGCAGGACTTCTTGAAGTTTCCTTACTCTGTCCTCCTTCGGATAATATTGAAAGGAATGAGGACACAGAAGGATGAAAGAGACCTTTTCTCCATTCCATACAGAAAATCATTCACTGGCACGTTCCTTCATGAAAAGGGAAATAAGACTCTTTTTAAAATATAATTCTGGGTCGGCGCCATGGTTCACTTGGTTAATCCTCAACCTGTGGCGCCGGCATCCCATATGAGCACCAGGTTCTAGTCCCGGTTGTTCCTCTTGCAGTCCAGCTCTCTGCTGTAGCCTGGGAAGGCAGTGGAGGATGGCCCAAGTGCTTGGGTCCCTGCACCCGCATGGGAGACAAAGAGGAAGCACCTGGCTAATGGCTTCGGATTGGCGCAGCGCCGGCCATAGTGGCCATTTGGGGGGTGAACCAACGGAAGGAAGACCTTTCTCTCTGTCCCTCTCTCTCTCTCTCACTGTCTAACTCTATCTGTCAAGTAAAATATATATATATATATAATATAATTCTGGGGGCTAGCATTGCACTGACATCTCATGTGAGCACCAATTCATGTCCCAGCTGCTCCACTTCTGTTCAAACTCCCTGCTAATGCGCTTGGGAAAGCAGCAGAGGATGGCCCAAGTGCTTGAGCCCCTGCATCCATGTGGAAAACCCAGATGAGGCTCCTGGCTCTAACCACTGGATGGAAGATCTCTCTCACCCTCTCTCTCTTTCAAATAAATAAATCTAAAATTTGTATATATATAATTCTGTCAACAAAAATGAACAAAAGTTCAATTTGAATCAGGTAACCCAAAAAAAGGGGGGGGGGAACTATCACAGTATCATACTATTTACAGAAATCATAATTTCCCCTCAGAGATAATTCTAATTTCTCAAAATGTTTCTATCTGGGAATCACTGCACGGTTTTGCATCTCTCTTAAATCCGAATAATCCAACATTAAAAGTGTCACATGCTGAAAAATAGTGTCACTGAACACAAAGACAGAAGTACTTATGGTTTTGAGAAATAGAAAGGATTCAGCAACTGCTCAAGTCAAACATAAGACCCACATATTGATAAAACAGGTAAAAATTTCTGTGACTCTCACATAAGTTGAGGTTTGTTTCTAGTTCCCTCTGTTTAAAGAAGAGGACAGTCATGGTAAGAAAAACAGGAAGTACTTAAAAAACAAAAGCTCCCAAGGAAAATAAACAATTCATAAGAACAATAACATACTAGCATTTGGAAAGCAGCTTGGGGTCCTGACACAGGAAAATATGTTTATGTTTACAAGGCAAGGAACATGGAAGAATTATGGACCCTCTCAGGAGAGACAAAGACACCAGACAGAGAGGTTTCCTCCAACACCAGCGCTCAGAAACAGAAGCAACCATAGAAAAGCACACATTAAAAAAAGAAAGAAAGAAAAATATCTGACAAATGATAGTCAGGCCCCACAAATCCTGATAACATGACATCCTACTTATTAAAAACATCAGTCTTGGAAGACTCCAGGCACAGTAATTTTGAAAATGAACACAAGTAAATTAAAACCAGGCTTATGATTCTTCCTATTGTAAGTCCCTCACCCATCTCCCTCTGCAAAGCTGATGAGAAATTTTAAATCAAGCAAACAAACCAGTCAACCTTAACTTAGCTGATTTTCCATTTTTTAATTGGAACGTAGTCTGAAAGTCTTTCTGCACATGCGGAGGAGACATACTTTTCTAGGAAAATTAGTTCCGGGGCAAACAGAGATCATGTTAAATCTACAAGTAGCAGCATGTATTAAAGTTTTTTAAATTAATCTATCTGGACCACAGAGTAGCAGACACTTTAAGATGTGTTTTGTGGCCGTGTTCTTTATCACTGGATGTAGCTCTTTAGTTTATGGAGGAAGCAAAAGGTAGTTCAAGAAAACTAGATAAAGAGCCAGCAGACCTAATCTCCACAACGGAACAGTTCCTACCTCTTTCATCTTGAGTTCCTTCATTTTATTTTCTTTAAAAGATTTATTTATTTATTTATTTATTTATTTAAAAGAGTTACACAGAGAGAGAGGAGAGGCGCAGAGAGAGAGAGACAGAGAGAGAGAGATTGAGGTCTTCCATCCGCTGGTTCACTCCCCAATTGGCTGCACCTGCCGGAGCTGCGCCAATCCGAAGTCAGGAACCTGGAGCTTCTTCCCCGTCTCCCACGAGGGTGGGACTTGGGCCATCTTCCACTGCTTTCCCAAGCCATAGCAGAGAGCTGGATTGGAAGTGAAGCAGCCAGGCCTTGAACCCATATGGGATGCCAGCGCTTCAGGCCAGGGCATTAACCCGCTGTCCCACAGCGCCGCCCCCACCCCTTTTTTTAAGATTTTATTTATTTATTTGTTTGTTGCATTACAAAGTGAGAAGGAAAAACAGAGAGATCTTCCATCTACTGCTTCACTCCCAGATGGCCATAATAGCCAGGGCTGGGCCAGGCCTAAGCCAGGAGCCAGGAGCTTCATCCAGGTCTCTCATGTGAGGTACAGGGGCCCAAACACTGGGCTATCTTCTGCTCCTTTTCCCAGGCCATTAACAAGGAGCTGGACTGGAAGTGGAGCTGCCAGGTTATTAACCAGCACCCATATGGGATGCCGGCATTGCAGGCAGTGGCTTAACCTACTATGCTACAACACTGGCCCCATTGCTTCATTTCCTAAAACAGCAAACACACTGGCTCTCCTTGAACATCCTGGGGGAATCAAAATTCCAAGTAAAATAAAACATAAAAGTTATTTTGGTAACTGTGAAGTCCCATTTAGCTGTGCCAGTTTTCGTTCCTTCCTTGAAAATGCTACCTGAGGACTCAGTGGAGCCAGGTGACACTACAGGGCCACAGTAAAAGCTCAGTAATTCCTCTGATCCAGATCTGGTATTGCCTATCACTTGGGTAGCAATAATTTCATAGCCCATTGCTTTAGAAGCCTAAGCAAAGTAAGTGACCACACAGGGGTGAGGAAACCACACAACCACTGGAAGGCTCCAGAGAACAAAACACAGTGCTCCTTTACTCTCATTAAAACTTGAAACTCCAGCAAGAGATTTTGTCCTTGTAGTAGTTTTTATACAGAATGTACAGAAGATATAAAGGTGTATCACTTCTGTTGTCCCTCTCTTCTCTCTCTCTCTCTCTCTCTCACACACATCATGAACGTTCTTTACTGAGAAGTCACTAACATCCTTTATCAATTTAGTATAATATTATGCCCATTGAAGGAATGTTTGTATTTTTCAAAAAGACCAGAAGAGAATGACCACAAAGGAGTTAAACACTACTGATAGGATTTGAGAAAGAGTGGCTCCTGCATTAAAGATTTGATCTGTACCTTGGGCCAGTCACGATAGGTAGCTGCTTATTCCCCCTAAGTGGAGATGAGACACAGCAGTGGAATTTTGGCATCTCTGACTACACAATGAATGAATCTAGGCGGGGAATTAAAATGCAGGCTTGGGTCTCCACTGGGGAACACCCTCCCCAAACTCAAGTCTGGCAGATATCATCAGCAACAGCCCTGACTATTTTTAATGGCTAAGGGGATGCTTAAGGAAATGTCAATCTCTAAGAGTATCCCAAGTCTCCTCTGCATAAATAATAACATCATTACCGACAGATTCTTGGCTCAACTGATCTTCTTTAAAACATGCAGACTAGTCAAAACGAAATACTTATTAGAGGAAGATTGGAAAGGGTGAAACTGGAAATGATCACTCAAAATAAGAAAAAAAAATAAGCCTCATTAAAAGAGGGGAAAATATGGGCATTCTGAGCTAGCCAGACACCAAAACTATGTACGAATAAACAGCAAAGCAGCAGTGCTGTGTCGGTATGATGGCCTTTGAAGGTGCAGTGACTCCAAGGAAACCACCAAAGGAGCCGGAGCCAAACCCACACACACGCTCAAAGGCTCGTACTTGTCCAACAGTCCCATGGGCCATCAGAACTGTAGCAGGGGAACATTTCCTCTGGCTTATGATTAGTGTGTGCCCTAAAGCCTCAGGACTTCCTAGTGCTCATTATTTTTATTCCAACTCTGTTGCTGCTAAGGCTACCCTCATTTACACTGATGTCTAATCTTTCTGTATTGTTCTAAGCTGTGTGTAACAATCATCCCATGATTAAATCTCTCAAGTTAATTGTTTTCAGGAAAACTTTTTGATTTTTCTGCCTTTTCATTTTATCGAGTATGTTTTTATTCCTTCACTACTAGAAAATATAAATAGAAACATCCAATAATCCTTCCCTTTAACATTTATTACTTTATAGCTCTTATCAGATGCCTCAGCCAACAAGCGCTAATCAATCACCTCTGCACACTACTAGCCAGCTACACTACTTGCTTTAGCTGACCTTAGATTATTTCTTGTCCAGCTCAGTCATTTGAGAAGAAGAAGATGAAATGGAACAGCCTAAATTAAGATATGTACTTTGTAAAAGTTAACATAAATTTATCACATTCTTTTCCACAACCATTTTTTTTTAATTTACTTATCTGAAAGGCAGAATTACGAAGGCAGAGCCGGGGGTGGGGGTGGGGACACTTCCATCCACTGGTTCACTCCCCAAATGGCTGCAAAGCCTGGAGCTGGGCAGATCCAAAGCCAGGAGCCCAGAGCTTCCTCCGAGTCTTAGTCTGTTTTTTTTTTGTTGTTGTTGTTGTTGTTGTTGTTGTTTTTGCTGCTATAACACAATGTCACAGAGTGGGCAAATTGTAAACAATGGAAGTTTAACTGATGGCTCTATATACTGTTTATAATTTTTTTAATAAGATGAATTTGTCTCTTTTTAAAGATTTATTTATTTATTTATTTATTTATTTGAAAGGCAGAGTTATAGAGAAGCAGAGGCAGAGAGAGAAAGAGAGAGAGAGAGAGAGAGGTCTTCCATCACTGGTTCACTCCTCAAATGGCCGCAATGGCTGGAGCTGGGCCATTCTGTAGCCAAGGGCATGGAGCCTCTTTCAGGCCTCCCATGTGGGTGCAGGGGCCCAAGGACTGTGCCATCCTCTGCTGCTTTCCCAGGCCATAGCAGAGAACTGTGGAAGCGGAGCAGTTGGATCTGGAACAGGAACCCATATGGATGCCAACATGGCAGGTGGCGGCTTTACCTGCTAAGCCACAGTGTTGGCCCCTTCCACAACTATTTTTAACCAGGATAGTTTCTTATTTACCTGATTGCTACTGCTATTTAAGAAGATATATTATTTGAGCAGTCAATAATGATTTCCATATGCTTTTTCAGAAAGGTTAGAAATAACAGCATTTATGAAGATATTACTTAAATTATTTCCTTTTGAGATGCATTAAAATCATGGACTCTCAAGGTAGATTTCTGTCTTTGGTGTGTTCATCAAGTGTCCACACACTCCCACCTCAGAGTTTTAGCACTTGCTATCTTTTTTTTTTAAATATAGATGTTATTTATTTATTTGAGAGGTAGCGTTACAAACAGTAAGAAGGAAAGACAGAGAAACGTCTTCCATCCACTGGTTCACTTCCCAAATGGCCGAAATGGCTGGAGCTGAGCCAATCAGAAGCCAGGAGCCAGGGCTTCATCTGGGTCTCCCATGCAGGTGTAGGGGCGCAAGAGCTTGGGCCATCTTCTACTGATTTCCCAGGCCATATCAGAGAGCTGTATTGGAAGTGTAGCAGGGGCCGGCGCAGTAGGTTAATCCTCCGCCTGCACCATCGGCATCCCACATGGGAGCCGGTTCTAATCCTAGCTGCTCCTCTTCCAATCCAGCTCTCTGCTATGGCCTGGGAAAGCAGTAGAAGATAGCCCAAGTCCTTGGGCCCCTGCACCCATATGGGAGACCGGGAAGAAGCACCTGGCTCCTGGCTTCGGATTGGCGCAGCTCTAGCAGTTGCAGCCATTTGGGGAGTGAACCAACGGACAGAAGACCTTTCTCTCTGTTTCTCCCTCTCACTGTCTGTAACTCTACCTCTCAAATAAATAAATAAAATCTTTAAAAAAAAAAAAAAAAAGGAAGTGTAGCAGCCAGGTCTCAAACTGGCACCCATATGGGATACCGGCACTTCAGGTAGAGGATTAACCTACTGTACCACAGCAACAGCCCCAGCATTTGCATCTTTTTAAGTAGGACCCTCTTCTGGTTGTTTCACACACTTCACAACACCTTTTCAAATTTTAGGAATTATAACCTGATTGGTCAGATTCCAGGATGCTTATCTGGTTATCTATATTAAGGTTCAAAAATCTCGTGTTTAAATCTTACATATGTGGATGTCACAGTCTTCCCCCTGTTTCCGATATCGAGAAGCTACAACAAGAGGAGGGCCACTTCCTCATGAGAAGGAAAGAGAAAAGTCATCATCTCTCTTTCCTCTTTGATCAAACGATCAAATGGGCTTAAAGTCTATTATCATCTTTTTATCTCTGTCATGGAGTGGGTAGACAATTTGGGTTTAGGCTCAGAAGTAAAGATTTCCCTCTTGAACTCCTATTTCATCCCTTGAGCCTTGTCCCTAACCCTGAAATAAGTCTGTTTTACCAGCATGCTTTGCATTAGACCACAGCCTAGATAATAATAAAGCAGTACTTCGATTTCCTATTTTCTATGAGCCTTGTACATATACCTGCCTAACCTGGGCTACCTCAAGCAGGAAGACTGTAGACTAATGTAGAATTTTGGCATTTGTAGGCCTCAGATCTTATCATGAAACTAGTATTAACTGCTATCAGTTAGAACTTGATAAACTTTTCTTTTCTCTAAACATGCCAATGATTCCTATTAGAGAGATACTAACCCAGACATAAAACGGAGGTTAATACATAGAAAGTGCGACAGGGTCAGCATTGTGACGCAGCAGATTTAGATATTATCAATGCCGGCATCCCATTCTGGAGCACTTGTTCAAGTCCTGCTGCTTCTCTTCTGATCCAACTCCCTGCTAATGCAGCAAGGGAAGCAGTGGACAATGGCCCAAGAACTTGGGCTCCTGCCACCTATGTAGGAGGCCTAGATGGACTTCCTGGCTTCTGGCTTTGATCTGGCCCAGTCCCAGCTGTTGTTGCCATTTGGGGAATGGACCAGTGGATAGATATCTTTCTCTGTTTCTCTCTTCCCCCTGCCCTCTGTTACCCTAGCTTTCAAACAAAAAAATAAACAAAATAGAAGACTGGCTATTCCTTTATTTCCTCATCATGTCACAATGCCATTCCCAACTTGCCTCTAAGGTCAGACACCAGTGTTGGCAGGGAAAGAGCATAAAGAGGCACAGGGGAAGAAATTTTAGGAAAATAGGGTAATGAATAAATGCAAGTCTTCTAGTTTTTTGATAATGCATTTCTAGCTACTTGTACATACAAATATGACCAAACCTGAAAAGAGCTGCAAGAATAATGGAAGAAAGCGTATAAGGAAGACTCTGGGGTACCACTTTGGAAAAATCTTTTACATTGGGCTGTGTTGGAGCAGGCATTGGCAGCCAGCAAAGAGCAAGCAGATTCCACGGCTCCTGCCCAGCTACCGCCAGGGTACCTACCATGCTGAATCCCAGGAGAGCTCTCTGCCTAGTGAGATCGTGCCACCACACTCTGACATGTCTGCATTTTTTTTTTTTTTTTTTTGACAGGCAGAGTGGACAGTGAGAGAGAGAGAGACAGAGAGAAAGGTCTTCCTTTGCCGTTGGTTCACCCTCCAATGCCCGCCGCAGCCGGCGCACCGCGCTGATCCGATGGCAGGAGCCAGGTGCTTCTCCTGGTCTCCCATGGGGTGCAGGGCCCAAGTACTTGGGCCATCCTCCACTGCACTCCCTGGCCACAGCAGAGAGCTGGCCTGGAAGAGGGGCAACCGGGACAGAATCCGGCGCCCCGACCGGGACTAGAACCCGGTGTGCCAGCGCCGCTAGGCGGAGGATTCGCCTAGTGAGCCACGGCACCCGCCGTCTGCATTCTTTGCAAGCAGGGTACACCAAGGTCTGGATCATGGTGCCCAGCCTTGCTGTAGAACTATCTGGCAACTTTCAGCCCTGGTTTACTTGTCTGTTCTAGAGTCACTCAGTCTGTTTCATCTTCAGTGGCCACCAGAAAAGTACAATATTTTAATATGGTTTACCAACATGTCCTAATGTGGAGCAGCTCCAGTGGCCTTCATTCATGGAATGCACTCATCCCTTCCATAGTCCCACACCTCAATCTTCTTCCCCAACTCCCTACTCAGAGACTCAGCCCAGACCCAGGTGCTGAAAGGAAGACACTGAACAGCCCCCCAGTCTTTCCACCTAGGGAAATTGAGTTCATTCAGGAAGCGGTTTCCCCACAGTGATCCCCAGGTTCCCACACTGTGCCCGAAATTCATGCTGCGCTGAATCCTACTCAAATCCAGCCAGCTTATCCCAAGATACAGTGAAACGATGGGTGGAGTAACTGCTGTGTCCTTTTCACAGAACATTTGTACTTAAAGTCCAGTTTCCAAGCCACGTGTGGCTGAGCCTGCTGAGAGGCGACCTCCCACTCTGAAATCCTTCAAATTCCAACATCTTGGGTAGGTTCCACCAATGTAACCACCTAGAAGTTGTGACCAAGGTTTTTCTGTCAAAATAAGAGATGACATATTTGCTCTTGAGCTTAGAACAAAGAAAGAACACATCTTTGGCTTGAACTTTGTATCTTAAATAGGTGAAGAGTCAGTCATTAAAATGTCCTTTTAAATGAGTTCCATCTCGTATTTCTGTCTTCTGATATCTTAATTAAAACATCTTTGACAAAAATGCATAGCTTAGGGGCTGGTGCTGTGGCGCAGCAGGTTAAAGCCCTGGCCTGAAGTGCCAGCATCCCATATGGGCGCCGGTTCAAGACCTGGCTGCTATATTACCAATCCGTCTCTCTGCTATGGCCTGAGAAAGCAGTAGAAGATGGCCCAGGTCCTTGGGCTCCTGCACCCACATGGGAGACCCGCAAGAAGCTTCTGGCTCCTGGCTTCAGATCGGTGCAGCTCTGGCCATTGCAGCCAATGAGGAGTCAACTAGCAGATGGAAGACCTCTCTCTCTCTGCCTCTCCTCTCTCTGTGTAACTCTGACATTCAAATAAATAAATCTTTAAAAAATGCATAGCTTCAGTGGCAATATTAAAATGAAACTTAAATTCATCTATTTGAAGAGAATTGGTAAACACACTGTGCTTCTTAGAGATTTTTTAATTTGTTATTGTAACTGTCAAATCTCTGCTTCTGGGTCAATCCTATGGTGAAGGGCGTCAGACATATTTGCAAACAGTATTTACAAGTGTTCAGCTTGATGGATGCCCTTAAGATCTAAGCTCTCTGCATCTTTGTCAACACAGAAAATAATTCCCAGCCATGTAGGAATTGTGTCTGGACTTGGCTGAATGTAGTGTTCTAGATCAAATTCAACAAACAAGGAGAATCCTTTTGTTATGCTAAACCTATAGATAACTGGAACTTTTCCAAAAAAAGTTTAAAAAAAAATCAACATGTAAACTTGATTTCTTAGTTTTAAGGGATTTAATTTGTTTTGTTTGTTTTATTGCAGAAACAAATTTCCCCTGGCAATCAGGATTGATATTTTCTTAAACTAATTTTTCTTAATTTTTCCTGTGAAGGGAGAACTATTTTAATTGACATTTATCACCAGACAGAATAAGAATAATTTCAGTTCTGAAATTTTGGAAGAAACATTTCCCATCTGCTTCAATAACCCAACTGGCTAATTACTTTGCCAAGAATAATTTGTCACAAACAGAAAGACCATTCTTTGGGGGGAAAGTCTTGCTCTCTATCTTACATCACAAACTGACTGACGAGCAATTATAGAAGGCTTATGAAACTAACTTATGCCATGGATTTATTCAATGAATTAGATTCCAAAAGAAATCACAGGATGCTGATTAATAATTTAAATCACTTTAAACAGGCAGTATGGGGGCCAGTGCTGTGGCATAGTAGGCTAAGTCTCTGCCTGCAACACCTGCATATCATATGGCCGCTTGATCCTGGCTGCTCCTCTTCTGATCCAGCTCTCTGCTACAGCCTGGGAAAGCAGTAGAAAATGGCCCAGGTCCTTGGGCCCCTGCACCCACATGGGAGACCCAGAAGTAGCTCCTGGCTCCTGGCTTCAGATTGGCTCAGCTCCGGCCATTGTGGCCATTTGGAGGGTGAACCAGCAGATGGAAGACCTCTCTCCCCATCTGTCTGTCAAATAACTAATCTCTCAAATAACTATCTCTCAAATAACTAAAATCTTTTTATAAATAAATAAATAGAGGGTATGTACCCTCTTAGTTATTTTATGTCATGGAAGTTGCAAATATTAGCTATATCTTACTCTTAAAGTGGAAGCCATTGGAGTATGAATGACTCAACCTATTAAGAAGAGATAATGTAAGCAGAGTGTCTGCAATGTCATCATCACTCTGATTTCAACCTTGCAGGTGGGTGGTACAGTGTGGGCCCTGATGTCTTTGCCAAATTATGTAAATTTTGGTACTTTGAATTACTCATCTGTGAAATGTGTAATAATAAGACTATCTCATGGGGTTGTTTTTGAGAAGTGAATTAACTTACACATTTAAAACTCAATTACAGCTACCTATAATATTAATAATCTTATGATTGTCATTTTTATTATTATACATCTTTGTGTGCTAACAGCTTTCTTATCTTCTAGATGCCCAGAAAAAAAGAAAACTCTCCTTGGAAGGTATTAAAACACTCCTTGAGCTTTTGTTATCACTATGACTCTCAACTCTGGATGTGCACTGGAATCACCTGGAAAGCTTACAGGAAAAAGCAAAAACAAACAAACAAACAAAAAAAGCAATGCCCAAGATCTACCAGGAAAAATTCCCAATTTGACAAGTCTCAGATAGGACCCCAGGCACCAAAATATTTTTTTTTTAAGTAAACATACAGTCAGGGATCTTACCAAGGATGGCTGAAAATCAGCTGGCAGCAAACTTTAGGAACAAGCACAGTGGGAAACCACACAGGAAGGAAGGGCTAAAGACCGAAAATAAGAGAAATCATGGTGAAACTCCCTCAATTCTGTCCAGGGATTGCTATTATCTTAAGTTTCACAGTGGCCTAATTATTTATTTTTAAAAGATTTATTTATTTATTACTTATTTATTTATAAAGCAGAGTCACAGAGAGGTAGAGGCAGAGGCAGAGGCAGAGGCAGAGGCAGAGGCAGAGAGATTCCCCCATCTGCTTCTTCACTCCCCAAATGGCCACAATGGCCAGAGCTGGGCAGATCGAAAGCCAAGAGCCAGGAGCTTCCTCTGGGTCTCCCACGCAGGGGCAGGGACTGGGGCCAAGCATTTGGGCCATCCGCCACTGATTTCCCAGGCCATAGCAGAGAGCTGGATAGGAAGTGGAGTAACCAGGTCTCGAACAGGCACCCATATAGGATGCTGGCACTGCACGCAGCAGCTTTACCTACTACACCACAGTGCCAGCCCCACCTAATTATTTCTTGATGTGGGCCCTCAGATTAGGCCTAACAACCAGATTTCCTGGTGACCTCTGCTGTTTCCTCTGTCTCCAACCACACAGTCTCACTTTACCCTCCGGTGCCCCCATTTAAAGAGCACCAGAATCTCCTTTGGATATTCAGTTTGTCAGTTCCAACAAGGAACCCTATTTCCTTAGTGACAACTTATACCTCCGGCAGATCAAATGCAGTTACTGAGATGAATGGCTTCAACTCAAGGGAGTCCTAACCACTAAATAGATGTATTTGTTCTTTTGAAAGAATAAGAGGCTCCAAACCATGAGGATGAACTGGGTTGTTGTTCTTGTTTTATTACAGCTTCAAAAGCTCACTTTACGCTTAACTAAAAGAGAGAGTGACAGGAGGAAGATAAGGATAATATCATACCCACACTCAAAGAGTCAGAGAAATGGGCCATGAAGAGGAAACAGAAAAAAGCCTTACATTTCTTCTGCTTTATAAAAACCTGAAATTCTGAGTGATCTTATCCTTTCACTTCTATCTTCTCCTCACCCAGGCATTGCAGGACATTTTTGAAAAAGTAACTTAAAGTAGAAAAGGGAAGTTAAAAGTAACTCATAATCCCAATGCATTTTTCCTCCCGTTATTTTTAGTATATAAAGTAAAAAGTGGAAATGTACCTTCCTCCACCTCTCCAAAGGTAAAGTAGTCCAAGAGTGTTTTATACTTACCTCTACCCAAACAGCTTAGCCTTATCTTACGCTTGTTATTGTGCTAAGCACTTTGTGCAAATTATATCATTTAATTCCCACAATAACCCTTGGAGAAAGATTCTCTCAATACCTCTCCTTGCACTAGAGGTGAAGAAACAGAGCCTAACAGAGACTACCTCACCCAAGCTATTCTAATCACAATGCTTACGTGGTTGTTCTCCATTCAAACACTTCTGACTGTTCTGAGATGAAGACATTGGAGAAGCAGCAGGTACAGGAAGAGTTCTCAGACTTCCCCTTTCTACCTAAAAGCAGCTCAAAAAATTCTCCATGAGAAATGTGCCCACCTTGCACCAGGAAGAGAAGAAGATTCCTATCACCAGAAACTGAGAGTCATGACCAAAATGGACCTGCAAAGACTAAACTCCAAAAATATCCCTGTTTCCACTGGTTTCCCTGATTTATGTCCTAGTTGTGTTCCATGATTGACTGTTCCTAGCCCAAGCTGCTTTGCCTTGTCATATCTCTATAACTTAGCTATTCTTTGTGTTTAAAACAAAAAAGGGGGCAGGGCACTGTGTTGTGGTGGGCTAAGCTTCCGCCTGCAGTGCCAGCATCCCATATGGGTGACGGTTTGAGTCTCGGCTGTTCCTTTTCCGATGCAGCTCTCTGCTATGGCCTGGGAAAGCAGTGGAGGATGGCCTAAGTGGTTGGGCCCCTGCATCCACGTGGGAGAGCTGGAAAAAGAAGCTCTTGGCTCTTGGCTTCAGATCAGCTTCAGCCCCGGCCATTGCAACCATTTGGGGAGTAAACCAGCAAGTGGAAGACCTTTCTTTCTGTCTCTTCCTCTCTCTCTCTGTAACTCTCTCAAATAAATAAATTCTTAAAAAAAAAAAAAAGTATATAAGCTTTGGAGCCCAACAGCTTCTTTGGGTCTTCATTTCCTTCTGAAGATTCCCATGTACACATAAGAATGTTAAATAAATATGTATGCTTTTCTCCTGTTAACCTATGTCAGTTTTTTTCATACCCAGAAACCCACATATCTCATTCTACAACTCCTTAAAACCTTTGCTCAAATGCTACCTTTTCAATGAAAAGGCCTTCACTGACCACCATATTTATAACCACAATATCTCCTCCACCCCATGCTTCTCTACCTTTTTATTTTTTTATATTCACTATATAATTTGTTTTACTTATTTTATATCTTTAGAATGTAAACTGTATATGAGCAGCCATTTTTCCTGTTCCAATCACTACTTTTGGCAGAATGGCTATCCTGCTCCATGTAACACCTATGTATTTAACAAACACTTAGCACATAATATATGCTAACATACTAGTACATACCACTGTTCTAAGAAAATCAGCTCTTTCATGTTCTTCCACAACCATCAACTCAATGTTCACAGTGTCTCTAGTAGATACGTATTATTATAACTGTCCCTATTTTGAAGTTGAAGAATCAGAGGCACTCAAGGGTAAGGGTAAGGACGCAAAGAGAGAAGCAACAGGGCTAGAATTTTAACCTGCAAACTGGCTACAGGGTCCAAGCTGTTATCTACTCTTTATGCTTCCTGAACTTCAAATCCATACTCTCTTGTAAGCACCAGGGCAATCAAAGTTCTGGAGACTAGGACTATTCTCCTCATTGCTTTAATGACCACATCCTCTGAACCCAAAATGTGAATTACCAAGTTCATTCTGTTCACTAAGGGCAAATAAGGGAGAAAATTTTAATGAAGGTAGTAACTTTACTTTGCCTTCTCTAAAGAATGCAATAAATAAAACACTGCAGATCTTTTCCTATGTTTGCAGAGTCTAAGGGATTCCCTCTTTTATCTACACCTCTTACTTCTAAGCAAAGAAAACTTGGGTTCAGAGCTGTAAATATGTATGCTTCATTTCCAGAGTAAAAAAGACAGCATTAGGCCCAATAGTTGACTCCAGCGAAGATGAAAGTACTGTGTAACAATACAGGGCAGGAACAGAAGATTAAATTTAATGCCCAGAAACCAAATGAAGCGTCTCAATGATGGTACAGATTGTCCCAAGAACTTTTTGTTTAAACAACACGACACTGTGTAAGGCGTGCAAATTGGATATTTTACTTTCCATATTTTGGATAAGCCAAAGTTAATGAGCAGCTTTAGGTCCATGAACTCTGAAGTCCTTTAGCTCTGGTACTTATTTTGTTTTCTTTTCAATCATGGACATTAAGTTGCTGCTTCTGACAAAAATGCATTTAATAAATACACTGTGGGGCCAGCGCTGTGGATTAGCAGGTAAAGCCGCTGCCTACAGTGCCGGCATCCCATATGGGCACCGGTTTGAGTCCCAGCTGCTCCACTTCCGATCCACGCCTCTGCTATGGCCTGGGAAAGCAGAAGATGGCGCAACTCTTTGAGCCCCTGCACCCGTATGGGAGACCAGGAAGAAGCTCCTGGCTCCTGGCTTCAGATCAGCACAGCTCTGGCCGTTGTGGCAAATTAGGGAGTGAACCAGCAGACGGAAGACACCCCCCCACACTCTCTCTTTCTGCCTCTCCTTCTCGCTCTGTGTAACTCTTTCAAATAAATAAATAAATCGCGGCTCACTAGGCTAATCCTCTGCCTTGCGGCGCCGGCACACCGGGTTCTAGTCCCGGTCGGGGTGCCGGATTCTGTCCCGGTTGCCTCTCTTCCAGGCCAGCCCTCTGCTGTGGCCAGGGAGTGCAGTGGAGGATGGCCCAAGACCTTGGGCCCTTCACCCCATGGGAGACCAGGATAAGTACCTGGCTCCTGCCATCGGATCAGCGCGGTGCGCCGGCCACAGTGCACTGGCCGCAGCGGCCATTGGAGGGTGAACCAACGGCAAAGGAAGACCTTTCTCCCTGTCTCTCTCTCTCTCACTATCCACTCTGCCTGTCAGAAAAAAAAAAAAAAAAAAAAGAAAGAAATACACTGTAAGTTTGCAGAACGAGGCAACTTTTATTTCCAGCTTTTATTTCAAATGTTTATTTGCCATAGTAGGTATATCAACATACATTGAAATAAAGTTTTTAAAGAAAAAAAATACCACTTGTAACCCTGATAATCAAAGCACAATCATTCTTATTTATCTCTGTAGTGTTTTTTGTTTGTTTGTTTTTTGTTAAAGCAAAAAGTCTCTGATAAAAGGAAGATGGTAGGGGAGGAAAGAGCATTTAACCTGGTGGTTAAGACGCTGGTTAGGACACTCGCATCCCACATCAGAGTACTGGGTTGATATCCTGCTTCATCTCGCACTACTATAGCCCCTGGAGGCAGTGTGATGGCTCAAGTAGTTATATTTCTGCTACTCCTGGGAGGGACTTGGATTGAGTTCCCAGCTCTGGCCTCCCAGCTATAATAGGCATTTGGGGAGTGAGCTAGCAAATAGGAGCTTGCTCGCTCATTCGTATACACACTCTCTCTCCCTCTCAAATAGAAAAAAAAATTAAGGAAGAATTGGGTCATTACTATAGCTGAGTTACTGCCATTCTTTCTAGGAACCCTGCTAAATATAGTTTATATCTAATGGGCTGAAATCATTGCATGGTGGAGCTGTAAGAGACATTAGGATGATCTGATTCAACCCCTGCATTTTGGCAATTGCTGTTTCTTCAGTTTTAGAAGTAGTGAGAACAGCTGCAGCCATTTTTTCATACCAGGAACATCTGCTGGACACTCTATCAGTTTTTTTTAAAATCCATTTTATATATTTGAAAGAGTGAGAGAGAGAAGAGGAGAGAGACAGACAGGCAGGCAGAGATCTTCCATCCCCACACGGCCACACAGTCAGGACTGGGCCAGACTGAAGCCAGGACCTCTTCCTGGTCTCCCACATGGATGCAAGAGCCCAGGCACTTGGGCCTCTTCCACTGCTCTCCCAAGTGCATTAGCAGGCAGCTGAATTGGAAGTAGAGCAGCTGGGACAGGAACCTCATAGGATGCCAGCATCCCAGGCAACAGCTTTACCGGCTATGCCACAATGCCAACCCCCATGCATCACCTCAAATGTTCCAGGAAATTATACAAAGAGTAAGTGAGTAGCAGTGATGTGGGCTTGAGTTCTATGCATGGGAAAAGCAATGGGATTGACCCCCTAGAGTTATCAGGAAGATCCAATGAGGTAAAATATGTGAATTACTTGGTATGGAGTCTAGCTATTTTTACTACCACCCATTTTTCCAATGAGGCTCAGAAAGATTAAGTAACTTGGTCACAGGTGCTTTACTTTCTCACAGAAACTTGGTTAGGGGACAATGTGTGACAAGTACACTCAAGTGGCCCACATGCCTCACAACCACATGGGCTGCGCGATAAAAGGTCAGTTTCCTGAGCCCCTCCCCAAGCTGATTCGATCGGATCCTCTGGAAGCACAGGGTGGGGGTGTGCGTTTTAGAAGACCACCAGGTGCTTCTGTGCACTAAACTTCAGCACCAGCGATGCTCAGCTTTCCAAACCCACCAGCCGAGTTGGAGCTCCAGCCTAAAGGGCCCCCTCTGTGACACGGGACTAACATGTCTGCCCACGCAGCTGGTTGGGAGGATCGAAATAGTACATTACACAGGAAAGTGCTTGTGAACTGTAAAAGACTGAGTGTTTCTCTCCATTTAAATTAAGTCCCTGTCAAACAGGGAAGAACAGTCAGAGTCCTCACATGAATGGCACCACCACAGTCACAGCCCTACCCACCCGGTAGCCAGTAAGTTATAGCACAGGTTGTAGTCTAAAAATACAAAGTCCAAACTGCTCCAAAATCCAAAACTTTTTAGGCACCAACAAGTAGAAAATTCCATACCAGACCTCAAGTGACAGGTCATGGTCAAAACACAGGCACACAAAAAATACTGTATAAAATTACCTTTGAGCTATATGTATAAGGCATATATGTACATGAAACATAAATGAACTTTGTGCTTAGTCTTGGGTCCCATTCCAAAAATACCTTGATATGCATATGAAAATATACCAATAGCAGATCCAAAATCTGAAGCAATTCTTGTCCCAAACATTTCAGATAATGGATATTCAACCTGTATTGCATTTGTTCTAATTATTTAACTCTTAACCCTAAACACACAGATAGTGTGCTGAAGACTTGATGTCATCCCCTGTATGGTCTTCCTGCACAAAACTAGAAATGGCCACAATTGATACTGAATACGATTCTTTAATGTGTCCTTTCCTTGCCTGCTCTGGTAGAATCACAGTTCCATTTGTCTGTGGGTGACTAGAAAGCCCACAGTTTGCTAAGAGCTATTAAAGTGTGTCTGACATTTTCTTTTCCAGGTATATGATTATGAGTTAAATCAGCACATAATCAAACCAGCCCACTTGGCTAATCTCCCTCCCTCTTTACAGAATCTCTTTTAAGGAAGGGAAAATGAGCACCATGAAAAGAAAAAAAGCCCAGAAGCCACAGAGCGGGGAGTAATGTGTGAGCCGTGGGCAGGACTGGCCTAAAGCAGCAGGAAGGATGCGTCCTGGTGAGAAATGGCGTGAGCTGTTTTCTTCCCACTCTCTCCCACCAAGCCAGCCTCTCCATGGAAACTCGTCATAAAGAAAATGGAAAATATTTAGTCAGAAGAACGTGGGTTTTCATCCACCTGAAGGGAAATTTTCAGGCCCCCTAGGCTCTGCAAGCCTGGTTTCCTAGAGCCACACACCATAAGTCAGTGGGAACTACAGCTTTCTGCTGGACTACTTCCCCCTTGGCTCCATTTTTGTGAGTCCTGTGGAGCTACCAAGCTTCCTTCTGAACGCCTCCTTTCCCAGTGATTTCTCCATTGCTGGACACACAGCTCAGGCCTAGCCAGTGTGTGTTTTGCCCTGGGATGCTTTGTGACTTTTGAAGCTGGAGAGGCGGTGTTGAACGTCGGGTCACAGAGGTGGAGAGATGAGGCTGAAGGGCTGCTGGCTGTCATTGTCACCGTGGAGAGGAAATTTGTTTGCAGAAAGAGCTGAGGATGAGAGGAGAGATCCTGCTCTCTGTTCCCTGCAGTTACCCAGAATCCTAATAAAACCTCTTACGGCTTACACCAGTCTACATTGGTCTTCTGTCCCTTGCAAACCACAGTTGCACTCATTGTGACTGTGTCCTGCCTCTGTTCTCCTCACACAGCTCTGGATACGTGGTGCTTCTCATTTCCAGACGCGAAATCTATAACAAATCATCTTTACATGTTCCTCACCTTGATAAATTGTACTTTTAGGAAACAACTAGAAAAGGCTGGCAAAATGATTCTGGCTTAATGCTTTACTTCTTCCAGGATATTATGTACTTTAATACTACTCTTACTGTGAGTTAGTAACAGCAGCAACAATAATAATAGCTGTTATTTACTGAGTGGAACATTATATAATGTAACTACTTTGATCCTTATAACAATTTTTATTCCCACTTTTTAGGTAAGGGATTTAACATGTAGAGGGAGAGAACCTGTAACTCAAAGAAATAATTCCCAATAGTATGATTTTAGGAACTACAGCTAGGTGTTATCTACCCAGCCATGCTTAAAACTAAGTCACTCCCATATTCTATAGCTCTGTGTGCATGGCCAGTCAGGAGTGCAGGGGGGCAGTGTTGCTCACAGAGCCCCATATGTTGCTTTTTATCTGAAAACTTAATGGTTAAGAGAGGCCGAAGTTCAGCATTTGCCAGACAGCAAGGAAGGTCACGTACTAGCCACTCAAAACAAGCAAGGAGCGGGCTAGAAGCCAAGGAACCCTGGCCAAGAGAGACTGGGGCAGAGAATATGCATCATCAACTATCATGCATCCAGTGAACACATGGTTGAATCACTCCCCAGAGGAAAGGGATAGATGACATAGGGAACATGGTTCAGAAAGATGTGCCAATGTTTTCTGGTCAAGCCCTTAGCAAGACTGATCCTTGCCAATCTTAGGAGTGGGACAGGCTCCACCATGAAGTTTCTTGTCTTCTATCTCTCTCTCTCTCCCTCCTTTCTTTCTCCAGCAGATACTTAGTGAACTTCTATGATATATTGAGGTAAGATTCCTGCCTTTGGGGAGGTTGTTATTCACAGAAAAAATAGGCAAGAAAGCCAATAATGGCCAGTGCCGCGGCTCAATAGGCTAATCCTCCGCCTTGCAGCACCGGCACACCAGGTTCTAGTCCCATTCGGGGCGCTGGATTCTGTCTCGGTTGCCTCTCTTCCAGGCCAGCTCTCTGCTGTGACTCAGGAGTGCAGTGGAGGATGGCCCAAGTCCTTGGGCCCTGCACCTGCATGGGAGACCAGGAGAAGCACCTGGCTCCCAGCTTCAGATCAGTGCGGTGCGCCGGCCGCAGTGTCCACTGGAGGGTGAACCAACGGTAAAGGAAGACCTTTCTCTCTGTCTCTCTCTCACTGTCCACTCTGCCTGTCAAAAAAAATTTTTAAAAACATAAAAGAAAGCCAATAACAATAATAGAGTATAGAATGTGGAGAGTACAGAAAAAGCATAAAGTATAGGAGTTGAACAGATCTCACTCAGAATCATGACTCTTTGTCTTATTAATAGATATAACCCTGGACAACTCATTTAACTTTGTGTGCCTGTTTCCTCATCTATAAAATGAGGATGATAAGCATATGTATTTAATAGAGTTGTTCAGATGATTAAATGAGGCATATAATCCTTTTTTTTTTTTTTTTTTTTTTTGACAGGCAGAGTGAACAGTGAGAGAGAGAGAGAGAGAAAGGTCTTCCTTTTGCCGTTGGTTCACTCTCCAATGGCCGCCGCGGCTGGCGTGCTGCGGCCGTCGCACCGCACTGATCTGATGGCAGGAGCCAGGTACTTATCCTGGTCTCCCATGCGGGTGCAGGGCCCAAGTACTTGGGCCGTCCTCCACTGCACTCCCTGGCCACAGCAGAGGGCTGGCCTGGAAGAGGGCAACCGGGACAGAATCCAGCGCCCCGACCGGGACTAGAACCCGGTGTGCCGGCGCCGCAAGGCGGAGGATTAGCCTAGTGAGCCGCGGCGCCGGCGGCATATAATCCTTATTAAAAAAAATCTTGATGTAAAATGAGGCAAATACTAAATATTCAACAACAGCTTCCATTCCTTCTCCACAAAATTTGTCCTGAAGAGGAAATCTGCGAAACCAGCCCTTCCTCATTTCAACAAGCACCATAAAGAGCCTACCAAGAACACAATATCCAGGAAAATAAAAAATCAGGCCCTGTCCCTGCAGCAAACAACTTATAAACAAGCAAAGGAAAAGTATAGATGGATAGGAAACTGTATTTAAATGTTAAGATGTAGGGTTCAAATACTAAGTGTTCCCAATGACTAGAGCAGTCAGAAATGCTTCATGGACTTGATGGACCTTAAGCTGGGCTTTGAAAGAGGGAGGACAACAGGATGCGATGAAAGGAGTCCGTGGCAGGGAAACAGCTTGAACAAGGACTTCTGGGATGAAGTACACCAGCCTGGCTGGGGTTTGCTCCCTAAAGACAATCAGTAGATCAGAAGGTTGGGAAGGTCTCTTGGGTCTCATGTGACAAGCTAGGGACTATGAACTTGATCCTGAATTCAGCAGGTAGCAATGAAGATTGTATGTTGGAGAACAGCACCATTTTAATACTATTTTAGGAATATTAATTGCTCTGTTCTTGCAGGGTAAACTGCTAGGGACCAGCTTCCAAGGAAGTAGAAATGGGGAGAACAGTTTGGTGACAAGTGTCTGTATATAGGGCATTGGGGACCTGAACAGGGCTATAGTATTGAGGAAATAGAGGAAGCTGACTGTGACAGACATTTTAGGCAATGCAGTGCCGGCATCCCATTTGGGCACTGGTTCAGATCCCCACTGCTCCACTTCCAACCCAGCTCTCTGCTATGGCCTGGGAAAGCAGAAGATGGCCCAAGTGCTTGGGCCCCTGCACTCACATGGAAAGACCCGGAGGAAGCTCCTGGCTCCTGCTTCTTATTGGCACAGCTCTGGCCATTGCAGCTAGTTGGGGAATGAACCAGAGGAAGATACATCTCTCTCTCTCTCTCTCTCTACCTCTCTACCTCTCTCTCCTTCTCCTTCTCCTTCTCTCTGTGTAACTCTTTCAAATAAATAAATCTTTTTAAAAAATTGTGGTCAAATACACACGGCATAGTTTACCACTGTAATCGCTGGGATGCACACGGTCCAGTAGTGTTAAGTGTGTTCACACTGTGCTGCCACCAAACTCCACCTTTTTGCCTCACAAAACTGAAACCACAACCAATAAACAACAACTCCACATTTCCCTTTTCCCTGGCAACCATCATATTATTTTCTGCATAACAAACATTTTATATAATTTAGAATGCTTTTGGTTTCAAGAGCAAAAAACAAGCTACCATACAATGGGGAATGGGGATGGGAAGGGATTTATTATAGATTTACAGAAGAGGGTCATCATGCTCCCAGACAGCAATGCTTCTGGGCCCCTGAACCACATGGAAGCTGACCAGAAAGGCGTCAGACCTCTTGGAGTCTGCATCTGCTTCTCTCTCGGAGCTGCCTCCTACTCTCTGTGCAGACTGGCTTCCCCTGCTTCTGTCTCTGTTGGGAGCATATTGCATTCCTACAGCTCCGAGTTCATATGTTACAGTTCTGGCCCCATGCACAGACAAAATAGCTGTTTCTGCATCTTAATTTGAAATTTCAGAGGCAGTGGAGGAGGAGGAATTTGATGGCCCAGCTTGTGGCAATTGTCTATCACTGTTCCAATCAGCTATGCCTTAAAAAAAAAAAGTCATATGGTGTATAAATATATATACACACACACACACACACACACACACACACAATCTATGGTTGCTGGGACAGATTCAAGGGGGAGAGCAGTGGCCTTTGTGAACTGGACAGATACCCTAGAAGCTCTCTGGTACATTTTTCAGAAAAAAAATTAAGATGGCTTTAGTAACTGAGGGTGGGAATTGGGGGCAGAGGAGAAGCCAAGATTAGAGGAGTAAAAGATCCTCTTGCAGCCTGCAAGGCACTCACAGCCTCCACAGGAAGACAAGTTAAACGAGAAGCAACTCAATTGACTTCAAAGAACTCACCCATTTTTAATGGAGCTATTGTTGCTGTCCCTTTTGCAGTTACTTCTACAATCTTGTAAATGTAACAAGATATCAGGACCAATGCTGTGGGCGTAGCAGGTTAAGCTGCCGCCTACAACACCAGTATCCCATATGGGCACCAGTCCCATATGGTCCCAGCTTTTCTGGACTCAACTCCCTGCTAATGCACCTGGGAAAGCAGTGGAAGATGGCTCAAGTGGGACCCACAAGGGAGACCTGGATAAAGCTCCAGGCTCCTGGCTTTGGACCAGTCCAACTCTGGCCATTGCAGCCGTTTTGGAGAGTGAACCAGCAGGTGGATGATCTCAGTCTTTCCCTCTCTCTCTCTAACTCTGCCTTTTAAATAAAATATAAATACCTCTTTTTTTAAAAAGTAACAAAATATTGCTGGAGTGAGAAAGAAGGTAAAATAATCATTTGCTTTCTTTCAAGAGAAACGGAAGAGAGAGTACCTTTACTGCTAGGCTCATCGCATGAAAGCAAGGGGACGCGTCTGCAGTTACGGCTAAAGGCTCAGAGTGGCTCGCCCTGGCTCATGAAGCTGCCTCTGAGGTCAGGGTACTCTCAGCGACCTGAGATGTCTGCGAAGTCACAGTTTGTTCTTATTTTTAAGGAAAACAAAAAGACAAAAATAAGAGGGGGGAATTCAGAGAGGACCAAAGTTAAAAATAAAACTGAAATCTAATCAGTCTCTGATACATCCTGAGAACCTCCCACAAACCATTCCAGACTGTGTTATCAGCAGATCAGTGACTCCAGCTGCACTTAAAATGCAATAAGCATAATTAAATACAGGATTCAAAAGGATAAAAACAGACATAGTCACAAGGCTACTGGAGGTTTCCTTTCTTCAAAATATTTAAGCCTTAGCTTCTTTAAATTTAATTTTACCTGCACATTTCCAAGAGACAGGTTGAATTCTTTGCCATTACATATTCTGTTTTAGATGAAAACTGAGGAATTCAGTGAATTGTATTTCAAGTCATTTCTCTGGACATCAGTTACCAGAAACCCTTTTAATGAAAGCTTTGAGGACTCTCTGTCCATTATGCTGCTAAGGAGCCTGAGTCAGCATGCCCATTCAGATTTAAAAATTTAACTGGACCTCATCCAAACGTTAATCAAAAGCTAATGCACTTTTCGTTTGCATTCGCCATCCAGGGAGAGTGCTGGATAAAATATTCTAGGGGAACAGCTGGTTCCGTGCACCAACTGCCATCACAGTGATGTTGTGTGTGTGCATATATGCATTTTTTCTTGAAAGGTCCCCACAGCCATCAAGCATTAATGATCCTTTGTAAGGATAGATGCTGCAAATGCCTCCTCTCCTGCTCCAGATATGGAGCAGGGTTTAAGCATTTACAATTGAATATGTGCTATGGTTTGGATATTAGTTTGGATGTCCCCCAAAGGCTTGGCCCCCGAAGTCTAATGTTAATCATGATAAGAGGGTAGAAACTTAATCCACTTACACTGCTTAGAGATGGGGCCTTTGGGAAGTAATTGTATTGGATTAAGTTGTTAGGGTGGAGATCACATGATCAAATCAAGGTGGCTTCATGAGGAGAGACAGATACACATGAACTTCTTCCTGCCGTGTGAACTCTGTGCTACCTCCAGATTCCACTAGCAATAAAACTATGACCATGGGGCAGGCACTGTGGTGCAGCAGGTTAACGCCCTGGCCTGAAGCACCAGCATCCCATATGGGCGCCAGTGTTAGTCCCGCCTGCTCCTCTTCTGATCCAGCTCTCTGCTATGGCCTGGGAAAGCAGTAGAAGATGGCCCAAGTCCTAATAAAGTAGGCAGGCATATAGGTTAAAATCTATTAGGTTTGTGAGCTGGAAGACCACGCCTTCACCACGCCCCTGTGTGACCTCATCCCGCTACCTTGGCAGACCTGGGTGCCAACCAGCCAATCAGGTTAATTAACCACTCTCCTTTGGAAGTGGGTTAAAAGCCTGGGGCACAGTGTGTCTGGCCCCACTCTTCTCTGGCCTCTTGTCAGGAGAGGGCCTGCTGTAGCCCCGCGCCTCCAGGGCACATGGCCTTAGGGCCGTGTGCTCTAGGCTTCCTGATGCAGGCCTAGATGCTCTTCCACGTGGCTGGTTCCTGGTGCTCGGTATGAACCCCTATTCACCTCTCTTTTAAATTAAGCTCTCACTCTCCTATGCATCTTTCTCACTAAATAAAAGCCTAAAATGTACCGTGCTGCCTCGTTTTTCTGTGCCGGTATTTAGAATTCTTCTCTAAGTATTAGGCAAGAACCCTCTTGGGCTTATTAATATCAGGGATTTAGTAATAAGCCCGTGGTGAAATAGTAAGGCACCCCAAATTCCGGTAGTACCTGTGGCACCCCAGATAGCATTTCTAGGGAACTTTAAGGGGCCACATTTTAGTGTAAATTTTAGGGGGTCTTTTCCAATTTCACTTGGGCCCCTGCATCCACGTGGGAGACCCAGAGGAACCTGGCTTTAATGGGTGCTGTTCCGGCCATTGTGGCCATCTAGGGAGTGAGCCATCGGATGGAAGACCTCTCTCTCTGTAACTCTGTCTTTCAAATAAATAAAGTGAATCTTAAAAAAAAAAAAAAAAAAAAAAAAAAAAAACAAAACTATGACCAGAGTGACCAGAGGTTCAACTGATGGAACTCAGCTGATCTTGCACTGTGAACAGCCAGAACCCTGAACTGAAATATACCTCTTTCCTTCCTAAGCAGCTTGTCTCAGCTATTCTAGTGTTGTGACAAGAAGTCAACTGACAAACAAGTTTGGGTGAGGGCAGGAAGGTTCTCCAAAAACTCTGAGTTCCTCCCCTAGAAGAGATTTGTGAGAAGGCTGAATATACCCTGGAAGACAAGAAGTTGAACATTTAATTCCCTATAGTTAATCTATTCACAGATCAGAAAAAACAACAACCAGAGTTGGGCCTTGGACAATATTTAATGAATTGAGATAGGTAACTACGAGATACAACCCAAGCAGAGGGATTTCTCCAGGGATGGAGGGATTTGTTTATTCCCTATGGTTCACTAAAAGACTAACACACAATCCAGAGCACTTCTAAGAGCAAGTCCAGGCATTTCTCTCACTACCTGTGCTGTGTGAGAATTAATGGTGAAACCACTTTCCTACATAGGTACAAAAGGCCAACAAGGTCATCACTACTCACTCAGGTCAAGACGCTTCTTACCGTAATAGAATTTCAATGATCTCATGAAAGATATTTTTAATTTTCCACTGTTTCTTTTGTCTTGTTTTATATTGGCAAAGCCAGTCTGTTCTTCTGATTGCATGGATTGTATTTTTGTTCCTTGGTTAATGACTTTTTTGTTATAAGTGGGCACAGAAATGGATAGATCCAGTGAATTCCTTACACTTGGAAATTATAAGGAAAAGATTTCTGTATCATATTGTTCAATAGCCTTTTATGTGTAGGCCAGGAGCTTTAACGAATAAAAACATGTACTCTTGAGAAGCACAGTCCTCATTAATAGATATGTATTAGCAATGTCTAGTCTTGCATGATAGGAAATTATGTATGAATGACTTACAGGAAAATTGTACAAATTATCACTGGATTCAAAATAATTATGCAGTGAAATTAGGGGCTTGTAAAAAAAAAAAAGGCAAGGTTTATCTGCAGAGCTCAGCTTTCTCATTTCCCTCTCTGATCTATCACAGGCCTTGGGGAGCCTGCAGTGGATGTTTCCTGGGATTCCCAGGGGTATGCATCACTCAGGAGAGGGCGTTAGGATACAAGTACTGATCCTCCTGTGGAGAGTCAGCAGAAAACCCAGCTGACTCCCGGAGGAAGGAGGGCTGGACACACGGGAGAAATCGGATGCACTTCGGAAGCTGCATTGTGTGTGTCAGTCTGTTTTCTGATGCTATCACAGAATACTGGAGGCTGGGTAACTTGCAAAGGAAAGATGTTTGCTTAGCTCATCCAGGAGCACATCACCGGCATGTGGCGAGGGCCTCAAGCTGCTTCATTTCTTGGCGGAAAAGCAAAAGGGCCACTGAGCATGTGCAAATCAGAAAAATCACGAGGGGTGGATAACCTACTCCTGAGATAACTTACTAGCCAGGGAATGGCATGAATCTATTCATGAAGGATCCACCCTCACGGTCCAAACACTGTCATCACCAGGACGGGAATCAGATTTTGACAGTTTCAGAGGGGACAAGCCATTTTCAAACCACAGCTGCATGCAATGAACTCCACGGACCTGCTGGACCTTGAGCTGTTAATGTCAGTGCTGTATCCAAAGCAAACATTTGGAAAATGTGTTACATGCCCACATTACAGCCATCTAGCACATCCAGTATTTAGGAGGCTTCCCTCCATTCCAGGAGCAGCTTGCTTGGTACTAGGCTCAGTAGGGGAACGGTTTAGCTCCAGAATGTGAATGAAGTTTACAGCATGTCAAAAACATCTACTGATGGGATGTCTGGTTTGAACTAGACCTGTTCTTTTCCAGGTGTTTCTGACCTAGGTGAAGATGCGGAGCTCTGGGAGTGTAGCCTAGATGAAGGAGGGGGAGCCTGGCCCAGGGGTTACAGTGTATTTGATCAGGGACAATCTGTTTTGTCTTCCGCGACTAGGCAATCCATTTAAGCCACCAGTCCCAGAGGTCAGGAAGGGAAGATCACTAGAGTGAGGTAAGAGGGAAGGGACAGATCAACAGGAGGAGCCCAGCCTGAGAGCTACTCCATAGAACAATTTATAGGGCACCTACAGTCTCAGGCTCAAGCAGTGAATGAGCCATCAAAGGCAAGCAGCAGCCTCAAGATACAAGCACCCACTAGAACAGGTATGGTGTTCTGTTTCACAGTGTGCTACTTTGTCAGAAACATTTACACAATGTGGAAAGCCATCAGAGGAAATCATTTTTAGCACAGTATAGTGGCTCTTGCCTTTATCTGCTTAGTCCTGTTCCCACCCCAACACACACCACTCTCTCTGATAAGACCCCACCATCACTGTCACCGTCACCACCTCAGGGACAGGTGACTCACATTGGATTCATCACAGGGTCTCATTCAGTCATTCTTGAAGCTCCCTGCACCCTGACCTCTCTGTGGGAAGCTTACAAAAGCCAAGATATTTTCCTTTTTGACTTAGGTTGTTTTGAATTGCGTTTATCACTTAACAACCCAAGAATAAGAAACATGGTCATCTAGTTTTCACTCTCCTTTTATCTCATAACAAATAAAGATGTGTTTATCATAAACACATGCTCAGTATTCATATTGTCATGATTAAATAATGATTTTTCTCAACATCCAATCCCCTCGCTATAGGGACTTAGTCCTCATGGAAGCCTAGAATAAGTCCATAGGGCTGGGGGAGGGGATGACCAAACAATGGCCCACACAAGCTATGGATCATCAGAAGACTGAGAGCTTAATGCCAGGACAGATTTAAATTTGCCTCCCTGGGTCCTCTTTTAGTTGCTATGGGGATACAATCATAACTGGTAAAGCTCCATGGTACCTCCATGGAGATGCTTAAAATGGTAGGGAGAAGGTTGAGGATGAAGAAGGAGAAAATGGAATAATTGATCCCTAAATATCTATTGAGTAATTCCTTTGACATTGCTAGGTGTTGTATAATATCTACAGATGGATAGAACATGGTCCAGCACTCTTTAAAGAACTATACTCTGTCTGGGTAGACAAGACATGCACACAGACAATTTCTCAAAAAGAAACAAATACTAAAGATTAGTGGGTGGACTAGACAGACGATGCTTCATACATTCAAAAGCAACATAGATCCTTGCAAGTTGGTGTTTTATTAGTTCTTTGTGTGCAGGGAGACTCTGGCCAACTTCAGCCAAAAGAGGAACTTGTTGAAAAGGCAATCCCCAGGATTGAAGAAAGAATTGAACAGTACTTAGGACATTAAGAACCAAGGTAGCCTCACAAGACCTCCTCTGTGATCATCATAATTATATAGGCATGAAAAAACAGGGCCTGGACTTAACAAAGAGGAAGTCAGAAGGAAAAGTGAGCAAGGCATGTAAAAATTCTCCTGTCCTCTAAACCTGTCCTTATCATTATTGGAAACTGAAAAAAGACAGTCGATCAGATACGCTGACTCAGGATTCTAAGAGACTGGGGAGAGGTTTGTGTGTATTGAGGGTAACGATATCATAGCAGAATCTCAGCCATCACTAAGAATTTTCCAGACTCAGATTAAAGAGCAGCTGGAATTTTAACTACGTAGGAACTAAGACTAATACTCTAAAATTGACTGCCTAGAAAGTCCTTCCACACTCAGAAGTCTGACTCAGCAATCAGTATGCAGCAGGGATAGCTTGGCCTTCTGGCTTTATTGAGCACTATTGACAGGCCCAGGCAACCATGACAGCTAATCACAAAGCTCCAATTAGCTCTTGTCTCCTAGTGCCCTTCCACAGGGCATCTGCTGCCCAAATAACTGGGCACACACTTTAGCCTTCAGTGGACCCACAGGGAGACCGAGAGCAAGCAGCCCCAACATTGTGGAAGGTTGCATCAGTGAGCAAGCAATGCAAGATTCTGACACTGAACTGTATTTTATGGGAAAAGAAACACTTTTTCCTTTTTAAAAGGAGTCTATGGCCACATGGTGGGGCATGAAGGAGTGGGTGTGGAATTACAACACTGACAATATCAGCTGCCACAGCCACAGATGGCTCCCTTCAACTCAGCCAAGTAGGAGGCAGGAGTTGAGGAAGGACACCCATGACCCTTGTGAGCTTTTTCCTATTACTAATAGAATGTTTTGTCACTGGTAAGAAAGAAACCTTATTCTCCCAAACATCACATTCTCTTTCAGAATTGCAGGAGGAGGGGATGGCACTGTGGTGTAGTGGGTTAAGCTGCTGTCTGCAGTGCTTGCATCCTGTATGGGCGGTGGTTCGAGTCCTGGCCGCTCCACTTCTGATCCAGCTCCCTGCTAATGTGCCTGGAAAAGCAGCAGAGGATGACCCAAGTGCTTGGGCCCCTATACCCACACGGGGGACCCATATGAAGTTCCTGGCTTTGGCCTGGCCCAACTCTGGCCATTGAGGCCATTTGGGAAATGAACCAGTGAATGGAAGATTTCTCTTTCTCTGTCTCTCCCTCTCTAATTCTATTTTCAAATAAATAAATAAATAAGAATTGCAAATGGGTAAAGCTTAGGAGGCGACCCTGCTCCCACCCTTTCTGCACACCACTTCGCTAGCATTGTGCAGAATGACAACTGTCACTACTTAGGAAGGAGGATCTGACCAGCTGTGGCTGATGACTTTTGTGCTCTGCCTTGCAGAGTACCCTGTCCTCAATTGACTTCCTCCCCCACCATTATGCAGTAAGAGGTTGCCCTATGAGAGACACAAAGTTTCCATCTCTGCCAGTGACTGGTGGGTCAGTCTGTCCCCTCATTCGGTCATGAAGTATTAGGAAGCCCATTGTGTCTACTAACTTAATTCACATTGGCCACTCCAGCTGGTATTTGCGTCTTTGTCCATTAGGGTTATTTGTTTTTATTATTGGTACCATTATCTTGGTTTTATAGAAAATGATAATTTAGAGAATTTCCCAAGGTTGTCCATTACTAAGTGGTGAAATCAGTTCTTTTTTTGACCACAAGCCCAGTCAGGGCAGATGGTTGAGATGCAATTTTAAGAGTCACTTGGAATTGGATTTTAGCCCTAGCACAGCCATTGGAAATGTTATTCCTTTCCTTACCTATAAAATAAGGATAATAGTAGTGTCATTTATGGATTTAATAGAAAAAAAAACAAATCCATAGCTAAGTGTTTATTAAAAATTCAGTTAGTGTCAGGGTTGTTAAAAAATTATTATTATGGATTTAAGCCAGTTAAAGAAGTAATTTGTTTAGCCACCAAGGCTTGGTACAGATCAATCTATAAATGTATGTTGGTTATAACTCTGTAAGATCCCATAAACACCCCAATGAAATTATTTTAAAGTTAAACTGAATGTACTTTATGTTCTTATTTCAAGTACTAAAGACATATCATCTATTGTAAGGTGCTCCTGAATGGAGGGGCAAGGTTTTACATTATTTTCAGTAGTTCTCTGTAGCACACAATACAAAATGTAAATTGGTATAATCCTCTTAGAAAGCAACTGGGCAATTTATATTAGGAATCAGAAAAATGTACATATCTTTTGACTAAGCAATTCCACTTCTGGGGGATAACGTAAAGTATATAAAAAGCCATATCTATACACACATGTATACACAATGATGTTTATCACAGAGGTATTTAGGATAATAAAAGTAACCAACTAGAAATCAATCTACCACTTAGAGTTCCTTGGTTGCAAAGAACACAAAACATCTCTGACTATCATCAACAGAAGAAAATGTGAGAGAGACTGGGTAGTTCCTTAAGTGAATGACATCAGGAAGAATGGGAACCATGGGATCCCCAGGAGTCTTATGGAGGGGCAGGTGATTAGCCTGACAGTTAAGACACAAATGTCACACATCAGAGTAGCTGGCTTTGATATTTGGTTCTGGCTCCTGGCTTCAGCTCCCAACCCCAGCTTCCTGCTAATACAGACCATGGGAAGCAACATGATAGCTCAAGCGGTTGGGTCCCTGCCACCCACATAGTAGACCTAGATTGAGTTATCAGTTTCTGGCACTGGCATTGGTCAGAATATTGCAAGTACTTCAGGAATGAACCAGCAGATGGGAGCCGTCTTTGGCAAACAAAAAAAATTTTAAAGATTTATTTATTTATTTGAAAGTCAAGGTTACACAGAGAGAGGAGAGGCAGAGGGAGAGAGGGAGAAAGGAGAGGCAGAGGGAGAGAGGGAGAGAGAGAGAGATGAGTCTTCCATCTGCTGGTTCACTTCCCAATTGGCCACAACAGCTGGAGCTGTGCTGATCCAAAGTCAGGAGTCAGGAGCTTCTTCTGAGTCTCCCACGTGGGTGCAGGGGCCCAAGGACTTGAGCCATCTTCTACTACTTTCCGAGGCCATAGCAGAGAGCTGGATCAGAAGTGGCGCAGTAGGGTCTCAAACCAGGGCCCATATGGGATGCCGGCGCTTCAGGCCAGGGCGTTAACCTGTTGCACCACAGCCCCGGCCCGAACAAAAAATTTTTAACAAAAATCTCTCATGGACAGTTTTTATTGGGGGTCCAGCTATTAGAATGATCCAGCTTCAATCTCCTTCTGTTCATCTCCTACCACACCTTGACTCGGGAAATACTTTGGTCAAGACCCTAGTTATCTGGAGATGGCGTCTAACTGGCCTGGCTTGGGTCCTCCAATTACTTCTTGGTGAGACCAAACAGGGAGTGAAAACACTGTGAACAGCAATTTCACCCAGATCTTATACAAAAGGGCAATAGTGTTTCCCTAAAGAAAAGAGGGGTGCTGGGTAGGCAGTATAGCAGGTGTCTACTGCTAGGGCAGAATCGGTCACAATTATTTGGAGAATATTTTGCAGAATCGGTTACTATTATTTGGAGAATATTTTGTTGTCTTAAACTTGACAATTCTAGAGACTATATAGAATGGATACTATGTCATTTTAAATAAATAGGCATGGCATTCAAATATGAATGGATGCATGGGTTATTACTATTAAGGAAAAAATGTAATAGAGAAAACACTAGAAGGAAATTCACCCAAATCTTTATGAATGGCTGTGTTTCTACCTGATCTCAACTTGCCCTGTAGGTGCACCTGCTTCATGGACCAAAAACCAGAGTGAGGTCTGGGGCTTGGAGCTTGTTTAGAGTTTTGTCTCCAGTCATCATAAGAGGCTGTAGACAGAGGGTGAGAGAATCTGGAAGGAAGGCAGGCTATTAACCTGCTAGCTTAGTATGTCAGACCAGGTGCCAGGACTTGCACAGAAACAGGAGTGGGTGTGTTAGCGGTTTTGATCAGATCAGGACTGGGGAACCCAGACTCCCCGGGCTATGAGTGTTATGGTAAGCAGGGGCTTTGGTCAGAGGAAAAGGCAAGGGAATTGGGGCGATTTTCTTCCCTATTCTAAGTGTATGTGATAACTTAAAAAATCTTCTGCGAATAAGGAGGCTGAATAAAAAACACATTATAGCTGTAAGTTAATTCATTCTATTTTCTTCCGAAATGCCCGCTGCTGCAGTACCTCTATTAGCACAGTGAAGGCAGCTTTAAATTTAGACGGTGCCAAGTCTACCAAACTCAACTGCTGTCAATATTCCTGAATTGTGAACTTTACTTGCTTAACTTATGAGTTACCTAGCTTTGTCTGAATCTCAAAATACAATCTTTCTACTCCTCTATAACTTAATGACCCAGAGGAAATTTTACTTATGCTTAAATGTAAGGACTTCACTATTGGTTATCTGGGAGTTTCAGTAATGTGTTTGTTTTTATAATTCCCCAACGTTTTAGGGATGAATTGCCTAGAGCCTTCTTTAAAATTTCTGCAATTTTCCCCTTGATAATAAGAGGCCAGGGGAAACTATGAATAACAAATTACCTTACCCAAAGAGAAGGGCCAATTTGCAAAACAAAGTCAAATACAGAGCTTCAGGATTTCAGATGTCTGGCTGGGGATATGGCGCTCCCCTTTCATCTTTCCATAACAGAAAAAAGACATTGGTCCTGGTGCCACGCTAAGGAAGTTCAAAGTTTTGAGAGGAAAAGCAGGAAATAATCGGTGGAGAAAAATAGTGATGATGAAGTACTGGTTTCTAAGAAGCTTGAAAAAAGAAGTCAAAAAAAATACTATTTCCTGATTGCCAGTTTTCACATTATGAAACTATACTTTAAGTCAGGAGGGAAAAAAGGTTGTCTTTTAGCAAGACTGCCAACCTTACTCTACAGAGCTATTAACACTTCCACAAAGAAAAGATGTGTCGTAAGCCAAACGAACTTCTAAAATCATATTACGAACTTCCTTTGATATAAAATGGTATTCTCTATTCTTTGACATGTCCTTCAACGACAGAAGAATTTTTTCTTTAAAAAAAATTACAGAATATAAAGAGCATCAAGAAATACAGGTTATGTGATAGAAGGAATCCAAGATATGCCTTGAATCCTTTGCAGGACTGAGAACATCTTGAGAGGAACCACACACTTTAATCTTCAGTGCTGTCAGCTTTTTGTGATGAAAGCTTCAAATCTTAAAATGCAAACCAGAAGGTTCCAGGGAAAATTAATTTGTTAAATTAGAAAGAAAAAAAAAAGAAAACCCCAGCTTGTCATTTGAAATAATGAATACCATAATTCAATGCTTACACGATAGGTCCTAGTCTTGAATATGCAAATACACCTATTGGGTTTTGAATTCAACTTTTATACTAGCTGACCTTTATTCTCAAAGACATGAATGGGAAAAATACCACAATCTCTTTTTTTCTCCTCTCATTGCAAGCTACGTCTACATTTCTGTATAGGCAACCAGTACATCTCTCAAACTGTTGGTGAAGGCTTTCTGTGCCTTTTCCATCCATCTGCTCTGGGAGCTCATTCTGCCCTTGCCCTGGGATGCACACTCAAGAAGATCCCCCTTATTTTTAAATTTCCTTATCATATCAAGCTTCAAAACATTTTTTTTAATTTTAACTTTTTTGCTTTTTAAAATTTTCTCATCTATTTATTTGAGAGGCAGAGAGAGAGAAAGAGGCCCAGTAGCTGATCCACTTCCCAAATACTCATATGGCTAGGAAGGGGTGGGGCAAAGCAGGGAACCAAGAACACATTCCAGTTCTCACACATGGGTGGCAAGAACCCAACCCCTTGAGCCATCTCCATCACTTCCCAGAGAACACACCAGCAGGAAACTGGGATCAGGAAGTGGACCTGGGACTTAAACCAAGATACTATGAAGTGGGATGCCCCAACCAGCCTGCTAACCAATAGGTCAAATGCCCACTCTATGATGTTGATTTAATAAGTAAAATATTTAATCTCAGTGTAGTCAAAATTTTAAATGCTTTTGAATTAAATACTAAATTTTAAAGAGGAATGCTTTTTAAAAAAATTATTTTCATTTTAAATGAAAGGTTAAGAGATAGGGAGAGAAAGAGCATGAGATCTTCTGTCCACAGGTTCACTCCCCAAATGCCTGCAAAAGCCACAGCTGGACCAGGCCA
This sequence comes from Oryctolagus cuniculus, assembly GCF_051225735.1. Classification (NCBI taxonomy): domain Eukaryota; kingdom Metazoa; phylum Chordata; class Mammalia; order Lagomorpha; family Leporidae; genus Oryctolagus; species Oryctolagus cuniculus. Next base: position 15,176,903 of record NC_142881.1, read on the forward strand.
GAGTCAGGAGCCTGGAACTCAATCTGGATATCCCAGATGGGTGGCGGGGACCCAGGTACTTGAGCCATCATCTGGTGCCTCCCAGCATGCATGTTAGCAGGAAACTGGGTCAGAAGCAGAGTTGCTGGGACTCCAACCAGGTACTCTGATATGGTATGTGGGTATCCCAAGCAACATATTTACCACTGTACCAAATGCCAATCACTAAAAGGAATACCTCTTCCCTTCCCCCAGCTCAGGCCTGTGGCAAGGGAGAGTCCTGCCACTGAGGAAGGAGAAAAAGCTGTTGCTCTTTTTTCCTGCCTAGGGCTTTGCCCCTGCTTGTCCCAGCTTGCTCAGCCTAGGGTTGGAGGACCAAGAGGAAGGAGAGAGGAGGGGAGTGGGAAAGTTCTTACTCACCAGGTCCCCTGGGGATTGCTAAATACTGAGTTTTCTAAGCTGAACAGTTGGGTGTATGGGAGAGGTTTATTTTTTATTTTTTTGGAGGGGGAGTAATTATTAGACACACCTCCACCCCATCAGTGGGGATCTTATATCATTATCTTCACTGGAGAAAAAAATCTAGGAGCCAATCAATTGTTGACCATTCCTCTCTGTGGTTATGTGTTTGTTCCTCCAGGGGAACTCATAGACAAAATCTAAGTCAACACCCATGAGAATGTCTTTGCAGGCCATCTTTGGATTCATCCATCAAAGCAATAGTCAACTTGTCTCTCCTCTGTAACTACCAGTCAGAAACTAGACCATGGTTCAGTCTTCACACATTAGACTCTTCATGTGGTCTTGTCAAGGTCCATGTCTACAATAAGTCCCTTGAAGAGAAGGACAAGCTTCTGCTACCCTATCTCCATGGGGACACCATGGAATTCACTCTTGCATACCAACATATCTCTCCAAAAATATCCTTCACCTGATGTCCAGCTTCTACCCTAAAATACTCTCATCAAGGATGAAATACTTAAAGAGTTGTAAAACTCATCTTCCCTCACCTCTTCAGATCTCATACATTTTTAAAAAAATCTTGTAGAGTGGTCTGGTTTTAATTTTGGAATATGCATTTTTATTGTCTTCATCTTCATCCAAGTTTTCGTCTTAATGTTTTAAATCAATGTTCATAAGAATGACCCCTTTAGCCCCAAGAGTTCAGAGAATGCAGATGTATTCCAATGTCAGGTATTGATGCTCCAGTTTTGTTCATAAAAGTTCTGGATCCTCAATATAAGCCTCAGGTAATAGAAATATAGGTGATAGTAAATTCCATGATATAAAATAGAAGAAAAGCAATGCTTACAAGCTACTATGGTACTGTTATTGTCATATTAAGAAGTTAACACTAAAGAAAATATATTGAGAATGTATTAGCTGCAGAAATTATTTACTTTTATCCAGTAGCATTGTTCTCATTTTCTTAACACTATATTTGCTGCTTCCTAGAAACTGCCTGCTCAATTATATGGTCTTTCTTTCACACTTACATCAAGGCCAGGAGTGAAATGTTCCAAGTACAATACAGCAGCCTGTTTCTTTTGAAGCAAATAAAATAGGGCCATCATTTGCAATTTTTTTTTTTTTTTGCCTGAAAAGTGACAGAATAAGAATTAGGCTAAAGAGAGAAGCATGAAGAAACATTTCCTTCCAGAAGGCTGAGCAGCACTATATTAACAATACAATTCCTGATGGGTAAGCAGCTACTTCTTTTGTTTACTAAAATACCTCAATCAATTTTTCTTTGAATGACTTTCATCACCACTACCTACAGAGTACTGAAGGACATTTCAGTCCTGAACCTTATCTTCCCTCATGTTCTTTATTGTTCGGAACAAGCACACACCATGGTCATGTGATGCTCCTTGTTAGCTGTAACTGAAGCTTAACGGATATAATTAATGGATTCTTCCAACCCTCTCTTTAGTTCCTCAGCTCCTTTTATTCTTAAAGAGGTGAATTCTAATAGGGGCTTTATCAGATTCTAAATACAGTGGAGACATATTAGAAGAATGAGATGCCCCTTATGACCTGCCATGTGGTTTACTGTAATAATAAAATAAATGTCCATCCAGTGGGCCACTACTAGATGTTAGCAGTTCCCCCTTGACCCTTCACTGGAGACTGGCAATCTGGTTTCAGTATCTTCAGTATCCTCCCAAGCCCCTTGCTAGCAGTGTGAGACTGACAAGTCACTTAACCTTTTACTTATGTCATCTGCAAATTACCCCAGCAAGGCAATGTCTAGCTAGATAATTTCTTAAGTCAACTATGCTTCTCTGCACCTTAGCCTCTATGCTACACTGTATTCTTAGCACTGAACCAAGACTTATTTCTGCAGAATTAAAAAAAGTCAATGTGTAGTACAATCATAAATAATTCATATTTTATTCCCTTACTGTTTTCTAAGATTTCTACGATGGGTATGAATTAGTTACAGTAAAAAAGTTATTCAAAAAAAAAATAAAAATAAAAACCGGGGGCCAGGGCTGTGGTGTAGTGGGTTAAGCCACCATCTGCAGCACCAGCAGCATCTTATACGGGCACCAATTGAGTCCCAGTGGCTCCACTTCTGATCCAGCTCTCTGCTAATGTTCCTGGGAAAGTAGTAGGAGATGGCCCAAGTGCTTGAGCCCCTGCACCAACACGGGAGACCTGGAAGAAGCTCCTAGCTCCTGGCTTTGGCTTGATCAGCTCCAGCCATTGCAGCCATTTGGGGAGTGAACCAGCAGATAGAAGATCTCTTTTTCTTTCTGTGTGTGTCTCTCCCTCTTACACTCCCTCTCTGGAACTCTGCTTTTTAAATAAATATATAAATATTCATAAAAAGCAACAAAAATACATTTGAGATCTTATACATCCCCAAATCTCATCCACTGTCAAAATTCAAAACAATTTGGTGTGTAAATATAACCGTGATACATTCAAGAAATCTAACTGCAAGAGTCAAAGGTAACACTATTTATAGAATATCTGTATGTGGAAAAAAACTCTTGAGAAAAAAAAAAAAAAACTTCTATGCCATCTTGGTTCCTAGTAAGTTGACAATTTGAAAGTGTACCAGACTGTGGTCAGAAAACCTAGGTTCAATTCAGTTTTGCTCAACCAAGATTTATTGAGTTCAAGGCATTTGAGATTGAAGATGAATGAGAAGATTATGGTTCAATGGAAAGGACAGATATTTAATCTAGTCCAAAACTTGGCAGACAGGCAAACACACTAACAGTCAGAAATAGCACCTTAGAAAATACTAGTTCTTTCTTACAGAGGAGATCAAAGGTCTAGGATGCTGCACTAAGGAGCTTGAATTCTAAGGCTCTGTATTCTTGAACAAGAGTACAGGACCTGTCTTGTCAACTGCTTTTGCATCTAAAATATCAGCTATAATTTACCAAGAGATAATGACTTTATGTAAAGACAATGATCAGGATCCTTTATCTGGTGCTCTGTCACTTTTTTTTTTAATTAAGGTGTCAGTTGGAGCTGTGTGTTTTGTTTTGTTTTGTTTTGTTTTAAGATTTATTTATTTATTTATTTAAAGGCAGAGTTAGAGAGAGAGAGAGGTCTTCCATCTGCTGGTTCACTCCCCAAATTGCTGCAATGGCCGGAGCTGGGCCAATCCAAAGCCAGGAGCTTCTTCTGGGTCTCCCACGTGGGTACAAGGGCCCAAGGCTTGGGCCATCTTCTACTGCTTTCCCAGGCCATTAACAGGGAGCTGGATCAGAAGTAGAGCAGCCCAGACTCACAGCAGAACCTATATGGGATGCTGGCACCTCAAGCAGAGGCTTAACCTACTAAGCCACAGCAAAGCCAGCCCTCTTGAGGCCAGCATTGTGGTGTAGCTGGTTGGGCCATCATCTGCAACACTGACATCCCATACAGGTACTGGTGCAAGTCTCAGCTCCTCCACTTCTGATCCAGCTCCCTGCTGGGGTACCTGGGAAAGCAGTAGAAGATGGCCCAAGGGCTAGGGCCCCGGTATCTACATGAGAGAGCTGGATGAAGCTCCTGGCTTTGGCCTGGCCCATCCCTAGCCATTTGGGGAGTGAATAAGCAGATGGAAGATCTCTCACTCTCTGTCTCTCCTACCTATATAATTCTGCCTTTCAAATAAATAATTATTTTAAAAATTTAGCCAGCCCTCCATGAAAATCACCTGAGGGTGGGCAACCGATAACCAAAGCCCTCCCAACAGGCCCACCTCTCAGATGCCATAATTATTAGTTCAAGTCTCTCTCCTTAATCCATCAGTCCTTATCATACAACTTCAGAGTTTAAACATTTTGCATGAGTTTGCGAAGCCAAGTCCTGCTTAATCTTAATCATTAGAGAACAAAAATAAGTCAGAAAGAGCCAAATCAGGACTGTAAGGTGGATAACTAATGATTGCCCACGTGAGATGCTGGCACTGTAGACGGCAGCTTTACCTATTATGCCACAGCACCGGCCTCTGTTCACTCCTTTGCCCATTCTCCTTGATCACTCATTATTTTCACTTTGCAGTCAAATCAAGTCTGAGTTTATTCCTATCTCTTTGTAGTGATTAAACTCTGGACGCACCCAATTTACAGATAGAAAACTTGGCATGGAACTTGGATATGTGTAATAAAGTGTGGTTCTCCTTTGTTATTTCTCTGTAGAGATTATTGATTAAATGTTGGTTGGAGCAGGAAGCAAATATGAAAACCTGTTAAGTTAGCTGTTTTTATAATTAACTGGCTTTGGCTGTCATTCTCATTTAAAGGTATATAGGGAGTTTATACATTTTTTAGTCATAGTGATTTTTCAAGTTTCTGTAAATCTTACACATTAACCTTGAAGTCATATGCTTTTATGACATTCTTTGAATTCTTTAAATAGATCATGGGGGGCTGGAGTCAGGGCTGGCTTTTATTAGCATTACATTCTCGGCAAATAATACCCACTTTCCTTTCTTTGTTAAACAGCATTATCAGTGGATCCATTCAAAGGGAAAAGCATGAATCTGTACTTGATGACCCCTTCAAGACAGAGAACATGTTTTTATATATATATATATATATATATATATATCTCCAAACACACATATATGGCCATCTTCCCATAATTTATTAAAACACATGTGAAATTAATGTTTAAACTATTCACCTTTTAATTAAAAATGTTTTATTGAGCTCTTGCTATATGAAAGGCAAAGCATCATTAAGTACATTAAGTACCTTTCACATGAATTCATTCTTTTCTTGTGACATTAAAATGATTCAGCCTTTTAAAAAATTTTTCACAAAGTGCTGGGGGCAAGAGACTGCTGGATGAATCTAAATGCTGAAAGAACTGACTAGAATAGAAAAGGGAAAAGGAAGCAGGAACAATATTTGGCAATATTGACCTCTGGAGCCAGAGAATTCTTTGTTGCAGGGTACTGTGACTTGTAGGCTAACAGCATCCCTGGTTTCCAGTACCACTCCAGCCACCCCCACCTCTGGTTGTAATAAAAATATCTACAGACATTGACAACTGTTACCTAGAGTCAAGTTCACTCCTGGTTAAGATCCACTGAGCTGGAATGATTCTCTCTGACACTGTGCCAGTCTCAAAAGTTTATTCCTTTTGCTTCAGAGAGCTAACACCAAACCCATGCACTTCAGTGTGTGCGATGAGACTGCACATACTGCAAACTCCATTTCTGTGCCTCGGGTACGTCTGTCATCAAGGATAATGACAATGGGTAGTTCTGTTCGTGAGATCGCCCTTCAAGTCTGTGCTCATTGGGCCGTTCTATCTAGCACATTCTTAACTCAAGCTGCTGTAACAAGTTCTGTAAGCTGGGTAGCTCATAAACAACAGCAATGTCTGATCTCACGGTGCTGGAGGCCCAAGTCTGAGCTGAGGAGCCAGCAAGCTTGGCTTTGGTGAGGGCCCTCTTCCTGAATGCACACTGCCAGCCTCTCATTGCATCCTCGTGTGATGGAAAGACAGCAAGAGCTCTCCCAGGTCCCTTGATGAGGGCACTAATCCCACTTATGAGGGCTCTACTCATGGCCCAATTACCTCCTAAAGGCCCAATCTCCTATCATCATACTGGGGGCTAAGACGTCAATACATGTATTCTAGGGGGACAAAAATATTCAGCATGGAACGCCCCTTATGACTGAAGTGAGTGGTATAGGGGGACTACGATGTGGTGCTCCCAGGAACTTACAAATACAAGTGCTTTGGGAGTTAAATTCAGAAATCAGTATTTTTTCTATTGGGTAAAGATGGGCAAAGAAACCTTCAGGCTGTGGTCCTCACACTGTATGGTATATAGAAATCACCAAGTAACTTGTTCAAATGCAGATTTCTGGGCCCCACCAGCAGAGATTCCAATTTAGTAGATGTGGGGAAGGCATAAGCATCTGCGTTTTTTAAGGCACACCCAAGGATCCTGGTGTAAACAGTCTGTGAACCTCTGTATGAGAAGATATTGCCTGGAAGATGAAGAGTAACCACCAGACCTTGACTAAAACCCGATTAGAGGCACTGCTAAGCGTCAAGGAAGGACAAGTCCATTAGGAGGGTGGAAGGGCACAGTCAGCCACAGTCATGCCAAGAAAGAGTCTCCAAGCAAGACAGGCAGTGGCCATCAAAGGGTCAAGGGAGAGTGTGGCCCTGCCCAGTAGGTTGCCTGTGCCTTCCTTAATGCAGTTGGCATCACAGTTGTGAAAAGAGATATTTTGTGCCTTCGCTTAACATCAATAAACACTCAAAACGCATACCTAGCTCCTTTCACCTTCCCTTGAGGAATGCCCTGGGCCAGTTCTCCTCACTGTAAATTAGTAAATTGGTATTCTGATTGTATATATCAGACTGTGAGGTTGGGTAAGGTGAACCTTCCTAGGAAAATGACTCTATTCTCAGCAAAAAATCAGATTTCTAAGTCTAGAGTCAGAGCCTGAACTTGATGTGGTACCTTAACAATGGTAACACCAGTGGTGTGTTGGTAAATTCTTAATAGACAGCTCTTCAGGAGGAAAAAAAATGAACCCTGGATTTGTAGCATCGCCTAGTCTTCATGGTGCAAATAGTTACACTCTCACTGTGGCCAATTTCCAACCCAAATACACTTCCACTGTGGCCAAATACCAACCCAAGGTGAGGCCACAGGGAGTTCAGAAGTATGCCTTTGTGCAGCCGGCGCTGTGGTGTAGCAGGTAAAGCTGCCACCTGCAGTGTCAGCATCCCATATGGGTGCCAGTTCCAGTCCCAGCTGCTCTACTTCTTATCCAGCTCTCTGCTACGGCCTAGGAAAGCAGTAGAGGATGGCCCAAGTTCTTGTGCCCCTGCACCTATGTGGGAGACCCAGAAGCAGCTCCTGACTCTTGGCTTCAGATCAGCACAGCTCCAGCTGTTGCAGCCATCTGGGGAGTGAACCAGTGGATGGAAGACCTCTCTCTACCTCTGCCTCTCTGTAACTCTTTTTTTTTTTTTTAATTTATTTGACAGGTAGAGTTATCGACAGTGAGAGACAGACAGACAGAGAGAGAGGTCTTCCTTCTGTTGGTTCACTCTCCAAATGGCCACCACGGCCGGCGCTGCACCGATCTGAAGCCAGGAGCCAGGTGCCTCTTCCCGGTCTTTCATGTGATTGCAGGGGCCCAAGCACCTGGGCCATCCTCCACTGCCTTCCCAGGCCACAGCAGAGAACTGGACTGGAAGAGGAGCAACTGGGACTAGAACCTGGCACCCATATGGGATGCTGGTGCTCCAGGCCAGGGCATTAACCCACTGCACCACAGCGCCGGCCCCTAAATAATTCAATTTTAAATGATTTTTTTTTTTTGACAGGCAGAGTGGACAGTGAGAGAGAGAGACAGAGAGAAAGGTCTTCCTTTGCCGTTGGTTCACCCTCCAATGGCCGCCGCGGCCGGCGCGCTGCGGCCGGCGCACCGCGCTGATCCGATGGCAGGAGCCAGGAGCCAGGTGCTTTTCCTGGTCTCCCATGCGGGTGCAGGGCCCAAGCACCTGGCCCAGATCAGCTCACAAAATTCCTGAAAATAACTATTGGACCTCGTGAGCTGGTACAGCTGGCTCCAACACATCGTCGGAGAACCAATCTTAAGAACTGGGTTGGGTAAGCAGATCACCTCCGCCACATGATGCTTGTTTCAGACGTGCATATTCCTTAGAGTTTCCATGTGGAAACAGAAGAGTCAGTCTTACTACTTTCTCCCTGGTTAAACCCATCATCCCGGGCTCAATTCCTTACATGTGTATAGTCCTCATAGAGTGTCTAAAACTTTCATACAGATAATTTCAACTAATTTTTTATGACCAACTCTTAGATGGAGTATAATGAATATTTTCCTCATTTTACAGGTGAATCAACTAAACTAACCAGCTAATGCAGCAGAGCAGAAGAACAGGCAAGTTTCTTACTGAATGTCAGTTGCCACCAGGAGACAGTGACATCTTGTCTGATCCTCAAATCCTGTGAAGTAGACATTGTGGGCTCCTATGTTAAAAAGGAGAAAACGACTCAGCGAGACTCAGTGACCCAAGATTACAGCCCCAGTTAGTCTGTCTAAGCAAGGATCAGCTGCACCATGCTTCTCCAACTCCAATGCACAGGAGAGTCTGTGAAAATACACGTTTCAGGGCCTCGCACTCTGATGTGGTGGGACTAGAGTTGGATTGGAAATGGAGCAACCAGGACTTGAACCAACACCCAAATGGAATTCTAGGTGTCTCAGATGTGGCTTAACCTGTTACGCCACAACACCAGCCACAAAAATAAGTTTTTTATTTTAATTTAGAGACCACTTATTGGGATTTTTTTTAAAAAATTAAAGTTCTAGTCACCCCTAGAAATAAGCATTTTGAGTTAAATTTTATTGTCAATATTCCATGTAAGAAAAAAATATGTGTTGTGGAATCATACATTGCAAAGTAAGCTCCCCAAACTTGAATTTTTCAAATTTCAATTTTGCCTCAGGGAAAACTGACTTCCCAGTCAGCTGATATTTATACTTGGAAGAGCTGCATTGAAGCAATGCTTAATGATCACATTAATTATAATATTTATAAGACATCTTTCCATGAAGCTCTCAGATCATGGCAGTCATGTAATCTTTTTCTCAGTGTGGGCTCCAGGCGGAGATGGAAATATCAACTCTGTCTTGGAGCTGGCAAACCCACTGTTCCGCACAGACCTTAGGTGTCTTTCTGAAGGTCATTGACAGCCTCAGCCATAGTAAGAGGCAAGAGAATCAGACCCAGGCCTCGGAACCGGAGCTCACAACAGCCCTGACACTCAACCCCTCTTGAACAAGTGCCAAATCTCAAACCGAGGATCAGGGAAACCGAGGGTGCGAACAGGAGCCTCAGGTCAGAGTGTTCGTTTGGTACCGGTTTATGTAAAATGATAGGCGAGAGAAGGGAGCAGAACTGTTGGCTAAAATTAAATTATTGGTGGGAATTGCTCAACTCTGTTTCCCAGTACCTTGGAAAAAATGTGGGTTGGCATTGCTTCTTTATGGCTTATCAAACCTGACCAGGGAGAACCTACCATAGTTCTGAAAACGATGTTTTATTAAAATAGCTGAAGTTTAAGGTGACATGTGCACACTTATACATAGAAGGCAATTCATTTTCAGATTGCTCATCGTTAACCAGCTACTATGCCGCAGAGCAGAAAAGCAGGGCAGATACGATTTACTGAATGTCAGCTACCACCAAGAAACAGTGACATCTTGTCTGATCCTCAGGGAAATCCTAGGAAGTAGACGTCGGCTCCCGTGTTTGAAAGGAGAGGCTGAACTCGGCAAGATCACATGACCCAAGATTACATCCTCCGTTAGTTCCGCTAAGTGAGGATCAAATTACAAGGGCCTCATGAATGCTTACTCAATTAAAATGATTTGTCTTCCATTGCCAGATAAGAGCGGGAGAATTCTGTAAAAAGGCTTTGCCCCACTCCCACTACTCCCTCCGCCATCCTTTTTAAATACCGTGTACTCCGAGTGAGTAGTCGTTTCCCCCTGTTCAAGGGTGGGACATGGACTCACTGTGTCTCCCCAGGCGCCCATGTCACGGATGGCTGAAACCGGCAACGCTCATCGTGGCTCAGGTGCCCTGCCCCGTCCAAATGATGAGCGACGTCGAGAGTTGAGGAACTTACAGCTTTTCTTACTGTTCAAATCTCCACAGTGACCAGAGAGTCCGGAACGCTCCAGAAGTCCCAGAGTCCGGGCTGAATCGCTGCTGGAAAGCCCCATCTCTGCACTTACGAGGTGCCCAGGCCTGACCCTGAAAGCCCAGCGAGAGCTTGTGGCAGGGCCGTCTGTGCAGCCTTGGGCTTGAATCAGAAGGAGGCGGACTTGTTGGCTTTGGTGAAAATCTCCTTTCAGTCTGGCCTCTCTCTCTATCCACAAACACAGACGCATCCAGGTTTCTGTGCATTTGCTGCACGCCGTGTGCCTACTGCGTTCCCTGCCCCGTCATAAGCCCCCAGGTGTTTGTCAGCTGTACTGTTCTGCAGTCTTTAAGAACGTCCGTGTTCTCCCACTTCCAGTGACGCTTCCTCTGCTCTGACCCAGACACCCGCAGGTTGCTGCCCGGCTCACCACCTTCAGGGGCTCTGTTCTTCCCACCAGCGTGTCCCACAGTGCATCAGAATCACTTGGGTTGCTTTTTCTACAGGTGCGTGAAGTCCTCGAGGAACTGGGCCCGAATGTGGCCTAAGCTCTACAGGTGATTCTTACGCTCTTAAATATTTGAGACCCATATGTATGGTAGTATTCATATACATTTACATGGTATTTATTACCCCCCTAAAATCTGACCCCAACCATCTTTCCAGTCTTGCTTCCTGCCAGACAGACACTCCCTTATCAGGAAAAATTGTGAAAGACTTTGAAATGAGGAAAAAATAAAAGAAAAATTCATGTCTACCACACCCTCTGGCTTATCTCTGCCTTTCATTGTCTGAGTTCTTTTACAACTGTTACTTGTAGAGAATTGATGATGATGAAAATAATTACTGTCTACAGAACGCAACTGAATCCTGTTCTGTAAAATGCAATTGATCATGGCTGTGTGGATAAATCAGTTTTGCATCTCTTTACAAATTCATCTCAGCATTCTCCCTCACCTGTGTCTATGCAGGTCTCTGGGTTCTCCTTTGAAGCACAGTACTGCTTCCCTTATGAAGTGATAAGTAAGATCTTTGGCATGTATGCATTTCATGTACTGCATGTGGTTTTAACTTTACGTTGTCCTTTATCATGCTGAACCTGCTATCTTCAGATCTGCTGTAGCGTGGCTCCCTTGCCTCCTTCCTTCCCCTGCCCCCTCTCCCTCTGCCCCCAGATTCTCTCGTGAAGTCTCTGTCACACTTTAAGGCCCCGCAAAAGTCATGAAGCATCAGCTTCTCAGCCAATCTGTCCCTTCGCACAGCCCATTCCTCCAGCCACCCCCAGCTGCCCAGCTCACCCTCTGGGCCTCTTGGCCCCTTGCTCTCACCTTACCAGAGGACAGCTAGAATCAGATTCCTGTAGGGATTGCTTCCAGAACTGAAGGTGCAAATGTGGCCCCTTCTCGACTTACTCTCTCTGTATTTTCATTTCCTTATTTACAAAATGGGGATGATAGCAGTACTGACTTCGCAGGACCATTGCTGGACTCAATTGGGTAAAGAGTATTCTTGATATTTTTCTAACTGCTTGAAAGCTCACGTGTCTAAGGTGGCAGAGCCCACTATTATCCATAGACAATCCTGCTGGGATTGCATTTCTCCACCTCCTTTCCAGCTGGAAATGATCTGAAGTGGTCTCTGCGTATCCCAAGTCTGGCCTAGAAAAATTCCCATGAGCTCCCTTCAAACTCTTCTCTTTCAATGACTGGAGTAACAATGGAAACTGTTTAAAAATGCAGATTCCCTGTCATCCTGGGACCCGAATGACCACCTGAATCAGGCACTGCCCCTCCCTTTCCCCTACATCTCAGAGAGTACAACATATTCCTTGGAAGGCTGCCTCCTCCCAGGAAAGATGTTTTATGTGTCGTTGAGCACAAAGTCCATCTTCTCCCAGTACCAAATGGAAATGTAGACTCGTTGGGCCACCATTTCTACAAAATGTCACAGCCCTTGCCTGATGACTTTTCTGGTCTGAGCTGGCCTTTTCCAGCCTGGATGAGGGCCCACATGCAAGGTTCTCTACAGGAGGAGGCCCTCTCTCTTGGGGCTCACTTTACCAAGGATGGTTGCACATGTTCCCGCGGTTCCAGCTGCTCATCATTATCGCTTGTGGCTCTTGCAGTTGGAGGCATCTGAGTTCCATGTGTGGGTCTTATTTTGGCGATTTGCCACCTTCAGAACCAGAGGCACTGGCTTCCTTTACCTGGACAGCCTTCACCCAGAGTGAGGCAGCTTTTGAATCCTGGAAAACATAACGGTCGCTACATTTTTTCTTGATGCCTTCTCATCCAACATTTCTGTAACAGAGGCCGAGCATTTATCTGGCTTTCCTTGAGACAGATGGTTTGTTCAGTGGCTGGCAGTCTTCACCCCAAGGTGGTGGAGCAGTTGGGCTTTCCCATCCAGCCTGCAGTGAGCTGACCACTGTCTTTACTAGCGCCTGGGACATGATTATTCCTTTCTGTGTCTGCATTCTACAGTGACAACCTTGGGAACAGGTAGGATTTGTAGCTATTTGTAGCATTTGGAAAAGAGCACACGTTGCTCTGTCTGTAGGGACATAAGGCGGGCAGCTAGCCTAGTATCTCCTCACTGTTTATTGCTTCATGTCCACTCCTTCTAACAACCCTGACTACAGAGAAGCCCTTTGGCACACAGAAACACATGTTTCCACTATAATTCCAGGACAATAGCCAGGACCTGTGAACCCTTGCTTCACAGTTGACAAGAGCAAGAAAGTGGACCAATATGGTGATGGCACATTTTCATGTGTTGGTGCAGGAATCAAAGTCTCAACCTTAGAAATCTCCTCCTCTACCTGCCACACGTCCCTTTGAACCTTCTGCCAACTTATCATTTCCAAAGAGTCACCAAAGGACGGAGCAGCTACTAGAGGTGTAGATCCTTTATCACAGTCAGTGCAGCCCGCACAGCCTCCACGTACAGTTCTCCATGCGTCTTCCTTTCGGTGGCTCTGTCCTCAGTTGCCCATCACCCAACCTCTGGAAGACAGCTCCCTCCTTCCCGCTTTCTCTCTCAGAAGCTGAGAGTGGGGGGAGGGGACGGAAGCCTGCAGCTCTGCCAACCCTTGGCAGGAACCTTTCTATCTTATTTCCTTTAGAGGGCTGCTTCCACCAGGCCTCTCAGCTGTGCACAGATAAAGGCACAGAGCATTGTCTCCATGATTAAGAGCAAGGTTCGCCAGCACGGTTTCCATCAGAATGAGGTTTCTTTCCAAGAGGTGGAGAAGCAACTCTATTACTGCTTGCACTGAATGGGGATGGGGAGCAGGGGAGAGAGAGAAGAACAAAGAGAAACAGACAGATGGGAACGGGAAAGGATGGAATAAGTGAGTGTTTGCTGCAATACATATGTAAAGTTTAAACTCCTTGCACAATCCACACCCAAACGCTGCATTCTGGAAAGCCCGACTGTCTGTGTCTTTTTCCTCCACGAGCCCTTCATACCCTTCGTCGGCTCAGCAGTTTCTTGAAGAGTATTTTCCAAAGAGGATGATGCCGCACAGTAAGTGGCCCAAGGGACTGCTCTGTTCAAACCTAAATCAAAAATCATTAACACCGTCTGATGGCTGCCTGCAGTCCATGTGGAAGGAGTTCACAGTAGCAGCTCCACACCCCACCCGGCTCCCCACTGCTCTGACCAACTGACCAAGTAAGGATGTAACTGGCTACTTAGGTGCCATTAGCATTAAAGGTAAACCCTAAGCCATGGTGCCAGCCCCACAAAGACACAGCTTCAGAGACCAACGATCTGAACAGGACTTGTGGCCAGATGTACCCAAGCTAGGCATGTGGGCCAGAGAGTTGGATATTTGGGACTGTAAGATGGCCTAGCCCATGTACATATTTAGCCCCTGAATATTTACCTTGACTCATTCATATACATCAGTAAGTAAGAAAAGGTGAACAAATGTGTTTACTTTTTTCATGCCATAATACAGTGGTCAATGCTATGTTTATCAACTCAGGATGGACCAACAATTATTTATGCGATTATCCAGAGAAATTATGTTCAATAAAAATTAACTGAGTTGAAATTACTAGCTTATAAATGCATACAGTGAACAAGGATGGCATGGAGAGATAGTCATGATCAAACCACTGCTACAACTAACACACAAAAATCAATATAAATCAAGGCAAGTGCTATGGAGACATTAACAGGGTGCGAAGAGTGAGTGTAACTGGGCGAGGTCGTGTGAGGCACGGAGGAGAAGCATGTGAGCCCTGCGGGAAGAGAAGCCAGCTCTGTGCCCAGGTAGGCGTGTTTCTCAGAAAGGGAGATAGTCGTAGGGCTGGGAGGCAGAAAGCCATGGTCTGTTAGAAAGGCCAAAGAGAAGGTCAGTGTGGCTAGAATGTGGTGGGAAGGAAGACAGCGAGCGGGAGAGGCAGTGAGCCCAGCACACAGGTGCCCCCTGCCCCGCCTACGGCAGGGATGGATTCCATGGCAGACCACGGCAGGTACACGAAGGCCACATGGAAAACCCTCTAGCAGTGTGAGCCATCCGATGGAATGGGCGGGCAGAGAAGTTCCCATCAACCCAAGCTCACTCTGCTGCAAAACGATGATGCCAAAGCCTTCGGGCCTAGAGTTTGGCTTCACAATTATCCTGGTCATATTTCATCTTTATTGTGCTGTTCGATGAGGCTCTCCTTCCAGCCCGAGGAGCTCTGTGCAGAAATGCATGCCACCGATGTCATCACCTGAGGCCCGTGGAGACAAGTGTTGACAAGCACGGAGCACCCCCCGGCCAGCTGCTAGCCCAGCCGCATGGCAGAGGCTGGAGGCTATGCTCAGAAATATATCACGGGGGACACGGGCCTCGGGTGGGGGCAGGAGATGGCCTTCCAGTCTCTGCTGTTCCTGAGAGCTGTTCAGATCCATGTGAACACTTTGCAGAGTTCAGAGTACACATTACGGTGTCAGTGGCTAAGTGGGGGAACTTGTCTTCATAAAGATTCAGGATGTAGATCTGGGGCAACCAAATTCATTTCTCAGCTGTATTAGAGTGGAACAATTGTTATTACAAATGACCAGTATTTCTTATGCCAAAGAAACTCTTCTGCCAATGTCCAGAAGGCATGCCTCTTTCCTGCAGTTGCTCTAGCATTCAAACCCTAGGAGATGCTGTGGAATACACAAGGCCACCTCTCCCCTCATCACCTAAAGAGAACAGTGATAAGCATTGTGTGCTGGGTCCCTCTTAAACTCAGAAGCAGTTTTCATTTTTGCTACTGTTAGAATGTTCCTACAGGGGCCAGTGTTGTGGAGTAGTGCAAGATTTTCTCTCTCTCTCTCTGAAACTGAGTTTCAAATAAATAAATAAAGTAAATAAATAAATCTTTTTTTTAAAAAATAATCTTCCTACAAAAGGAAACAACACACAAAAAAGCTAGCATCTGAAGACTGACTTCCGTTAAGCATTGAAGCATAGCAGGTGGAACCAATTCTTTTTGGAAAACACAGGATATCCGGCAACAGATCAGTATATTTTGCACCGGAGCCAAGGTCCAGCTCCATTTCTATCGCTGTGAATCACCTGGAGCTGGAACCATTCAGCTTTGGCATCGTTTCCTTAAACACAGATACTGATTTCTTCTTCTTTTTTGTAGAATTAAGAAAAATGGGATTCATCTCATAATTAAAATGTTCATTTTTAGGAAAAAAATCATTCTCCTGAAATACGAGGGAGTTCCGTGTCCCAGAGAGCCACACGTGACCATGGCTGCAGAGGCAGCCCTGCTCTGGAGGACACTGGGGCCTGCAGGGAGGGTCCTCCCTGCAGAGCAGCAGAAATGAGCAGCAAACCAGCCAAAGACCTTCAGCGAAAGACCTTCGGATCTCCTTCTTCTTGGCGTTGGATCTGCCACGGGAGACCCGAATGCAGTCCGCCACCTCCATGGCATTCTGTTTGCCAGGGGCGGCCCTTGGTTTACCTGCATCAGCACCATCTGGGCTGGAAAGCAGGAAGCTTCTGTAAGACAAAGACCC
The DNA here is from genome assembly GCF_051225735.1 of Oryctolagus cuniculus. Classification (NCBI taxonomy): domain Eukaryota; kingdom Metazoa; phylum Chordata; class Mammalia; order Lagomorpha; family Leporidae; genus Oryctolagus; species Oryctolagus cuniculus. The sequence continues at coordinate 15,193,056 of NC_142881.1, forward strand.
CTGGGCTGGGATTTTGGTCCAACATAGCGACAAGAATCACCGGCGATGATTCTTACTTTTTTAGTAAGTTACCCATGTGATTTTTTTAAAAAAATATTTATTTATTTGTTACACAGAGAGAGAAGGAGAGGCAGAGAGAGAGGTCTTCCATCTGCTGGTTCACACCCCAGTTGACTACAACGGCCGGAGCTGCGCTGATCCGAAGCCAGGAGCCAGGAGCCCCCCTCTGGGTCTTCCATGCAGGTGCAGGGGCCCAAGGACTTGGGCCATCTTCCACTGCTTTCCCAGGCCATAGCAGAGAGCTGGATCAGAAGTGGAACAGCTGGGACTCGAACCAGCACCCATATGGGATGCCTGCACTGCAGGCGGCAGCTTTACCTACTATGCCACAGCGCCGGCCCCACCCATATGATTTTCTGAAAGATATGCTAAATTGTGAGAACCACTCATATTGCTGTTCTTGGTTTAACTTTTTTTGTGTATTTCAGTCAATAACAATAATGGGAAACAATTATCCAATGTTTATTCTGTACTTGTCATCATCCCAAACAGTTTTACGTATGCCTAGTAATTTGATTCTTATATAACAACAGATAAAGCCCAATAGATGCACAGATCTATAGTATGATCTCATTTTATAGAAGCGTGAACAAAAGCACAGAGAGGTTAAGCAACTGGCCCAAATCACACAGCCAGGATATAAACCCAGGCACTGACTGGTTTCAGAGTCTACTTAATCCTGCCCTAGGCTATTCTATACCTTGGCCCCAAGCCCTTTCTCTGATTCATCTAACAAACAGGCCCTCATCTTCCAACACCAGCTCAGCACTTCTGCATCTGAGGCCTTTCCTCACTCTCAGATGCAGAGGCCCCTTCCAGTGGACGTGAGAGAGAGAGATGGAGACACAGGCGGCGGTGAATCTAGAGCGGTGGTAAAAGCCGGATCGCACAGGCAAATCAAAGCAAGAAGTCTCCCTGGGAGCTGTGTGCTTCCAGCTACAGACGGTGAGGCCGCAGCAATCTGCAGCAATCCTGCCCCTCACTCACCTGACACTGTGACGCCTGTCGCCTGTTCATGTTGCCATGGAAACACAGGTCTGAGGGACAGCTTGGGACAGCTGTGAAGACACTCAGCTCCATTCCTGATCCCGTTTCCTGCTAGTGCAGACCTTAGGAGGCAGAAGATGCCGGCTGAAGCACTTGGGCCCTTGCCAACCATGACGTAGACCTCGACTGAGTTCCCGGATGCTGGCCTTGGCCCATGCCAGCCCTGGCTGTCATGACCATTTGTGGAGTGAACCCGTGGATAGAAGATTTCTCTCTCTCTCTCCCTCCCTTTAAAAAGTAAAACAGAAAGTAGCCCACAAGATTCATGATTCATTGCTGCTGAATTTGTTTTAAAGATGTATTTTATTTGAAAATCAGAGTTGCAGAGAGAGAGAGAGAGAGCGCGAGCAAGAGAGACCTTCTATCTGCTGCTTTACTCCCCAGATGGCTGCAACCCAGTCCAAAGCCAGGAGTCCAGAACCCCATCTGGTTCTTGAACCATCTTCTGCTGCTTTCCTTGGTGCGTTAGCAGGGAGCTGGATCAGAAGCTGAGCAGGTAGGACTCAAACTCCAGAACCCTGGTATGGGATACTGGCCTAAATTGTGGCTTGACCCGTTGCACCCCAAGGTCAGTTCCCATCACTGAATTTCCCCGGCAATCAAACATGAAAATCCATGTTGGGTGTCCTATTTGTGAGGTGACACATCCCTCATTTCCTAACCAGAGCCTGAGTAAAAGGTAGGTCAGCGGCAGGGTCAAGCTTGTCACTGCATTTCTCATGCCAGGACAGCGCAAGGGCTAATAGCTGTTTGTTGAGTGAATGAAGTCTATATGATCAGACATCATTTGCTGGTGTCTCATGATAGAGGCCTCAGCGCTAGGGCCGCGAGCCTCCTGTCCTTATCAAACCCCCCTCCCTCCAGGCCAGAGGTCCTTTGCCATGGAGAGTCGTTGCTTTCCTTCACCACTGGAAATGGGCCTCACATTTATGTAACGCTTTTACCCAAAGGATACTGTGAATCCTCTCGAATTGTTCGATGCATCCAGCAGCACTGGGAATTGGGCATTGTTATCATCCTCATTGTATATGCAGACCCAGTAGACCTGAAGGAAGGTTAAGGACCTGCCCAAGGTCACGGCGTGTGAGCGCCGCCCAGGCTTCTGCACGCACAGGCTGGCCTGCTCCATCCTGCAGCCCTTCCTGCCCTTTTTTGCCTCCCGATGCCATTTGCTGTGGTGCACATCTGCGAGCTGTGCTCACGTACGTGTTTCCTGGTATCTGATACTCTTTCGCTCCCCACCAAGCACATTTCCAGTGTGACAATTACTCCATCAGCCACTCCAAGCAGGAGGATTTGAAAAGAGGGCCGCTATTTTCCACGAGTGCAATTATTTATGTGCACAAATAATTGTACACATAATTGGCTAATGGAGAGTGCAATCGGCCACATGTGGGCATAATTAGCCACTTGCCCCTCATTGGGAGGGTATAATTATCAAAGCAAGCAATTTTATATCTGCAGATAATTGTACATGCAGGAGAGAACGACGGCCAGGAAATCCGGTCCTTAATTACATTCCATGTCCTTATTTCCAGAAAAGCGTTTTACGGTAAAGGTAAACTTTCTGTTTGCAGTTGCCAGCTTGGATCAACCTCAGATCTAGTCATGGAGAGGAGCCTGGCAAAGAGTGAGCCAGGATCTCTGGGATGAAGCTGCGGTCTGGATCCTTCCTGCCAGGAAAACCCCAGCAACCAATTACCCTGGACGCTGCACCGAGGCCCACCTAGCGGTCCGCCATCTGCCCAGGCAGACAATGAGGCCCAATTTTCCCCCTTCTCCACTATTGTGCATCACTTCTCCTTTAGCAGTTTTAACATTGTTCCCACTTTGTGGTTTTATAATCTCAGAAATGCCAGTTGGCCTAGCACAGTGAGAGATTTTGCTCGCTGTTGGAACGGGGTCATTGACAATGCTGTAACAATACCTTTAACTAGTCATTCATCTGCGGATGTACCTTGAATAATACATTGAGAACACATCTCTTTGTGGTTTTTCCAAGACCTTAGATGGCAGAGACTTTACAGGCACTGCTGTGCCCCCTGCATTCTGGTTTAAACAGCTCTGCAAAACTTTTCCCACTTTCCCACTCAATCACACAAAAATACACTTGCTAACAGCAGATCCTAAAAATACATGTCACATGGAAGCACAAGGGAAAAAATTTAACATGAATTGACTCTTTAGGAATATGCAGGCTGAATAATTTTTAAAAAGAAACTAAATCTCAACAATCCTTTGGCTCCATCAGAGTACTATTTTTCTAGGGGAGGCAGTGCAGTACAGTGGTCGGGACAGGCTCTTTGGCATTAGAGACACCGCTGTTCTAGGCGTGGCTCTGCCTCTGGCCAGTTGTGTGACCTTGTTCAGTTATTTGGATTTCCTGACTCTGCTGCTTCCTGTGAAAGGGATCCTTCTGAAGATGAAATGGCAAGCAGGCGAAGTGCTTAGCACAATGCTAGGCACATTGTAAGGACTCAAAAAAGTGGTATCGCACACGACGAGCCTCAGTGCTCAGTGGGTCAAGCGGCTGCTGCCAATGCTGGCATCCCACGCGGGCACCAGTTTTTGAAGTTTTCAATCCAGCTCTCTGCTAATGGCCTGGGAGAGCAGCAGAAGATGGTCCATGTTCTTGGGCCCCTGCACCCACGTGGGAGACCTGAATGAAGCTCCTGGCTCCTGGCTTTGGCTTGGCCCAGCCCTGGCCAGTGTGTCCATCTGGGGAATGAATGAGGGGATGGAATGTCTCTCTCTCGCTCTCTCTCTCTCTGACTTTCAAATAAATAAAGCTTTTGTAAAAGTGCCTCATTCTTTAATCCCTGGCTCATGTCAGCCATGGCCCTGCATGGCACTCTGGGAGCCAGCCCTCTGTCCTCTGCTAAAGGGACAGGTATGGTGTCTGATATTTCTTGAGAACCCACACCATAGCCGGCCCACAGAATTGCTTCACGCGACACGCCGCTCTGACACGCGCTGAACTTGAGCACAACCTCACCCTGGCTTCTCCGGCTTCCGAACCCGAGTTCTAGCCTCCACCCTCTCCCCTGCAACCACCCCTCAGGTTTAAGGAGGCCTTTTGTTTTCTCTCTTTCACTTCTTTAGCTTCATGACCTCTGCAGTCACGTGAATTCAGCCACCTCTGCAGACTTCACCATCTCTCAGACCTGAGGCATCTCAAGACCTTGAGCTTTCTTTTTAAAAAATATTTATTTATTTGAAAGGCAGAATGACACAGAGTTGGGGGGAGGGTGAGACAGATCTGCTGGTCACTCCCCAGATACCCACAACTGCCAGGGTTGGGCCGGGCAAGGCCAAGAGCTCCATCCAGGTGGAAGGGATCCGGGCCCTGGGGCCACCATCCGCTGCTTTCCAGGCACGTTAGCAGGCAGCTGAGGTAGGACTCGATCCCAGCACTCCAATATGGGATGTGGGTAGCCCAAGCAACAGCTTAATTCCCCGCATAATACCCACTCCAAGACCTTGAGTTGTGTTTGATCTTGTTGATTTTTTTACTTGCCTGACCTTTTTTTTTTTTTTTTTTTTTTTGACAGGCAGAGTGGACAGTGTGAGAGAAAGGTCTTCCTTTTCCATTGGTTCACCCCCCCAATGGCTGCTGTGGCCGGCGCACCGCGCTGATCTGAAGCCTGGAGCCAGGTGCTTCTCCTGGTCTCCCATGCGGGTGCAGGGCCCAAGGACCTGGGCCATCCTCCACTGCACTCTCTCGCCACAGCAGAGAGCTGGCCTGGAAGAGGAGCAACTGGGACAGAATCCGACGCCCCGACTGGGACTAGAACCCGGGGTGCCGGCGCCGCAGGCGGAGGATTAGCCTAGTGAGCCGCAGCGCTGGCCACCTTACCTTCTACCTTGCTGAGAACCACCTGTGCACACCTGTTTCCAACCCCGTGTTTAATGACTTCAGCACTGACTGCCTGTGGTTGTGGTAGGAACATTCATACCACAGAAGCAAGCAAATGCTGTAATCAGGACTTGCCCTTGTCCCCAGGAGAGCCCATTGTTAGCCACTTTCTAGCATAACACTGCATGTTTCTCTAACTTCTAATCCTTTTATATCTATTTTCATCATCTCCTATTGATCTAATTTACCTTCCTATTTTGTACCCCAAAGTCAGCCCTAACAATAATCCATCGTTCCCGTCTGTTTTGTGCTGCCACACAGAATAGCTTACGGCTCTGGAGGGTGGGAAATCCAAGGCTGAGGAGCCCACGTGTGGTCAGGTCCTGCTTCCGTGTAAGCCCAAGGCAGAAGCAGAGGGCAAGAGGATGCATGCGTGTGGGTGGGTGCCAAATGCATCCTTTATCAGGAACCCCCTCCTGAGGACAGCTAAGGCACCTGTTTGATAATGGAATTATTCCACCCATCATTACCTGTTACAGGTACTACCTCTCAGCACTGTTGCTTTGGGACTATATTTCAACACACGAGCACTGGGGGCCACACTGAAACCATACCGGACATAATATTGCCTCCCCTACCCTTTTGACAGTCCGCTGATTCTGCCTTTCTAGTCTCTACTTGTGAGTAACCCCCACGGCCTCTTCCTTGGGTCCCATCCACTCCTCCTGCTACCAATCTCTCATCGACTCCTAGTGCGCTTCCCACAGATGATAGTCTTAACTTTCGGCCCTGGGTTTCTGTACACTAGGCAGTGTTTCAAAGACAATGGACTTCTCTCGGTATTTATAGTCAGATATTCACATTATTACTTAAAAAGACAAAGAGGGAGAGAGAAAGAAGGAAAGTGAGAGAGCGCTCAATCACAGGTATTTTCATGGCTGGCCCATTTCGTCCCTTTTAAAATCAGTTTTAACACTAATGTAACCCTTGGGGCGGTGACTTTCATGCTTCCTCCACTCTCTCCGAAATGGAATTTTTCACTGTGCAACGCTGCACAATTCTGTTAATGCATCTCAGCCTTGAAGTGTTTACTAAAACCGATACAGCTCTTTCCTGAAAGACGCAAATCACAAACATTGCGTCGTTGAAAATTAAAAATCTTCAGTGAAGTGCTTAGCACCGGAGGGCTGTATCTCAAGGTTGTGTGTAATGCACCAGCAACTGACACTCAGGCTTCCGCTCTCCTGAACGTTCACTGAACCCAGGCTGGGGTCAGAGGGCGGCTGGGGAAGAAGGTTAGCGGGGCCGGCAGGAGAAAAGCAGAAGATGATACGAAACGAAAAAGGGTTCTTAGGAAAAGGACGCTGCACACTCGCCCGACTGCCTGGCAGACTCCCCTGGGGAGAGTTGACTTGTGCAGTCCTTTTTGGAAATTTGAAAGATTTTTACATAAACATGTAGATTTCTGGCTTTTCCTGAGAAATCTGCAGCACTGGCCACACTGGGCCTGCATTTTTACATCAGGATGCGATTGGCTGGAAATGAGCAGCAGCTGCCCCTCTGCAACAGGCCTGCCTCCTCCAGCTGGAAGCGACCCCCATCCTCCCAGCAGTAATTGTTTCAATGCCAGCCAGGATCGCTCCTTTACGTTGTCAGCTGGGCCTCTGCAGGCATCCAGGTTTGTGATCTCCAGCCTGAAGGAAGGCCCGGGGCTAACCCACACTGAAAACCTTTCCCAGCGTGGGTGTGTACAGGAATCAGTGGTCATCTCTGACTTCCCTGGTGCCTTAAACAAAGTAGGCGCTCAGTCAGCTCCTGACTCACGCGGATTAAGCCTCTGAGCAGGTGCAGAGCCAGGTGACCGCGCTGCCGGGAGTCGGGGCGGGGGCAGGACGTCACAGCACCGTGGGCTTCACTGTCGGTGGAAGCAGTGGAGGCGAATCCCCTCGAGATGTGCGCGTGGGACTGGGGCCCCTTGAAGAACAGGACTTAGAACTGGGATGTTAGGGAGGCTCCTTTTGTGTTGGACAAATTTCCTACTGGTTCAAGATAACCGCATTTAGTCAAATGCCCAGAACATCGACTAAGCGGTTTAACCCCGGTTAGGGTAGTTAACCTGCATATGCCTCAGTCCCCTCACTAGAAAAGCAAGGGTATTCTTGGGACAGTGAACGTTCTACAGGACCCCTGGCCTCCTCCAGAACAGGGCTTGTAAATGAGTCATCCCAGCACCTTCACAGTGACTTCATCATTAAGCTCATCGTTGAAAAACTCCAACCAAAACGACCGACTTCCTATGTGTGTGGAGAAGGGGGTGGGAGAATTTGAGCACTGTACGTTCTCTCTGGCCTGACTTGATGTCACCTGGCTTAGGCTGGTTTGGGCTCGGGGAGGCTTCGTCTTCCGAGTGGTTGCCTTCAGCCTGTGCATAGAGGAGTGCAGTCCTGCCAAGGTTAACTAAGACCCGTGTTGCACCACCTTCAAAGCCAGAGCCTGCTCGCAGGGTCCCACACCAGCTCTCATACTAATCAGACTGCAACAAAATATGTGCCTTGCCTTTTTGGTAGGAAATTAAAACCCAGAAACTGTTTCTCTGTCTTTTGATGCGACCTGACACCACTGTGCATAGGAAGCATTGCCCGTATTGAAGTGAAGAATAAAGAAAACACCAAGGTGCTAATTGAATTCATATCTCCTCCTCTCCCAGAAGCCAGGAAAACAGAACTAACAAAGTGGTTTCAGTTCTTAGAATCTAAATAACTCGGATAGACCCCTTCTCAAATGAAAATCTTTTTTAAACAACCGAAACTGTTGCCAATCCAATTTGATGCTTAATATTGCAGTGTATAAATTGTTTCTAGGGAAGCAGTTTCAGAAAAAGGAAGCAAGAATATTATTTTAGCAAATAATTTGCTTATTCAGTGACAGAAATTCAGTGAGGACTTAATTAAAAACTGCCAAAAGCTCTTGTATCAAGTCAAAATAAATGAACAAGGTTGAATTTCTTAGCTGAAGATAGGTACAAACACGTTTAGATTGCTTCAAATCTCTTTATTAAAAACATTTAAGTTTATTAATTTTTAATTTGTTAAATTGTAATAAAAACTGCTTAAATAAATCTTCCAACAGCAGTACTGCTTGTTGATTATCCCACATTGGACAATATATCCTTGACACTTTTCATAACTTTATTTCTCATTGGAAATCATCATTATTCCATTGTACATAGGCAGAAAGAGAGACTGAGAGCTTAAGCCATTGCAGGCCAATCAGTACATGGCAGCCTGGGGATCGAAAGCTAGGTCTGACTAATCCTAAAGCCATGCTGTCCCTCTGAATAATAAAACATTCAAGATTATGAATTTGACAATAAGTACAGCTTTGACTGACACTATCGTTGGGAAGGTGAAATGTATCAAGTTACCATGCTTTTGTGCCCTCTTATCTCTGTCTCTATGGTAACTGATGTCATGGTAATCAGTAGGTCCACGTGTTAGGCTAGCTGCCCACAACTCTGTTGTGTATCTGTTTGGCAATGAGCCACTTTTGTCTCATGTAAGCAACTGGGGGGGGGGGGGTATGGTTAGATGTGGCTATTGGCAGTCATGCAGATGAGTGGACGTGTGCTGATGTCTATGTGTGTGCGTCTGTGTCCCTGCCACCATGGACACAAAGGCAGATGCCTCTTGTGGCCCCACTGCTGTCAGCACTTCTCACCGCCGCTGTGTAAAGGAATTATAATCCTACAAATGGCTCCAAATTGTTCTCTGATCTGTCAGACTCTGAATCCGCTTGTCTCTGGCATACACTATAAACTGAAAACTTCACTGTTCTTGTTATTTTAGGATTATAGTTGTCATTTCTTCTTTTTTCAGCATATCCTTTGAGATCTTAATTTTTTAATGTAAGCGTGGAAGTTATTACAGTGCAACTTACTAGTTTTTTGTTGTTCTTGCTTATCATACATATCTTGACTATTTCCTTCCATTTCTGAACACTGTCTGCAAAAAATCTGCTCTCCCTAGATACACATTCTGCCATTTTTGTTTTATCCTGGATGGGAGAGTTAGCAGATGGGAATAAATAACTAAGAGATAATGGGGTGGGTATTGTGGCAATGGGTTAAGCTGCCTTGGGAGTCAAACATCCTACATCAGAGTGTTGGTTTGTGTCTTTGCTGTTCTCTCTCTGATCCAGCTTCCTGCCAATGTAATTGGGTAGCAGCAGGTGATGGTTCACATACTTTGGTCCCTACCACCCATGCCTTTGAGGGCATTTTGGGGGGTGAACAAGAAGATGGGAACTCCCCCACCAACAAATCCTTCTTTTTAGAAAAAGAGAGAGAGAGAGACGGGGAGAGAGAGAGAGAGAGAGAGAGAGAGAGAGAGAGAGAATTCCCCTAGATTCGCCAGTTAGATGGGAGGGCACTGGTAATCTTTGCCGTGTTGTTTAACAGATGGAAAAAAAAATGGAAACAGAGGGTATAAAGAACTGTTTAAAACCGTTAGTGCATACAAAAAGGAGAAAACAGGATGTTAGATAGCAGGGAAGCCAAGGTCAAGGAAGACTGAGCTTTCTGTTTTTGTTTAAAACGCTTGGTAAAATCCAGAGCAGAAGAGAGAACCCCTCCCCCTCAGAGCTCACATTTAAAGGAGCCCCTAATGATTTAAAAGGTGATTTGAAGTCAGCCATGACGCAGCCTTCAAAGATTACAAGAAATCAGAGGGAGAAGCAAAGGCATTTGAGAATGTGACTCTACAAGTAAATGTCATTTTGACAGCTTTTTTCTTGGAGGTAGATTTAAGATTATTTGAGTTGTCATTTTCTCCGGGAAGACTTCATTTTAATTACACAAATATTGAATATTTTTCAGGATAAAAATGGTGAAGAATCTGCTTTGAAGTCTTTAGGCTTCAAACACTATTATGTGAAACCCTCATTGGAAAAACCAGAGAAGAATATGGAAATCAGAGTGACTGGGCCTCATAAATGAGGAGCTGTGAATGTTAATGGTGCAGTTTTACCATGAACCTTTTGAAGGGCCAACAGAAGGGTTTTGTTATTTCAAATATCACGGACCTGAAGGTTCCCTAAGGGAAATAATGACAAATATTGGTAAAATGCAAGGCAAAAAGAAGCCAAAAGCTTGAGTTGGCCATTTAAAAAGCTGCCTAACCTTTCATTTAATTGCCTTTTTTGCTACAAACCAGAAATAAAATCTAAACGCCAAGTGTGCTGGTAACCCCTGAACATGCTCTGAAATATCTGCCATAAGGGGATCTAAAGTGCACTTGTTTTGCTCTCAGCGTGAGTGCAGCCAGCTGGGGAAAAACTGGATTTTGGTGAGCTAGTGGAGAGTGCAGTGTGCGTGTCTCTGCGGGCGTGGGGGGGGGGGGTGCGAGTTCTCAGAGGTGCAGGTGTCTGATGAGCATCCCAGGAAAGGGGAAAGGTCAAGACTGGATTTCAGTCCTGGCCCTTGCGTTTTGCACCCAAGGGATCCTGCCTGAGGTACCAAGCCTTCCCGAGCCTCATTCCCCTGGTGGATAAAATGGTGCTGATGCGGGCCTGGGCATATTCGTTTTTACTCCAGGTTCTTATCTTAACAAAGATACAAATTCTAAGTGGAGATAAAGTTGTGTACATAGGTAGAAACAGAATGTAGCAGGAGACAAAGAAAACATACACTTAGGAGTGAGTGTGGGCTGTGAAATAGCGGTCATGAATGGGCTAGAGGACTGCCCCGAGGAGGGGGAGGAACCGTGGTCTGCAGTGAAAACAGGGCTCCCGCCCATTTTCAGCCTCCTTTATGAGGAAGGGGTTGGTGCTGTAGCATGTTTATGACACCTCCATAAACTGCACAGGGGGCTTCATATCCACGTATCATCATGGCATCTCCCCTTTCTTGGACCCAGATGAGACTGGGGCATCTTGGGACGGCAAGCATCTTTGATTGACAGATAAAGAGATAACTGGCAGAGGCTATGAGGATTCCAGCTCAGTCAGACCTTTCTAGATGCCTGCTTCTCCACACCACATCAGTTATCTTTAGGGTACTTCAAAAGGTTCATGCAAAAAAGGAATTAAAAAAGTTTATCTGATGCAAAAAAAGTTTGAAATCGATGCGTGTTTCTTTTATTGTACACATTTTTCCGTGAACCCTTTGAAAATCCTTGTATAGTTAGGATTAAAGGCATTCATTCATTCAACAAGTATTGAATGCCACCACCTTCCAGGTTCTGTGCAAGGTTCTGGGGACAGAGCAATCAACAAAACAGGCCAACATTTTAGTGCAGAAGACAGAAGACGGAAAACACCCAAGTCAGTGGCACATGTGAGCAGCTGATGAGGGCTCCGGAGAAAGTAAAGGTTGGCTGCTGTTTTTCACAGCTGCTCACGATAGCTCCCATCCCTCAGGCTCTTGCTACACTGTGATGTAGACCTTTCTCCAATTGAGAAGTGGGAGCCATGTTCCCACTTCTTGAAACGGGGTGGGCTTTGTGACTTTTCAGCCAATAGAAAGCATGGAAATAATGCTATGTGCATCCCAAGGCTGTTTCATGAGACAATACAACTCCCGCCTTGCTGGCTGGAACACCCACCTGTGAAGCCTTCAACTGCCCTGGGGCTACCACACTGTGAGAAATTTCAAACTAGCCCACAGAGAGCACATGGGAGGCCCTAACACTGTGTAACAAGACACACACCAGCCCCCCTGCTGCTGGAAAGATGCTGTTTCGGTTGTAGCCACCGACCGACTGCAAGCACCCAAGAAATCCTAGGGCCAGAACCTCCTAGCTGAGCCCTCCCCGAATTCCTCACCCTCGGAGACCGTGAGAAATAAAACGACTGTTGCCACTTTAATCCTATAGGCTCTCGGAGTGATTTTGACACCACAGTAGTTAACTGGAACAGTAGGGAAGGGGAGTAGAGTGTATGATTTTCTGTTGAGAGAGAGAGATGGCCTTCTGCAGTGGGATAGTTGATTAATGAATGGAGGGAGGTGAGGAGGTGAGCTAGGGTATCAGGGACAAAGCGCTCCAGGCAGAGAGAGTATGCCTGGGCGTTCAGGGAACTGGCTGGAGCAGAGGAAGGCAGCGACAACAGCTGAGGTCAGAGAGCGGATCACGCTGGGCCGCGCAGGCCACTGTAAAGATGGGTTTTTACTCTGAGTTGGAAAGCTGCAGGATGGTTTTGAGCAGAGTGAGGGCAGGATGCAATTTATGGTTTAATAGGAACACTCTGGATGCTCTGCCATGACTGGTACCTTGATTATTACTTTTATTGCAGAATCTCTATAAAAAGCAGAGTGCAGTTCTGCAAGGGTAGGTAATTTATCCCGAGCCGCTGAGTTACAAATGGCAGAGATGGGGTGCTGACCCACATTGTCTCTTTCAAGCTCTAAGAAAGTGAGTTTTAGAGAAACTTCGCCTCCGGCCTTCAGATTGTGCCTGGGAGCTGCCATCACCCCAGCTCTTCTTGTAACTCCTTGTGTCGGAAGAAGCAGGCAGAGCAGTCACCAGGTTGAACTTGGAGCCAGACTGAGTTCAAGCCCTGGCTCCATCATCGTGAGCTATGGCACGGTAGGCAAGTCATTTAGCCTCTCTTCCTCACCTGTGAAGGGAGAATAACAACCGTCCTGCCTCACAGGGACCTTATGAGACTTCTCAGGTACTTAGCCCAGTGCCTGGAATAAAGTGATGTACGCGCCCCACGTTCCACCTCACTCAGCTCTGCATCAGCAAAGTCATCATCTTACCCCCAAAGCCTTATTCGCTGCCAGCCCCACCCACATCTCTCCTTCCTTTTTGGCTCAACAGTGCTTTTCCCCATACTACCCTAAGTGGACTCCTCACGTCAGCTTCTGTGTTCTGAAGAATTCCACTCTGAATCCCATGGTGATGTCTAACTCCTCTCTGTGACTTTTGTCAAAACCCCCTCAAGAGAGCAGGACGTCTTACAAGACCTGGCTTTTATATCACAGGCATGACTGCGCCAAGGTGCTCATGGCTTCTCACAGCTGCGTCGCCTTCTGGGTCTATGGCGTGGAAGAGCTCCATCCTAAGAATCCCAAGCCTTGCCACTGCTGCCAGCGGACTGGGCGACTGAACAAGTCACTCTCCCTCTCTGAGCCTTAGTTACTCTTAGGAGGCAGGACAACTCAGTGGCAAGAACATTGATCTGGGAGTTTTATTCTGTTTATCTATGTGACCTTGAGTAAGCCATGCAAGATTTCTGGGCTGTGTTTATTTATTTGTAGATTGCAGCATTTAGAGGAGAATGGTTTTTGATTGGTTCCTACAAGCATGAAAAGTTAGTTCTCTAATTAAAATTCTAGTTTAAAAATTACTGTATTTACTTGAAAGGCAGAGAGACAGAGCAATGTCCCATTTGTTGATTTACTCCCCCAATGAGTGCAACAGGTGGGGCTGGGCCAGGACAAAATCAGGAACTTGGAACTCACCTGGGTCTCACGCATGGGTGGCAGGGACCCAGCCAACTACCTGAGCCATCACCTGCTGCCTCCTGGAGTGCATGTTGGCAGGAAGCTGGAATCAGAAGAGGAGCTGTGGCCTGAACCTAGACTCTGATACGGCTGTGGGCATCCCGAGGAGCATCTTAACACTGTGCCAAAAATCTACCCTCAAAATTCTACTTTTGATCCCCTCTCCTCCTTCCTGGTCTTTCACTTCCTGACTCTGACTGGAACAGTTGTTTTCCTCATGGTCCACAGTCTATCTCTGGCCCTTCTACCCTCTGTCCATCCCCTATGAGACCTTTGACGAACTGCTACTTAGTGGCTGGCGAAAACTCAGCACACCACAGTGGGTGTGTGTGCCATTGGGAACTGTGCTGTAGGATTTGCAGTCTAAAGAAAGACCACATTTAGACTTTCTGTACCCTCATTTCAAAAGGCACATACTGGCTTTGGATCGGCACAGCGCCAGCCGTGGCAGCCATTTGGGGAGTGAACCAACAGAGGGAGGACCTTTCTCTCTGTCTCTTTCACTGTCTATAACTCTGTCAAATAAAAAAATAAAAGGCACACTTTCAATGGGACATCTCCTGTAGAATACCTCCCAGGACTTTGTGCTTCCTCTCTCTCTCTCCCATACTGCATCCACCTTCCCTCCCCGCCCTGGCCCCTTTGTGTTCCCTATTTTAAAAGAAGCATTGTCTTCTGGAAATTTCAATCTTGGAACCATCTTTGACCTCCGCCAATGTCCTTGTCTTATTCTACACTTCCTCTTTCCTGCACTTTCCTAATGGGCCTCCCTGATTCTCCTCAATCACCCCTTGAATACATTTTATAGATAAATCTTCTGTCATTCTTTTAAAAAAAGTCTTCCCTGCCTTCCTAATAGAATCTAAGTTCTTCAGTTCTCATTCAAGCCTTTAATGACGTCATCTGAACTTCATTTTCTTGGATCAATGGTGTGGAGAAGGCCAAGAACATGGTCTTCCAATGTGGGGAACTTTGTTCGGTCAAGTCTTAAAAGATGGGTGGGAATCAGCTTGGTCTGCTGATCAGAGCCAAGAGGATGCAAAGGTTCAGAATCACAACTTTGTCACTTACGATCTGACAGCCACTTCTCTGAATCTTGGTTTTCTTAATTGAAAACAAGAGTCCCGACAATTTTCCTATATTCTAAATGGGCAAGGGTGCATTTGAAATGGGGTCACAGGGTTATTGCTTTCATGTACCTAATAATTTCTTTGGATGATTCTAAAGAAAATCTAATATGTACTGTGACAGCGTGCAATTCATTTTATTTTCTCCCAAGAAAGTTCTCTGTCTTAATAGCAACAGAACATCTCCTTGGAGAAGGCTTTCTTTGTTTTGATAATGAGTTTCTTGGTGGTTCTCTGGCTTCCAAAAAGCGGAGCAAGTAGGACCTATTTTCTATGTAACAAAGTATTTTTTTGCCTCTTTGTATAAGATTTCCTCCATCTATGTATTTAGAAAAAAGGGAAGTATATTTAATAAAAGAGGGGCTATGATGGGTTGACTTGTGTCCCCCAAAGAAGATATGTAGAAGTCCTAACTCCCAGTGTCTTGCTCAGAGTGTGAACTTACTGGGAAATAAGGACATTGAAGACATAATAAGCTAGGTCGAGGTCGTACTGGAGGAGGGTGGACCCTTAATCCAATATATCTGGTTTCTTTATATGAAGTAGAGGAGAGACCCAGAGACCCAGACACACGTGGGGAGAATACCATGAGAGGATGGAGGCTGCACCGGAAGTGCAGCAAACCACCAGAAGCCAGGAAGAGACAAGGAGGGATTCTCCCCTAGATTTCGGAGGGAGCTTGGCCTGCCGACATCTTCATTTTGGATTTCCAGCCTTCAGCTGTCTATTGTTTTAAGTCACCCAGTCTGTGCTACTATGTGGCAGCCCCAGGATACCAACACAGGGGCTTCTGGAAGCGAAGGAACCCCAACCGGCCCCCTAGGACTCTGACAAAAGTCAAAGCACCCCCTGAAACAAGATACTTTGAATAAAGAGAGTGTCTAGAATGGTGACACAGTTCTCCCACAGCCCTGGGAGAAAGCGGCTCAGTGCAGTATGTGGTCCAGGCTGGCGGCTCCTGTGGATCCAGCCTCTTCATCACAGCAGGAATTACTCGAGGAAAGGCACTGACCATGGGCGTAGGGACTAGTAACCAACACATATTCTATACATTTCTACCAGTTGTTTATGGCTGTGGTTCATTCTGATTGTTCAATGTCCATGTGACATCAATACTGAAATATCCTGAACACCGTGCTGGCTGTAACTTATAGACATAGGGCACAGCTGTAGCCCAAGCAGGAACCTGATCCCGCAAAAGGAGCCCAACACAGTGGGCAAGTGCACAAAGTGCATGTTTACGTCCCTCAAAAGTCATGTTGAAATCTGAACTCTCAAGATGGTGGCATGGAGGGGAGGGGTGACTTTGGGAGGTGATTTGGTCATGAGGGCATTTTGCAGATGACAACGGCTCCAGATCTTTCTTTCCTTGAAGTTTAGAAATAGGACACCTTACAGCAAGTAGTTCTCAGAAACAGTCCGGGATTCCTGCCGCTGAGGAAAAGTGGGAATCCAAGCAATTAATTAGAAAAATAGAAGAGATTTTGTTCTATTTGTATCCCAAGTTGAAAAGGCAGGTCAAGGAGCCGGTGCTGTGGCAAAGTGGGTAAAGCCGCCACCTGCAGTGCCAGCATCCCATATGGGTGCCGCTTCGAACTCCAGCTGCTCCACTTCTGATCCAGCTCTCTGCTATGGCCTTGGAAAGTAGTAGAAGATGGCCCAAGTCCTTGGGCCCCTGTACCCATGTGGGAGACCCAAAAGAAGCTCCTGGCTCCTGGCTTCGGATCGGCGCAGCTCCAGCCATTGCAGCCAACTGGGGAGTGAAACATGGGATGGAAGACTTCTCTCTGTCTCTCTCTCTGCCTCTCTGTAACTCTGCCTTTCAAATAAATAATAAATAAATCTTTAAAAAAATAAAAAGCAGATCAAAACGGCAGAGAGCAAACAGAGTGAACAACAAAACTGTCTGCATGCTTGATTGTGAAGGATGACGTGTCCCAGGAGTCGTAGAAGAGGAAACCTATTATTGGAAGGTTCAAAAGAGATTTTCTGAAAACTACAGTCCAGTTTGTTGAGCCAAACCTGTGAATTTACTTCAAATAAAATCTCCTTTCTACAGAAGTGAAGCTATTACTCAAAATCAACCGAGAGCAAAAGAGCCGTATAATGGCAAAGGAAATTGTTCAGCTGTTTCCATGCAGAACTGAATTCAGAGCGATACCCATTTTCTCAGCAACAGCTTGTCATCAGCTATAAGTTCTGCTTGGAAAAGGCCAAGGGATGCTTCAGAGTCCCATTACATAGATATAACATGGATGCAACAACCACTCCTCCAAGTGCAAAGCAGAGAAGCCAGCAAAAAATACGATGAAAGGAATCATTTGCATCCCCTGCGTGCTCAAGATTGGCATGGCAGTGCTTAGCTATTTGCGCCACCTGCTTCAGATGGGTTCTTGGCCAGGATCTGTGGATTTTCTGTGTTGAAGTGGGTGCAGTGTGTGTATAGAACGCCATGCACTCGGTAAGAGCCCCAAGAACCACTACTGTTGATATTACTGAATATGCAGGGGGGACTTTAAAGGGAGTTGTTATAATTCCAAGGAGAGCTGGGATACAATTGTAACTTTAGGGAGAGGGACACAAGATGAAGAGTCACAAACCAGGAATCTGAACCCTCTGAGCAGCTCCTGGCAGTCTATGCTCTATTTCTCTGCCATGTGTCCTTGTTGAGGTCATTAATGCTCTGAAGTTGCCCATCTATATAATAGCATAGCAGCCCTTCTGGATGCCTTGACGAGCGCATGCCTTCTGCGCGACTGATCAGATGAAGATGCAGAAAGTGGGCTAAGGACAAAGCGAAGGATTCTTACGATTCACCTTTCTGCCTTCTTGGATACTATTGAATAAAAAGCATGCGCTTTTTTTTTTTTTGTTACCTTTCATTCTTACTTTCCCCTTCTTTTCATGAGCTCCCTTGTTCTTTCCTCTTGATCTCTTTTACCTAAATACATGCAAAAGCTGACTGTATGATTTCTTTTCTCTTTTCACAGAAAGTCATGCAAATCCTCTAGGACAGGGCAGATTTGGTTTTTCCAGTTAAAAGCCTATGCATTGCTTTCTACAGCTAAGGTACTATGTCAACTACTATGGAATACAAATAACAAAATCAAGCGAGTATGCGCCAAGTACCAAGAACATTTATGGAACTCAATTCACAGATTTTCAGAAAAAGGAAAACTCTTCTCAAAATTGAATGGAGGTGATGGAATTTGAGGGTTTTTTTTAATTATTTATTTTTATCTACTTGAAAGGCAGAATGAGAGGATTCCATCCACTTGTTCGTGCTCCAAATACCTGCCACAGCCAGGGCTAGGCCAGGCCAAAGTCAGGAGCCTGGATCTCTACCTGATCTTCCAGGTGTGCGGCAGAGGCCCAAGGACCGGAGCCACCTTCTGTTGTCTCCAGGATGCATCAGCAGGAAGGGGGATCAGAAGCAGAGCAGCTGGAACACAAACCAGCATCTCAGGTGGCGCCTTAAGCAGGTGCACCCCAGTGCCCACTCCTGAGAAAGCTTTCTAAAGTTGGCTGTAGACTTGAACGTGGGAAGACAAGTGCAGGTCACTTCAGGAAAAGGTAATGGTGAGAGCAAAGGCACGGCAGAGTTTTCAAAGAAAAAATTATGAAACGAGAGTGCAGCTGCTCTGGCCAAAGTACTTCCTCCCACGACGCTCGCAGATGAGGATGCTTCAAAAACTTCATGAAGAAAAGTGGGATTTAAAAGCGAAGTTTATTTTGATGCAAAATAACTTTGAACTACATGCATATTTTTTTTACACTGCCCCTTTTCCATGAACTTTTTGAAGACCCCTTGTATGTTGGTGTCTTTAAGGAGCCCAGTGGAGCACTTAGTGAGGTGGGCAGGGAGCCAACTCCTGTACTGCAGCCCTGCCCACCCCCTGCCACTCAGACTGCAGCTGCCAGGGTTTCACACTGGCTAAAAATGTCCAGAACAATACAGCTGCTTGCTGTGTCCCCTCGAAGACCTTTAGTTTATTATAATATCATTATAATGAAATTATCATGGCCAACATTCCCCCTCCCCTCCTGAACTTTACCAAAAACGCCAAGGAAATGGGTGGTGCTGAAGCTCCAGCTCAAATCAATCCTGTTTGAATAGTCAATCAAGCCTCCCTGGAGACGCTACACCGTATGGCCCCAGAGCAAATCAAAGGCAGGCTGAACTCCGTGAACTGTGACTCTCTCCCAGGCTTGCCCACACTCATTCCTCAGTGTGTGCTTCTGCTTTAGATAAATCTTGCTCCTCTTCTCATTAGAGACAAGAACACGGACCAAGCCTAGCCAAGGAGCTAACCCTACAAGATTATGACTCTCCAGAGTACTTTGCTAAGAAATGCATTTTGCAGTTCACCATTAAATATAAGCACAGGATGACGGAATTAGAATACACTATTCTGACGGTACACCTGGTAGCACTGTTGAGTGAATTGGCAGGGGACAGAGTAGAGACAGAAAACAGGTGAAACAAATGCAGTGGCCAGATGTTTGGCATGTAGTAAGCATTCTGCAAATACTTGCTGAATGAATGATAACAGCGCGGAGAGAAATGTAGAAAGGTGTTGTCAAGGAATAATTGATAACACTTGCGACTGATTGACTGTGGGGGACAAGGTAGAGGTTACAGTGAAGTCTAGGCTGCTGGGAGATGTGTCTGAGCACTAACAGGAAATAAAATTTAAGAGGAACTGATTTGGTGGGAAAGATGATGTGCTGGCTGTTGATCAGGTTAAATTCAATGGGGAGATAGTCCAATGTAAATATGTAGGTGCATTTGGAAGTGGGAGACTGTACCTTAATAGAAAGATAGAAAGCCTAGAGTTATTAACATAGATTAACAACACAAAGAAGACATGTGTGGATGAGAAATAGAAGTCAGAGACCAGGCAGATTCTGGGAAGCAAGGACTTTTAGAGGGAGGGGAGGAATACAGGAAGGGAAGCTAAAAAATGATGGAATGTTTGCAGGAGAAAAAGAAAAACCACGATTATTGCGTGTAATGAAAACCAAGTGAGGGGTGGGTATTTGGTCAAGCAGCTAAGACTCCTACATCCCACATCAGTGTCTGGCTTTGAGCTTGATTCCGGCTCCTGACTTCGGTTTCCCACCAATGCAGCTCTGGAAGGCTGTGGTGACAGCTCGGGCAGCTGGGTTCCTGCCACCCACATCGGAGACTTGGATGGTGTTCTTGGCTCTGGGCTTTAGCGCTGTTCAAGCCCAGTTATTGGAGGCATGTGGGTTGTGAAGTAGCACATGAGAGCTCTCTCTCTACCTCTCAAATAAATAATTTTAAAAAGTGAGAAATATTTTAAAGGAGGGAGCAACCAACATAGTCAATTGCTCCAAGGGCCTAAGAAGGAAGAGAAACAAGAAAAGGTCATGCTGTTTGGGACTTACCAGCTGCCTTTAAAAGAAGTTGTTGTTTTTTTAATCTTAATATTTATTTTATTTATTTGAAAGGCACAGTGTCAGAGAGAGGGAGAGACAAATCTTTCATCTGCTGGTTCACTCCCCAAATGACGGGAAGAGCTGAGGCTGGGACAAGTTGAAGCCAGGAACCTGGAGCTCCACTTGGGTTTCCCATGAGGGTGGCAGGGAGGGCCTTGAAGTACCCGCACCATCTTCTGCTACCCTCCCAAGAACACCAGCAGGGAGCTGGACAGGAAGCAGAGCAGCCAGGACTCAAATCGACACTCAGATATGGGATGCTGGCATCGCAGGCTGTGCCACAATGCCCACCCCAAGAGAGTGGTTTTCAGTAGAAACCCAAGAGGTCTGATTATACTGGATTAAGGAATAAAAGGATGGGGAAGAAATGGAAATGATACAGTACAGGCCAGGCTTTCAAGAATCCCAGCAATGAATGGAACTAAGGAATCAGCCTAGATCGCAAGAAGCCTTTTCTTTCACTTTTTAAAGCATGAGAGAATCTGAGAATGTTTATAGGCAAAGAGGTAAAGGTAAAAGAGGGAAACTGATGGTGAAAAAAATTACAGAAAGGTTAAATTTTCTGAGTGACTAGAGCCATACTTTTTGAAACTGGATACAGTCAGTGAAAATAGCCTGTCTGAAAGTTGAACAGAGTCTTGTAATTGCCCGATTATTGCATATAAGCTGCAGCTTAAGAAATCCCATGAAATATGCGGTACCTGGAACACTGCTCATGTGTACCCAATTAGTCATCTGGCAGGCGGCTAAGCAACAGTTCCTTCAGTCCGCACAGAAAAACAGAGACATTTATTACCTTGAAACACTGTTACGAGCCATCATAATATTAGGCTGTTTGCACAAGTACTTGAAAATATTGAGCTGCAGTTTCAAAGAAACTATGCTAAAGCCCTCAGGCTCTGTATAAGGTTTATTACAATTCAGTCCTAGCCAAGAGGAGCCAGAGGAGACACAAAAACTAAATGTATGTGGTTTCCTGGATGGGAAACAGAAAAGTACCATTAGGTACAAAGTAAGGAAATCTGAATAATGCATGGGCTTTAGTAATAATAACATATTAGGGGCTGGCACTGTGGCGTAGCGGGTTAAAGCCATGGCCCGCAGAGCTAGCATCCCATATGGTCGCTGGTTCAAGTCCCAGCTGCTCCTCTTATAATCCAGCTCCCTGCTATGGCCTGGAAAGCAGTGGAAGATGGCCAAGTGCTTGGGCCCCTGCATCTGCCTGGGAGATCTGGAAGAAGCTCTTGGCTCCTGGCTTCAGGTCAGCTCAGCTCTGGCTGATGCAGTCATTTGAGGGGTAAACCAGTAGATGGAAGACCTCTCTCTCCCTCTCTCTCTCTCTCACTCCACCTCTCTCTCTCTCTTTCAAATAAATAAACCAAATCTTAAACAAAAACATATTAACATTGGCTCATTAATTGTAACAAATGTCCTATGCTAATATAAGGTGTTAATAATTAAGATGTTAATAATTGCAGAAATTGGGTGTGGGGTATATAGGAAATCTCTGTACTGTCTTTTCAACTCTCTGTAAACCCAAAAATGTTCCCAAAAAATTAAATCTATTCAAAACAAAAAAAAGTCAGACTCAGCCCTGATGTCAGTGTCCCCAAACCACACTTGAATTCCAGCCACTTTCATTCTGTAAGCTATTAGAGCATAAATGCATGGGGCCATGTGGAAACAAGGTGAGATTTTTAGAACATGCAGATACACACTACTAAGCTGTGTTCACCACGACACTGCTTTTCTCTGCCTTGGGGTTCACTCACTGAAGTGAATTAAAGTTTGATCACATTCTCTCTTCCCACGCAGAGTTGGCCACAGTGAGAGTGCACATATTCACCTCGTACTGGCTGCACGGGCTCTGCAGCCAACAGAGCCTGACATCCTGGGGCCACCACAGGTCAGCTGTGCGATCAGGCCAGCTGCTCAGCCCCTCTGGTTCTGTCCCTCATCTGTAAGACGGAGATGATAGTAGTACCTGCCTCAGTGGGTTCCTGTGAGGATTTAATGACCTAACCCGCCCATCCATGGGAGACTCCTTCCAGGATCAAAATCTACAGCTGTTCAAGTCCCTTCTATAAAATTGCATAGCATTTTCATAGAAGCTACTCACATTCTCCTGTATACTTTAATTCATTTCTGGATTATTGATAACACAACCTAAATGCTACCTACTTAGTTACTACACTGTATTATCTAGGAAGTGATGACACAAAGAAAAGTCTTTACCTGTTTAGTACAGACACAACTTTTGGGAGATTTATTTATTTATTTGAAAGACAGAATTACGGAGAAAGAGGGAGAGACAGAAAAGAAAAATCTTCCTTCTACTGGTTCTCTCCCTAAATGGCCATAACTTCCAGGATTTGCATAAGCTGGAGCCAGGAGCCTGGAACTCCATACAATTTTCCACATGGGTGGCAGGGGCCTGAACACTTGGATCATCTTCCTCTGCTTTTCCAGGTTCTTTAGCAGGGAACTGGATCTAAAGTGGAGTAGCAAGGACTCCAACTGGCTCCTGTATGGGATGCCAGTGTTGGCAAGCAGTGTTTTAACCCACTACACCACAGCACAGGTCTCCAGACACAATCTTTAAAAAAATACTTTTTGGTCTGTGGTTGACTGAATTCATCAATGTAGAATGCACAGACAGGAGGAATAGCTAAGTCTAGAAAGCATTTAGCAGGGGTTAAGATGGTGGAGTCGGGAGGGAACGTGTTACTCGAGTCTAGAAGATAGTTTTTAAAAAGTGGAAAGAGTGCAGTCTCAGGGAAGAGTTGGGGAGAAAACGGCAGAGGAAACTCCAAGTAAATTGGAGGAACACAGTAGACCTACGTGGAGGGCGAACACGTGCGCAACTTAGGACCTCACCGGCCAAAGACCTCCTCACCCGTGCTGGAGAGCAAGGTGAGACCAGACTGCAGCAGCCTAAGCCACTGATAAAAATAAAAAGCTGCAGGAAAAGCCTGGAGGGCATCTGGCTTGGAGCCTGTGGGGGATAGTGTACCCACCAAACTAGAGGAGAAAAACAAAGCGGGGGCACATTTTATCTCTCCCCAGTCATCCTGCAAAAGTGTCCCGTAGCAAGCTGACAGAGAGCAGGTGCCATTTTGTACACACATAACTGCTGCTCCAGCTCCTACCCACACCCAGCAACCAGCCAAGAGGAGACTTCTGAGTCTGGTAGGGAGAATAGACAGGAGGCTGGGTGCTTGTGACTGTGGGAGGCTTGTGTGCTGGGACTATGAAAAAACTGAGCCTTTGTGGGAGGACTCAGGGTGTGGCTGGGACATTGGGCAGTCACTGTGGGAGGCTCCACATGATCAGGGCTCCCTAGTTACCTGGTGAGGGACATTTCTGGGAAATCTGACCTTATACTGAGGACTGCACAGATCCTTTGTGTGGTCCCTGTGTTAGAGTGGATGAATAATATAATCACTGGGGCTAGCACCAGGCACTGGTATCCTTTGAGAGGAGAGGAGCTCAGCTAAGTCTATACCAACAGATAAGAAGAAACCTCCCCTCTGATTAAAAAAAGCAAAGAAAAGAGATTTACCACACCAAACCTGGGTGTGTCACCTCGGACCTGCCCTTCACCCTGGAACAATGAAAAGAGCTCCTTGGCCACTCCCACCCACACGCCTCTAGTTATTCTCTGAAAGCAGACACTGCACTAATCCACTCAGACACAGTCCAAAGATAAAAGCTGCCACAGCAAAAAAATCAAAGAAGAAACCAACGAGTATCCCCAAAATGCCAAGTAACAAATGCGCCTATCTAAGAAACAAGAACAAGGAAGATAACATTAAACCCCAAAAGAACACAACACCTCAATACTAGATTGTGAAGATGATGAGACTGAAGAAATGCCAGGAATGGAATTCAAAACACTGATCATAGGATTACTTAGAAGTAATCAGAGGGGGCCAGCACCGCGGCTCACTATGCTAATCCTCCACCTTGTGGCGCCAGCACACCAGGTTCTAGTCCCAGTCGGGGTGCTCTGGATTCTGTCCCGGTTGCCCCTCTTCCAGGCCAGCTCTCTGCTGTGTCCCGGGAAGGCAGTGGAGAATGGCCCAAGTGCTTGGGCCCTGCACCCCATGGGAGACCAGGATAAGTACCTGGCTCCTGCCATCGGATCAGCGCGGTGCGCTGGCCGCAGTGCAGCGGCTGCAGAGGCCATTGGAGGGTGAACCAACGGCAAAAAAAAGGAAGACCTTGTCTCTCTCTGTCTACTCTGCCTGTCAAAAAAAAAAAAGAAGTAATCAGAGGGGCCAGCACTGTGGCACAATGGGATAAAGCCCTGGCCTGAAGCATCGGCATCCCATATGGGTGCCAGTTTAGTCCCGGCTGCTCTTCTTCTGATCCAGCTCTCTGCTATGGCCTGGGAAAGCAGTGGAAGATGGTGCAAATGCTTGGGCCCATGCACCCACCTGGGAGACCCAAAGGAAGCTCCTGGCTCCTGGCTTCAGATTGGCGCAGCTCTGGCCATTGCGGTCATCTGGGGAGTGAACCATCAGATAGAAGACTTCTCTCTCTGTCTCTATTTCTCTCTGTAACTCTGTCTTTCAAATACATAAAATAAATATTTTTTAAAAAAAGAAGCAATCAGGAGCAAAGTATGAACTAATGAAATCCATATGTCATGAAATAAAATTTCTCCCACAAAATTGAGATCTTAAAGAGATATCAAAATGAAATCTTGGAAATGAAGAATTCAATAGAACAAATAAAAAATACAGTGGAAAGCCTTAACAACAGGAATCAGTGAAGCAGAGGAAAGAATATCCAACTTAGAATACAAAGCACAGGAAATTATACAATCAGACCAAACACAAGAAGAAGAAATTAGAAAACTAAAAAACACTGTTGGGAATCTACAGGATACTATCAAACAACCCAACATACGGGTTCTAGGAGTTCCTGAAAGCGTGGAAAGAGAGAAAGGATTAGAAGGCCTTTTTAGTGAAATAATAACAGAAGATTTCCCCAATTTGGAGAAAGAAAGGGGCATCCAAGTACAGGAAGCACATAGAACTCCCAATACAGACATGACCAGAAAAAGATCTTCACCACGACACACTGTAGTCAAATTCCTCACAGTAAAACATAAAGAAAAGATTCTAACATGTGCACAAGAGAAATCCCAGATTATTTTCAGAGGATCTCCAATTAGACTCACAGTGGACTTCCCATCAAAAACTGTACGGGGCTAGGCGAGAATGGTGAGATATAGTCCAAATCCTAAGAGAAAAAAATGTCAACCCAGAATAATATGCCCTGCAAAGATCTCATTTATGAACGAAGGTGAAACAAAGACCTTCCATGAAAACAGAAACTGGAAGAATTTGTCACACCTGTCCAGCACTTCAGACTATTCTTAAAGAAGTGCTGCACACTGAAACAGAAACATGGTCATTGCTATGGAAGAAGGTAAAGGAAGGAAAGCTCCCAGTGAAAGTACAAAGGAAATCCAAAGTAACCAATAGGAATATTGGGGCCACCTTTTGCTTAGAGGCCCGCGGGCAGCAAGCTGACACAGGCCGACAGCCGGGCCTGGCACTCCAGCCTGCCTGGAGAGCTAGAGGCACAGAGATGTGAGGTGGCTTTTCCATGCAAATGGGTTGGAGCATGCATTCCCAGAATCCTCGGGTTGCTGGGATCTGCTAACTTGCTGTGCCTCGGCTCCCTCTCTCTGGGTCTGGCACCCAAAACACATACCTGCTTCAGGCCCCCCCGTTATCCTGGCCCTCAGTGGCACACCAACCAAATGGCAGCCACATCCTCCCCTTCTGGATCTTGGCGGGGATGGCCCATGGACGACTTGTCATGTTCAGGCAAAATGCCAAACCATAGGCCTGTCCAACATATCAGACATATCCCGGGACCGGGAACTCTAGCCATGGCTTAGCTCCCACACACAGAGACTGGCTGGTGCTCCAGCAGGCTAAGATGCTGAAAGATTCATGCCTGGGGCAATAAAAAAGACAATAGGAATATTAATGGAAAAATAGCAGGGCCAAGTCCTTATCAATATTCACCTTGAATGTAAATGGCCTTAACTCTCCATATAAAAGACACAGACTGGCTGAATGAATTAAAAACAACACCCACCTATTTGCTGCCTACAAGAAACACATCTCACCAACAAAGATGTACTCAGACTGAAAGTGAAAGGATAGAAAGATATTCCATGCCAACAGAAACCAAAGAAGAGCTGGTGTAGCCATCCTAATATTGGACAAAATAGACTTTAACACAAAAACTGCTAAAAGAGACAAAGAAGGACAATACGTAATGATTAAGGGATCAATTCAACAAGAAGATGTGACTATTATAAATGTATATGCAACTAATGACAGGGCACCTGGCTATTTAAAAGAAATGCTAAGGGATCTTAAGGGAGATATATACTCAAATACAATAGTAATGGGGGATTTCAACATCCCACTTTCAGAAATGGACAGATCAACCAGACAGAAAATCAGCAAGGAAATAGCAGAGTTAATCAACACTATAGACCAAATGGACCTAACAGATATCTATAGAACTTTTCAACCTACAGTTGAAGAATACACATTCTTTTCACCTGTGCATAGAACCCTCTCTAGGGCTGGCGCCGCGGCTCAGTAGGCTAATCCTCCACCTTGCGGCGCCAGCACACCAGGTTCTAGTCCTAGTCAGGGCACTGGATTCTGTCCCGGTTGCCCCTCTTCCAGGCCAGCTCTCTGCTGTGGCCCCGGAGTGCAGTTGAGGATGGCCCAAGTGCTTGGGCCCTACACCCCATGGGAGACCAGGAGAAGCACCTGGCTCCTGTCTTCGGATAGGCGTGGTGTACCAACTGCAGCGCGCCGGCTGCGGCAGCCATTGGAGGGTGAACCAACGGCAAAGGAAGACCTTTCTCTCTGTCTCTCTCTTTCACTGTCCACTCTGCCTGTCAAAAAAAAAAAAAAAAAAAAAAACCCTCTCTAGGACTGACCACATACAAGGCCATAAAACAAGTTTCAGCAAATTCAAATAAATTGAAATCATACAATGCATCTTAATCAGCAACTCAGGAATCTCAAGAACATATGCAAACACATGGAGACTGAACAACATGCTCTTGAATGAACAGTGGGTCATAGAAGAAATCAAAGCAGAAATCAAAAAATTTCTGGAAACAAATGAAGACAACACAACATGTCAAAACTTATGGGATACAGCAAAAGCAGTGTTAAGAGGAAAGTTTAGAGTAATTGGTGGCTACATCAAGAAATTGGAAAGGCACCAAATAAATGAGCCATCAATGCATCTCAAGGATGTAGAAAAACAATAGCAAAACCAAATCCAAAACTAGCAGGGAAAAGAAATAATTAAAATTAGAGAAGAAATCAACAAAATTGAAACTATAAAAACAATACAAAAAGTCAGCAAAATGAAGAGCTAATTTTTTGAAAAAATAAACAAAATTGACAAACCATTGGCCCAATTAATCAAAAAAAGGACAAGACCCAAAGCAGTAAAATCAGAGACGAAACAGGAAATGTAACAACAGACAGCATAGAAATAAAAAGAATCATCAGAAATTACTAAAAAGAGCTATATGCCAACAAACTGGGAAACCTAGAAGAAATGGATAGATTCCTGGACACATACAACCTACCTAAATTGAGCCATAAAGACATAGAAAACATTAATAGACCAACAACAAAGACAGAAACTGTATCAATAATAAAGACCCTCCCAACAAAGAAAAGCCCAGGACAAGAAGGCTTCACTGCTGAATTCTACCAGACATTTAAAGAACTGAATCCACTTTTTCTCAAGTTATTCAAAACAATTGAAAGGGAGGGAATCCTACCAAATTCTTTCTATGAAGCCAGTATCACTTTAATTCCTAAACCTGAAAAAGATACAACAGAAAAAGAGAACCACAGATCAATTTCCCTGATGAACACAGATGCAAAAATCCGCAACAAAATTCTGGTCAATAGAAGCCAACAATACAGCAGAAAGATCATTCATAGGGACCAAGTGGGATTTAGCCTTGGTATGAAAGGTTGGTTCAACATTCTCAAATCACATTACATCACATTAATACAAATTGCTGAATTATATGATTCATATGATTATCTCAATAGATACAAGAAAAAGCATTTGATAAAATTCAACACCCTTTTATGATGAAAACTCTAAGCAAATTGAGTATATAAGGAACATTCCTCAACACAATCAAGACAATTTATGACAAACCCATGGCCAGTGTCCTATTGAATGGGGAAAAGTTGAGATCCAGACCCACTCTTGCCATTGCTATTCAATATAGTCCTGGAGGTTTTAGTCAGAGCCATTAGGCAAGAAAAAGAAATTGAAGGGATTCAAATTGGGAAAGAGGAAGTCAAACTATCCTTATTTGCAGATGACATGATTCTATATATAGGGGATCCAAAGACTCCACCAAGAGACTACTGGAACTCATATAAGAGTTTGGTAAAGTAACAGAATATAAAATCAATACACAAAAATCAAAAGCCATTGTATACACAGGCAATGCCATGGCTGAAGAAAAATAACTTATAAGATCAATCTCATTCACAATAGTTACAAAAAAAATTAAACACCTTTTAATAAATTTAACCAAGGATGTCAAAGGTCTCTATGATGATAATTACAAAACATTAAAGAAAGACACAGAAGATACAAAAATTGGAAAAATCTTTCATGTTCATGGATTGGAAGATCAATATCATCAAAATGTCCATTCTTCTGAAAGCAATACACAGATTCAATGATATACCAATCAAAATACCAAAGACATTCTTCTCAGAACTAGAAAAAAATCATGCTGAAAATCATGCATTTAAAAAAAAAATCTACCTATTGACAATAATAGTTAACCTCATCAGAATGTATTATTTTGTTGGACTAAGCCAAGACCATTTTGATATGCTAAAAAATTCCCATACAAATCATATTTGTTAGTTTAATAAACAAGTTTAATCATAAAAGTCCCCATGCAGGTATATCTACTCATTTTGCTCAGTGTTAATGGATGTCAGAATTAGTTCAATTTTAACTTTAGCCCCTGTGCAGAGAACTACAAATCTCCTGGTGCTACAGATATAAGGCTTAGTCTTTCCAGGACCAAAAGGATTGGGTCTTTTTGGTGTTTTTTTGTTTGTTCTTTTTTTTTTTTTTTTAATAGAAGAATCCCTACATTGAGCTGGGGAGATTTAGCCCATCATTTAATAGGACAAGTCTGTTATGAATGCTCTTTCTAGGGAGTGAATCAATGCAAAATTTGTTTAAAAAATAATTTGAAAAATTGAGTTTACTCATAGCTCTGCATCTTCATTTGATTGATAGTATGGTTGGTACTAGTAAGTATTCTAAAAGAATTTCAAAAATGCATTTGGCACACACAAAAATCTTTTATCTATCTCTAATTTATTTGCTATCATAAATGAGGTAGGAAATAAGCTTACTTCTTCCCCAATAAATTGGTATTTTCTCAATATCAATTATTGCATTATCAGCCCCACTCCCCCTCTGGCTCACCATGCCAACTTTATTTTATATTAAATTATTTTATGCATTTTCAAGTCCATGTTCCTGGATTTGGTATCTGTCTCAATGATCATTAGGTGCATTCCTGCTCAAGTTCTGATGTAATTACTGTCATTTCAGAACACATTTTTTTCTTTTTTCTTTTTTTTTGCTTGAAAGGCAGAGAAACAGAGAAACAGATCTTTCCATCAGCTGGTTCATTTCCCAGATGCCTACAACAGCCAGGGTTGGGCCTGGCCAAAGCCAGGAGCGCAGAACATAACCTCATGGGTGGTAGGAACCCAAGTACTTGAGTCATTACTTGCTGCCTCTCAGAGTGAACAAACATTAACAGGAAGCTGAACTGGAGGTGGAGCCAGAACTTGAACCCAGGCACTCCAGTATGGGATACAGGCATCCCAAGCAGTATCTTAGCTGATGGGCCAACACCTGTCCTCAGTGATACATATTAGTCTTTCATATTTTCTATCAATGAATTTAACCTTTCCTATGATTGGGATACTCCAATCAGGAGTACATTTTAAATCTCTGATTGTACCAAGCTTCTCTTTCAACAGAGCAACTATTTTCTTTTCATCTAAGACAGTTGTGATCTTGCAGAGTGAACGGTAAGAAATCCTGAGCGTTCTGCCAGGGGATGCCTGCTCTCTTTCTGTCTTCCTGTCTTAATTGTATTAAAGTTGAGCCTTAAACATTGCATTGTTTGGAAGAGATGGGCAAGTGTTCCAGAAGGCACGGCACCTGCTATAGTGCTGCATTTATTTAAAACTCCCTTTCCTTTCACTTACAGCTCTCTTCACGCGGAATGGTTCAGATCAGATCTCTCTCTAGATTTTACTCTGTAGATACATACATGAATAAAAAATACTATTTTGTCTAATGTTGTTTTTTCTAACAAATAGGTCATTTAGGTTTTTATTCTTTCTTTGCCCTCTTTTTTCATTTTTCTCCCTGTTAAGAGTTACATATCTTTTCATTACTCTTTGTATACTGCCTAATTTATGCTCACTTTTATTATCAATTTCAGTTCTACTAATTTTTCATTCAGTAAAGGATACGTGGCTTCCATTTCCAATAGAGAACAGGGTGAGGCAGACAGCCTAGGATGATCAAATATGCTTGAAATGGAAAGGAAAGGAAGGGATGGGAAGGGAGGGGGAAGGAGGGGAGGGGAAGGCAGGAGGGACAGGGAGGGAGAGGCATTTGTGCATTCCCTGTTGGAATGG
Source organism: Oryctolagus cuniculus (assembly GCF_051225735.1). Lineage (NCBI taxonomy): Eukaryota > Metazoa > Chordata > Mammalia > Lagomorpha > Leporidae > Oryctolagus > Oryctolagus cuniculus. Next base: position 15,223,893 of record NC_142881.1, read on the forward strand.
CTGCCAGACCGCAAGAAGACAGGCCTGCCATCTGCTCACCTTTCTTCCATCTCATCATGCAAGGAGGGATGGTCTTCCAACATATCCGGGTGTGCCAAACTCTGACTCTGAAAGCGTAGGAGCAAATGAGACCTGGCAAAGACGCAACCTTCCTGAGGGAGAGGCCCTTCTTGGGAATGCTGCCAGGATGGACCAAGTGGTCTGTGGGTCCCTCTAGGGAGCCAGTCTCTAAGAAGGGCCTGGTCCCATGTTCTGTGACTGCTCCACAGAGAAGAGGCCCTGGCAGATTCGTGAGCCCCTGTAGGTGGTCAACTCCAATGCTAACAAATGGATGTGGGAAAAGGGGGAGCCAGAGAGTTTTTGTAGTTTCCTCATTAGCTGGCAGCTCAGAGGCTGCTTCTTCCAGGAAGCCCTCCCTGGCTCCTGCTCTGGGTAGGGCACTCCGAGTTTCTACAGCTGGGTGCAGGCTCCTCCACTCCGTGTGGATCAATCTCATCAGGCAGGTCTCTTCCACCCTTCCTCTGCTTCCTGGGTGTGGACCGTATCTGTTTCACCTCCTCAACCTGGACCCCTCAGGCTAGTGACACTGTTGTCACCCACTGCTGAGGCCCAGAGGCCCTCCTTCCGTCTCATTTTGCCAGGCATCTGTGACCATGTAGGTGCATGTGATGTTACCACACTGTCGCTCCCCGTCTTCGTGGGGGAACGACACAGGACCCTGCGCTGTTCTTTCGTCTGCTCGGCCCTCCCCGGGTTTGCTGCTGGTTCTTCCCGGGTTGGCTACTATCCCTTCCACCTCCGTGGAAGGGCAGTTCCCCCTGGCCACATTCCCCACTTCCGCAGGGGAGCGGCACACCGCCGGCCGGCTCTTCTCGGGGGCTGCACAGGTGTTCCTTCAGCTAGATGTTCCCCATAGATGTTCCTGGTGCATGCCATCTCTCTCCTCCTTTATAGTCCTCCTCCGCCAATCCCAACTCGGCTGCCCACACGCCGAGTACGCTGCTCTCCAATCAGGAGCAAGTCCTACAGTTTATTGGTTGAACTGGAGGCAGCTGGGTAGAAGCTGTTTTCTCCTCTCCCAGTGCCATATTGTAGGAGAGCAGATGCATAGAATAAGTCTTAATTCCAGTAACTTAGTCTAGTCCGAGCTGCTCCCCACAGAGGAGAGCAGATGCATAGAATAAGTCCTAATTCGAGTAACTTAGTCTAGTCCGGATTGCTCCCCACAGATCCCCCTTTCTTTTTATTTTTTAGCGTTGATACGCGCCTGTCTTCGGTGTCCCGCGGCACACACTCTGCTCTACTTGCTAGAGTTGCCACAGGCTCTTACAAGTCCTATCAGGCAAACCGAATCCAGGTCCTCTCTTCGCCATGTTGTGAGGAGGTTTTTAGGCGCTGATGCGTGCCTGTGTTCGGTGCCCTGCAGCGCATGCTCTGCTCTGCTAGAACTGCCTGCAGGTGCTTACAAAACCTATCAGGCAAACCGAATCCAAGCCTTCTCATTGCCTTTTTGTGGGGAGGCCTTACTGATGTTAATTCGTGCCTGTCTTCGGTGACCTGCGGCTCATACTCTGGTCGAGCTTTGCTGGCGCTTACCGCCTTAAATCAGGCAGACCGAATCCAAACCTCCTAATTGTTGCATTGTGGGGAAGCTTTACTGATGTTAATTCGTGCCTGTCTTCGGTGACCTGCGGCTCATACTCTGGTCGAGCTTTGCTGGCGCTTACCGCCTTAAATCAGGCAGACCGAATCCAAACCTCCTAATTGTTGCATTGTGGGGAAGCTTTACTGATGTTAATTCGTGCCTGTCTTCGGTGACCTGCGGCTAGCCGCCCAGGTGCTCATCGCCTCACTAATCGGGCAGACCGAATCCAAGCCTTCTAATTGGCATGTTGAGGGGAGGCCTTATTTTTCTCTATTTCTCTATCTCCGGGCATTCCTATCTCTCCCATTCCACTTCTATCTTCCAGCATTCCTATTTCTCTCACTTTACTTCTAAAACTTCTGTTTCTCTTATCCCTGCGGCTTCCTGCTCTCATTCTTATCCCCGCGGCTTCCCGGCTGCGCCCGCCCCGAGGCTGCTTCTCGGCAGCTTTCCGGCTGAGCCACTTCAGCCCGCGCTTCTCTGATCTGCGCGGCTTCCCGGCTTTGCGCGGCTTCCCGGCGCCTCGCCCCGCGGCAGCTTCACGGCTCTGCGCGGCTTCCCGGCGCCTCGCCCCGCCGGCGGGTTCCCGGCTCTGCGCGCACGCTCCGCGGTCTCCACGCACTTCGCGCCCGCACCACGGCCTTGCGCCAACGCCCCGTGCTCTCTCTGCACGCGGCGGCTTCCGCGAATGTTTCCGCCACCACCGGCATTCAGTCCAAGTTCCCCGGACTAACCTGGCGAATCCTGGTGGCCCACGTCTCTGCCTCTGGTTCCAGATCTTCGCCTCTTGCTCCCCGGGCTGACTTGAAGAATTCCAAGATGGCTTGGCCTGCACTCGCGGCTTCATCCTCCCTAACATTTTTTTCTCTACCCGGTATGTTTCCCTAAGTTTTCTTCCAACAATATTCCTCCCTCATTTCTCCTGGCCTCTCCCCACAGTCCGTATCCAAGTCTAAGTTTCTTATAGGTTTCACTTTCACTTTCAACCTGCAGTCCGTATCTGAGTCTAAGTTTCTTCTTGCTTTCACTTTAAATCCTAACTTCTTTCCCACAGTCCGTATCCGAGTCCAAGCCTCCTCCAGGTTTCACTTTCGCTTTCAATCTCCTAGCTTCCCCGCCATAGTCCGCATCCGAGTCTATGAAAGCTTTCACTTTCGCTTTCAATCCTAACTTCTTTCCCACAGTCCATATCCGAGTCTATGCCTAGGCTTTCAATAGCTTCTTCCGGCACCTAGGCTCTTTGCTAGTCTCTCTCTCTGGTATTTTCCTGCTTCTTCCCGTTTCTTCCCTCCTAAGTTTGCTATCCGTCCTAAGTTTCCTATCCGAGTCACGGCACCATTATGTCGCTCCCCGTCTTCGTGGGGGAACGACACAGGACCCTGCGCTGTTCTTTCGTCTGCTCGGCCCTCCCCGGGTTTGCTGCTGGTTCTTCCCGGGTTGGCTACTATCCCTTCCACCTCCGTGGAAGGGCAGTTCCCCCTGGCCACATTCCCCACTTCCGCAGGGGAGCGGCACACCGCCGGCCGGCTCTTCTCGGGGGCTGCACAGGTGTTCCTTCAGCTAGATGTTCCCCATAGATGTTCCTGGTGCATGCCATCTCTCTCCTCCTTTATAGTCCTCCTCCGCCAATCCCAACTCGGCTGCCCACACGCCGAGTACGCTGCTCTCCAATCAGGAGCAAGTCCTACAGTTTATTGGTTGAACTGGAGGCAGCTGGGTAGAAGCTGTTTTCTCCTCTCCCAGCGCCATATTGTAGGAGAGCAGATGCATAGAATAAGTCTTAATTCCAGTAACTTAGTCTAGTCCGAGCTGCTCCCCACAGAGGAGAGCAGATGCATAGAATAAGTCCTAATTCGAGTAACTTAGTCTAGTCCGGATTGCTCCCCACACCACACCGTACTTGGGCACTGCTTTCCGGAAGCCAGAAGGAGTCTATGAAGAATCCAGTTAGCTGTTTGTCACTGGCATGCATTCAACAGTTAAGAAACACTGGACCAGGAATCTGTTAGAAACTCTTGATTAGAGTGGGCAATTACACCTATGTGGTGAGAAGGGAGCAGAGCTCAGTGACGAGAAATGAAGACCAGTCAGTAAAAATTGGACATAAGCGTTCGATCCCGAGTTAAGAGAAGTGACACATTTGAAAAAACATAAAATCAGCTTTTTTTTTTTTTTTTTTTTTTTTTTGACAGGCAGAGTGGACAGTGAGAGAGAGAGAGAGTCAGAGAGAAAGGTCTTCCTTTGCCGTTGGTTCACATTCCAATGGCCGCCGCGGCCGGCGCACTGCGCCTATCCAAAGGCAGGAGCCAGGTACTTCTCCTGGTCTCCCATGGGGTGCAGGGCCCAAGCACTTGGGCCATCCTCCACTGTACTCCCTGGCCACAGCAGAGAGCTGGCCTGGAAGAGGGGCAACCGGGACAGAATCCGGCGCCCCGACCGGGACTAGAACCCGGTGTGCCGGCACTGCAAGGCGGAGGATTAGCCTAGTGAGCCGTGGCGCCAGCCAAAATCAGCTATATTGAATGTGAGTTTCTTCTTTTTTTCAGAAATAAGAAAGGAATCAGAGAATTTTCTAAAGATATTCAGTTGTTGAAAATCTTTCTCAAATGTATTATTTCCATATCAAATGACTGATAAGGTAAAAAGGAAGACCTGAAAAGCAAAATATATGACCTGAGAAAACATAATCAAGTACTTCTCTGAATAACTTAAACATTAACATGCGCTCTCCTTTGTCACCTGTGGCTGTACTGGGTTTTGATACATTTCCATGGAGTATGATCTGGGAGTTACTGTAAAAAGCATTGTAAGTGCAAAACTGTTGATAATTTTTTTAAAAAAGGAGAATAGAGACATAAGGCCAGGCAAGGGTTCCTATTCAGCACAAAGGATATTAACTTTTACATGTTCAGATCCACAGTCAGCTTCTAACCTGTTTAGTCTGGTTATGCAGTGCTCAGTGACACATCCTGGTATCTGCCCTGTAACCTCTCCACAGGTGCTCACTGACATCACTGGCAATTCTCTCTCTCTCTCTCTTTTTTTTTTTTTTTTTTCTGACAGGCAGAGTGTGGACAGTGAGAGAGAGACAGAGAGAAAGGTCTTCCTTTGCCATTGGTTCACCCTCCAATGGCCGCCGTGGCCGGCGCGCTGCGGCTGGCGTACCACGCTGATCCGAAGGCAGGAGCCAGGTGCTTCTCCTGGTCTCCCATGGGGTGCAGGGCCCAAGCTCTTGGGCCATCCTCCACTGCACTCCTGGGCCACAGCAGAGAGCTGGACTGGAAGAGGGGCAACCGGAAAAGAATCCGGCGCCCTGACCAGGACTAGAACCCGGTGTGCCGGCGCCGCAAGGCGGAGGATTAGCCTAGTGAGCGGCGGCGCTGGCCAGTGATTGTCTCTTTATCCAACGGGTTGAGCCACTGAATATGTGGACTTCGCTCTGGAGCTCAGCCGTCCTCTAATTTTGTCACGGACATGGGAGGCTCGTGCCTTGGCTGAGCACACAACTTAAAGAGGCACTACAGCCACACTGGACTTCCCTAACTTTGTTCTTCCAAGAGAATGGACACAGATGCCCAACAACTTGGCATTGCAGCTCCTCTGTCCTTGGGTTCCAGATGAGTCACTCCTCTGTGCTGTTTGACTCACAGAAGCAGGACTGGCAGAGGGAGGAAAGGCAGCCGAGCTGAACTCAGCAGTATTGAAAGGCCAGGACAAGAACTGAAGCAATATGCAGCTGCGAGAGCAGCAGCCCTGAGTATGCTGAGAAAATACTGCCTGGCCATTGGCACATCTGTGTCTCATTCTCTTGAATCTCCTAATATAATTCTGACTTATTTCATTTTGTTTTGGGATTACTGTCAAAATAATAGTCCACCACTTCTGGGTTATCGTGATGACAAAAAGAAATAATGCATCTGAAATGCTTAGCCATCGCCCTGGCATAGAGTAAGAACCCAACAAAGAGACAAGAGACATGGAGGACCTGCAATCAATAGGGCAGACAGACTCACGGCACCAAGGGTGGATCTTAATTATCTCTTGAGGAGGTGTTGTAGTGCAACTGGTTAAGCCATGGCTTTGGATGCCTGCATCCCATATCACAGGCTTGGTCTCGGCTAATCCATCTCCAATCCATCTTCCTGCTAATGCATTCGGGGAGGCAGCAGATGATGGTTTAAGTGCTTGTGCCCCTGCTACCCATGTGGGAGACTCAGATGGAGTTCCAGGCTCCTGGCTTCAGCCTGGCCCAGCACTGGCTGTTGTGAGGATTTGGGGGGGAATGAACCAGCAGATAGAAGACTCTCTCTCACTCTCTCTCTCTCTCTCTCTCTCTAAGTACATGGGAAAAAAAGCATTTAAAAAAATCTCCTAAAGAAAGGGAAACATATAACACAGTACCATTAGATAAATTAACTATACAGGCTTATGCAATTTGTAAGAACACATTCAAATAAACTGCACATTAAATCCATCAGAACTACTACCTATGGGATACTGGGAGGGGGGTTGGCAGAGCACGATCAACGAGCAGAAATGGGGAATACACACATGAAACAGGAGCATCCCTGGGAGAGACAACAAGGAAGACACGCCATGAATTGAGTATTACTAACTCAACTCCTTGCATCTGTGGATAAAAATAAAAAGACAGGAATAGTTATCGTTATTATTCCCAAACCTTCCACTTGCTTTCAACTTTTGAATATAACAATAGCTTTCAGCGGGCACCACCTTGCACCTGCTCAGCGGGGGGAGCCTTTTCCTAAGTCTGCCAGGTGAGTTAACACAACAGGGAAGACGCACATCAAAAGGCCTGGTGCTCCCTGCTGCAGCCTTTCTGAACTTCAGAGCCAAAGTGTAGTCAGCTCTGCACAAGTGATTTCATCTATGAAATGAGGGCAAGGCAGGAAACTGACATGGGAAAAAAAGTGATTTATTACACCGTTAGCATCCCTTACAAGAGGAGGGTCAGCTGCTGCTTTTTGTCATGAGTCGATGGCAGAAAAACAGAACGTGGCTGCGATCGCATCTCAACAAGCACGCGACAACCTCCCATGCGGGAGCTGTGTGCAACCCCATCCACCCAGGCACCGGCGCAGTGAGTGTCGTGGCGCCTCCACGGCACAAACTCACGCAGCTCAATCAGCGCTGGCGCAGCAGAAAGGAAGGGATCGAAGACCGTTTGGATTTCAAAGGAAACAGAAAGGAGTGGGAACAAGTGCTGGCTAAGCCAGAGCGCTTCGGCGGAGGCTAATGCAGCCTCGTGTTTTCCCACTGACAGCTGAAAGAAGCCTGGCTTAGGTGGAGCCTGAGTCCTTCCTCAAGGTCACCTGCAATTCTAATGATCAGTTCTCTCCAGAGAGCAAGAGAATGGATTTTGGAGCTCAGGATTGTTGTCTGTTATCCATCAGAGAATTGATCGTATGCCCCCTTCCCCTAGCACACACCAAATTTTCTGCTTGTAACAATAGTCACCTCCAGCCACTACCACATATGCGCAAGTATTATCACTCGGGTCCCAAGGAACCACCAGCCTGTGGACCAGCACCTCCCCTCCTGGGCTTCACTGACAACCGCCTGGCCCTCTGTCTGTCTCGGGGGACACCTCCGTGACCCTGGGTGAGTCTAGGCGGATACAGATCAGAATCTGGAGCTGAAGAGTTTAGAAACCAAGCAGCACTTTGTCCCGTGGCTGAGACTGCAGTCCTAACATTTACTGTGATTTGTACAACCAAGACCATCAGGGGATGAGACTGTCATGGGGGATGTGGGAAAGCCTGACACCCGGCTCTGGCTGTGGGTATTTTCCGGGGTTTCCCGTCCAGCCAGCTACCTGCCCCCTGTCTCTGCTGTTGTTGCTGGTCGTTCTCCCTTCTTGCCCCCAGGTCCCCACTTTCTCTCCCCGAAGATCTCACTGTTACAGCTTTACTTTTCACTTCTGGGTAAACAACTCCTAATCTAGCTCAAACGCTCCTTATTAATATTACTATGTATGGGTTTTGGTGAGTCATGGTCTTCTGTGACCACCAGTCCAGTAGTTAAAAGCATGGTGTTCCTGGGTCAGACTGCCTCGGTTCAAGTCCTAGCTCTGCCCTAATTTTGCTGGTGAAACCTTAGGCAAACCACTGTACCTCAGTGTCCTTATCTGTCACATGGGGCTGATGCTACTTTCTACAGCTGCTGTGGGAATCACTTGGGGGCAACACAGAGCTAGGCATGCAGGACTGGCTCAGTGGCCATTATTTTTCTCTTGGCCTGGAATAATACCCACGCCAAACAAATCCTGCAAATAGTTTCAAGTGGCTTTTAGCAGTGCCCTCTCCGAGGCTGCCAAGGAATGCAAGTTCTCCAGGCGGAATGACTGCTGTTCTGTTCTCATCTTCCGCCTTCCCTCAGCAGGCCTGGCCGGTCCTTCCTGCTTGGAACACGTTATCCCTCGATTTGCACTACTCTCTTCTCTCCAGCCTTCCTATGCTCTCCCTAGAACAACAAGTTTCCCTTATCCCTCTGTCTAAACCCCAGCCACACACTGATAAATCCCAGATCATCAGCACTGATCTCTCCCTGGAGCCTCACTCACCTCACTCACTGCCAACTCTTGGACGTCTGAGACTCCTCACAGCCCTCATGTGCACCACAGCTTGAACTTCCTCTGGACTCCAAACCCGCCTCTCTCCCAGTCTCCTCTACATTTGCCAGTTGTAGAGCACAGTGTCCTGCTAGGAGAGAAAGGACCCCACCCCAGGAGTCCCACTGAGAGGTGCCTGGGCTGATCTGTGGCAATGGAAAGGGTGGACAGTGGTCTGACATCAGGTTTGTTGGACATGGGATGGGGTGAGGGGGAAGGCAGGGAGCCAGCTGCCAGAACTCACTGGACAGGAGACAGGCGGGGTTAGGAAGGACAGAGTGAACTTCATGCAGCAGGCTGCTAAGGGCTAACAGCAAGGAATGCGCTGGGGCCCCCAAGAATGTGTATCTTGCTGCCTCTCTTGAATAAGCGGGGAAAAGCAGAGTCTTCTCAGGAGAGTGTTCAGGAAAGCCAAGCTAAACGCTACAGGAAGTTGCCCAAAGGCTGGATGAAGCCATTACAGACCCCTGCTAACCCTTAGTCCTCTAAATTCTGGCTGTTACATATATATATATATATATACACACACATATATATATATATACACATATATATATCCTTCTTTATTTTAAAAAATTAAGATATTTCAAATATACCAAAAATTATAGACTGTTTTAGATACCTTATACCTACCACCTGGCTTTAATGGATGTGCCTTTCTAACTGGACTTCCCATGTAAGTATTGCATTACTGTATTAGGATTTCCTCCTCCTGTATTGCAGAGAAGTGCCTTGAGGGCAGGGGCTCCTTGCCTGCACACGCACGTTGCCCCCAGTAGTCGCTGAATGGAAATGAGTGCCTTCCTGTAAGACCTCAGAGACTTCCAGGTAGAGGCAAGGACAGAGCAGCTGGTACTATTTTTACAAATCGGAGAAGCTGCAGCTATTTTTGAGGTATATTAATTCTGAAGGAGTTACTGTAAGTGAAAATAGGGCAGTGGCCACAGCTTGCGGAATAGAACATTGAAAACTCAACTTCGTTTACTGGCATCCTTGGCTAATACTTCTGATTCAAGAGCCAAAGCCGGGGCAACCCTGTAGGCTATCCATTTCTAACCTCTATTCCAGAAGCAGAATTTATTTATTAAGATATTTAGTCAATCACAAAAATTTACCATCAGATTTATTAATGTTTATGCCTTACATGGAGTCCCAATTTCTTTCATCTTGTGCCTGCATATGCTTTTTTTAAAAAAAGATTTATTTATTTATTCGAAAGGCAGAGTTACAAAGAGGCAGAGGCAGAAGCAAAGAAAGAGAGAGGTTGAGGACTGGTTGTCGAGTTTTGAATTCAAGTGAAAGCCAGCATGATTTCAAACCCAACAACAACAATCCAGGATGGCGTTTTATTATAGATTCGATTGAATCTTTCCCTGTTCCTTCATTTGTATCAGCATCCCCCTGACACACACACAAAAGAGAGAGAAAATAATACATTAGAATAAAGTGCAGTTTTAACTATATTTTCAGCCCAGCAATTTCAGCCCAATTTTCAGCAGCAATGTTTTGTTGGAATCAAACATTTCCTAGATGACTTAAAAACACAATAAAAATCCGGCACTTTGAGAGCTTATGTGAATACAGCTTTAACTTCTTATTTTCAAAGAAAAAATGAGATTTAACATTAAAAAAAACTAAAGCAATACCCCCAAAGGTTCTTTAAAAAAAAAAAGAAGAAACACAACCCGCTGTACACATTAAATAATTCAAATCAATGATCCTTTTAAGCCCTTAGCAATGCATGAACCAATGGGGGAAAGCAATCTAATACTTCATGCATTTAGGGGATTGCATTAGAAAGACTTTTAGTCTGCTTCTGCTTTTATAAATGCAAATGTATGCAGAGCAGACAGATTGGGATCTGTACAATTTAGCAATGATCGAAACTTGTAATTTTTGAAAATGGGACAGATGTCCGGGCTAGTTATATTAAGATGCTTCTTATTGAAGAAGAAACCCAACCAAACAAACAATCCAATTTCACCTCCTCCTTTAAAGAAACAAATAAACAAAGCCCCCACAAATTAGAATGAGTTTATATCATCATGTTTCTATCATAAATTCTTAGAATTGAGAGGCAGCTCAGAGTAGTGGAATAAACATTCCTAGTGTTATCTCAGCGCACTCCTCAGCTTCCGGTCCTTTAGACAGAAACGGGAGGAAATGTGTGTCCATCCCAGACCAGGGGTGGCTACATTCTAACTGGTTCTGTTTAGTAGTCTCTCCTTGAACCACAGACAGAAAAGCAGCCTTGAGCTGAGTAAACATCCACCAACACGTGCCAAAAGAAGGCTGTCAAACTCCACTCGCCCCCTTAAATTTGTTGAGTGCTCTCGCCCTTCCCACATTTGTAACATCATGGCTCCCAAGGTTTATTTCACGATGTTGATTGCCAAGAATGTGCCAGGCAGTGAAGAAACAAAGATGAAAACAGTGTATTTGTTCTCAAAGATCCCACAGTCTGCCGGGGAAGCCAGACAAGTAAATGGATGATTAAAATGGGGTGCTAACTATGGTAATGAGCAGATGTATGAGATGCCGCAGCAACCGAGCTGAGGATGGATCAGTTCTGACTAGGCCTTCACAGAACTCTTCATTGCTATGAACTCTGAGTCTTGAAAAATCATCAGGTAGACAAGGGGAAGATTCCACTTTCTGGGCAGAGGTTCAGTTGGTAGAGAGAGAAGCAACTGGAAGAAGGGGGGGCACCGAGATGGCAGGTGTTCAATCAGGTCTCCACTGAACAACGTCTACATGGTAGGCCTGGTGTCAAGCACCAGGGATACAGTCAAGAAGACCTGGTTCTGGTCACGCTTATCCAGCAGGCGCTCGGAATTGGAGGAGATTGACCCCTCCGTTGTGTTTCAGAACAATTACTCAAGAGGCAAGGCAGGGATGATGGTGGCTGGAAAAGCCTAGAGCCCAGGGAGCTTAACCACAGCACAGGCAGGAGGAGATACAGGCTTGCCCCAGAAGTGAATGCAGATGGAGAAGGAATATCTGTGGACAACACAAACTCAACCAAGCCCTTCCACTACCCAGCCTCACCTTCATGTTCAGTCAGCACCAACACTTAGAGACCTTATCCTTGCACCGAGCGAGAATACACATCACTCTGCTGCCGTTCGCTGGCCTACTTGTGCATTCCAAAGAAATTCAGACATGACAGCTCCTCAGATACCAGGTTTGCGTTCACGGCTGATTGCTATCAGCAAAATTCAAATAAAATATTTATATTCCTCTAGCAAAAAATCAAGCTTAAGTCTAACTTGTTATTCCAAAAGTTGCCAAAATCTGCCCTGAACATTGAAAGCAAGGTGGTAAACTTAGGTTCTTCCTAAGAAGACTAAAAGAAAGAAGACAGTTTAAAAATTCCTGCTTTAAAGGGCTGGGGGCTAGAATGCTGGCTGGGTTGTCCCACTTCAGAGGAAATAGGCTTGAGTTTCAGCTCCAGCTCCTGATTTCAGATTCCTGCTAATGCAGACCTTGGGAGGCAATGGTGATGGCTACAGTAATTGGGTTTCTGCCAATTATGCCAATGTGGGAGACTGAGAATGACTTCCTAGCTCTTGGCTTTGGCCTTGACCCAGCCTCAGCCATTGCCAGCATTAGGCTGATGAGCCAGCAAGTGAGAGTTCCCCCTCTTTGTCTCTCAAAACAAAGTTTACAATAAAATTCTCCACTGAAAAACAAACAGCAAACTTAAGTGTCATTGATGTTTGTTGGGTTTTAAAAACTTTCACTTTATTTCCTGCATGACCAATCTTGCTTCCAAAAATCAACAGGTTAAGGGAAAGCATTTTTCCTTTCAGGAGAATAGTTTCGTCATTCCAAAGACACCTATACCTCCACTCAAGGGCCAGTATTTTCCATGAACATGGGACAGGAGACTAGGGAAGCTCTGCTGATAATGTTTCAACAACCCTGCCCTCCACTGTTTCACCTTAGAAGTCCCACCTCCTGGAGCTACCACGAGAGGCCTACAACTCCAAGAATTCTCTTTGATATTTATCTATAGCTTTAAAAAGAGCCTTCAGCCCTGCCTCATAGACACCACCAGAGTGAATGGTGAACCATCAAGAACCCTGTCAAGGTTTTCTTCTTTCCCTCCCTTTCTTTTCTTCCACTTCCCCTCTTTGCCTTGTTAAGTTTTTTTGTTTTTTTTTTTTTTGAACAGGCAGAGTTAGACAGTGAGAGAGACAGAGAAAGGTCTTCCTTCCGTTAGTTCACCCCCCAAATGGCTGCCATGGCCTGTGCGCTGCGCTGATCTGAAGCCAGGAGCCAGGTACTTCCTCCTGGTCTCCCATGCGGGTGCAGGGCCCAAGCACTTGGGCCATCCTCCACTGCACTCTCGGGCCACAGCAGAGAGCTGGACTGCAAGAGGGGCAACCAGGACAGAATCTGGCGTCCCAACCGGGACTAGAACCCAGGGTGCCAGCGCCACAGGCAGAGGATTAGCCTAGTGAGCTGCGGCACCGGCCAGCCTTGTTATAGGCTTTTCAAGGAAACCTCTTACTTTATGTTATTCTATGCTTGTATTTCAGAGTATGTAACTTAAAAAATTACATCTTCCTTATAACCACTGTACTATTACCACACTCAACCAAATGAATAAGCCTCTAACATCATCTAATATTTAATTCCCCCAAAAGTTTCAAAAATCCTAAGGCTTGAATTTTTTATTGCTTCTCTAGGGAAAGACTACACAACAGATAGCTTTCGTAGATCCATTATCAGGATATTTCCTATAAACTAAGCTTAAATTTTCATCCTATTGCTGCATTTTGTGCCTCCGTGGATCATGTTAAATAATTAATTTCCCTTCTTATGTCTACACATTGCAGATGCTTGCATGCATTTGGCAGCTCTTCACTTAGTCTTTGCTTAGCTGCGCTGTAACACTTCTTTTGTTCGTTCCTTGTAAATCAACCCAGCAGCCCCTTGATCATTCTGAAGCTGCGCTTTGAACCTCGCCCAGCTGGTTCCTGTAAGCTTGGTAATGAGTAGCCCAGAAGCAGATGCAGAATTCCAAGAGAATTCTCACCCAAACTAAATCACTTCCCTTTTCTCCAAATGCTCAATCCCAAAGCACAGAGCCTTATTCTCTGTCACACTGTAACAGAAACAAATGTCTTGGTTTTTGCCTTTATTCCCAGTTATTTTTTGGCATTACAGCATGCATTTCATCCTTCCCAATAAACATCTGTGCCTCAGAGTATGTGTCTCCAGATGTGATGTAAACAGCATTTTCAAGTCAAACAAGTACAGAGATCACTCTGGCTGGGTGACCCTTGGCAAGTTCTCTACTCCTCAGCACTACATCAAACTCTTCACCTAAATAATGGATAAAGACAGAACCTTCTTCCTTCAGGGGACTGCCAGAGGGATGAATCAGAGGAGCAAATGAAAGGCGTTTTCAGTACCCCTCCCCATATATTAGAACCCCACAGTGAATGCCTGCAACTGCAAATGATACTAAACCCTGTACAGTATGTATTATGTTTTTCTGTATATTCTTCAAAAAGTTCATGGAAAATCTATTATGAAAAAGCTATGCAGGGCTTTGCACCAAAATAAACTTTTCAATTCATTTTTCCATGAGCTTTTTGAAGTACCCCAGTACATGCCTATGATAAAATTTAACATATATTTCTAAGCATGGTAAGAGGTTAACAACAAAAACTAATGATAGGGGCCGGTGCTGTGGGGCAGTAGGCTAATCCACTGCCTGAGGCGCCAGCATCCCATAATGGGGGCTGGTTCCTGTCCTGGCTGCTCCTCTTTCAATCCAACTCTCTGCTATGGCCTGGGAAAGCAGTAAATGGCCCAAGCGTTTGGGTCCCTGCTCCCTCGTAGCGAACCCAGAAGAAGCTCCTGGCTCCTGGCTTCAGATTTGCGCAGATCTGGCTGTTGTGGCCATTTGGGGCGTGAACCAGCAGATGGAAGACCTCTCTCTCTCTCTGGCTCTCCCTCACACTGTCTGTAACTCTACTTCTTAAATAAATCTTTAAAAAAAAAAAACTAATGATATAATAGAATTATAATAATATACTGTAATACATGTTGCTTAAGACTTACACATTGTTTATTTCTGGGATTCCCATTTCATATTTTCAGATTGTGGAGAGTGAAACCAAGGCTAAGGGATGACAGCTGTGCTAACTTTAATGCTATGCATGTGCGTGTGCATGTGTGTGTCTACTGACTGCACTGTAGCACACTTAATATGCACAAAGTGAACTCGGCACTCTCTAAAGACTTTCTTCTTGTACCAACAGCCTATGTCACCATTGAGCAATCTTTATTATCAGATGCAGTTCACTTCTTCCTTTTAACACAGTATCTTAGAAAGCATCTTTGAAACATCTAACTTGAACACCTAAAGAATGGAAATCCGGAGGCATTCTTACCTCTTCACAGGTGGCATTTGCTTCTGTTTACTGTTTACTAAGAATCATGCTAAACACTTTACCTGAGAGATAAACTTAGGCTTCAAAATTTTGTGAAGCAGACATCATTAAATTAGGACACATGGCCTTAGAAATATTAAATGAAGGCCGGCGCCGTGGCTCAATAGGCTAATCCTCCACCTTGCGGCGCCGGCACACCGGGTTCTAGTCCCGGTCGGGGCGCCGGATTCTGTCCCAGTTGCCCCTCTTCCAGGCCAGCTCTCTGCTATGGCCAGGGAGTGCAGTGGAGGATGGCCCAGGTGCTTGGGCCCTGCACCCCATGGGAGACCAGGAAAAGCACCTGGCTCCTGGCTCCTGCCATCGGATCAGCGCGGTGCGCCGGCTGCAGCGGCGGCCATTGGAGGGTGAACCAACGGCAAAAGGAAGACCTTTCTCTCTCTGTCTCTCTCTCTCACTGTCCACTCTGCCTGTCAAAAAAAAAAAAAAAAAAAAAAAGAAATATTAAATGAATTGCCTAAGGTAAATGGCTGATGACAAACACTAGAGCTGGAGGAATTCTACAACATCAGGGCCCATGATCTCAACCGCTGGTGTGATTAAATATTTTAAATAGTAATTGGAATCCCTAACAATGGACTGACTTCACCAAACCTCCTAAAGACCAGGAGTTCAGGAAAGAAGAGGAAAAGCAGGATCCTTTCCACGAGGCTCATTGTTTGGTCAGGGAGGAACTCACAACAGTTCAGAGGAACACACGTAGTTGTAGATAGTATCACAGGCAATTGTTCCGTTTTACCAACACTAGGCAAATGCTATTCTGATACAAAAAGTCAGATTCATTCTAAGAAAAACTAAGTGATGACTACTGGTAATCAGTTTTCCTCCAATTCCATAGCCCTCAATTACCTAATATATCACTGAATAACATTAATTTTCTTTTAAACTGCCCATTCAAACATCCATTATCTGATGACATCCTGGTTTGGAGATTATGACATCAATCTTGCATTACAGTTACAGACTCAGATCTAATTGGGCTCTCCGTCTCCTGTTTCTACTGATTGAGTTTTTGCCACATATCACTGCCAGATTAATCTCCTTAAATAAAGCTTCCATATGAACCAGTCCCTGTTCTGAAAGATTACTCAATCTTGGCTTTTGCAGCTCCAAATGATGTAATCCCAAATGATGCAAACCCTTCTCTCCATCCAAACCAGTCTCCTATTAATAACCAATAAGCTCTGTACCCTGCCAAGTTTGCTGGACTATTCTCCCCTCAATTGCTCTCCTTCTTAACTCATTGGATATTATATATTATTCAAGGTCAACTCAAGGTCTTTCTCTTCTGTACTGCTATCCTGACCACTACAAGTCCTGTATGCTCCCTGCTGCTCTTGGTAGGAGCCCAACAGATGTTTGCAAAATGAATTATTGCTTCATTAAACATCAATAGTACTTTCTGGCAATACCACTCACTGATAATTATGAAGTTTTGTACTGCTACTTATTTTTTAATATATATCTTTCTTGAGTTTCCATATGAAGTGAAAACTTCATTTTTTTAAAAAAGAGATTTATGTATTTATTTGAAAGAGTTACAGAGAGAGAGGGAGAGACAAAGAGAGATCTTCCACCTGCTAATTCACTCCTAAATGGTCAGAATGGCCAGGGTTGAGCAGGGCTGAAGTGAGGAGCCAGGAGCTTCATCTGGATCTCCCACAGTAGGTGATAGGGGCCCAAGTAGTTGGGTCATCTTCTGCTGCTTTTCCCAGGCCATTAGCAGGGACTGAACTACATCTTGGCATGCCATACATTGTTTTCCTTCCTATAGGCATCTGTATTTGACAACTGATTTGTTTAAAATGTACAGAATAAAGGGCTGGCGCTGTGGCATACTGAGTAAAGTTGCCACAGCCCCTGCAGTGCCGGCATCCCATATAGGCACCGGTTCAAGTTCCGGCTGCTCCACTTCTGATCCAGCTCTCTGCTATGGCCTGGGAAGGCAGTGGAAGATGGCTTGGGTCCCTGCACCCACATGGGAGACCTGGAAGAAGCTCCTGGCTCCTGGCTTTGGATTGGCCCAGCTCCAGCCGTTGTGGCCATTTGGGGAGTGAACCAGCCGATGGAAGACTTTCTTTCTTTCTTTCTTTTTCTCTCTCTCCCTCTCTGCCTCTGCCTCTCTGTAACTCTGCCCTTCAAATAAATAAATAAATCTTTAAAAACTAAAAATAAAATGTATAGAATAAAATTACCTACCCATCAGCTTTAGATTATACTGCCAATTCTGTGAGCCCAAAAACTAAATATTGTCCTTACTAATGCAATAATTCAGAGTTGGGAATTGTTTTCTTTTCCATGCCCCAATGTTCTCACCTATAATGGAAGAATTAAACATTCAAATAATTTTGAAGCACACATGAATACAATAATTCTAATTTATTATTCTTCCATTAGACAATGGCTTCACAGACTACTTTCTGAAGTAGAGTTGTAGACAGTGAGAGAGAGAGAGAGAGAGAGACAGAGAGAAAGGTCTTCCTTCCTTTGGTTCACCCCCCCAAATGACCACTACAGCCGGTTCTGCGCTGATCCAAAGCCAGGAGCCAGGAGCTTCTTCCAGGTCTCCCATGCTGGTGCAGGAGCCCAAGTACTTGGGCCATCCTCCACTGCCCTCCAGAGCCACAGCAGAGAGCTAGACTGGAAGAGGAGCAACCAGGACTAGAACTTGGCACCTATATGGGATGCCGGCGCCGCAGGTGGAGGATTAACCAAGTGAGCCACGGTGCCAGCCCCATAAAGGATATAAAATTAAATACAACATTACAGTGCTGCATTTAGTAAATATGTCTTAGCCATTTTTTAAAGAAGAGATTGATTGATTGATTTGAAAGGCAGCGTTACAGAGAAAGAGGGAGAGACGAGACATCTTCCATCAGCTGATTCATTCCCCAAATGGCCACAACAGCCTAGGATGAGCCAGGCCAAAGCCAGAGGTCAGGAGCTTCATCAGGGTCTCTCAAGTGGGTGTCAAGGGCCCAAGTACTTGAGCCATCTTCTAGTGCTTTCCCAGGTGCCTTAGCAGGGAGCTGAACACAAACTCATGCCTATATGAGATGCAGGCATTACAGACAGTGGCTTAACCTGCTACATCACAATCCCAGCCCCATTAACTACTCTCCAAATATGAAGAATCACATAAAATAAATAACCTCAGAAACTCCTGCAACTATAAATGCTTGGGAAAATAAAAGCACTGAACTTCCACTTAGGTGCAGAAAGCTTCAAGAGAACATTCATTCCATCCTACACAAGGGAAAACCTGAATGACTCCTTGAGCCCATCAGAGTCGAGGCTGCAAGGTCAACTAAATGCAAAGGTATCGGCTCATGGGGTTGTGGTCATCCCACAATCCGCGGTGTGATTTGAAGGCCTGTGAGCCAGAAAGCCAATGGCACAGCTTCTAAGCGGGTATGAAGGCCTGAGAACCAGGAATGCCAAAGGCAGGATACAAATTTCTCCACTCAGATAGTCGGGCAGAGGCCTGGCAAATCCAGCCTTCCTCTGACTTCTGTTCTATTCAGGTCCTCAACAAACTGGATGATGCCTACTACGAGGGCTACCTGCTTTACTCAGTTCACCAATTCCAGCGCTCATCTCTTCTAAGCTGCTCTTACAGATGCGCCCACGAATTATGCTTAATCAAATATGTGGGCACTGAACAGGTTAAAAATAAGACAACTGAAAATGCAATGAATTCTTACAAAGAGTGACAGTGCAGGAACAAAGAAATCAATAGATACAATAGAAGTCTGCGCTCACTTCCTGGTCATCAGTCTCTTCCAGGTGCTCATCATGACTTCGGGGGCAGGGCAGGAGAACTGAGACAGATCCTGTGGGCAGCAGAGGCGCTGAATACCCTGGCACAGGCACCCTCCCTTAATAGGAAGCAAAAGCCGTAATTACTGGGGGCATGCAAAGATTCACAATGCTTTTGGAGGAAGGTTGAAAACAAACTGTTTGCCACTGGAGAAAGAAAGAAAGAATCCTATACCGATACAAACCAGAGATCTGCCTTTACTGGGGAAGGGCCAGGATTTCTGAGAAATCCCCTCTCTGAAGTCCAGGAGATGGAAGCTGGAACGAGGGAACCAAAAATACCCACTTACCCCACACTAAGCTACAACAATAGTTATGATTTTAAGGAAAAATTAAAGAGGTATAAGAGACAACAGTCTTTCACTAGGAGAGTTCAAAACAGCACTGGTCAGCTTCCTCCTGTGGCTTAGATGAGGAGACTTGCTGAAATCTGAGCGTGGGGAGAGACACTCAGAAAAACCCCTCTGCTAGCCAGGCCCCATGCTAAGCACCAAGTAACAGCAGCCCACTCCCATAGCAATCTGAAGTCAGATACAATAAACTGAGACCTAGTTCAACTACTGACCAGACTTCCCCAAACCCCAAACTAATGACTACACAGAAGAAATGTGCCTATCTCTGAATATCATTTATCTACTATCCTCAATACTGGGCATCTAATCACAAAATACAAAACATGCTCACTCATAAAAGGAAAAGCAAGACCATTTTATGACAAAGCAATTAATAGACTTAGACTTGGGTATAGCTTGAATGTTAGAAATATCAGACAAGAACTTTTTAATAATTATTATTAATATATTAAATGATTTATGGAAAAGGTAGGCAACATCCATCAGCATAGGGAATTCCAGTGGATAAGTGAAATCCAGAAGAAAGAATTAAATGAAAATGCTAGAATTAAAAAGCAGTATATCAGATGAAGAATTTCTTCAACGGGTGTATGTACATACTCAATATGGTTGAGGAAATTATCAGTGAACTTTAAGATAGGTGAATAAGGGCCGGCGCCGCGGCTCACTAGGCTAATCCTCCGTCTTGCAGCGCCGGCACACCGGGTTCTAGTCCCGGTCGGGGCACCGGATTCTGTCCCGGTTGCCCCTCTTCCAGGCCAGCTCTCTGCTGTGGCCAGGGAGTGCAGTGGAGGATGGCCCATGTGCTTGGGCCCTGCACCCCATGGGAGACCAGGAGAAGCACCTGGCTCCTGCCTTCGGATAGGCGTGGTGTACCAACTGCAGCGCGCTGGCTGCAGCGGCCATTGGAGGGTGAACCAATGGCAAAGGAAGACCTTTCTCTTTGTCTCTCTCTCTCACTGTCCACTCTGTCAAAAAAAAAAAAAAAAAAAAAAGATAGGTGAATAAAAGTTATCTAAACTGAAATTCAAATAATAAAAAAAGAGCAGAGCATCCAAGAGTTGGGCAGTAATAAAATCATCAAACATACCTGTAATTTAAGTTTCAGAAGGAAGGGAGACAAAGAGAAAGAATATCCACCACTGTGGCGTAGAACGCTAAGCCTTCGCCTGCGGCACTGGAATCCCACATGGGTGCCAGTTTGAGTCCTGGCTGCTCCACTTCTGATCCAGCTCCCTGCTGATGGCTTGGGAAAGCAGTGGAGACAGCCCAAGTACGTGGGCTCCACGTGGGAGACCTGGAAGAAGCTCCTGGCTCCTAGCTTCAGATCAGCCCAGCTCTTTGTGGCCATTTGGGGAGTGAGCCAGTGGATGGAAGACCTCTCTGTCTCTCCCTCTCTTTCTCTATAACTCTTCCTCTCAAATAAATAAATAAATCTCTAAAAAATATATGGAGAATAAATATTTAAAGTAACAATGCTTGAGAATTTCCAAAAATTTATTTTAAAAAATTGAAAGAATGAAATTAAGCGACCCACAAAAGGATAATTAAAAAATCATATACAGATACATCAAACTGCAAAAAATTAAAGAGAGACAGAAAAATCTTGAAGGCAGCAAGAGAAACTACATAAACCAAAAGATAATTAGGAGGGACTGGCACTGTGGCGTAGCAGGTAAAGCCACTGCCTGCAGTGCTGGCATCCCATATGGGCACCAGT
The DNA here is from genome assembly GCF_051225735.1 of Oryctolagus cuniculus. NCBI lineage: Eukaryota > Metazoa > Chordata > Mammalia > Lagomorpha > Leporidae > Oryctolagus > Oryctolagus cuniculus. Next base: position 15,244,528 of record NC_142881.1, read on the forward strand.
TCAAGTCTTCTTCAAGAAGAGATAACTACTTTAAATATAAATGCACCTAACATAAAAATTCCAAATACAGATAGCAAAATTGATGAAATGAAAGAGGAAATACGCAAGTTTGCCTTAGAATTGGAGACTTAGGCTTTTCTCTCATTGCAGTTGACAAAGTAGGCAAAGCAAAAACCAAACCAAAAACAAAACAGAAGATAAACAGCAAATCAAACTCCAGTAAGACTTACATTTAACACTAGTAACCAACTTGACCAAATGGACATTTATAGAATGATCCACCTAATAGTGGAAACATATTCTTATTGTGCATGGAACATATTCCAAGATATACCAGTACATTTACAAAACTGAAATCATACATTTTATGTTCATGTATTTTAAGGTCTCTGACCATAATGAAATTAGACAAGAAACCAATTAGAAAATTCTATGTGGAAAATCCTTTAATAGCTGGAAATTAATTGACAAACTTCTAAATAACTAATGGGTGAAGGGAGATATTATAACAGAAATTATTTTAATTGAATCAACTTATCATTAATGAGATGCAGCTAAAGCAGTGACTAAAGAAAAAAATGACAGCATTAAATGCTTATGTTTGAAAAATTAAAGTGACCTAAGACTCCACCTAAAAATTAGAGGAAGAATAAGCTAAGCTCAAAGACAGCAGAGAAATTAATATAATCAAGATAACAGCAAAAACACAAAGTTGGAAAAAATCAGAAAAATAATAGTGAAGTTCAAAAAGACAAAAACATTGTTTTTTAAAGATCACTGAAATAAAACAGAGATGACACAAATTACCAACATCAGGAATGAAAGAGGGGACATTCATAAGGGAATATTGTAACATTAACCTTATATAAAAATCATACTATTACAAGAAAACTACTGTCAGTATCTTTCATGTACACAGAAACAGAGCTCCTCAACCAAAAATTAGAATCCCAATGAAAGTAACATGACTACACAGAGTCCAAACTGGAATGAAAGGTTAGCTCAAGGTTCAAGTCAATTCATCATATCAAGATACTATAAAAAATACTTTTCTAGATATGTCAGCTCAACATGTGTAGAAAAAGCATTTGATAATAATCTATTACTGATTACCAAAAACTCTTAGCAAGTTAGGAAAGGAAAGAATTGATGGAAAATTCTTCAACCACATAGAAGCCATCAACAAAAACTCCTATGATACTAAATTTCCTCAAACTAATAAAGACTATCGAAAGACCTATATCAGCAACATACTTTAAAAAAAAAAAAAAAGTACTCTCCACAAAGATCAGAATAAGGAAAGGTTATCTGCCCTTACCATTTCTATTCAACATCATATCGGAGACAGTATCCATCACTATATGGCAAGAAGAAAAAAAAAAGACATAGTTTGGAAAATAAGAAACAAAATTGCCTTTACTGCAAGATGATGTGACTGAGGCAGTCATGTGGCTCAGTGGTTGACACAACTTGGTGAACCCACCCATCACCCCAAACAGAGTGCCTGGAACTAAGTCCTCCTCTGCTCTTCATTCTAGCTTCCTGCTAACAAGCTCACCCTGGGGAGCAGAAGGTGATGGCTCAAGTAGTTGGGTCCCTGTCACCCACATGGGAAACTTGGACTGGCTTCTCAGATCCCAGCTTCAGCCTGGCCCAGCCCTGGCTGTTGTGGGCATTTGGAGAGTGAATCAGCAGATGGGAGCTCTCTGTCTCTCTCTCTACCTCTCAATAAATAAAACTAAAAATAATCTTAAAAATATGATGTGATTAACTATGCAGAAAACCCCAAAGCATTTACCAGAAAGCTATTAGAAGAAAGGTTAGCAATGTTGCGAGACGTAAGGACAATACATTTCAGTTATATTCCTATATGCTAGCAACAAAATGACTAGAAATTAAAATTAATATCTTTACAATATCAAGATATATAAAATATTTAAGGATAACTCTTACAAAATACATGTAAGACTTATACACCAAAATCTAAGAAAACATTGCTGAGAAAAATAAAAGATAATCTAATGAATCAAGCGATAAACGATCACTATGTTCACGGACTGCATGGTTCAGTTTTGTTCTTATGTTAATTCTCCCCAAATTAACCTATAAATTCAACACAGTACTACTAAAACCACAGAAGACTTTTTTTGGTAGAAAATGACAGGCTGATTCTAAATTTCATATGAAAATGTAAAGGATCCATATAGACTATCTTTAAAACTGAAAAAAGAATTAAATTGGATAATGACCCTCCTGATTTCAAGTCTTACTATAAAGTTACAGTGATAAAGACAGTGAAATTAATTTATGGGTATAAATATAAATCAATGGGGCAAATAGATGCAAATGAATATGATAAATTAATTTTCAACAAAGATGCCAAGATAATTTAATGGGAAAAGGAGAGTGCTTTCAATAAACAGCATTGGCATGGTTGGGATTTATATGCCAACTCAATTTTTAAAATGCACAATTTTTAAACATTTTAAAAATGTTAATTAAGTAAGGTAGATGAATGGTGAATAGGCACGTAAAAAGATGTTCAGAATCATTACTCAGTAACCAAATTCAAATCACATGAGCTACTATTACACATATTCTCAAACAGGTAACATTAAAAAGTTTTACAACTCCAGGTGCTGACAAGGATGTGGAACTAGAAATCTCCAACATCACTCAAGGAAATGTTACTGCCATTCTGGAAAAGATTTTGGCAGTTTCCTAAAAAGTTAAACGTATACTTCCCACATGACATAGCAACCCACTCCCAAGCGGAGAAAACACGCCCAAGCAGACATGCTTATAATGTTTAGGGAAGTTTTGTTCAAACAGCCCCAAACTGGAAGCACTAAATGGCCATCAAGTAGTAAATAAATAGTATTCTATCCATACAGTGATTACACTAAATGATTACAATGATGAGTACCTCCAACAGCATATTTCGACTTTACAGTAAGTGAAAGAAGCCCAATAGTATAGGGACAGAAATCCGATTAATAGCTGCCAGGGACCGGAAGTGAGGGAAGAAAACTGTTTACAAAAGGGCAACAGGGAATCCGCGGACAATGGAAATGCTCTATTCATTGTGATGATGATGATTGTTACAAAACTATGTATACTCATTAAAACTCATGGAACCATACATTTAAAAACTGTGAACTTGTGTGTGTGTGTGTGTGTGTGTGTGTGAGAGAGAGAGAGAGAGAGAGAGAGAGAGAGAACGTGACCTTTAAAACATTCCATTAAGTAAGTGAATTCAAAATAAATGTTACCAGGACTCCAGAATAGAGTAATCTGAAAACCAGCATGGTAAACACATTTGTTGATGCTACAGTAATCCAGGTAGTTTACTCCTGTCTGTAAACAAGGTTTTGGATTCTAAATGGGGACAGAGATGAAAGCTTGGGTCTTGAGAGGGGGCTTTAGAACTGCAACATCCCCAAATACAGAATAAAACTGGCATCCTCAAAGTAACACGTATTTAGTAAAATGCTAGAGAGAAAGCAACGTACCACAAACAGGCCAAAACCAAGGCAGCTTTTTCTACTCTGGCTTAAGCTGTAAATGAAACAAAATGCAGTGCAACAACACCGGGAACATCTTCAATCCTGTATGACGAACAGTCTGGAACAGCCTGGAACAGTCTGGAACAGTCTGGAACAGTGCTGTATCTGTGCCTAGAAGAAATAATCTGCAAACCTCTTTGCAAGGACACTCTCCACCCAAGGGCACAGATTCCCCCAAATACTCAGCGTGTTAACCCATAGTCCTAATCTGTAACACAAAGGACACAATCCACCTTGGCTGAGAATCAAGAGATTCAGCCAGCATCAGCACATACTTCCTAAGAATTTCACGTAACTAAACCGAGATTATTACACTAAATAGACAATAAGACTAAAAAGCACTTAAAGGAAATCCAAATCCTAACAACTCATAAAAAAGTTTATTAAAATCACATTTAGGTAATGAACACCTCAATGAAAATAGAAAATATTTAGTGCTGATGAGGGCATGGAACACACAGAATTCTCACACACTGCTGTTACAGTAGTGTTAAAAACTGCTTCCAATATCTACTAAAGCTTTACACAGGTGTATAACAAACCATGGCCATCAAAGACCCTCCTTAGCAATTAGCTTCCCTTAGCTGCCTATCATACTAACAGCCCAGAATAGTAAGCTGCCTGCCTACTGCATAGGAATTTGCTACCCCATAATAACTGTCTTGTTAAAAATCTGCTAATTTGCTTTTTTCCCAAGGTTCCTGATAAAGCAGGACAGAACGGCTACAGACAACATTGTAACTGGAGCTTGTACAGATCAGACGGCCTGACCAGTTATCTTTATAATTTATGTTAATGACACACCTCCTGTGCCACTTCAGCAGCCTTCTTTGAACATGCAATGTGTGTACAGTAATGATTTCTTAAGGCATATGCCCCAAGAACTTTCCCCACCCCTTTCCTCTGCACCTATCATTTTTTGTCACTTAATTTCACCCAGTTACGCCCCATTTACCCGAACTCCACCAAACCCCTTTCTGAACAGAAAGATTGATTTGGGTTTTGATATTTGTCCCACCTCTTTGCAGGCCTGCAATAATAATACCCTTTCTTAAAAGATGGATTCAGCATTTTTATAATAATAGTTCACGTGCGAGTAGGCAGGCCGACTGTACAACATATACTCTGTGACCTACATTCCACTACTAGCATTCTCTAACAGATTGTGTGCAGATGTGAGCAGGAGACAAGTCCTAGATTGCTCAGAGTCATTATTCAAAATAGGCAAAACAGAAAGCAATGCAAGTGCCCATCAAGCAGTAAAATGGACAAACAGTGGTAACATTGAACAACAATGAGAATGGACACCAACTCTCACAAGCTAAATGCTTATGTCCCTGGAAAATTCATGTGAGAATGTCAGTTTAGGAGGTGGGGTCTTCAGGTCATAATGTTTGAGCCCCCACAAAAAGATCAGTCCTCCTGAAGAAGGCACACACCAGAGCTTCCTCTCTTCATCACAGGTCGCAGGGAGAAGGTAGCCATCTGCGCACCAGGGAGAGAGCCCTCACCTTGAACCTGACCATGCTGCCGGCTCATCTTGGACTTCTCAGCCTCCAGAACTCTGAGAAATAAACGTCTACTGTTTAAGCCTCCCAGCCCATGGCATTTTGTTCCAAGGACCCAGGAGAACTAAGATAGCCACAACACGGAAGAACCACACAAACACAACTTCGAGCAAAAGAAGCTGGACATAAAACAGTAATATACTGTGTCCTCCATTTATATAAAGCACAAAACAGACACAATTTATTATGTATAATGGTACAGGCAGTTACTCCTGGCAGTGGGGCTGGAAATAGGTGGCTGGTGACCAGAAGAGAGTTTCTATTGGGTTTTGGGGGCTAGTAATGGTCTGTTTCTTAATTAGGTTGCTGGTTACACACATTTGGTTTGTGAAAATTCATCAAGTATGCAATTATAAGTGTACATATCATATCCTGTATGTACATTAAAAATCAATGAAAAGTAGATATATATTTGGTAACATCTTAATGAAAGAATAACACACAGAAAAAGAGGCAGACTTTAGATAAAAAAAAGTTGATGCTCTAGAAATAAAACAAAACACAATGGCCATAAATAAATATTATGATTACTAAAAAGTTAATAAAAACAGCAGAAGGAATTCATTACCTGCGGGGGAAAAAGATACAAGGGAATTCCCTGGGATATAGCACCACAGGATAAAGAGATAAAAACATGAAAAAGTAATTAGACAAAAAGAACAAAAGGAGAAGACAAGACATATAGGACTCCCGACAGAAGAGAGGCAGTAGTCAAAGAAAAAAGGATGGGGATTTTCCAGAATCTGTTAATAATACAATAATTCAGGTTCATGCGGAATGAGTTCTTGAGCAGAATAAATATCTAAACTTGGAAACCTAATATTTTAGTGTTGGAGAGGTTCTTACATATAATCTATCTCCTCTGTTTTGAAGATGAGAAAACTGAGGCTCAAAAAGATTATGATTTGCCAAGAATCAAAAAGCTATTGAATGGGAAGGGCAGAAATAATATGAATATGTTGTATTTTAAGGGTTACAGGTAAGTAGAACAAACTAAATAAACTTCAAGTTTCCTACTGGATTACCATTCGTAACAGCAATCTGAAGATATTCCTATACCTCGGATTGAACTCACAAGTAGACAAGTGCAGCCCTTACTGATTCAAGTGCCATGCAATAGGTGTTTAACAAATGGTATTTAATGAACAATCAAGGAAGGCCAGAGCTGCTCACACATACCTTAAAGAAAGAGTTTCAAGACAATCTTTCTATTTAAATTTTAACTACAATGCCATTATAATCTTTTCAATGAATACACTTCCTAGCTATTATCTTCCACTACTTAAATGTTTCAACAGTTCAGAGTGCTTCTGAGTATTTTTTTGCTATTATATACATCTAGATTTAATGGAAATTACTTTTTCCCTCTGAAACAGAACAATTTTCCATCTAATAGAAACTCGAAATGCCCACTGTAAGCCTGACACAAATTTCAGATTGGTCAGAGGGGCATAAAATGTACTGAAGACCTGATATAAAGCATTTTTTTTCTTATACAATGACTCATTTCTGCTGATGAGACAATAGTTGTTATTAATTCCAGTACTTAAGAAGAAAAGATGTAGTCAGTATAGGGAAGTGTGAGTTTAGCTCTTGTTCACTTTTTTTTTTTTTGGACAGGTAGAGTTATAGACAGTGAGAGAGAGAGAGAGAGAGAGAGAGAGAGAGGTTTTCCTTCTGTTGGTTCACTCCCCAAATGGCCGCCACGGACGGTGCTGCACCGATCCAAAGCCAGGAGCCAGGTGCTTCTTCCTGGTCTCCCATGCGGGTGCAGGGGCCCAAGCATTTGGGCCATCTTCCACTGTCCTCCCAGGCCACAGCAGAGAGCTGGACTGGAAGAGGAGCAACCGGGACTAGAACCCGGCGCCCATATGGGATGCCAGCGCCGCAGCTGGAGGATTAGCAAGTGAGCTACAGCACCGGCCCCCCAGCTCTTGTTCACTTTTCATAATTTTGAATTCATGGAGAGCAAATTTCTATTGTTTTAGTGCTCATGAGCTTTCAGTGTATAAATAAACCCTTCTATAGCCACTTCTGACAACTTTAAGACAAAAATATTTTTCAGAATATAAACAAACTCAAGGTTTTTTTTTTTTTTTTTTGGACAGGCAGAGTGGATAGTGAGAGAGAGAGACAGAGAGAAAGGTCTTCCTTTGCAGTTGGTTCACCCTCCAGTGGCCACCGTGGCTGGTGCACTGTGGCCGGCGCACCGCGCTGATCCTAAGGCAAGAGCCAGGTGCTTCTCCTGGTCTCCCATGGGGTGCAGGGCCCAAGCACGTCTCCTGTGTGGGTACAGGGCTCTTCTACTGCACTCCCTGGCCACAGCAGAGAGCTGGCCTGGAAGAGGGGCAACCGGGACAGAATCCGGCGCCCCGACTGGGACTAGAACCTGGGGTGGCAGTGCCGCAGGCGGAGGATTAGCCCATTGAGCCGAGGCGCCAGCCAACAGTTTACTTTTTATTTATAAGGAAAACAATATTAGTGTGTCATAAAGCTTTAGGCCTAAAACAGATAGGGTACACATAGTTCTTTAATATCTTAATTAAGATGCAAAAAATAGTATTTAAATACAAGACTCTTAGAGAAAATCAATTTGCTTTATGGGTAAATCTTGACCCTCTCAGAGCATCTCTCTTATTTTCAGCTGCTTGTCAGAGACAGGAGTGTTTGTAAGGTTTCAGTAAAATTTAACTATTCATATTTATAAATTTGACAATGATAAAAGGGGCAGAATAATTAAAATTGGCAAATTTAGTTAGTAAAAATGAAGACAAAAACTAAAAATACAGCTGGCCATCAGAAATACTTCCATCATTTGCTGCGTAAACAACTCATGTACATGTATAAAGAAACCATTAAGACATTTATTTATATAAATGAACAAAGTACACAGATAAATCACACAAAAGCAAATAAGAGCAAATTTGATCTCTCTCTTATACTTAGCAAATTAGCAACAACATATAAAACCCCCACGCAAAAGGTGACACTGTAAAATATTACAACTTTGGGGAATGCAGTAAGGAAAACATAAACCATAAAACTATTCATATTATATCAATCTCATTTCCTAGGAATTTATCCTAATAAAACTGAAAACAACTTAAATATTTAGCAATAAGAAATGCTTTCAAAATAGGTGATATCAAATTAAAACTAGCCCATTAGAAAGCACAGATGCTTTAAAAGCGCAGTTATGAAAACAAAAACAGAGCAAAAAGCAATACAAAAATTAAAATTCTGAAATTACTGCATTAGGATGGTGGGGACTGGGTAACTTCCATTTGAAAAACACTTTCTTCAATGCTTTCAATATAAAAGAAAAGGTCTGGCTATCATTTACTTTGGAAATAATTTCAACTCATCTCCATTAGTAAAGTATACATGTCAATTTTTTAAAAAAAGATTGACTTATTTATTTGAAATGCAGAGTTACAAGGAGAGAGAAGCAGACACAGAGAGACCTTCCATCTGCTGGTTTACTCCCCAAATGGCTGCAATAGCTAGAAGCCAGGAGCTTCTTCCAGGTCCCCCAATGCTGGTGCAGGGGCCCAGGCACTTGGACCATCTTCTGCTGCTTTCCCAAGTGCATTAGCAGGGAGCTGGATCAGAAGTGGAGCAGCCGAGACTTGAACCAGCGCCCATCTGGGATGCTGGTACCACAGGCGCTGGCTTTACCCACTGTACCATAACACTGGTCCCCACATGTCAGTTTTAAAGCTGAGAAATACAACAGCACTTTCACCTGTGTTATTAAAACTAAATATTCTTCTCTGTAGACTTAAACTGGGAAAGAGTGCTGTAACCTGTGCCATTCCAAAAGGCAGCAGCCACTTCCACTGCAGGTCACCAGAAATGAACTAGTACGGGCAGGCGTTTGGCAGTGTATAAGACATTGGTTGGGACGTCACCATCTCATTTTGGATTGCCTGAGTTCGAATCCTGACTCCACTCCCGACTTCAGCGTTTCTGCCAGTGAGCACTCTGGAAAGCAGCAGGTGATGGCTCAAGTAGTTGGGCCCCTGCCCACCTACATGGGAGACCTGACCTGAGTTCCTGCCCTGGCCCTGCCCTGGCCCAACCCTGGCCCAACCCTGGCCCAACCTTGGCCCAGCCCTGGCTATTACAGCATTTGGGAAGTGAACCAGTGGCTAGGATTCCACTATTTCTCTCTGTCTCTGTTTCTTTCTCTGCCTTTAAAATAAAAAACAAAAATAAATACTTTCTAAAAAAGAAGTGAATAAGTAAAATTGTAAACTTTAAACTTATAACTTTGTGTATTTGGTATTTTATGTTAATACATCATGATGTCAATTCTGGTTTCCTTTTCTGTCTCAGAATTAGTTTCAATACTGTCACTCAAGGTACGTTGCCAACATGCTAAAAATGTTCTACTAAAGGATATAAATTCTTATATTGAGTTTATTTTAGGCTAACCACAAATAAAATCACCTCAGTTTGCAAATTTAAAATGTTTGTGTTTGAGGTTGCAAGCAACCAATCACCTTTAAAAAGAAAGACAATCCATAAAAATCTAAAAACTTTTATTTTATGAAATGCTTGCTAAGTCTTCCTATTGAAACTACATTTGAGTAAATGAAGAGAGATTAGAATGTTTCTGTAGACTGGCCACATAATACACTGCTTTCCAACAACAAAAATACAAAGCACTCACCTATACATGAAATTTACCACTCTGTAATGTGATTGCATTTCAAAGTTATGGTAAAGAGAGATAAGACCTAGGCCGGCGCCGTGGCTCAATAGGCTAATCCTCCACCTTGCGGCGCCGGCACACCGGGTTCTAGTCCCGGTCGGGGCGCCGGATTCTGTCCCGGTTGCCCCTCTTCCAGGCCAGCTCTCTGCTATGGCCAGGGAGTGCAGTGGAGGATGGCCCAGGTGCTTGGGCCCTGCACCCCATGGGAGACCAGGAAAAGCACCTGGATCCTGGCTCCTGCCATCGGATCAGCACGGTGCACCGGCTGCAGCGGCGGCCATTGGAGGGTGAACCAACGGCAAAGGAAGACCTTTCTCTCTCTGTCTCTCTCTCTCACTGTCCACTCTGCCTGTCAAAAAAAAAAAAAAAAAAAAAAAAGAGAGAGATAAGACCTTTTAGAAAGCTATTGAAGGAAAATGTTTGAGAATATGTGTTTTTTAAAATATTTAGAGCAGAAGAGATTAGCTGCAGATGTAGGGCAGCTTTCCCAGTGTGTCTAAATGTCACAGGGGTTAATACCCAATAACGAGATATAAATAAATGCTAAAGAATGGAAAAAGAATTTGTTCATTGAAGATACAGTCTTTAAATTTTTTTAATTATGTTATTTAGTAATATGGTACAAAGTGATCAAATGTTGATGAAATGACTAGGAAAATATATCTCACAGCTCCCCAAATACAAACTACAGGAGCTGTCTGCTCTACTGCTAGAGGTGAATTTAATTAAATATTAGTCTTCTATTTATATATAGTTAGTGGTAACAGCAAAAATCTGGTTCATTTACAAATACTTATTATAACAGGTTGTTTCCAAGATCTAAACCAACATCTCTAGGACTAAATGGATGCAGCTTCATCAAGGAAACGTTTTTAATGATAGACAATGCTCCAAGACATAAGACAGATTGCAGTAATGGCTATTCTAAACACAGTTAGAGAACTGCAACACAATGGAGTACCAGAAAGCCTAAATAAAATAACAAAACCATACTGTGAAACTCAAGAAACATTGGTTCATGTCTTTTTTCCTTGATTAGGAAACCTGTTCAACTTTTTATAAGAAAAGACTCAAGAAAGATCAAATTCAGAAAGTTTTCTTGAATCCAATCACATTCATAGTTTAACAACTTAAGAACACCCCAAAAAGAATATTCCATAGTACAGTGGAGAACTGAACAACTGCAAGGCAATTCATAATCTGTCACAAACGAAATACATGCTACGGACACTGTGAATGAAGGACATGTTGTTCATGTGAAAAAGAGAGTTGAGAAGAGTTGGCTGTCTCCTGCAGGCAGCCTGTCACGCTGCATGTGCACGCAGAATTCAAATGTCGACTGAGAAACCATGATACGCTCGGGCCAGTGTCAAAATGTTTTAATTATCTCATCATTTCCTGTGGTCTCATTTAAAGTTACAGATTTACAGCTCAAAACCTGTTCACTAGACTCCTCAGGTTTTGTTTTTTTAAGGGTCAGCTCTGCCGGGAGAAGAGATGAGCAATGCTCAAGGGACTGCGCAATGTCATCAATGGTCCACCTGTCTTCGGCAAGGGCGTGCTCTTCCAGTGTGAATGGGCCCTGTTTGGTTCGGGTCAGCTCTAGTACGTTGGCACAGGAAGAGAGTTCTATAGCAACAAAAGGTTTAAAGAAATCCAGAAGATAAATGATTAAGTTTTTCATGATTTATAATTTTTTCAAATGACAGAAGAATTCAATTCAAACCTCTCAAAATTACCCCCAAAAGTAAAATTGTAAGAACCAACAGCTTTGAGATAAACAAATGATTAATTAGCAAAATAATATTCAGTAACAACCTTGTAAACCACTGAAAGTCTACAAAGAACTTGCAGACACTTTTCTCATTTAACTCATGAAGCCACCACATGGAAAATATTACCCTCACTTTGCACGTGAGAAAATAGGACTTGTTCGTGTCACAGGGGCCTGTAATGGCAGTGCCAGAACCACAACTTCTCAGCTGCTTGCCAGACCATGGCTTGCAGTTTTAAAAAATGTAGTTTATTTTAAAGAAAGAAACTTTCAGAGAGGCAAATCTTTTTTCTTTCTGATCCCTACATTGGGTTAAAATGTTTTATACTTGACAAAATGTGCGCCCATATGCACACTATTCCTGTCTTCATTTTCTGTGCCTTTCTTCTTTCCCATTATTAAGCACTGCACTGCAGATGCCAAGACAAATAACTGCATGCCATCAACCTACAATGCTTCCAAAGTCGAAGGCAGCAAGAGTTCAGTTCCTAAGGCCAGTACTCAAAAACGTGGAAACTAGAAAAATTCTCTTTCCATCAAAAAGGAGTATTACTCTCTAAATTATAATTCATAATTCATTTTTATGCTTACCTTTGCCAATGTCACTGACCAAGCTTCTGACATAAAAACCTCCTCCACATTCAACATCTGGAATGTTAACAGTGACATGGTAAATTGCTAACCTCCTATGAAAGCCACTTTACATAGAAATGATGCCCCTAAACAAATGTAAAAATGCACTATGCAAACAATCGAGTGATAAAATATTTATGTGCTGAAACATAAATTATTCATGCCGTAGCATATGTGTTTGTGAGATTGAAAAGTCAGAGTATGCCGAAAGCAAACAGCAGAAACTCATGAACACATTTTAAATTAACTGGCAAGTCATACCACGTTAATACTTCAGCCTTGTTCATTTAATAGCTTTTAAATAGTTAGAAATCTCAGCTTTGCTGTAGATTTTGAAAATATTTTCAGATATGTATATTCAAAAACTATAACCAATAAACCAACCAAAAACCTCTTTCCATAGTGACAAGAATCCTATGTTTGGGGCACTAAACAATACACTGAGAGTTCAACTTATTTAAATGTTCTCTTGGAAATATGTCTGAAAAATTTATGAACTAAAATTACAAATAAATAACTTAAAAAGTACAAATAAAAATATCTTAAAAATCTACAGCTCATGATAGCAAAGCTGAGATTTCTAGCTATCTCAGTGTTTTACCACAGTACAACACACGTGCATTGGTCAAGAGAAAGCTCTACATTATTTGTATTCATCAACAAGACATTCTGAAAAATGCTCTGCTTTTCCTCACAAAAGGACGTCTCACATTAGAGCTCTCTCCAGTCTTATTGTACAAATAAAGCCATCAGGGTGAATTAATCAAAATTCACCACCTGGGAATTTCAACTCTTTCTTTTTTTATCAGCTTAAGTTAGGGGCCACTGATAAGACAATAAATGAGCACTGGCATCCAATGTAGATATGCTAACATTTTTTCATTGTACTTGAGGAAAAGAGAGCTCTGCTGGTCCTTTTATGCTCTCTAGACAAAAAATGACTTAGATGCAATGAAAATATTCAAGTTTTTCTTAGTTTCATAGATAATATCTGTTCTGCCAAACCAGCTCCTACACGTTCACTCAAAGGAGAAAAGCATTTCTCAGTGTGCTTTTTTTTTTTCATTATCTGTCAAACAGAATCAGGAAACTTAAGCATTTCTTAATTGCATAAAACCATATTCTGGGGCCGGCGCCGCGGCTCAATAGGCAAATCCTCCGCCTAGCGGCGCCGGCACACCAGGTTCTAGTCCCGGTCGGGGCGCCGGATTCTGTCCCGGTTGCCCCTCTTCCAGGCCAGCCCTCTGCTGTGGCCAGGGAGTGCAGTGGAGGATGGCCCAGGTGCTTGGGCCCTGCACCCCATGGGAGACCAGGAAAAGCACCTGGCTCCTGGCTCCTGCCATCGGATCAGCGCGGTGCGCCGGCCGCAGCGCGCCGGCCGCGGCGGCCATTGGAGGGTGAACCAACGGCAAAGGAAGACCTTTCTCTCTGTCTCTCTCTCTCACTGTCCACTCTGCCTGTCAAAAAAAAAAAAAAAAAAACAAACCATATTCTGCAGGAACTTAATATTCATTGAAAAATCATGCCAATGAGGGGAAAACAAGAAACCTTAGGAAAAAAAGGTTTGGGAAAATTATTTCTTTTTTAAAAATATTTTTTACTTATTTATTATTTGAAAAGCAGGGAGACACAGGGAGAGACAGAGACAGAGTTTCTACCCACTGGTTTACTCTCCAAATGGCTGCAATGGCTAGGGCTGGGCCAGGCTGAAGCCAGGAGCCAAGAGCCAGGAACTCCATCTGGGTCTCCCATGTGGGTTTGAGGGGTCCAAACACTTGGACCATCTTCCGCTGTTTTCCCAGACCATTAGCAGGGAGCTCGATTGGAAGTGGAGTGTCCAGGACTGGAACCAGCACTCATATGGGATGCCAGCATCACAGAAGGCAATTTAACCTACTGTGCCACAGTGCCAGCCCCAAGGGAAATTATCTTTAAAGGGTGTTCTATTCAGTATGTACCATGAAATTAGGAGGATCAAACCAGCTCTCTGCTATGGCCTGGGAAAGCAGTAGAAGATGGCCCAAGTCCTTAGGCTCCTGCACCCATGTGGGAGACCTGGAGGAAGCTCCTGGCTCTGGATTGGCTCAGCTCTGGCTGTTGTGGCCATATGCAGAGTGAACTAGCAATGGAACAATGGAAGATTCTCTCTCATTCTCTCTCTCTCATTCTCTCTCTCTCTCTCTCTCTCTCTCTCTCTCTCTCTCCTCTGCCTCTCTGTAACTCTGCCTTTCAAATAAATAAAAATAATAAAAAAAAAAAGAGGATCAAATTAAGGTTTCTCAGCGTTAAGAAGAAATACAATTTTTGAGTCTTCACAACTGCAAATGTTCCAGGCTTCAGCTACAACCTTCTGCAGTCAGCAGGACCAAAACATTACAAACAACAGAGCAAATTTGGAGGTTCTTAAATTTATTTCAAATGTGGATTACATGGCCAGCGCCGCGGCTCACTAGGCTAAGACTCCACCTTGCGGCGCTGGCACACCAGGTTCTAGTCCCGGTTGGGGTGCCGGATTCTGTCCCGGTTGCCCTTCTTCCAGGCCAGCCCTCTGCTGGGGCCCGGGAGTGCAGTGGAGGATGGCCCAAGTGCTTGGACCCTGCACCCCATGGGAGACCAGGATAAGTACCTGGCTCCTGCCATCGGATCAGTGCGGTGCGCGGCTGCAGCACGCCGCCGCGGCAGCCATTGGAGGGTGAACCAACGGCAAAAGGAAGACCTTTCTCTCTGTCTCTCTCTCTCACTGTCCACTCTGCCTGTCAAAAAAAAAAAAAAAAAAAATGTGGATTACGAATTCAAATTGATAAGTTAAATGTGACCATGAGGTGTCGGCGTCATGTTCTAGTCCCAGTTGCTCCTCTTCCAGTCCAGCTCTCTGCTGTGGCCCGGGAAGGCAGTGGAGGATGGCCCAAGTGCTTGGGCCCCTGCACCCACATGGGAAACCAAGAGGAAGCACCTGGCTCCTGGCTTTGGATCGGCGCAGCTCGCCGGCCGTACTAGCCATTTGGGGGTGAACCAACGGAAGGAAGACCTTTCTCTCTGTTTTTCTCTCTCATTGTCTAACTCTATCTGTCAAATAAATTTTTTTAAAAATGTGATCATGAGTCTAAGAATACATTTCTGCCTTACCCCAAGTTTTCCATATTTTCAAGACCTTTAGTAGTAACTTGCAGATGACAAAGAATGGTCCAGTCTTAAGAATTTATTGTCCAAAAACTAAAAATGTTTTGTTTTCAAAGGACAAATTAATGTCAATTTTTAAAAAGATCTTAATTATCTGAGATGTACAGTTACAGAGAGAGGGAGAGAAAGAGAGAAAGGTCTTCTATCTGTTGGTTCACTCTTCAATTGGCCACAACTGTCAGAGCTGGGCTAATCTGAAGTCAGGAGCCAGGAGACTTTTCTGGATCTCCTATGCAGGTACAGGGGTCCAAGCACTCGGGCCATCTTCTACTACTTTCCCAGGCCATAAAAAGAAAACTGGATCAGAAGAGGAGCAGCCAGGACTAGCAACAGCACCCATATGGGATACTGACGCCACAGGCGGGGGCTTAGCCCACTATAGCACTGCAGCTGTGCCAATTAATGTTAATTCTAAAACTAATATACCAAGTACTAGCAAAACAGGAGGAAAAGCATCTTTAAGATAAAATATAAAACCTTGAAAATATGTGTTCCTTACCTATTCTTCTCAACAGAGATCTAAGCATGTGACTTCCAACTTTATAGGAAGATAACATAATATGACAAAATCAGCCTAGTTAAAAAGGCATTTCTGAACCTCTAGACAGCTGTAGATATCTCATTAAGTGCATTATCAAACCCAAACCTTCCTTAAATTCAAATTCTTAAAAAATCTCCAATAACCTAAGTATGCACAGAAATCACACAAAAGTAGCCAAAATAAAACCAAGGCTATTACATAGGAAGACAAACGATTTCAAACTTCTCCATCTTACCTAATGTGAAAAATGGTGGCTGGAATTTTTGAAGGGAGATGCTGTACACAGTAACTGGCCTGGCAGGCTTTGCTTCTACTACTTCACCTCTCTTCATCAAAGTTGAAAGTCTTTGTCCATCTTTCTTTAATGCAGAATAGCTTGTAAGAGAGTGAGAAAAAGGGGAAAAGAGAAAGGTAGAATCGAGAGATTGAGAAATAATAATTCCAGATTACGGCATGGAAAGAATGACAAGCAGCCCTTTAGTGGAAACTCCTTCTAAGAATGAACTAGTTTCTCTTCCAATCAATTCCATGATGTAGAGAGGCACAGAATTCCTAAACATCCTGGAAGCTAATACAAGCTCATTCTTGCACTCAGTGAGCAATGCTGTCAATTTTAACCTTCCTGGAGATTGTCTATTTATATCTTGCCTTCACTAATTCTCATTCTGTGTTAAGCACACAAGGAACTCACTATCTTCTGGTCATAATAACCTCTGCTGTAATTTTTTGAAACAATTTAATTTTACAATAATAATTTTTCTATAAAATGATCATAATGCTTCTTAAAAGCTAGTAAGTAAATAATCTACTTAACACATCTTAGCTTTATGTGAAAAAAATTTATTAGATCACAAAATCCTTGAGAGGATCACAGAAAAAGATAATCCTAAAACCGTTCTTATGAATAAGTTTATTTTATTTTTTAATGTTTATTTATTTGAAAGGTAGAGTTACAGAAAGGAAAAAGCAGAGGCAGAGAGTGAGAAGTCTTCCATCTGCTGGTTCACTTCTCAGATGGCCACAACGGCCAGGGCTGGGCCAGACTGAAGCCAGGAGCCAGGAGCTTTATCCAGGTCTCCTACGTGGGTACAGGAGCCCAAGCACTTGAGCCATCTTCCGCTGCTTCCCTAGGCACATAAGCAGTGAGCTGGATGGAAGTAGAGCAGCCAGGACTTGAATTGCTGCCCATATGGGATGCCAGCACTGTAGGTGGCAGCTTAACCCACTATGCCACAGTGACAGCTCCAAACAGGCTTATTTTTTTAAATGATCTAATATATGTTTATGCAGGCCTTGCTAAAAATTTTAAATCTTTACATTTGACATCAATGATATATTTCCTCATTGATATTTCAATGTTTTTGTAAAAAATCAAGATTTTAAAATAGAAAGTAATTTCCCAAAGAATTTTCAGTAACTAATCCTGACACATTCTGTTGCCATTCAGCTATTTGTTAAAAACAAGCAATCTGCTTGAAATAAGAATGTGCACAAAAATATGGCAAAGTGGTGCCAGGGTCTGCATGTTGGTATCTCCGTCAAAATTCATGTGGTGCAGGAGCTGATGCTGTGGCACAGTGGGTTAAAGCCCTGGTCTGAAGTGCTGGCATCTCATACGGGCACCCGTTCTAGTCTCAGCTGCTCCTCTTCTGATCTAGCTCTCTGCTACGGCCTGGGAAAGCAGTGGAAGATGGCCCAAGTCCTTTGGCCCCTGTACCTGCATGGGAGACCCAGAAGAGGCTCCTGGCTCCTGGCTTCTGGCTTCGGACTGGCACAGCTCCGGCCATTGTGGCCATCTGGCAGTGAACCAGCAGATGGAAGACCTCTCTCTCTGTCTCTACCTCTCTCTGTAACTCTTTCAATTAAATCTTTTTCTTTGGGGGGTGATCAGGTCATTGGAAGAGCCCTCAGGAAAGGAATCTATGAGGACTAAGGGGGCTTTTTCACCTTTCTCCCTTCCACCACATGGGTACCTCTAATAGGCAGTGGGCCCTCACCAGACACCAGATCTGCCAGTACTGATCTTGGACTCAGCCTCCAGAATTGTGAGAAATAAATTGCTGTTGCTCATAAGTCAACCCATTTACGGTGTTTTGTTATAGCAGCCCAAACAAAATAAAGCAAGTGGTAAAGAAATACAATTTTATATATATTTATATATAATATATATGTATGCATCTATATATACACATATATATATATATATATTTTAATTTATTTATTTGAGAGGTAGAGTTAGACAGTGAAAGGGAGAGACAGAAAGAAAGGTCTTCCATCTACTGGTTCACTCCCCAAATGGCTACAATGGCTGCAGCTGGGCCAATCCAAAGCCAAGAGCCAGGAGCTTCTTCTGGGTCTCCCACAAGGGTGCAGGGCCCCCCAAGGTCTTGGGTGATCTTCCACTGCTTTCCCAGGCCATAGCAGAGAGCTGGATCAGAAGAAGAGTAGCTGGGACTAGCACCAGCACCCATATGGGATGCTGGCGCCACAGGCAGAAGATTAACCTACTGCACCATAGCACCTGCCCCACAATTATATTTTTAGTAAGTTACAACTCTCATCTGTTTCATTTGCTGCTGAGAATAGCAAAACAAAAAATTCTCAGCCAGAATTGCTTGAAAGGCAGGGCACATTGGTCTGTAAATCAAACTCCGATCCCTTTATCAGACTGGACTGGTCCTGTCATAGCAATTCTAGGAAGAGTGGCATCTCTGAGCTCCAGAACTGTCCTGATGTCTATAAACAGAATCAGAAAAGCTAATGCACTATGGGTTTGCACAGATGTCGGACTGTGGCAACAGCTGAGGACAGAGAAGACCACATCCTGCTACCTTTCAGAGTGTAAGAAGCTCCATAAGCCTGTCTAAATTGGGCTCACCAGGGTGGGCACTGTGACGCAAAGGGTTAAGCTGCTACTTGGGATGCCTGCATCCCATATCAGGGTTCTGATTCAAGTCCAGGCCACTCTGCTTCCAATCCAACTTCCTGTGAACGCACAGCTTGAAGAGTAGCAGATGATGGCTCAGACGCTTGGGCCCCTGCTACACACATGGGAGACCCAGATGAAGCTCTGAACTCCTGACTTGGGCCTGGTCCAGCCTTTTAAGCAGATGAAAATACATAAACATTTAAGAGAAATAAATGAGGCTCATCTTTACTTGATCATTTGTTATGATGATGATATGTTCTGATTGTTATGATGAAAACCTGCCTCATCATATCGTAAAGGGAAGCCCATTTATTTGAGCGATGTTACTAGCCACTGGAAAAGAAAATATTTATCCAGATTCAATAATTGAACTTACAGGGGGGGTACTTGCATTATGTTCCCAGTAAACTTTTGTAGAATGCTTTCAATATCTTCTTGTGTTATTTTATCTGCCAAAGTGAACAACAAAAAAGGTGACAACAAAACAATCACAGAAGTATACATGCTATTTTTATAGCACTAACAGCTCCAAAAATTCATTTAAAAATTCTTCCAGGGTGGGTATGTTTGCATTTGAGTGCCTTGGGTTCAAGTCTTGACTTCACTCCCAGTTCCAGCATCCTGCTAATATGTACCCTGGGAGGCAACAGGTGATGGCTTAGGCAGTGTGATAACCACTAGGCTGAATGTCCATCCCTCTTCTTGTAAATGAATACTCTCAGTCAGCACTGAAAACAAGCCAACATGAAGAAAGAATATACACAACAAAGATTTTAGCATGCTTACAACAGATTTTTTAAACAATGATTTTGGGAAATTTGCATGAATAAAGATTTTAATATCTGTCACTTATTTATATTTTTTACTTCTGTTTGGTTCTCTTTCAAATGAAATGATGCAATATTAAAGTACTGTTCTATAATTTTAAAAACAAAACTAGGACACATTGAAATTTAGTATTTGGGCTTTTCATATTTACAGATTAGCACTCACATATAATAAAAATCTACATCAGAAACATTCTGAAAGTTGTTTAGGTCAAAGTCAATGGGAAGAAATCACAGGGCATTGACCATTTTCTAGGGAATTTACTTAAATTCTTTATTCTGAAATATATATGTCTGATCTTACTTGAACAATATTAAACAAAGAATCATTAGTGTGCTTTGAGTTACTGTTCTAACACCGTAATACCTACTAAGAGACAGTATCGACTACTGTGCTCAGATTTCACTGTCAACACAGACAATTTTAACTTCAATGTGATTGTGACCCTTAGAAAGTAAACAAAAAGAAAAGACTAGAACCTATTAAACCCAATCAGAGAAAAGCTATAAAACACAAGACTGTTTTCAAAACCTAGCAGAGCTCCAAAAACACAGATCTGGGGGTGGCTCTTCTGTTCATACTGTTCCTCAAACAGATGTAGCTCATGACATGGATGAGGATTTTTCCATGAAAAATGCTTAGTTCAACCTATAATCGTTGGTGGTGCCTTAATTATGCAAGTCTAAGATTTCCAAATCTACACAGACATTGCTTCCACCACACTGGCTCTTGCTCAAAGAAATGCCATTGCTGATAAAAATGCAATAGTTCATATTTTAGCCACATTTTAAAAACAAGAACAAACAGCTTTCAACTTTTACTAGGCCAGTCTCTTTACTGGCATTCCTGCAAATATGTGCTGTTTTGTCCTTCTTCCAAGGCTCACTTTTACTGATAGCTCCATAGCCTCACACAATACACATACACACAGGATGACAAGATGTATTCTTTCTCATTCTACTTCTGCCATGTTGACTCTGACCTCACATCTCAGGCACTGATGCATATTGTTCACTCTGCAATTAACCATATATAATTTTTAATTAATGTGTGTGTATGTGTGTATGTGTGTTGATATTATCTCACCAATGGAATTCTGAGCTCCACAAAGGCAAAGACAGTTTTTCTTCTTCTATAACATACACTGTTAAGACGGCACTCAAGTCATTCTTGCTGAATCTAATTTGCTGAGGAATAATGGGATCTCAAGGTTGAAGGGGATTTAGAAGTCACCTAGGCCAATCATTCATCTGATGTTTGAACCACCAGACAAAAAGCCTACATAGCAAGTTATTTTACAGTGAAAGCAAAGCTTGTGGTGCGTGAGAAGCTAGTGCAGAATGCTGGCATATCTGAAACACTGTATTATTCCAATCCAAATAATAATAATTGTCCCTAAGATATATGAATAAAGACTTTATCCCCAAAGGATTTTAAAAGACATGGAGAATAAAATCACTACAACAAGTATATCCAGAGGCTAGCCAAAAGTATAGGTAGTAAAACAAGATAGGTATGAAACAAGTGTCATAGGATTTGGGTAATTATTCTTTGTTTAGTAAATTAATAAACAATCAATGTGCCGGCATTCATTGCAATATCTTTAAGATCACTATTTGCTTAAGTTTTATTGATTTTTCCAGTGAACATACAACATGGTAATTGGTACTTAACTAAAGAGTGAAAACCAATATGAAATAGTTAAAAGCAATACTTGACTATAATACAGTAACATTACTCAACAAGTTCTACCACAACAGGCAGCTATTAAGCTGGATCAAATATATTAAGCAACTGTTTTTAGATATTAGACAACAGGCAGCAAGGACTATAATCCCTGGAGAAGGGAAATACACAGGTAAGCCCTATAACATGTGCCTTCGCCTGGAGGGGCTCTCTTGACTGCAGGGCAGAGAGGGGGAATCCCAAACAAAGCACAGTGAAATTACTGAGCACAGATCAGCATTTGGAGAGCAGTGGCAGCGGGAATTCAAGGAAATTACACAAAGAAAGAGCTTCATGAGTCCCCTGAGACTGAATAAATTCTAAGTCATACATTTATACAGTGAGTTTCCACAAAATTAACCAAGGAATAACTACCAAAGCTCTTACATGGCTGGGAGATGTTTGAATTTCAACCACTCAGAATGAAGAAACTCCGCTGAACCCCTGGGACATTCAATAGAGACCTCAGAAAAGCCAGCAAAGAAAGCTAGCCAAGAAAACCAATCCACAATGAAAAATCTTTCTACCAAGGAAAACTTCACAACATGCACCTACCAGTAAAGGCCACCAAACATTAGAAAAAGAAATAATGTCAACCAGACAGAAATTCTGCCAGAGCATAGAAAAAACTGGTAATATCCCCACCTCAACGTATGAGTTCAGCAGAATCTTGGTATCAAAACCACTCAGGGACATTGAGAGAAAGAAAATAATAAAGAGTAGTTTCACCCACAAACACAGATGCAAAAGTCCTCAACTCAGTATTAGTAAACCAAATACAACAATTTATCACAACCAAGTTGGATTTAATCCAAAAATGTTAGTTTGATATTTGCATAAGGAAAAAAAATCAATAGGCTCCAAAAAATTTGCTAGAATTCAATATCTGCTCATAATTAAAAACAAAACAAAACAAAACACAGCAAATTATAAATAGAAGTCAACTTCATTGTTTTCATTAGAAAGCTAAGGACAAAAAAGGTAGAAAGTACAATTCTTGAAAGAAAGCAAGCTGTGCTTCTAGATATCAAGACTCAGAGAGACCAAGATGGCAGAACAGGGAGGGAGCTTACTGCTCTAGTCTAGGGGAAGATAGTTTTTAAAAAAAAATGTGAAGAGAGTACAATTTCAGGGAAGAGTTAGGGAAAAAACAGCACAGGAAATTCCATGTACATTAGAGGAACACTGTGGATCTACGTAGAGGGTGTGGACACACACAACTCCAGACCTTAGCAGCCAAGAGCCTCAGCACCAGCTTGGAGAGAGAGGTGAGGCCAGACTGCAGCAGCCCAAGCCACTGGCAATAAAGCTGCGGGAAGAGCATGGCATGAGTCTGGCTTGGAGCCCTGGTGGAGGACAATATACCTGCCAACCTAGATGGAAAAAAATGGGGGCCATGTTTCTGTCAACTCGACCACCTGGCACTGGCATCCTGTAACTAGCTGACAAGGGGCGGGTGCCATTTTGTACATACGTAACAGCTGTCCCCCCTGGTTTCCACATGCCCAGTAACCAGCCAAGAGGAGATGCCTAAGTCTGGCTGGAGGAACTGACAGGGACTGGATGCTTGTGACTGTGCGAGCCTTGTGTGCTGGGACTGTGAAAACACTGTGGCTGTGTGGGAGGACAAAGGGTGTGGCTGGGTCTTCGGGCAGTCACTGTGGGTGGCTCCACACATTCAGGGCTCTCTAATTGCCTGGGGAGGATCATTGCTGCAGCACCTGTGTTCACACTGAGTACTACACAGATCCTATTTGTGGTACTTGTGGCAGCATGAATGAATATTATACCCACTGGGGTTGGGGACCAGGCATTGGTCTCCTTGGAGGAGGGGAGGTGAGCGTGAGAATACACCAACACATGAGAACAAACCTCCCATCTGATTTAAAAGAGAGAGAGAGAGATTTACCAAGCCCAACTTGGGTATCATCTTGGGCAACTCCCCACACCCTGGAGCACTGAACAGAGCTCCCTGACCCCACCCTGCACACGCCTCTGGGTATTCACTGAAAGAGCAGACACTCCACTAATCCGCAGAGGCAGATTCCAAAGATAAAAGCCATCACAAGGAAAAACTAAAAAACAACATGTATTATCACAAATACCTAATAATAAATGCAGCAACTCAAGAAACAAGAGCAAGGAAGACGGTATGATGTCCCCAAAAGAACACAACACATCAATACTAGAATGTGAGGATGAATCAACTGATGAAAGGCCAGAAACAGAATTCAAAAATTGATCACAGGATTACTTAGAAGTAATCAGAACCAAATTCATGAACTAAAGAAATCTGTACATGACATAAATGAAAATGTTTCCCATGAAACTGAGATTTCAAAGAGAAATCAAAACCAAATACTTGAAATGAATAACTCAATAGAATAAATAAAAAATACGGTAGAAAGCAGTGGATCACAGAAGAAATCAAAAGAGAAATCATGAAACTGTTGAAGAACAGGGGTTTTTTTTTTATACTATTTGCTGAACTTTTTACTTAGTATAGAGTTAATCTTCTGTTTATGAAGTTAATTGAAAATAGACTTTAGTAAAAAATAAGAATGAGAATAGGAGAGGAAAGAAGAAAGGTGGGAGAGCAGGTGGGAGGGTGGTTATGGTGGGAAGAATCACTATGTTCCTAAAGTCATATTTATGAAATGCATGAAGTTTGTACACCTTAAATAAAAGGTTCCTGGGGAGAAAAATGACTCAGTCTTAAACTACAGCCATTAAGACAGTTTGGTGCTAACATAATGATAGACAAACTGACCAATATAACAAAACAAATTCCAAAAAACCTATATCTAAATGGTGTTTGATTTGTGGCAAAGCAAGCAACGTAGATTATTGGAGGAAAATGCTAAGAAAATGGAATATCCCTGTAGGAAAAAATGGAGGATTGCACATGCAATCTGTCTGTCTGTTTCTCCCTCTCTCTCTCTATCTCTCTCTTTCATCTCTTTTCTCTCTTGACAAAAAAAAAAGGGGGGGGGGGCCAGTGTTGTGGTATAGTAGGCTAAGCTAATGCTTGTGGCGCCAGCATGCATATCAGAGTGCTGATCCAAGTTTCAGGTGCTCTGCTTCCATTTAGATTCCTGCGAATGTGCCTGGGAAAGCAGTGAATGATAGTCCAAATACGTGGGTCCCTGCTAGCATGTGGGAGACCCAGATGGAGTCCTGAGCTCCTGGCTTCAGCCTCTACCAGCCTCAGCCATTACAACCATTTGGGGAGTGAACCAGCAAATGGAAGACCTCATTCTCTCTGTCTCTCTCTTCTCCCTTCCCCTATCCTCACCCCCAACACCCTACTTGTCAAATAAATAAATAAATAAATCTTTTTAAAAATAAAAGCTTCTAAAATATAGGAAAATATCTTCATGCTATGGGCAGTTATCCAAAACAGGATATCAAAAGTACTAATGATAAAAGAAAAGACTTGATAAACTGTCTATATTTCAAAGACACAATTAGGAGAGGAAAAAAGGCAACCAATGCACACAACCAAAGAGGCACACACATCATCTCATAAAGAGATCAAACAAATCAACAACAAAAAAAAGCAACTCAATAGGGAAAGAAAAAAAATAAAAGTGGGCAAGACACCTGGTCAGAACACAAAAGACGGCTAATGAGTCAGAAAACATGATAAAGTGCTGAATTTCATTAGTAATCAAATTAAAACCACAAGTACTACTGCACTACTCATCAGAATGGCCAAAATGAAAAGCACTCTTAATTTGATGTGCAGCTCAAGATGCGGAACATGTGGAACTCACACATTGCTGGTGGAAACATAAAGTTACACAACCGCTTCAGAAAACTTATGATTTCCAGCACAGTTAAATATACACCTACTCAATGGCCCAGTAATTCTTCTTGAATATACACCCAAGAAAGATGAATACAGGTGTCTATCAAAAGACAGGTACAAAATATACTTTGCAGCTTTATTCATAAAGCACCAAACTAGGTACAACCCAGATGTCTATCAATAGAACAGTACGTGTGCATGTATATTTATGCATGTGTGCATGTATGTGTGTATTCACACTGGCACACTACATAGTAATAAAACATTCAAAGAACTAATACATGGAACAACATGGATGAACACAAATACAAGTGGGAGAATCCACAGACAAAAGGACACATACTGTTTAATATCTTTACATTAACTACAAAAATACTCAGTTATACCACAGAGTGAGAACTGACATGGTTGAAGTTAGACTAAGTTATCTTTGGAGAAGAGCAGAGTAGGGTCCAGGATGGGGCAGAAGAAGGATTTCTAGGAATCTGCCATTTCTTGACAAGGTACCGGTAGCTCTGTGATGTCTGCTCTGTGACAACCCATTGAACTGTACAAATATTTTCTGTTGACTTTTATTTATGAAATACTTTATAATAAGAAAAGTTCAAACACAAAAACCAGCACTATAAGAAGATTGCAAATTTATGCAAATCACAATCTGAGACCCAATTCACCTCTTTAGCTCTCTCCAGGATGAGCCTCTGAAGCAATGGCAGGCAAACCACACACAGTCCAAGAGGAGCCACTCCTGGCATATAGACCAGGTTCATGCATTTGAGAAAATCTTGGTGACATCCTGGCATTCTCCAAACTAAAAGGTGGTGCTGTTTAGAACAGAGAATTCACAGGAGAAACCTCTTCCCTTTCACATTTCTTGTCTCAGGAAGGACAGAGGAGCAGTCAGGCCTTCCCAAAAGCTTGGCCTACATGTAGCTGGGAGAGGTACAGCCTGAGTGTCCTAAGCTCAGTGGAGAACAGAAGAGCACACGAAAGCCGCTGTCATCAGAGACCAGTACCCAATGGTACTGGACACTCAGTGCTCAGGCTCAGGCGAGAAAGGAGCAGAAGGGGCAAAGACTCTGTCTTCCCTAGGACCCACCTGAAAAGACCTGTGCTCCAGTCTGACCTACTCACACTCTAACTGCCCTATTCTATATGCCACATGTTCCATCCAGGTCACAGGGAGGTAGGGTCACAGCCCTTTAGCTTAAGAGACTGAGACGCTAACGCACATTTGCACACAGTGAAGAACATTGCTCAGGAGTAACACGGAGCCGCGACAGAGAGCAAAGGGAAGCGTCCTGCAAATCCCCACTGTGAGACGAAGCCAGAGACACGTTCTCTTACTCCTCAAAGCTGCTTCAGCCGTTTGGAACAACAGCTAAAAATAGCATTTCAAGACAGGACAAGATGACCTAAGAGCCTCCAGCAGACACAGGCTGAAAGTTGCCTTAGTTATCCAGTGTCAGAGGCTCGCAAAGGGTCAATTAAGAACTACATTCTGGGTTGTTTCAGTGACTGGGTGGGGTGGCAGTTCCTGTGGCCTTCAGTGGGTGGGGACCAAGGATGGCTGACGTCCTGCTCTGTGCAGAATCAGGGGACACAATGGGGAATCGTCCTGTGTGCTGCCTGGCTTCTGGATGCATGGCAGATATTCAAGGAGGTGAAAGGCCTGCTTATAATTACCCAGGGCTAGACTCTGATTCCATTCTACATTTAAACGTGAACTATTTTATCCCATTTTAGAATTGTCAAGTAATGAATCATTAATACCATACAACATTGCAGTCTGCATTTCTACTAACAGCTTTCAAAGCAATTTATGGATAAGTATAAAAAGACTATTTTATGAAGACTTTTAGTATAGTAATATCTGTAAATCCAAATATCAATGTATCTTTTTATTAAAAATTAATTTTATATCTTTTTTATATTTCATTATTGCAGTATTTTTAGTTTTAAAAATACATGTCAGTGGGGCTGGTACTGTGGCGTAGGGGGTAAAGCAGCCGCCTGCAGTGCCAGCATCCCATATGGGCACCGGTTCGTGTCCTGGCTGCTCCACTTCTGTTCTAGCTCTCTCCTATGGCCTGGGAAAGCAGTAGAAGATGGCTCAAGGCCTTGGGCCCCTGCACCTGCGTGGGAGACCTGGAAGAAGCTCCTGGCTCCTGG
This sequence comes from Oryctolagus cuniculus, assembly GCF_051225735.1. Classification (NCBI taxonomy): domain Eukaryota; kingdom Metazoa; phylum Chordata; class Mammalia; order Lagomorpha; family Leporidae; genus Oryctolagus; species Oryctolagus cuniculus. The sequence continues at coordinate 15,271,972 of NC_142881.1, forward strand.
CTTCGAATAGGTGCAGCTCCAGCCATTGTGGCCAATTGGCAAGCAAACCAGAAGATGAAAGACACTCCTCCCTCCCTCCCTCTCTCCCTCTCTCCCTCCCTCCCTCCCTTTCCCTCTCTCTCTCTCTCTGCCTTTCCTTCTCTTTCTGTGTAAGTCTGACTTTCAAATAAATAAATAAATCTTAAAAAAATACATGTGAGCAGGTGAGAGATCCCTGAATTTTACTGTGGGAAAGTAGAGGTGGAATATTAGATACTGGTCATAGGAAAGATGTTTGCTGTGGCACTTTAGAAGATACTTGGGATGCCTGTATTACACAGCAGGGCGCCTGGCCTGAATCCTACCTTCCAATTATGCTTTCCTAACTATGCACACCTTGGGAAGCAGCAGGAGATGATTTAATAATTTGGGTCGCTGCCTCCCACATGGAAGAACCACACTCAGTTCCAGGCTCCTGACTTTGGCCCGGCCCAGTCCTGGCTGTTCGGAGCATTTGGGAAATGAACCAGCAAATGGCAGATCTTCTGACTCTCTGTCTTTCAAATAAAATAAACAGATAAATATATTTTAAAAGCCTTCTAGTTATATTTGGGTTTCAATTAAGTGAGGGTCCATTATTATTTACTAATAATAACTTCAAGGATAATTCAACATCTGTATTTTAAAGGAATTGAAATAAATCAGTGCTTTTTCTTTTTACTATGTTGCTTGATTAATCAAGCAAGATACTAAGCTACATATAAACAGAAGAAGTTAATAGGAGAAGTGAAGCTATTATTAACAAGGAAAAGATTGGTTTTACTATTGGGGCAATGTGTAATACATAATGACAATCAACACGAAAACACAGGGAGGCCAGAAACTCGACTACCTACAGCTAAATTACAAAAGATGACATTAAGCATGGGGGAAAACCAGAAAGCCTACAAATAATTCACAACTGGTGACAAAATAATGCAGGTGAACTGACTTACAAAACTGCAACTGCTACATTATAAATAGCATAAGCTCTGTCAGAGTTGCTAGGAGACCATTTCATTCCTCCATCCTTTCCCAAAGTAGTGAATGGTAAAAAATGAAGGTGGGCCCCAGTGACTTCCGCTTTACTTCCAGAGAAACAGCTTTTTTTACCCCAAAAGCATGAGACCATCATGAGTTTTAAGCAATAACTAAACCTGGCACATTTACTTCAACAGCTGAAAAGTAATTGTTTAAAAACAAAACTGGGCCAGCACTGTGGCACAGCAGGTTAAGCTGTCATTTGCAATGCAGTCTTCCCATGTCAGCCAGAGTCCCAGGGGCTCTGCTCCTGACCCAGCTCCCTGCTAACGCACCAAGGAAGGCAGAAAAAAACAGCCCAAGTACTTGGGCCGCTGCTACCCACATGAGACCGGGATAGAATTCTTGGCTCTTGACTTTGGCCTGGCCCAGATCTGACTGTTTCAGCCATTTGGGGAGTAAAGCAGCAGATGGATGATCTGTTTCTTCCCCTCTCTTTCAAATAAATAAATAAACCTTTAAAAAATTTAAAAATGGCAAGAAACAGGCAAAATCTAACTAGTGCTGCTTTGTCTCATTTTCTAGGGAAAATATCCTAAATATTGGTTACAAAAGAACAATTCTTAACATTAAAGAAACTTATTCTAAGAAAAGAAACAATCATAAATCTTTATTCATAAACTCATACCAAGTAAGCAACACTGTGATAAACAAGTTGCAGTCTTCTTAAAGAAATTACTTAGAAATAAAATCAGTGATACTGTCAGGCAAGAATTTGGTTTTAAAATTTTGCATTCACAGAAGCTTTCTTTAAATGTTAAAAAAGAAAGACTATGTTAAACGAACTTCTTACCGTAAGGTTTTACTTCTGTTATTTTCCCTGTAGAATCTAAGGTGTCAGTGGCTCTCCCCAGTTCTCCAACAGCAACATACCTCTACAAGAAGAGAAACAGGGGACAAAAATGGGCCACGAGGTAAAGAAAAACAGTCACGCTTGTTTATACAGATCTTTACAAGTTGATATAAAATTTTATGACCACCCTGACACAAAATGAAGGTGAACATATCAGTTTGTTAGTTTCTGATATGTGGGAAGCACTTGTGTAAATGGAAAAACATGCACAAACTTCTCACACCAGCCAACATGAGAAAGAAAAATCTGATTTTGTTGGTAATTATGGTTTATAAACATACTGCTATTGGAAACAAATTCCTAAAACCACTTTTATGATATCTCATTTTTAAGAAAAATTTTCAGATATACTCAAGAGTACTGAGAATAGTACCATAAACTCTGATAACATTCAGTAATTTTACCACACACACAATTAAAATCAATTTTAAATAAGACAATCTTTTACTTTTTATATGAAATACTAAGACAAATCTTAGTAACTAGATCACAAATTTAAACAAGAGCTTATATGAGAAAATGAGTTAAACTCATATAGCAGAAGTAATGCACTTGACAATTAAATATATTTTCTTAATAAAGAGAAATTGATATTTAAGTTCTCTGAAAGGAAAGAAGTCCCTTCAAAGAATCGACCATTAGTCATTCTGGTTCTCATGTGGTAGGGCACACTTGTAGGTCATATTCTTCACTCTCTTAGCCAAATTCAAATTTTATTTGGTGCATCCCATGTAGCAAGAAAAGTGCAAGGACTATTATTCCCACTAAAAATAATCTGGATTTACCTGAACATTTTTTATTAAAATTTTTCATTTTTTATTTACTTGAAATGCAGAGTTACAGAGAGAACAGAGACACACAGAGAGAGAAATCTTCCATCAGCTGGTTCACCCCTAAAATGGCTATAATGGCTGGGGCTGAACCAGGCCAAAGCCAGGAGTGCAGAGCTTCTTCCAGATCTCCCATATGGGTGCAGGGGCCTAAGCACTTGTGCCATCTCCCTGGATCAGAAGTGGAACAGTCGGGTCATGAACCGGCGCCCAATGGGATGCCAGTGTCACAGATGGAGGCTTAACCTGCTATGCCACAATGCTGGCCAAATCTGAGCATCTTTAAAAAGAAGGCGCAAAGCATTTTGCAGAAATATAAGCTTATTAACAAAAAATATTATGCTAGTGAAGGGGCTTGAGACAGAATGTCAAAAGATATTAAAACTCCAAAATCCCATAAATGTGCTGATTTTATAGCAGCTTAAGGCACTTTGTTGAAATAATCTTCATATTATATAGCTTATTTATTTTTTTAATTTGAAAAGCAGTGTTAATGAGAGAAGGAGAAACCGAGAGAGTAAGCTTTTCCACCTGCTGGTTCAGTCCCCAAACGGCCACAACAGCCGGGGCTGGGCTAGGCTGAAGCCAGGAGCCAGGAGTTTCATCCGGGTCTCCCATGTGGGTGGCAGAGGCTCAAGCATGTGAGCCATCTTCTGCTGCCTTCCCAGACACCTCAGCAGGGACACATCAGAAGTAGAGAAGCCATGGCCGGCGCTGCAGCTCACTAGGCTAATCCTCTGCCTGCAGCGCCGGCACACGGGGTTCTAGTCCCGGTTAGAGCACCGGATTCTGTCCCGGTTGCCCCTCTTCCAGTCCAGCTCTCTGCTGTGGCCTGGGAAGGCAGTGGAGGATGGCCCAAGTTCTTGGACCCACATGGGAGACCATGAGGAAGCACCTGGCTCCTGGCTTCGGATCGGCACAGCGTGCCGGCCGTAGCAACCATTTGGGGGGTGAACCAATGGAAGGAAGACCTTTCTCTCTGTCTCACTCTCTCACTGTCTAACTCTGCCTGTCAAAAAAAAAAAAAAAAAAAAAAAAAAAAGTAGAGCAGCCAGGACTCAAACCAGCACCTATATGGGATGCCGGCACTGGAGGAGGTGGTTTAACCTGTTGCATCACAATGCCAGCTCCAGTGCCAGCCCCAGGATATTAGCTTTTTTCTTTCTACAAATGCAGTATGGGAGGATATGTTCCAATGCATTTAAATTAATTTTTAAAATCTCATTAGTGTTGACAAAATTTAGTATAACTCAATATGCAGTCTTATTACCTCAGATGCCCTACTCAAGCTCCTATATTTTGAACAATCAAACTAGAGCAAGCTGCCCATGGGGAGAAATACATAGCACAAAGGGTAAGAACCCAGGCTCAAAATCAAACTGACTGAGTTTGAAGTCTGACTCCATCACAGTTGGTTAAATAAACTGAGTTAGTTTTTCCCACTCAAGCATCATTTCCTTCTCTGAAAATAAGGAAAATAAAAGTACCATATGAGAAGAAGCAAAGAATTTAGAACAATATCTGATCCTACTAAAGGGCAGCTAATACTACTACTGCACCATTATTAGTATTATTACTCTTAGAAGAAGATGACACAGACTGATTCACAGCAGTAGTGGTCAGAGTGACCCATCCGGATACAGTGAGTTCCCATAAGAAATCGTAAAGCAACAAAATGCTGATTTTTGCAGTAAGAGTCTGTCTAGTTGCCTAAGAAAACAATACAACCTTGTATATTATGCCTTGAATTTCTTTGCACCATTCTGCTATGTAACAATATTGAACTAGGAGGCTCACGGGCTTGCCAAGTACAGGATGCTCATTCTGGTCTCCAGATGACGGCTGTTCTGTACCTTGGCACAAGCATGTTCCCTAGCCTGAGCTCCCTCTCTTCCTTCAGGACCAGACCTCAGTCATCTTTCAAAGCCACCCAGCTACTATCACCCACCCTTCCAGCATGGCTCAATATACATTTCCTACATAGAAAGAATGAAGCCTACATCAAATCCACAAATTCAATCATTTTTCTATGAGTGTACAAAGTATCCTCCTAGGTGTTTATGAGATAAGCAGTAGAGTGCTAGGTCTCTGAGAGGTAAGGAGGTAAGACATCAATAAAGCCAACGACCACGGAGGGTAATGATGAGAATGGCAATAACAGACGATAATGGCTGCTCCCAATGGTTAACCTTAATCATCTCTAACACCAAACTGTTTCGTACACAATCATCTATAGATTATAGATGATCATGATTTTTCCAAGTATATTTAATCTTTGATCCTTACCTTTCCAAATGATAAACTCTGTTAGTGAGGATTTTGCATTGTCCCCTTACTGGATGGAAACACAGTAGCAGCTTAATAAAGAGTTACTGATAGGATTATACACATGAAGAGGCAGTTCCCGCACATGCAATTCTTTGTATTTCACCATGCTTACGGACATCTAGATTATACCTGCCAATACTCAAATCTTCACATTTACACTGCATCTGGCTACATGCTGGATTCTTTTTTGGGAGGGTAAGAGCTAAACCAGCAGTTCTCAAACATTTTGGTTCCAGAACACCTAGAGACAGAAAACGTATTATGAAACTCTGTCTATCTGTTCACATTTATTGTATTAGGAATTAAAACTAAGGAGCTGGCACTGTGGCACAGCAGGTTGAGACCCCGCCTGCTGTGCCAGCATCCCATATGGACACTGGTTAGAGTTGCCTGCTCCACTTCTGATCTAGCTCCCTGCTAAAACACCTGGGAAAGCAGCAGAAGATGGCCCAAGTGCTTGGACCCCTGCACCCACTTTAAGAAGCTCCTGGCTCCTGGTTTTGGCCTGGCTCAGTCCTGGCTGTTGCACCCATTTGGAGGATGAAACAACAGATCAAAGATTCTCTCTCTCTCTCCACCCCTACCCTCCCCCCATGTGTGTGTGTGTGTGTGTGCGTGCACCATTGCTTCTGCCTCTCAAATACATAACTCTTTTTTTAAAAAAAGAAGTTTTAACTGAAAATTGTCTGAACACACTAATACCCATGCACACATTCCATTAGCACTAAGAGCAATAATACTGACCATCTGGTAGCTGTTGAAAAACTCCCCTGAATAGATGTCAGATTGCAGGTAAAAAAGGCAAAACTGAAAATAATTTTGGCTTTTATTTTCCAAGATATCGGCTAGGGAGGGAGCTTACTGCTCTAGCCTAGAAAATAGCTAAAAAAAAATGTGGAGAGACTGCAATCACAGGGAAGGGTCAGGGAGAAAATGGCAGAGGAAACTGCACACAAATTGGGGGGACACTGTGGACCTAGATGGAGGGTGTAGACGCCCCCAGTTCAGGACCCCAGCAGCCATGAGCCTCAGCATCAGCCCCTCAGTGAGGAGAGACCAGAATGCAGCAGCCCAGACCACTGACGACGAAGCTGAGGGAAGAGCCTGGCCCGGATTGGAGCCTTGTGGGGGACAATATATCTGCGACCCTAAAGAAAAAAACAGGACACATTTCTCTCTCCCCACCCACCCAGCACCAGCATCCTGTAATGAGCTGAGAGAGGGCAGGGGCCATTTTGGACCTAAGTAACAGTTGTACCAGCTCCTGTCTGTGCACCAAGCAACCAGCTGAGTGGAGATGTCTGAGTGGCTGGGAGAACTGACAGGGATCTGGGTGCTCATGCCTGTGGGAGCCTTGTGTGCTGGGACTGTGAAAACGCTGTGGCTGCAGGGAAGGGCACAGGGTGTGGCTGGGTCTTTAGGCAGTCACTGTGGGCAGCTCCACATTTTCTGGGCTCCATGATTTCCTTGTGAGGGTCACTGCTACAGAATCTGTGTTCAGATCAAGAACTGGATGGATCCTTTGTGTGGTTCTCATGGCAGCATGGATGAAAACTGTACCCACTGGGGACAGCACCCAGGCATTGGTCTCCTTGGAGGAGAAGAGGTGAGCGTGAGAATACACCAACAGAGCAGAACAAACCTCTCTTCTGATTAAAAAAAAACGATGTACCAAGCCCAACTTCGGTGTCATCTTGGGCAACTCCCCACACCCTGGAGCACTGAACAGAACTCCCTGACCCCACTCAGCACATGCCTCTGGGTATTCACTGAAAGAGCAGACACCCCACTAATCCACAGAGGCAGATTCCAAAGATCAAAGCCATCACAAGGAGAAATAAAAAAAAAAAAAACATGTATCATCCCAAATACCTAATAGTAAATGCAGCAATTCAAGAAACAAGAACAAGGAAGACAACATGATGCCCCCAAAAGAACACAACTCATCAATACTAGAATGTGAGGATGAAGAGACTGACAAAAATGCCAGAAACAGAATTCAAAAAATTGATCATAGGATTACTTAGAAGCAATAAGAAGCGAATTCATGAACTAAAGAAATCTGTACATGACATGAAGGAAAATGTTTCCCATGAAATTGAGATTTCAAAGAGAAATCAAAACCAAATATTAGAAATGAATAATTCAATAGAACAAATAAAAAATATGGTAGAAAGCTTTAATTACAGACTCAAGGAGGAGGATGGGGAGAAGAGGGAGAGGGAGAAGGAGAAGAAGGAAAAGGAGAGGAGAAGAAGAAGGATAAAGAAGAAAGAGGAGAAAGAAGAAAGAGGAGAAAGAAGAAAGAGGAGAAAGAAGAAAGAGGAGAAAGAAGAAAGAGGAAGGAGGAGATGAAAGGAGGAGGAAGGTGGAAGAAGATGAGGAAGAGGAGGAGGAGGAAGAAGATTAGAAAACTAAAAAACAGTGTTGGAGATTTATGGGATACTATCAAATGACCCGACATACAGGTCTGAAGAGTTCCTGAAGGCGTGAAAAGGCAAAATGGATTAGAAGGCCTTTTAAGTTAAATAATTACACAAAACTTCCATAATTTGGAAAAAGAAAGGGACATCCAAGTACAGGAGGCACACAGAATTCCTAATAGACATGACCAGAGAAGATCCTCACCATGACACAGTGTAGTCAAACTCTCCACAGTAAAACATGAAGAAAAGATACTAAAATGTGAATGAGACAAACGCCAGATTACTTTCAGAGGATCTTCAATTAGACTCACAGCTGACTTCTCATCAGAAACCCTACAGGCTAGAAAAGATGGTGAGATATATTCCAAGTCTTGAGAGAAAAAAAAAAAACTATCAACTCAGAATACTATATCCTGCAAAGCTCTCATTTATGTATAAAGGTGAAATAAAGACCTTCCATAACAAGCAGAAATTGAAAGAATTTGTCACCACTCATCCAGCCTTACCAAAGATGCTTAAGGATGTGCTACACACAGAAACATGGTCATCACTATGAAAGAAGGTGAAAGCAGAAAGTCTCCCAGTAAAAGTACAAAGGAAATCCAAAGTAAACAATAGGAATATTAATGGAAAAATAGCAGGGCCAAGTCCCTACTTACCAGTAGGCACCTTGAATGCAAATGGCCTCAACTCTCCAGTTAAAAAATACAAACTGGGGGTGGGGGTCCCAAGTTGGTGGTAAAGCAATGAAGATCCAAGACATGCAGGGCAAAATAGATAGTTAAAAAGGAGAGATGATACATGCTGGAGATAGAGCCAAGGGAAATTTGTGATGGGAAGACCAGGAGACCAACAGAGACTGGGCAGGTCCATACCGAAAAAGCAAATAAGAAAGGGAAGTGGTGGAGACTCGGACCTGGAAGGTTGGCACCAGTCCCCAGTGAACCACGTGAGACGGAAATCGTGGGTCCACAGAGCTGCAAATAGCAGTGGGAGGGAGAGTTTGGTGAACTGCTTTTGAAGTTCCAGGCGGGGAAAAAAGAGAAGGTACAGAGGAACAGAGAGGTCCGGCATCCCCTCCCACCTCCTTTCCCCCTTCCCTCCCAGACCTGCAGCAGGCTGTGAGAAGCCATTTTGTTGGTTTACATATTTGAACCTAAGCAGGGGACTGCTGTCTTTCCCTCCTGTGCACACAGCCATCAATTGCCAGAGCCAACTGAACAGAACCCCCACTCAGGAATGAGGACCACAACATTTCAGAAGAATTTCTTCCCCACTGTGGGGAGCAACTGGGAGCAACTCGGACTAGACTAAGTTACTGGAATTAAGACTTATTCTATGCATCTGCTTTCCCACAATATGGCGCTGAGAAGGGAAACAGCTTCTACACAGCTGCCTCCAGTTCAACCAATAAACTGTGGGACCTGCTCCTGATTGGAGGAGAGCAGCGTACTTGGCGTGTGGGTAGCAGAGTTGGGATTGGTGGAAGAGGACTATAAAGGAGGAGAGAGATGGCATGCACAAGGAACATCTAAGGGGAACATCTAGCTGAAGGAACACCTGTGCAGCCCCCGAGAAAGCCGGCCGGCGGTGTGCCGCTCCCCTGCGGAAGTGGGGAATGTGGCCAGGGGGAACTGCCCTTCCACGGAGGTGGAAGGGATAGTAGCCAACCCAGGAAGAACCAGCAGCAAACCCAGGGAGGGCCGAGCAGACGAAAGAGCAGCGCAGGGTCTTGTGTCGTTCCCCCACGAAGACGGGGAGCGACATAATGGTGCCGTGACTCGGATATGAAGCCTAGGCAGGGCTTAGTGTCGTTCCTCCACGAAGGGGGGAGCGACATAATGGTGCCGTGACTCGGATATGAAGCCTAGGCAGGGCTTAGTGTCGTTCCTCCACGAAGAGGGGGAGCGACATAATGGTGCCGTGACTCGGATATGAAGCCTAGGCAGGGTTTAGTGTCGTTCCTCCACGAAGAGGGGGAGCGACACCCACCACGCAAGCTGTACAAGAAGTCCTGAATATTAAAAACTTGAGCCTGCTACATCCACCATTGAGAAGTGAGCCAGGCTCCAGTAGGCAGGGCTCCATTCCTCTACTTGAAAAGCACAGACACATAGAATCTCCTAACAGAAGGAAACCTCACCACAAGAAACACTCCACAGATTAGACGTGCAGTTCATTAAGCAGGGTGATACAACCCTGAACACATCAGAGAATAACACCGGGGCATCCCACAACTGTGAGGAAACTGTGGGTCACACCAACAAAAGGAAAGAAGCTCCTCTGACCAAAAAACTAGAGGAAAGCTATAAAGCCCCATGGGGGCCTGACATTGGATACCTCCTCCACCCTGAAATACTGAACAGAGCACCCAGGCCACATCCAGCATGCATTTCTTGGAACTCACTAAAAGTATAGATGTCCCACAAGACACAAATTAAAGAGAAAAGCAACCAGACAAAAAAAAAGAAAAAGAAAAAATACACAAATGTCAAAAAACAAAGGAAAAACCCTAAATAAGAATAAGGAAGACATTATGAGCCCCCCAAAGGAACACTACAACTTTATAATAATAGAAGGTGAAGGCCGGCGCCGCGGCTCACTAGGCTAATCCTCCGCCTTGCGGCGCCAGCACACCGGGTTCTAGTCCTGGTCGGGGTGCCGGATTCTGTCCCGGTTGCCCCTCTTCCAGGCCAGCTCTCTGCTGTGGCCAGGGAGTGCAGTGGAGGATGGCCCAAGTGCTTGGGCCCTGCACCCCATGGGAGACCAGGAGAAGCACCTGGCTCCTGCCATTGGATCAGCGCAGTGCGCTGGCCACAGTGCGGCGGCCGCGGTGGCCATTGGCAGGTGAACCAACGGCAAAAGGAAGACCTTTCTCTCTGTCTCTCTCTCTCACTGTCCACTCTGCCTGTCAAAACAAAAAACAAAAAACAAAACAAAAAAAACAACAACAACAAAAAAAAAGGTGAAGATGAAGAGATCAAGGATATGCCAGAAACAGAATTCAGAAAATTATCAGATTACTTAGAAGTAAGCAGAAGAAAATCCACGATGTAAATAGAATGTTCACCCAAGAAATTGAGATACTAAATAGAAGTCAGAATGAAATACTAGAAATTAAGAATTCAATAGATCAAATTTAAAAATGCAGTGGAAAGCCTTAACAACAGAACAGGTGAGACGGAAGAAAGAATATCAGAACTAGAAAACAAATTTCTGGAAATATTATAGTCAGACCAAAAAAAGAAGACATTAGAAAATTAAAAAACACAGTTGGAGAACTACAAGATACTATCAAATGACCCAACATATGGATCCTAGGAGTTCTGGAAGGCATAGAAAGACAGGAAGGATTAGAAAGCTTTGTTAATGAAATAATAACAGAAAACTTTGCCAATCAGGAGAAAGAGACAGCCAAGTACAGGAAGTACACAGAAGTCCCAACAGACACGACCAGAAAAGATCTTCACCGTGATGCACTGCAGTAAAACTCTCCACAGCAAAACATAAAGAAAAGATCTTAAAATGTGCATGTGAGAAATGCCAAATCACATTCAGAGGAACTTCAATTAGACTCACCGAAGAATTCCTACCAGAAATCTTACAGGAAAGGAGAGAATGGCAAGATATATTCTAAGTCCTAAGAGAAAAAAACAGTAAACCAAAAATACTGTGTGGTGGAATGAGAAGGCCATGCCAAGATAGCCGCTGGCAATGGAAACTGCCTGCCAACAGGCTGTGATTGGATGGCTTTGGAAACCACATGACAATGGGGCCTGACTTCCAATCCAGCTCTCTGCTGTGACATGGGAAGCAGGAGAAGATGGCCCAAGTCCTGGAGACCCTGCACTCACTTTGGGAACCGCGAAGAAGCACTTGGCTTCTGGCTTCAGATCAGCGCCATTTGGGAAGTGAACCAATGGAAGGAAGACCTTTCTCTGTCTCTTCCTCTGTCAGTAACTCTACCTCTCAAATAAATATATTAAATCTTTAAATGCATATGTATTTAAAAAAAAGACAAGGACTGGCTGAATGGATTAAAAAAGAAAACCCATCTATTTGATGCCTACATGAAACACATCTTACCAACAAAGATGCACATAAACTGAAAGTGAAAGGATAGGAAAAGACAATCCATGCTAAAAAAACACACACACAAAAAAGCTGGTGTAGCCATCCTAATATCAGACAAAATAGACTTCAACACAAAAACTGTTAAAAGAGACAAAGAAGGACATTATATAATGATTAAGGATTCAATTCAACAGGAAGCTGTTTTGTGACCAATACAAATATATATAAACCTAATTACAGAGCACATGACTATCTAAAAGAATGTTTTTTTTTTTTTTAATTTGACAGAGTTACAGACAGAAAGAGAGAGACAGAGAGAAAGGTCTTCATTCCATTGGTTCACTCCCCATATGGCCGCTACCGCCGGAGCTACGCCAGTCAAAAGCCAGGAGCAAGGTGCTTCCTCCTGGGTCTCCCACGTGGATGCAGAGGCCCAAGATCCTGGGCCATCCTCCACTGCCCTCCCAGGCCCACAGCAGAGAGCTGGATTGGAAGAGGGGCAGCCGGGACTAGAACCGGCGCCCACATGGGACGCCGGTGCCCCAGGCGGGGGATTAACCCAGGGATTTAAAGGGAGATATAGACTGAAATACAGCAATAATGGGGTCTTCAAAACCCCACTTTCAGCAATGGACACATCAGCCAGAAAGAAAATGAACAAGGAAACAACAGACTTAATTAACACTATAAATCAAATGGACAGAACAGATAGCCACAGAGCCTTCCACCCTAAGGCCAAAGAATACACATTTTTCTCACAAGTGCATGGAACTTTCTCTAGGATTGACCACCTGCTAGGACATAAAGCAAGCCTCAGCAAATTCAAAAAAATTGAAATCATACCATGCATCTTCTCGGACCACAATGCAATGAAGCTTAATCAGCAGCTCAGGAATCTCCAGAACATATGCAAATACATGGAAACTGAACAACATGTGCCTGTATGAACAGTGGGTCATAGAAGAAATCAAAAGAGAAATAAAAAATTTCTGGAAACAAATGAAGATAACAACACAACATATCAAAACATAAGGAACACAGCAAAAGCAGCGTTCAGTGTTAAGAGGAAAGTTTATAGCAATTTGTGTCCACATCAAGAAATTGGAAAGGCACCAAATAAATGAGCTATCAATGGATCTCAAAGATCTAGAAAAACAACAGCAAACTAAACCCAAAACTAATAAGAGGAAAGAAATAATTAAAATTAGAGAAGAAATCAACAAAATTGAATAAAAAATACAAAAGATCAGCAAAACAAAGAGCTGTTTTTTGAAAAATAAACAAAATAGACACACCAATGACCCAACTAACCAAAAAAAGGAGAAAGAAGACCTAGATCAATAAAAATATAGGTGAAAAAGGAAATATAACAATAGACACCACCGAAATAAAAAGAACCATCAGAATTTAATACAAAGAGCTGTATCCACAAATCCTGAAAAAGATGCAACAGAGAAAGAAAATTATAGACCAATTTCCCTGATGAACACAGATGCAAAAATCCTTAAAAAAATTCTAGTCAATCAAACCCAAAAACATATCAGAAAGATCATTCACCCAGACCAAGTGGGACTTGTCCCTGATATGCAGGGATGGTTCAACATTTACAAATCAAGCAGTGTGACACATCACACTGACAAATTAAAGAACAAAAGCTGTATGATTATCTCAATAGATGCAGAGAAAGCATTTGTTAAAATATAATACCCTTTTATGATGATGAAAACTCTAAGCAAATTGGGTATAGAAGGAACATTTCTCAACACAATCAAGGCAATTTATGATGAACCCAAGGCCAGCATCCTATTGCATGAGAAAAAGTTGAAAACATTCCCACTGAGATCCAGAACCAGACATGCATGCTCACTCTCACTATCACTATTTAATATAGTCCTGGAAGTTTTAGCCAAAGCCATTAGGTAAGAAAAAGAAATCAAAGGGATACAAATTGGAATGAAGACTATCCCTGTTAGCAGATGATGTGATTCTATATATAGGGGATCCAAAAGACTCCACTAAGAGACTATTGGAACTCATAGAAGAGTTTGGTCAAGTGGCAGGATATAAAATCAACAAACAAAAGTAAAAAGCCTTTGTATATATAGACAATGCCATGGCTGAGAAAGGACTTCTAAGATCAATCCCATTCACAATAGCTACAAAAAAAAAAAAAAAATCAAATACCTTGGAATAAAATTAACCAAGGATGTCAAAGATCTCTATGATGAGAATCACAAAACATTAAAGAAAGAAATAGAAGAAGACACACAGAAATATTTAAAAATCTATGTTCATGGGTTGGAAGAATCAATATCATCAAAATGTCCATTTTACTGAAAGCAATTTACAGATTCAGTGAGATACCAATCAAAATACCAAGGATATCTTATCAGATATTGAAAAAAATGACACTGAAATTCATATGGAAATACAGGAGACCCTGAATAGCTAAAGCAAACTTGTACACAAAAACAAAGCTGGAGGTATCACAATACCAGATTTCAAGATATACAACAAGGCACAGTTATAATCAAAACCACCTGGTACTGGTACAAAAACAGATGGATAAACCAAAGGACAGAATAGAAATGCCAGAACCAACCAACTTAACTTTTACAAAGGAGCTAAAATAAATCTCTGGAGCAAGGACAGTCTCTTCAACAAATGGTGCTGGGAAAACTGGATCTCCACATGCAGAAGTATAAAGCAAGACCCCTACCTTACACCTTACACAAAAGTACACTCAAAATGGATTAAAGACCTAGATCTATGACCCCATACCATCAAATTATTGAAGTACATTGGGGAAACCCTGGAAGACATTGGCACAGGCAAAGAGATCTTGGAAAAGACCCCAGAGGCACAAGCAATCAAAGCCAAAATGGACAAATGGGATTTAATCAAATTGAGAAGCTTCTGCACTGCAAAAGAAACACTCAAAAAGTGAAGAGGCAACCAACAGAATGGGAGAAATTATTTGCAACTGATAAAGAATAACTAGATTATATAAAGAGATCAAGAAACTCAATAACAACAATAAAACAAATAACCTAGTTAAGAAATGGGGAAAGGACTTAAACAGGCATTTTTCAAAAGAAGAAATCCAAATGGCCAAGAGACACATGAAAAAATATTTAGGATCACCAGCTGTCAGGGAAATGCAAATCAAAACCACACTATGGTTTCACCTCACCCCAGTAAGAATGGCTTTCATACAAAAATCAACAAACAACAAATGCTGGAAAGAAGGTTGGGAGTGTGGGTAGGAGGGTAGATATGGTGGGAATAATCACTATATTCCTAAAGTTGTATTTATTAAATGCATGAAGTTTGCATTTCTTAAATAAAATGTTTCTGGGAAAAAAAAAAGAAAATTGTTTTGACTCCAACATACCCTCTAAAAGAACCTCATCTTGTGAACTGACAATGGACATCTTGGGAACTGACAACCTAAATCACAGCTGGCATATAGCTTTCTCTTGTCCTAGAATCAAATAATAATTGCCCGTCAATTCTACTCAAATGGGGCTGGCCCTGTGGCGCAGTAGGTTAATTCTCTGCCTGCAGTGCCTGCATCCCATATGGGCGCCAGTTCTAGTCCCGGTTGCTCTACTTCCAATCTAGCTCTCTGCTATGGCCTGGGAAAGCAGTAAAAGATGGCCCAAATCCTTGGGCCCCTGCACCCAGATAGAAGGCTTGGAAGAAGCACCTGGCTCCTGGCTTCGTATCGGCGCAGCTCCAGCCATTGCAGCCATTTGGGGAGTGAACCAACAGGAGGAGAACTTTCTGTCTCTCCCTCTCACTGTCTGTAACTCTACCTCTCAAGTAAAATAAATAAAATCTTTAAAAAAAAAATTCTATTCAAGTATCCACAAACCACTTGGGAAAACCCACCTGGACAATGAAGCCACCAGCTGAAACAAGGCCTCACCACCAAAAAGATATGGGATAGAAGGAAAAAAAGACAAGAATTATACATACAACTCTACCATTTAGTCCTATTTGATCTAAACTACTACATTTCATTGGCCTAAATTCAACACAGAGGCTTGGTTTTAGAGTCATTTATTCTTCCAGTCATGGACCTGTGAATTGTGGGGACTTTATTACTGTATTCATGACAATATAATTCCCCTGCAACAGAACAAATGGAGGTCCTGTAGAATTTTCCATTGAACTGTGTGCTCCTTGGGACTCAAGTTTTCTCACAGATTCTCTTCTACAGTCAAGCTCCCTGAACCCCACAGCAGGTATTAGCCAGACATCTCTAGAAGCAAATCAGCCTCTAGATGCTTAAGAAGAAAGGAAAACATTTGTTTTACAGAAAATGTACATAAGCATATCCTTCTCAACTAAGTAATTGGTTTTTTTTAATTTATTTTAATTTTTTTTAATTAGAGAGAGACAGAGAGAGGTCTTCCATCTGCTGGTTCACTCCCCAGCAATGGCTGGAGCTACACCAATCTGAAGCCAGGAGCCAGGAGCTTGCTACAGGTTTCCCACGCAGGTGCAGGGGCCCAAGGACTTGGGCCATCCTCCACTGCTTTCCCAAGCCATAGCAGACAGCTGGCTCAGAAGTGGAGCAGCTAGGTTTCGAACTGGTACCCATATGGGATGTCGGTACTGCAGGCAGTGGTTTTACCTACTATGCTACAGGCCAGCCAGCAATTGCTTTTTTAAAGTTTGATATTTTTTAATGAATGTCTGACATGTTTTTAGAATTATTTATTTATTTATTTATTTTCACTATATTTGAAAGGCAGAAATAGGGAGAGATCCTCCATCTTCTGATTCCCTTCCCCTACTGCCCACAACAGCCAGGGCTGGGCCAGACCAAAGCCAGGAACCTGGAACTCCATCTTGGTTTCTCATGGGAGGCAGGGACCCAAGTACTTAAGTCACCAACTGCTGCCTTTCAGGATGTACATTAGCAGGAAGGTGGACCTGAAGCAAAATAGCCAAGACTCAAACCAGGCAATTGGAAATGGAACATGGTGTCCCAGGATATGATTTAAACTGCTGCTGAAATCCATCCCTTCAAGGTTTGATTCTAAGATCTTGTGATTAAGTTTCACAAACAAAAAATGTGATATTATTTAGGGTATAGAAAATATACTTTAAAAACCTACCAAACTAAAAATGTATGTCTTTGGATGTCTTCATTAAGAAGGAACAGCTATTCATGGTTGGTAAGTGTAAAGCCTTCAAAATTTTCAATATAGTATTTACAAAATATATCAATATTAACAGAGCATATAAAAAAGGTACAGATTAGATGAGTCCCTGGGAAAGATATATTAGAAATGCTGAAATCCTAAAGAGCTGGCTAAGTTTCATAGGCGCATCATTCACACACTCACTTCACAGTTCTCATGACCTTAAAAATGCTTTCTTGTAGAAAGTTATTTTCACCACATTGAGGGTTGGAAACTGTATATTCCAATGATAACACTTGTTGGAGGAGGTACAAAGTTGCTGTCTGATGAAATGCTGGCTTTGTCTGCAGGTACCACTATGGTTAACCTCCACATAACTATGGGAGTAAATATTTGGATGATGCCAGTTAAGACTTTTTCTTTTTTTTTTTTTAACTTTTATTTAATAAATAGATCCACTCCCATATGTGTTGTAAAACTATTTTTAAGAACTACTATCTGTCTTTCAGTATCACTTAATGTAAGAAATCTCATTTTGTTTGACTTTAAGCTCAAAAAAATTCTCCCTTAAAGAAATGGCATTCTTTCTCTTTCTGATGAGCATCAGATTTTGCCTAGACCACAAGAAATCACAGATAGGAATAAAAAAATTATTAGCTGCATTCAAGATTTCTAACAGAGAGTAAAATTAATTTCAGGTTCATACAGGTTTGTTGTTAGGTCTGACAGACCTGGAACTCAGGAGAGAAAGAGATTTTGGGATTGGTGAAATACTTGGGAATAGTAATAACTGCTTACTGAGCTGCACACAAGGTACTTGACAGAACTTAGATGCTTTTTATACTCATATACATAATCCAAGAGTATGCAGTGAATAAATTTATTCAAGAAAAACATAATTATTGTCAGAACAAAGCTTATCATAAGACAGGAAATGGGTTCTTGTTTTGAAAATTTATTTATTTGAGAGAGAGACTCTCATTTGCTGGTTAATCCCCAAATACTTGCAATAAGCCCCAGACAAGGCTGAAACCCAGACCCTGAACTCAATCCAGGTCTCCACATGAGTGCCTGGAACCCAGTTACTTGATCTATCATTGTTGCCTTCCAGGGTCTGCCTTAGAAGGAAGCTGGAACTGGGGGAACAGATTTGGGAGTCAAACCCAGATGTGGGCATCCAGACTGGTGTCTTGAGCCTTAACCCCTAGTCCAAATGCTTGCCCTGCAATGGAAGGGAAGCCAGAAAAGAGTTGAGTGCTCGGAATGGTCTCTGGTCTACACAGATGAACGCAAAATAATCTGATGGCCTAAGGATTTTATTAAAAAGGCTAGTGGTTGGGGCCGGCACTGTGATGCAGCGGGTTAAAGCCCCAGCCAGCAGCGCCAGCATCCCATATGGGCACTGGTTCAAGTCCTAGCTGCTCCACTTCCAATCCAGCTCTCTGCTATGGCCTGGGAAAGCAGTAGGAGATGGCCCAAGTCCTTGGGCCCCTGCATCCACAAGCTCCTGGCTAATGGCTTCAGATCAGCTTAGCTCTGGCCATTGCAGCCATTTGGGAAGTGAACCAGCAGATGGAAGACCTCTCTCTGGCTCTAGGGCTCTCTGTAACTCTGTCTTTCAAATAAATAAAAAAATTTTTAAAAAAAGCTAGTGGTTGTGGTTTATGGAGTGACACTATGTTGAAAAAGATTCCAAAGATTATTTTTGATTCAGCAGGAAAAATGTTTTAAAACATGTTCAATTAGCAGTGTCTCTAGTTAGAACTGACTGGCAAGGGAAGGGTTGTATGGTAATATGACTACAATTTGAACAATGATTATGCCATCCTAGAATTAGCTATTTCTTCTGTTCTTAAAGAAACTCTACCCCACACAGACTACAAATAAAAAATCATCTGTAATAGAAAAGAAGAGAAAGAATAAACATTAGGTCAAACATTAGGTATGGGTTGAGTTAGGAGGCTGTAGCCACCAATATTTTCCTAATGAAATAGAAGGGGAAAATATTAAGAGTATATCATACGTGAGGCTGAAGTTGTTTTATGACATTTCTGCTTTTTGTTAGTCATATTTAGGCATTCACAGGGTCATGATACAAAATACATTCCACTGGGTAAGTTATCTATAAGGTCTCTAAAATCCCTTTTCATGCTTGAAAAAAAGTCTGTCAAAAAATATATATTAGCAGCTTTTCACTACTTTTGATAAAAATGCAATCTAGGGGCTGGCAGTGTGGTACAATGGGTTAAACCACCACCTGCAGTGCTAGCATCCCATATGGGGGCTGGTTTGAGTCCTGGCTGCTTGAATTACAATCCAGTTTCCTGCTAATGTGCCTGGGAAAGCAACAGAGGATGGCCCAAGTGCTTGGGCTCCTGCACCCACACGGGAGACCCAGAAGAAGCTCCAGCCTCCTGGCTTTGGCTTGGCCCAGTTCTAGCCATTGTGGCCATTTTGGGAGTGAACCAGTGGATCAAAGACCTCTCTCTCTGTCTCTTCCTCTTTCTCTCTCTGTCTCTCCCTCTCCCTCCCTCTGTAACTCTGCCTTTTAAATAAACAAAATAAATCTTTTTTAAAAATGCAATCTTCAATATACTTAAAGGTAAAATTTAAATGATTTAATTATTTCAACAAATGAATAATACCAAATTAAAAGCCTAAGAAATACAAATAGCTAATAAGACAACGATGTCTATTTTTGAAATATGAGGCACCCAAGAACTAGGTTTCTGTAACAAGATACACCTGGGATATTCTATTTACATCATAGTCACCTGAGGATCAGTATTTCAATGCATGACACTGAGTTCTCAGAGCTGAATAAAAATGGGTTGTGACAAATAAAATGTAATCCAGAGCCAATGGCATATTTACATTTTCAGTCATCCTGCTTTTGAAGATATTCCTGGAATTTCCAATAAAGCCCATCAGTAATACACGATGTGTTATATGTGTTTGAGGGGTATGAGCGAATAATGAATATTTCAATGAATTCAACCAATTCCTTGCAGTAAACATTTCTTTTGTTATTAGTATAAAGTGACTTGTTTAGTATAGAGATTTTAGGAAACAATGTGAAAAAAGCAAATTAAAATAATTCATAAACTGGTATGAAATAATCAGTTTGTACTTTAGAATTAAGAAACAAACATTAAGCAACTGGCAAAGAGCTGCATCAGACAGATTCTAACCCATGCATCAGAATTTAAGTACAATATACAAATTTACTAGGAAAGGGTCCAATGCCTTCATTCGCATAGTTTGCATTCTGTGATTTTTCAACACCAATATTTTGAAGACTGCAAAGCAAGCTATACTGAATCTTTTTATGTATCTAATGCACTAAGGTCCCTTCCAACTGAAAGATACAGTCTTTTATATCACGGGCAACTAAAAGGTGTACGTTCTCCAGAGCTTTTCATTTCAAGGAAAGTTTACTTAGACTGCTGCCACTCAAAGTGGAACCTACAGGGGCTGGCCCCGTGGCTCACTTGGTTAATGCTCTGCCTGCAGTGCCGACATCCCATATGGGCGCAGGTTCTAGTCCCAGTTGCTCCTCTTCCAGTCCAGCTCTCTGCTGTGGCCCAGGAAGGCAGTGGAGGATGGTCCAGGTGCTTGGGTCCCTGCACCCACATGGGAGACCAGGAAGAAGCACCTTGCTCCTGGCTTCAGATCAGCACAGCGCCGGCTGTAGTGGCCATTTTGGGAGTGAACCAATGGAAGGAAGACCTTTCTCTCTGTCTCTCTCACTGTTTAACTCTATCTATCAAATGAATAAAAATAAATAAATTTTTAAAAAGTGGAACCTACAGGCCAATATAAAGAATGAGAAACATTCAGAAAATGAAGGTATTTAAAAAACATATTTAACAACTTAATATTGCCATAGCATTTTAAATATGTTTTACAAAAGTCATCAATCAGCCTACAACGGACTGGAAAAAGTTTGTAAGTTTAAACACAGATTTTTTTTTTAAAGAAACAATGTAGATTGGGGCCAGTGCTGTAGCACAGCAGGTTAAAGTACCAGCCTGCAGCACCCACATTCCATATGGTTTGAGTCCTGGCTGCTCTACTTATAATCCCACTCCCTGCTGACACACCTGGGAAAGCAGTGAAGGATGGCCCAACTGCTTGGGCCCCTGCACACATTGGGGACCTGGAAGAAGCTCCTAGCTCCTGGCTTCAGATTTGCTCAACTCTGGCCGTTGCAGCCACTTGGGGAGTCAACCAGCAGATGGAAGATCTCTCTGTAACTCTTTCAAATAAATAAAATAAATCTTAAAAAAAAAAAAAAAGAATGTAGGCAAAAATCACTTTACCAACTACTTTTATTGTATTTAGAGCAAGAGGTTTAAAACAAACACAGTAGTCTAAACAAAAACAGTAGTCTAGGAATTTGTTGAAATTCTTCTCTACCTATTGACATATCTATCTTCCTCCCACAGGCATTTTCACAGGCTCTTAGCCCTATCATAACCAGTGCCAACTGCTAATAAGAATACAGAAAGGAGACTGGCATTGTGACACAGTGGGTCAAACCACCTGTGATACCAGCAGCCCTCTGCCTTTGACCCAGCTCCCTGCTAATGGTAAGGCAGCAGAGGATGGCTCAAGTACTTGGACCCCTGCTACCCAGGTGGAAGACCCTAAGGGAGTTTCAGGCTCCTGGTTTCCGCCCGGCCTAGGCCCAGCCATTATGACCATTTGGGAAGTGAACCAGCATATGGAAGATCTCTCTCTCTCTCTCTCTCTCTGTCACTCCACCTTTCAAATAATAATAATAATAAAGTCTTTTTAAAAACTACAGATATCATTCTCTCTTTTGGAGCTGAAATAGACCCTCATGGCTTTTATAAGGAAAGCTGAGAAGCCAGGGAGGGTAGTCACGCTGACATCTGACTTCTGCTTTAACGCTGCTCCCACCATGCTGGATACCTGAAGCAGTCCCCAGGCTTCCAGCTTCTCCAGCCTCCAAATAATGCCTCTTCTCTCTCTTACCAAGTGCCTGAAAAAGTGCCTTTGGGCTGAGTTAAGGCTTCTTTCACGGCTGAATAACATAATTTATCATGTTAAAATGCCTTCCAACTCATCTGTTTCTTTAAAAAACATTTTGTGACCATTGAACAAAGTGTTTTTGTTGACAAGTACACAGTTTTATTTCTATAAAAATTCCAAGGTTTAAAAAATGTGCTAATAGAGGGCCGGCGCCGCGGCTCACTAGGCTAATCCTCCGCCTAGCGCCGCCGGCACACCGGGTTCTAGTCCCGGTTGGGGCGCCGGATTCTGTCCCGGTTGCCCCTCTTCCAGGCCAGCTCTCTGCTGTGGCCAGGGAGTGCAGTGGAGGATGGCCCAGGTGCTTGGGCCCTGCACCCCATGGGAGACCAGGAAAAGCACCTGGCTCCTGGCTCCTGCCATCGGATCAGCGCGGTGCGCCGGCCACAGTGCGCTGGCCGCGGCGGCCATTGGAGGGTGAACCAACGGCAAAAGGAAGACCTTTCTCTCTGTCTCTCTCTCTCACTGTCCACTCTGCCTGTCAAAAAAAAAAAAAAAAAATGTGCTAATAGAATTTATGATCTGTAAGTTCCCTTTCGCCTAAGAAATATTAAGAAATCTAATTTTTTAAAAGTATAAGTACCAGAATTATTGCTTAAGTCTCATTTGTTTTCCAGTGAAGAATTTCCAACTTAAAATCCAATATTCTGAATCCTGACATCATGTGTGTAGACACTGTGATTAATACTCAGGGATGACATTCATTCATGCAACTTACAGTTTATTTCATAATTAATAAAATTCAACACATAGGTCACTAAGAAAAACATTAAAGAAAAATAGAACTATTTCAATATTCTTACCTTGGACTCTGTCAACATACTGGTCAACATTTTTGTTCCCCTTCCAATTCCAACCACTACAAATCAAAGAAAGAAAGATTATGACATTCTATTCTGAAAACTAGAGTGGGTATTTAGCCACATCCCACATTGGAGTGTCTTAGTTCAGTGGCCCCAGCTCCTGACCCCAGCTTCCTACCAATGCAGACCCTAGATGAAAGGAATGATGGCTCAAGTAACTGGGTTCCTGTCACCCAGGTAGGAGACATGGATTGAGCTGCCAACTCCTGGCTCTGACCCCAGTCCTGCCCAAGCTGTGCAGGCATCTGGAGAGTGAACCAGCAGAAGGGAGCATTCATTCTCTCCCTGTCCTCAGCTCCCTCTTGAATAAAAATGAAATAAAATATTTACATATTTTGGTCATCCTTTCCTGGCCCCTATAATGTGAAGTTAGAAAAAGCATGTATTTACTATAACTTCAGGAAATCCTATTACTCTAATCAATTGAACTTCACAAAAAACTAAGAAATCTGGAAGAAATTCTCAAAGTATGAAACACAATAAAAATCTCACACCAGTCAATTAGATAATAAAGTTTTAGAACAATCTCAAAAGACTCACTGGAATTTTATATGGGCATCAGTGAAAAATACATGGTACAATTAACAATGTTCAAGTGGTATGATGAAGTCTTGACAGAATTCATTACTAAGCAAAGCAAAAGCCATCATCATAGCTAATGAACCATTTAAAGATGATTAGTGCTCCGCAGAATACAATTAAGAAAAGAGAAACAGAACAAATCAACCTAACACAAAGAAGAACACAGGGTAAAATGAGGGCCTGGAGAATTTATTTTAACTTGGGCCAAATATAAGCACAATAATGGCCCCCTTTCTCTTCAGTTTCAACTATTATTTATCCTTAAAACAACACATTCCCCCAGGTGAGGCTGAGAGGATTTCTTCAATTAAGAGCTGACAAATTTTTATAAGAATTGAAGCATTTATCATCATCACATACAGTGGTGTATAAGATCACAATGTAACAACCACAATTCAGAATTATAGGAGGAGACTAGAAGAAATAACTGGAAAATGAAAAATTAACAATAATATATGACATAGCAGATATTCAGTGAGCTTAACATGTATGAGATTCTAATCAAAATGCTTTCCATTCTTTATCTCATTTAATCCTTCTAACAATCCCAAAAGGTAATTACTCAAAAAGTAATCCCAATTTTATAGATGAGGAAACGCAGGCACACAGAAGTTCAGAATTTTTCCCAGCATCTCCCAACTACTAGTACATGACAGAGTTAAAATTCAAATTAAATTGTGTAGCATCAGACTCCTTTCCTTTTCATTCTCCCTGCCACCTTACTCATGGAGGCTCTCTTCCCATGGCCACCAGCCCAAGTCACTGCAAAACTGACCGTTCTACATCTCATCTCTTCCTCTTCTAATTCATAACATTCTTTTTAAATATTCATTTATTTCTTTGAAAGGCAGATTACGGAGAGAGAGGGAGAGACAGAGAGGAATCTTCCATCTGCTGGTTCACTTCCCAGATGGCTGCAATGGCCAGGGCTGGGTCAAGCCAGAAACCTGGAACTCCAAGTATGGCCATCTTCTGCTGCCTTCCCAGGTGCACTAACTAGCAGGGAGCTGGATAGGAAGTGGAGCAGTCAGGACTCAAACTGGCACTCATGGGATGCATGTGAAGCAGATGGCAACGAAGCAGGTGGCAGCTTAACCCACTGTACCACAATGCCAGCCCCTGATTCATACCATTTCTTGAGACCCCATTTTGCAGACTAGAATGCCCCCCAACAAATCTTAGTAGGAGCCAAAAGCTTCCAATAGTACCAACTCCTTAGTATTCAAAATTCATCTTTCAAAGTCTAGCTTAAGTCTCCTCTCATTCATTAAGTCTCCTCCCAACCACCTCTAACTTCTATGACACACACTCCCACTGCTCCTTTTTCTCTCAGTATTCAGACCAGTTGAATGACAAAGATCAAAACTGTCTGCCTCAGTATCCTCTAAAGGGCACAAGACTCTTCAGATGACAAGACCTATTGATACTGATCAGACAAAAACCTTGAATGATAATAAAGATTCAATGGAATTTGGCTCCATTCAACTGAATCCCCAATCAGTATTTTTTGAACAGCCACCATGCAAACAGTCCCAAGAGGAATACTTCTTGCAAAAAAAAAAAAGAAAGAAAGAAAGAAAGAAAACCAACTTTATTTTTTTTTTTTCAAAGAGCAATATTTCTACTAGGACCACAAAGAAATCTGAAAGACATTTCCTTATTTTGAAAGAGCTTATAGGCTCGGTGGGAAAATCAAATATAGAAAATCACGATGCTCAAAATTGCTGCCTGAGTTAATGAGTGACTAATGCCAAACAACACGATGCTAGTGTATGATCAAACGTCAAAATGAAGAGAAGTGGAGGGCACTGTAGGGAGGCCAAAGAATGCATCATTCAAGCATTTCCACCAGTCCCAGGTAGGTCTTGAAGGATGTATGGAACGTGAACACAGAATGGAAGCATGTTCTAAAGAAGGAAGAAACTGCACGAATTCTCAGATATAAGGATGAGCACAAGGGGTTTCCAACCAACGTTTAGGGTGTCTTAAAAGCAGATGACAAGCTTGACTGTATCATGGTAGATAAGCTGAACTGATGATGGCTCCTAAGCTAGCGAACTGATCCAGAATGATAAAATTTAAAAGATCATATCATACCCAGGGTGACTCTCTCATTTTATATCTAAGAAAAATCAAGGCCCACTGAAATTAACAGTGCAGGCAGAATTTTGGAAGAGTAATTCAGCAGTGATATGCAGAAAAATTATCTGCATTTGGGACCCAGTCAACCACAGCTTTTCAATTGAGGATATGAATACAAATTCCAGGGACAGTGTCATGAACAGAATTTTTACTTAGCTTTTTTCTCCAAAACACTCAAAATTTTATTATTTATTGTGTAAGTACTTACTGTACTTAATCTACCTGAATGTTAACAAAAACTACAGAGAATGAAGGAAGTTTTACATTAGGAGCATAAAAGAGCAAGTGTACAGGCTTCATTGCGGGAGACAGAATTTCACCTGAACCCACAAAGGTCAGCAAAATTTCTACAACTAAAGGTGACAACAGAGATGAGCAGCTTAGATGAAGAAAAAAAAAAACAAAAAACAAAAAACAAAAAAGTGGGAGAAAAACGCGTGTTCTGGTAAAGTGTGGACGACTTACAGAACAGAGTCTTCTAGGCACTATGTCATGATTACTAACTTTTTGCTAGCTCCCAAATTTCCTGTGCTCGCTCAATTGTCTTCTGTGTAAAAAATCTGGTATCTCCAAAACCTATCCAGTGTTCTACTATTCCATTCTCAAATCAGAAAGACAGAATTTGCTTATGAGAAGAGCTACTTCAAGAGAAGCAAGAGTACTATATACTTTTATTGCCAAACTTTTCTACAGTTGGAGTTCCTACTGCCATTATTACGGTTCTAACATGCTTTTGATCATCTTAGAAGATTTGTAGGTTTACAATTCTAGGAATCTATTTTAATCCAAGACAATGTTCTATTCATAAAGGTGTTCTTCACAAAATCAGTTCTAACAAAATTCTAGTTATAACATCAATGGTCTCAAATACAGAAATAAATGAATTGTTCTTTACCTACACTGACAGCATACTATTAAGTTGTTAAAAATGCTAACAGTATGAAATCTTTACTTAATGTATGCTAAACTGATCTTCTGTATATAAAGAGAATAGAAAATGAATCTTGATGTGAATGGAAGGGGAGAGGGAGTGGATAAGGAGAGGGTTGCGGGTTGGAGGGACGTTATGGGGGGAAGCCATTGTAATCCATATTCTGTACTTTGGATATTTATTCATTAAATAAATTTATTCATTAAATAAAAGTTAAAAAAATGCTAACAGTAGTTTGTAACTAACAAAAAATGCTTATAAGGCTTAAAGGACATATAAGTACACACAGTAGAGATCAACATTTTTTTTTAGAGATGAGTGCCAGCATCTCATATGGGCACCGGTTCGAGTCCCAGCTGTTCCACTTCCAGTCCAGCTCTCTGCTATGAGCTGGGAAAGCAGTAGGAGATGGCCCAAGTTTTGGGCCCCTGCACCCACGTGGGAGACACGGAGGAAGCTCCTGGCTCCTGGCTTCGGATCAGCGCAGCTTTGGCGCAGCTCTGGCCATTGTGGCCAGTTGGGGAGTGAACCAGCAGATGGAAGACCTCTCTATTTCTCTGCCTCTCCTTTTCTCTGTGTAACTCTAACTTTCAAACAAATAAATAAATCTTTAAAAAAATTGTATAGACAAAAAGCTAGAAGAGAACATAGCAAAATGTTAGCAGTGATTATTGCTAGAGGATGGAAAATGAGTAAGTCTTTTTACTTTTCAACCTTTTTGGGTGTTTTTTTAAATTTGTCCACTACTTTTTTAAGTTCTTTAGAACTTTAAAAACAATTTTAAAGTAGCATAGAGAAATTTAGTTTCCATTTTAAGTGATTCATGATGAATGGGTATACAAAGGGACTTCAAAAAAGTATGTGGGAAATTAAGATAATCTGGGGGCCAGAATTGTGGAGTGCTGGGTTAAGCCACTGGCTGCAACACCAGCATTCCATACAGGCACTGGTTCCTGTCCCAGCTGATTCACTTCCGAACCAGCTCCCTGTTAATGGCCTGGGAAAAGCAGCTGAGGATGGCCCAAGTGTTGGCCCCAGGCCATTCACATGGGAGACCCAGATGAAGCTCCTGGCTCCAGGCTTCAGCCCAGCTCAGCCCTGGCCATTGCAGCCACCTGAGGAGTGAACCAGAGGATGGAAGATCAATCTCTCTTTGTCTCTCCTTCTCTCAATGTAGCTCTGATTTTCAAATAAATAAATAAACCTCGGTGGTGTCCAGTGTGGGTGGGTGGTGGTCGGCAGGTGGGCATGGAGGAGACTCGTGCCACTAAGTTGTGGGCAGCCTTTTCTGGGAATTGTAAATAGGGGCTTGAGGCTGGGGAAGATTTGGTGGAGACAAACGGTCACTCGCTGTTGTCACCTGCAAAGCCCTGTGCAGAGGCCCTTTGGGACTAGTGGTCATTTAAGTCCTGTTTAGGTGTGCGGGGCTGATCTGACTGGCGCTCAGAGTGACTGCTCCCCTCCCTGTGACTGCTTTGACAGGGTTTACTCTGCAGGAGCAGTCCGGACAACAACCTGGATGTGGACATTTTAGCACAACTGAAATATGCTGGGTGTGTCATTAAGGAGACCCTTCGAGTGAACCCTCCTAGAACTGGAGGGTGGCTCTAAAGACCTTTGAACTCAACGTTATGTTAAGGATTCTCTCTTTGCCCCTCCTCCTCTCTTGCTGAGGCTTAAAAACCTGCCTCTGCTTCCCTGCTACTCACCGGTAGGTGTCTGGCACAGCGGTTGAGACTCCACACGGGATGCCTACATCCTATATTGGAGTTCATAAGTTTGAGTCCCGGGTCTGCTTCTGATTCTAGACTCCTGCTAATGCACGAACCCTGAGTGTTAACAGGTAATGGTGCAAGCACCTGGGTCCCTGCCACCCACATGGAGAGACAGATCGAGTTCTAAGCTCCTGACTTCACTCCCCAAATGTATGCAGCGCCAAGCACAGGGAAACCAGCACAGGGAAGGGTGACTCTCTCTTTAAATAAATAAAAATAAATAAATAAAAGTAATTTCTCATAAATTCACAAAACTGCTTTTTTTTTTTTTTTTTTTTTGACAGGGAGTGGACAGTGAGAGATAGAGAGAAAAGTCTTCCTTTTCTGTTGGTTCACCCCTCAATGGCCACTGCAACTGGCACACCACGATGATCCAAAGCCAGGAGCCAGGTGCTTCTCCTGGTCTCCCATGCGGGTGCAGGGCCCAAGCACTTGGGCCATCCTCCACTGCACTCCCTGGCCACAGCAGAGACTGGACTGGAAGGGGGGCAACCGGGACAGAATCCGGTGCCCCGACTGGGACTAGAACCAGGTGTGCCGGCGCCGCAGGCGGAGGATTAGCCTAGTGAGCCGCGGCGCCAGTCCTCAAAACTGCCACTTAACACAATAAATATCTCTTATTCTGTGACTAAATACATACAATTTTTAAAATTTTTATTTTTCATTAGAAACCATAAGTATTAGACAAAGAATTAATAAATTTGACACATAAACATACTATATCATCATAGAAGTGTCACCAAATATAAATTAAGCCCTCAAATGGAGGCCACAGTCAAAACACAGATGCACTAAAAATATTGTACAAAATTACCTTCAGGCCATGTGTGTAAGGTGTAAATGAAACATAAATGAATATCATGTTTAGACTTGGGTCTCCTCCCCAAGGTGTCTCATCACATATACACAAATATTTTAAAGTCTGAAAAAAATCAAAAGTGCTTCTAGTACCAAGCATGTCATATAAGAGATATTCAAACCATAATAATACTTACCTTAAAGGTTACACCAAGGATTAAAGCACAAACTTTATGAATGCCCTAAATCAAGGACCTCATACACAGTAAGTGTTCAATGAATACTTGCTATCATTGATTTTTTAGATGAGTCTGAAACTTTAAATTGTCAGAATTTGCCTATTCAAGTGTTCTAATTCAGGAAAGTGTATTTTCTACTGATTTTTGCTACACCGCAATTAACAATATTTTTGCCAACATGAACTAAAATCTATAGTCTAATTTTCTTGGAAAAAAATCATTTCCTTCATCAATTTTATCCTTTTCTTTTAAATAAACATGCATTTCCATTTGATAGCTCTGATAAGGTTTTGGTTTGTTTTTATCTAATTTTAGCTCTAATAAAATGGACTGGATAGGGGCTGGCGCTGTGGCACAGCGGGTTAATGCCCTGGCCTGAAGCGCTGGCATCCCATATGGGCATCGGTTCTAGTCCCAGCTGCTCCTCTTCTGATCCAGCTCTCTGCTGTGGCCTGGGAAAGCAGTGGACGATGGCCCAAGTCCTTGGGCCCCTGCACCTATGTAGGGGACCCAGAAGAAGCTCCTGGCTCCTGGCTTTGGATCGGCTCAGCTCCAGCAGTTGTGGCAAACTGGGGAGTGAACCAGTGGATGGAAGAACTCTCTCTCTCTGTCTCTCCTCTCTCTGTAACTCTTTCAAATAAATAAATAAATCTTAAAAAAAAAAAAATGGATTGGATATTATAGCACAGTATTCTAGAAAATGTAAGTCAAAACACATTAGTGTATCATGAAATCAACTTAATGGGTTCCAGATCAACATTTGTATCTTTTTTGTTGTTGTTAAATTTTTATTTATGTGGGAGAGAAAGAGACAGATTGCTCCTATCCATTGGTTCACTCCCCAAATGCATACAAACTGAGTTGAAGCTGAAAGCCAGAAATGCCATCCAGGTCTCCCGCATGAGTGGCAGGAACTCAACTGCTTGAGCCACCACTACTGGAGACAACCATTGTAAATGTGCTTCTGCTTTTCTCACTGTTGGAGAGAGGAGCATAATCAAGTGTCCCAGCCTCACAGGAGGGACAGAATGAGGAAGCAGGTTCATGGTTTCTCTGATGTCTCTTCCCTTGATGATCCAGCTGTGTATTCGTGCTATAGGACTGTCGTCAAGCTTAGCCACAAGTGTCTGCCTTAGCAGGAAGCTGAAGTCACTGGAGCCGGAGCCAGGAATCAGACCCAGGCACTCTGATGTGGGCATCTTAACCACTGGGCTCAATGCCAACCTCCAGATCAATATTTTCAAAAAATGAAATTATGTGAAATACAGAATAGCAGAGCACATGAAAGGGTAAGTAATGGTCCATAAAAGTCTGTTTCTAGCATGTGGGGAAGGAGGCAAAGGTAGTGGTGACGGGAGATAATGCCAATGTATGTATTTCTGTGACTATGGATTCAGCTACAGAAAAAGCTTCGAAAATATATCCTAGCATGTGGCGACACACTCTAGCCATCCATAAACAGAAACTTCTGAGCCTCTACCAGATGTGAAACAGAGAATAAATGATTTTTCTCCCCTCAGTCAACTGTACCAATTTTTCCTCCATAGGCATTGAGTGGCCCACTAATACATCTCTAGGAGAAAAGACTTCCTGTCAAGCACTATACGGTCGGGGCTGATGTTATGGCATAGCCAGTTAAGCTGCTGCCTGTGATGCCAGCTTCCCTTATGGGTGCAGTGCAAGTTCCAGCTGCTCCACTTCCAATCCAGCTCCTGCTAATGCGCTTGGGAAGGCAGTGGATGATGGCCCAAGTCCTTGGCCCCCTGCCACCCACATGGGAGACCCAGATGGAATTCCAGGCTCCAGGCTTCAGCCTGGCCCAGCCCCAGCTGACCATTTTGGGGAGTGAGCCAGCAGATGGAGGATATCTCTGTCTCTCTGAAACTATGCCTTTCAAATAAATAAATAAATCTTAAAAAAAAAAAAAAAAAAAAGAATGAACTATATGGTTCACTTTCTCAAGACAGCTGGACTCAGAAATGAGTTTAGACCGATGCAGAACAGATGCAAGCAATCCCCAAGATCAGTCCTTGTTCAAAGAATCACATGTGGCTAAGCTTGACGACAGTCCTATAGCACGAATACACAGCTGGATCATCAAGGGAAGAGACATCAGAGAAACCATGAACCTGCTTCCTCATTCTGTCCCTCCTGTGAGGCTGGGACACTTGAATATGCTCCTCTCTCCAACAGTGAGAAAAGCAGAAGCACATTTACAATGGTTATCTCCAGGAAGCTCATCTAAAACTCAGTGTTCAGGTTTTTAATTGGTGGGTTGAAGGAATGGTCACCCTGGTACCTTCTGCCTGGTGTAATACAACAAAATTCCAGGTTCCTAGAAGAAAAGCAGGTGTTCACACAGCCAAGACACAGCAAACAATCCTCATCAGAAGGAAAAGGTGGGAGCACTCCCCAAGTTCCCAGAGGCTAGCCGAGGGGTAGGTCTTTCTAAAGACAGCAATTTCAGGCATGCTCTGTTAACTTCAGGGCTTCTTTAAAAGATGACATCTCTTAAAAATCCAGCCAATCTGAAACATTCCAAAGTAAACTGATAGTAACGCCTTAATCATGGCTCTCAACCGACACTTTATTTCTGATATTAAATGAGTTATATTAAACTTCTTGTTCTGCTTCTTACCTAGTACTCCTCCGGCTGCACTGTCTAGAGTCCCTCCGTGCCCAATCTTCAAAGTCTGTTTTTTCCTTTTGGTCCATTCTTTATGAGGCATTCCAGCTTCTATGAGAGTAGTTGGGATGAAAAAAGATAATTACTAAAGTAAAAGAAGTAGGCTCTCCATAAATACGGGGGGGGGGGGGGGGGAGGGAAGAGGTGCAATTGTATTCAAAACAAAAAGTGTTATACAAACTTGATGTATTAGGAATATTAGGAATATGACCACATTACCAGCAAGGAACAGATTTCAAAATGTACAAATACTCCCTAAATTACAAAGAAATGGTATTCCAAAATTAATAACCTTGAAACTAAAATTCACTTCCTAAAGAAAAATTCATTTTTAAAAATGTCTGTAAATACATAAGCTAACCTGGGGTCAGCATTGTAGCACCGCGGGTAAAGCTGCCACTTCTGACACCTGCATCCCATATGGGAACTGGCTGCTCTGTTTCCAATTCTGCTCCCCTGCTAATGGCCTGGGAAAAGCAGTGAAAGATGGCCCAAGTGCTTGGGCTTCTGCACCCATGTGGGAGCCCCAGAAGAAGCTCCTGGCTCCACTGCAGCCACTTGGGGAGTGAATCAGGGGATGAAAGATCTCTGTCTCTGCCTCTTTCTGTAACTCTTTCAAATAAATAGAGAGAGAAATGCTAACCTGCAAAACAAATAAACAAACAAACAAAATCAGTAAATCCCTGATAGGAGTGGGCTGTCAGAAGTTAAGTTTGATAGGGACAGCTAGCTTCAAAAGTCTTCACTTTCCACCTCTAAGTCGTTTCCATTCCATGGTGTTCTAACGAGACTGCCACAGCCACCTCCATGCACATTCATGCAGGGCTACATCTAGGTACGCTGTGTTCCCCAACTACCTGGACTCATTGTCCCATTTCCTAATCAAAACTCAGTTCATTCAAGAAGATAAGCCCAACAAAAGGTTATATGGGAAGTAGATGGCATTTTGAAACATTTAGATTTCTAAAAAAGAGGACGCCAAACCTGGCTTATCTCATATTACTACTGTAAAGATAAAAATGAAATAATGTTATCTGAAAATGCAATGGGAACTACAAACACAGTGAGGTCAACAAGACCATGACTACACACAACAAGGGACTGGGAACACTGGCTACTAGACTTTGAATGATGAAGGAGAAAGGAGCAGGAACAGCTGGACTGATCAAGATCCCCAATCCCATCAAATCTTATCAGCACTGGCACTGAGAAGATAGAAAACAGGGTGAAAGGACATGAAAAGGAGGACGGGGGAAGCAAAGCAACAGAAGTAAAGAAGTCAGATTAAATGGCCAACAGGATGGCTGGGCTGCTGAGCCTACAGTGTAACTGTCAGAAGCCTGGTAACTGAAACAGTCCTGGTGTCACTCTGACCATGACATCATCCTGCTCGGGAAGGCATGACTGTCTGCTTTGACGGAAACCTCTAAGACCAGGCCCAGACTTCCCATGCTTCCCCTTCCACTGTAACCCACTGGGGATCCTCACCCATGAGTTTATAGAAACCTTCTGGGGAACTCTGTATCTGCAACTTGACGAGGCTTTATACATTCCCTGTCTTCCTTGTGCCCAATTTTATCTCTAACTTGCACACATATACCACTACAATATCAGAATTTGGTTTACTCCACTGAACCAAGTATTCATGGATGAATGATCATTAATTCAGGCCCTGAAGGATTGAGAGAAGGTGGGGATTGTAGTACAACAGGAATCAAATTTAAGGAAAGGCAAGGAAAGTTACTGGAGGCCACAACCACTGGCTATGGCCTAAATATGTGGTTGTCAAATCTGGCTCCATCAGACTGTGGCTATCTTTTAAGAACCTGTCCAGGGAATTCTATGTAGCGAGAATGGCATTTGGAAAGCCCCAGCCCAGCTAACACAAATATAGAATAGATCAATCACAAGCAATAAGAAATACAGAATAATGAGAATGTCTACATCTGAATGAGTAGCTTCCAGAAAATGGCATAGCAACAGCCTTGAAACAATCAGTTTTGACCTAGTTTCAACAAGAAATTTTAAGTAAAAGGCCAGGTTATGGCTTTGATTCTGCCAGAAACTTGTCTGAGAGAATAGTAATCATTACCCTGAGGATCAAAAGCGCTGTAGTTCAGCTAACAAATTGGGCCAATGAAAGCAGCAATTCTTTAAAGGGGAAAAACGACGACAGCACCACAATGCTCACCCTTGAAGTACTTCCTGGCTTCAACACCATGCTTTATGAATCATGCTTACAGGCAATAGAGTATAAGGAAAGCTTAACAAAAGAATGAGTAGGAATCACAGGGAAATTAAACACCCCTAAGAGTATATCTACACATTTAAACCTGTATTGTGCCAGTTATAATAAACAAATTCCTATCAGAATAATTTGCTCTTGCATTTTAAAAACATGTAGTTTGACAGCCATCCTGTAAAAGTTTGGGGCCGGTGCTGTGGCATAGCAGGTAAAGTCACCACCTGCAGTGCCAGCATCCCATATGGGCACCGGATTGAGTCCCAACTGCTCCACTTCCAATCCAGCTCTCGGCTATGGCCTGGGAAAGCAGCAGAAAATGGCCCACTTGGGCAACTGCACCCACGTGGGAGACCTGGAAGAAGCTCCTGGCTCCTGGCTTCAGAGTGGCCCAGCTCTGGTCATTGCAGCCATTTGGGGAGTGAACCAGCAGATGGAGGACCGACCTCTCTCTCTCTCTCTCTCTCTCTCTCTCCCTCCCTCTCTCTCTCTCCCTCTCCTCTCTCTCTGTAACTCTGCCTTTTAAATAAATAAATAGATCTTAAAAAAAAATTGTAAAAGTTCTTGTACTGATTTAATGGCAAGACAGGCTAGGGCCAAATTCCAGAGGGCCTTAACCCAGCTCGTTCTATCACCAAAGGCTGGAGAAATTACTAGGCTATGAGCTCAGTTAAAGGAAGAGACCACATCTTTCACCTTCCTGTTTCTACAGGACACTGTAGCTCTGGCTGAGTGTAGGCGACCAATAAACCTGATTCTTTGAAGCCACTCTCTGAGATGAACTCTGTCCTGATGAACTGTGTGATCCTTCGGGTTTTCCTAATACTTCTCCGGTGTATATGAATAAACAAACGCAAAAAGAACACTCTGAGAAAAGTGACCAAGTTCTATTTAGTGGTCCTCAAAAACGTGGCACAGACTTACGCCAGAATCTCTTGCGTAAAAACGAATTTCCTAAAAATAACCTAGATCTTCATAACCACAATTTCTAGGACAGGGATTAGCATCTGCAACTTTAGGAAATGTTTATGCTTACTAAAATGTGGAAACCAGTGCAGTAAGTCTTGGCCAAGATGCAGTTTTGGGGGTACAGAGCCAGTGCTTCCTTTGGCTGGGCCTCATCCACAGGAACCAACAAAAGCCTCTTGAGAGATCGGAACATGAAAGTCGGTCCGCACGTCCAATGGCAGAGGCTTATGGGTTATACTTGGGGATTGCTCAGTTTTCTTTCCCCCCTTAAGAACGACTGCCCACCAGGCTACAGGAGATCACAGCTGGGCAAGGCCAGGCCCCAGATGCCTCACACTTCGGTCCAGAGTTCAATCAGTTGCCATTCTCCCTTTCTTTTATCTCTTTATCCACGGGCGTCGCAAAAAGCCCGGTGTGCTTCCCCTCTCGCGGCGACCGCCTCAGCCCGGGCCCCACCCGGGCTGCAGTACCTGCCAACAGCTTCTGCTTCAACCGATTCAGCAGCTCGGCTGAAGTGGGCCCTTTGGGCTTGCGCACGGCGAACACGCCGCTCAGGGACAGCAGCTTGGTAGCCAAAGCGGCCTTGGAGGCCGTGGCTTCGGTTCCGGTCCTGGCCGCTGCCGCAACTATCGCGGCAGCAGCCGTCGCTGGCGAGGTTGTGGCCGTGCCTGCTGCTGTTTCTGCCGTTTCAGGCACTGGGGCTCTTTCCACAGCCGGCCCGATCTCTACCTCGGTAGCTGCCATGCTTTTCTAACCCAGGCGGGCTTTTTATCCTGGAGGCGCATGCGGATGACGCACCAAAGCGCGCCCGACACCCTTCTCTTTCCCAGACTTCGAAGCTGGGAAGGCAGGAGGGGAATCGCAAGGGCTTGTGGGAAGTGTAGTCCACGGCTTTCGTTACTGGCCTCTGCGGGCTTGATGAAGTCATTTCTTTCCACTGCTTCTGTCCTCTTCGTGGGGTTAGTTACGCAGGGGTAATTCGGAGCTGCAGTCCCGAGCTGCTTACCCAAACGCCAAAGCAGTGTTTCAAGCAAGGACTCTCACTTCCTGCTGCCACCCCGCCTCCAGAACTAAGAGAACCCAACATCCAAGAATAGCAGACTTGAAATTCGGCCTTTGCTCGCGGCGTCCTCGCCTCAGCGCGTCATTCGTTGGGTTGTGTTCTTGGAATCACCGCTCAGAATTAAAATACACCTCACAATGTAAACTGTATTGGCGCAAGGAAGCCACGGGCCCTGTGCCCTGAGTATCCCAAGTGCCTCATGTAGTCAGCGCTTACATAAATATTCGGGAATGAATAAATGAACACAAGATATTCATTTTCCCAAACTTCTAGGCCAAACCAATAGCACCTTACTTTGTCTTATTTTGATTACCCTTGGGCACCCCTATGCACCTCCAAGAGCCCTCTGCCCCACTGTGGTTTCTTCATAAGTCTAAGATTTTTAACAGTAACTGGGGTTGCATTCCTAAACAAACGTCAGTTAGATGTGAAAAGGTATTATTGCAATTCATAAATCACTTTCTATTAGAGACCTTCTCTTTAAAAGTTATTCACTCCGGAACTGGCACTGTGGCATAGCGGATAAGGCCGCCCTCCGCAGTGCGAACATCCCATATGGACACTGGTTCAAGACCCAGCTACTCCTCTTCCAATCCAGCTCTCTGCAATGGCCTGAGAAAGCAATAGAAGATGGCCCAAGTCCTTGGGCTCCTGCATCCGCATGGGAGACATGGAAGAAGTTCCTGACCCGTGGCTTCTGATCCGCTCAACTCTGGCCGTTGTGGCCAATTGGGGGGTGAACCAGCAGATGGAAGACCTCTCTCTCTCTCTCTCTCTCTCTCTCTCTCTCTCTTTCTCTCTGCCTCTCCTTCTCTCTGTGTGTCACTCTTTCAAATAAATAAATAAATCTTTTTTTTTTAAAGTTATTCACTCCCCCCCAACA
Source organism: Oryctolagus cuniculus (assembly GCF_051225735.1). NCBI lineage: Eukaryota > Metazoa > Chordata > Mammalia > Lagomorpha > Leporidae > Oryctolagus > Oryctolagus cuniculus. Next base: position 15,308,926 of record NC_142881.1, read on the forward strand.
AAATTCAGGAATATTGTTTTAGTTCTAGTACACAATAGAGTGGAGGACAATTTCTCATGTCACATCTGCTCCAGACACAGTAAATGGTATTGTGAGCACTGTGTGAGAGTTTGTATTCACTGTTTTCCTACATCCACCCTTTCTTCTCATCATCCTCTTAGGCATTAATATCTAATATCTAATGATTCCTCCTAGGTACTCAGAATCACCCAATGGGGGACCCCATTTTAATGTGCTCCCATTCATGCAACAAATGCATGAAAAACAGTAGCTTAAATACAATACTCAGGGTGGGTGTTTGGTGACAGTGAAGACATCACTTGGACTATCCGCATCCCATTTGGACTGTCTGGGTTTAAGTCCTGGCTCTGCTCCTGGTTCCAGCTTCCTGCTGATGTGCATTCTGGGAGGCAGCAGGTAATCAATGGCTCAGTTACCTGGGTCCGTCCCTGCATGGAGACCCAGAAAGCTGGATTGAGTTTCTGGCTCCTGGCTTTGGTTTTGCCCAAGACTTGGTTCTTTGAGCATTTGGAGAGTGAGCTAGTGGTTGCAACCTCTTTCAAACAAATAAATAAGCAATAATAAATATAATATTTATTTCTGCCTATATTTTTATTAGGATCATTTGTTTCTTTGAAAGGCAGAGTTAGAGAGAGAGAGAGAAGGAGAGACACAGAGAGAGAGATATAGAGAGATCTTCCACTCACTGGTTCATTCCCCAAATAGTCTGGACTAGGCCAGGTCAAAGCTGGGAGCCAGGATCCAGGAGCTGCATGCAGGTCTCCCACATGGGTGGCAGGGGCCCAAGCACTTGGGCTATCATCTGCTACCTTCCCAGGTGCACCAGCAGGAAAATGGGTCTGAAGTGGATCAGCTGGGACACGAACCAGTTCCCATATGGGATGCCAGCACTGCAAGTGGCACCTTAACCTGCTGTGCCATGGCACTGGCCCCTCTGCCTATATTTTCACCCCTCCCGCATTTCAATTAGATCACTAGACTCTAATGAAACCTTGGGGTACAAACCAGTGTGAAATACTTAATGCCACAGAACTATACACTTAAAATTGTGAAAGCAGGGTTATTATTACATATATATATAATATATGTGTATGTTATTACACATATATATGTGTGTTGTTACTTATATGTTATCGATAGATAGATAGACAGACAGACAAATAGAGGGAGATCCTGGGAGACTGTCTGCCTAGCCCATACAGTTAGCTTGACTGCCGGCAGGCGGCAGGAGCCCCAGGCACATTTCCCTCGACCCCCGTCTTCTGCCAATCAGCTGATTGGAGAAGCATAGTGGCACCAATATCAGTTCTATCCTATAGAATTAATATTGCCCTGAATTAGTTACACCCCTTCTGCCTGCCCTTTAAAAGTGTGCGTGGTCATTAATAAAGCGGACACTCACTGAAACTTGTCTCCGGCGCTTCTTGTAGAACACCGTCACCCCACCATCCCAGCAATGTGCAAGCCTCACGGGTCGAGTCCGTGTATAAATACCACAATATTTGGAACTGTAAAAAGGGTCTGGGAAGTGATGAAACCTTTAGAAGGAAGGCACTGGGCTATTATAAAAGCCTAGGCTAACTGAAAAGATTATGCAGGAGAGTGTCTTGGAGGCCAGAAGAGAAGAGAATTATTGTGAGAATAAGGAGAGGGAAACTGAAATATTGGCATTAAGCCTGCTTCAAGATTTTCCCCTTTCCAAAAAAGTGGCAACACTTCAGAAGGGATGGCTGCACCCTAGGGTGTAAGGCATCCTTCAGCCTCATAAAAACATTTCTATTTTCTCCTCTTAGCACAGAACTGAGAGCCAGGGACTTTAAGGAAAGGTTGCAGGCTTGAACAACAGAGACTTGGAGAGTAGACTCTTTCCTGGTTGTGTAGAGAGCAGTAAGTTTCTCTAACTCCCTGTGACTCTAGGGTGGGAAAGGCCAAGGAAGGGCAGAGTCAAGAGTGACAAATAATGCTTACCTTCGGATTCTTCCCCAACCCAGTGGAAAATCAGAGATAACCTGATTTAAAGAAAACAACGAAATAGACAGTTATCACACACTTGGTTTCTGGGATGCTAGGACACAGCAAAAGCCATTCTACTCTGCTTCAAACCTGAATTCTTGGCATCAGAAATGCCAAGCTCTCATCTTCTGAGGCAACCAACATCTCCCACAGTGGGAAACTGCGAATTCACAGGTGAACTTACTCTTCACAAATGAGTCGGGTCTCTGGTTAGAAGCAACAGAAAACAGCTTGGGCAGGGGAGGGGAGGGAATAAAAGGATTTATCTGAGCTACTCATCAGAACCGAGGAAGTTCTCTCCATCTCTGTCTCCCCTTCTCTCTGTCTCTTTCTCTGGCTATACATCCTTCTTTTACCTTCTTCTCTCTTGCTTCTAACAGGCCTTTTCCCCCACTCCTTATTCCACACCCTCAATTTAAACCATCCTGTGTTGACCCAATTCTAAAAGTCCTCTGGTTGAAGTCACTCCTGACTATCTGTAAAACACAGCACCTTGCCCATTCTATCCCTACCACAGCACTTTCCTGCCTCACTTTCCTGCCTTATTTTTCTCTAGCACCTGTCTCATCTGGCAAACTACATATTCATTTTGCTTAATGTGTAAGTCTCTCTACCAGAACCTGAGCTGTGTGAGGACGGAGATGTTTTACTCATTGCGGTACCTCCAGATCCTAGAATGTGTCACATGCAGCCCCTGGTAAATTTTGTTGAATAAAAGCGTGAATGAACATGGTAGCTCCAGTAGAAGCCTCCATAAAAGGGCGTTAGTGCCAGTTCCTTTAAAGTGGAGTCCTGAACACACAAAATAATAGGTAGTATTTCAAAGGCAGCTTACCCACCTGCCTTCAAATGCCATGGTCCCATATATGTATATCTATGGACTATATGGTCTCATATGTGTGTGTGTGTGTGTATATATATATATATATATATATATAATAGAGACAAAGAGAATACAGTCACCCAATGCTGTCTAATAAGATTCCAGCTTTCTAAACCAGTTTCCATGTTGTCCTCAACTACTGATGTCCCCCACGAGTTGGTAAGAAGGTTCAACAATCAGCTGGATTCTAAATCTGCCTCTGACTCTCTCAAGGCTGATTCTTGGGACACATCTGTGATCCCTAACTTCCGAAAATGTTGTCTACCTGTGTGGCTTCCTATTGATGGTGGAATCAAAAAGGAGTGCGTGATGCATATGAAAATCTATATGGATCTCAAAAAATTGTGCACCCAAATAAACTTCCCTTTTAATTCCATTTCCCAGAAACTCTTTGAAGAGTAGTTCAAATCCTTCCTTTTAAAAGCTGAGCCATAAAAACTGATAATAAGTAGGAGAAAGCTGAAGGAAGTCAAACCTAGATAGAAGAAATGGGAGGGGCCTGCACTGTGGCACAGAGGGTTAAACTGTCATCTGTGACACCGGCAACCCATACGGGTGCCAGTTCAAGTCCCAGTTGCTCTACTTCCGATCCAGCTCCCTGCCAATGCACCTGGGAAAGTAGCGGAAAATGGCCCAAGTGCTTAAGCCCCTGCACCCATGTGGGAGACCTGGATGAAGCAGCCTGGCCCAGCCCTGACCATTGCAGCCATTTGGGGAGTGAACCAGCAGATGGAAGACCTCTCTCTCTCTCTCTCTCTCTCTCAAGAGAGGAGACACAAGAAAGGTATTGTTTACAAAAGTTCAGAGAACAGATGGAAGCACCTTTCCATAATTTCCATCATGAAATTTGACATTTAGTCTATGCCACTGAAAATTATCCTAACAGAGAAGAAAATGGTTGGTTGCATGAGGAACTCTGCTGTGAGCTGAGAAGTCTAAAGGAAATAGATTGTGATATCTTTAAAGATAGACTTGGAGAAAGTGTTCTTTTCTATTATATAAATATTTAGAATGTTTTAATTCTTTTCATATATTCCTTTTGTAATTAGTTAAAATAGTGACAGTAAAATAAATCTTAAGATTAAGCAAAGGAAGTATCTTTATTAAAAGAAAGAGTAGATAATACAAGAATATTATACAAATCATCATAAATATGTGGGAATAAGTCCAGAAAAGCTAACAGCCAAAGAATCTTGAAATAGGAAAAAATTCCACAGATGTTAAAAAGAAAACAAAAAGGAATCTGAAGAAAGATCAAAAAGAGAAAGATTTACTGCTTCCAATGAAGAAAACAAAAGTGATGGATCACACAAGCCAAGCAAAGCTTCCCAGTCTGTCTGACTTCTTTGGATGATTTGGGAGTGGAAGCAGGAAGAGCAAACATTTGACAACAGGAGAATGATGTCTATGAGGTGAAGGGCTGCAAGAGAACAACTCCGCGTACTAAGTGGGGCAGACTTACTGGTCCAGACAATCACAGCCTGGGGTGGGGGAAGGGGAATATGGAACTTTTGCTTAAAAGAACAAACTTTTGTTGAATATATGCTATGTGCTGACACTTAACTTTTTCCTGGAATTTCTATAGCAACACTCAATTATACTTGTGAAGAAAATTATATATAGACTTGATGCTGAAACATCACCACAAGGTGAATATTCTTATTATCTATTTTACAGGAAAGGAAACAGAAGCAAAATGAGGTTAGCTAATTTGATCAAGTGCACATAGCTAGCATAGAGTCAATGGGTACATTGTGGTGCGCAAGACCAACTTCAGGCTAGATTCTCTAGAAAGACTCAAGGATCTGAAAAAGCCATAATTTTAGTTTATTATTTCTGTTTTGATTATTGAAAGCGTATTTGTTAAAATCAGCACAAGGTATGAAGTCCAGGAGAAACCAAGCAGAAGCGTCCAGTTATCCTCTCTGATGAGAGCGCACAGACAGTGCTTAGCTCTCCTAGCACTGAACGTGACAACATGTGTGAAGTGTCACCAATCAGGGAAGCTCAGCTGAGCCTTAGTGTCCAGGGTTTTTATTGGAGCTCAGTCACGGAGACACACTGCCTCCATGGCTGGCCTTAGCTACTCAGTCTTCAGCCCCACAGAGGTCCAACTGATCCGGTGGTGGCCCAAGACCTCACACATTCAAAAACAGTCTTGTCAGCTGGGATATCTAAGGGCTCAAAGGTTGTCTCCCAGGATTCAGCAAAGGGCCAGTCTTGTCTTTGGAATGTACAAGGTTTGAATAGCCCTTTGTTGCGTAGTACATATGCTGGCAAAAGAACCCAACTTCACTCCAAATCTTCCAAAGCCTACAATGTCTACTGCCACAGATCTTAGAGGGACAATGGGGAACTATTTCTTGGCATAATTCCAGGAGATGCAATCTAGGTAAATATTATTTCAATTTTCAAATGAAATTAAAGAAAGATTTGACAAACTACCAAATAATAAACCTGGGTGAGATTCTAGAATAGGTTCCTACAAAAACAGTTGTATAAATAGGAAGTGGTGATCATTAAAAATAAAGAATGGGTATTTAAAAATTTAGATTTATTTATTTGAAAAGCAAAGTGACAGAAAGTGAGAGAAAGAAAGAGATCCTCCATCCACTAGGTTACTCCTCAGATGCTGACAACAGCCAGATCTGGGCTAGGTGGAAGCTAGGAACTAGGCACTCCATCCTGCTGCTACATGGGTACCAGAGGCCCAAGCACTTGGGCCATCATCCACTGCTTTCCCAGGCACATTAGCAGGAAACCAGATCGGAAACAGAGTAGCAAGTACACAAACCAGGCACTCCAATATGGTAGGCAGCCCTCTCAAGGAGTGGCTTAACCCTCTAAGCCACAATGCCCACTACAGAATGGGTTGGTTTAATTCAACAAACATTTATCAGGAAGATAAATGAAGAGTTAGTAGCAAACAAACAATCCCCATCTCTCCTTTCCTGGAGTTTGGAACTCAGCAAATATGTATCAAGTTTCTTCTATCTGCCAGTTGCTGGAAGGCAAAGTTTCCACCATCAGAAGTCCTTTTAAACCAGTCATGTTAGACTAATTCAGTCCCTTCTTTGATATGATTACTGGACTGGTAAGAGAAGGAAATCAGTAGCCATAGTTTATCTGTACTTAATTAACCTGTTTGATAAAAGTTATCACAATATTTTTAAGAACAAAAAGCAGAAATGTAGGCATCGTAAGAAAAAGTTACATGGTGGGGCCGGTGCCCTGGCTCACTTGGTTAATCCTCCGCCTGCAACACAGGCATCCCATTTGGGTGCCGGGTTCTAGTCCTGGTTGCTCCTCTTCCAGTCCAGCTTTCTGCTGTGGCCCAGGAGGGCAATGGAGGATGGCCCAGGTGCTTGGGCCCCTGCACCTGCATGGGAGACAAGGAAGAAGCACCTGGCTCCTGGCTTCGGATCCGTGCAGCACCAGCTGTGGCAGCCATTTGGGGAGTGAACCAATGGAAGGAAGACCTTTCTCTCTGTCTCGCTCTCTCTCACTGTCTAACTCTGTTAAAAAAGAAAAAAAAAAAAAAAGAAAAGAAAAAGTCACATGGAATGCCTTTTGGAGAAGGATCATGTTTAATGGATCTCCCAAAGAGAGAATTGTAATGTTGTGTCACAAAACATCTGGGCCCCCTCCTGATCAAACATGTAAGTATCATTGTGTTGGACGGAGATACAGAAGAAATGTATGCATCATTTACCACTGACAAGAAGCTGAGAAAAGAGTGCAGATACATTTGAGAATAGATGCAGCTTCCAAACTGATAAATTCTGAGTACTTACTATGTGCCAGGCATGGTGATTAGCACAGTAATTCACTCAACCCCTTGCAACTCATCTAACTACACTGAGAAGTATTATTACAACATAAAGACAAGGAAATTGAGGCTCAAAAAGATTAAGCAGCTCACTGAAGATCCAACAACTGATACATGGCAGTTCAATGTAGTAGATCACATTCCCCTGAACCCAAAGTCCATAATCCTAACCAACACCCACACAGAGAGGTCAGAGACCTAGCCTGGACTTAACATTCTTACAGAGATGACCATTAGCGCCTAGAGTGTGAATGCTAAAAACTAATTCTTAAAACAAATCATATAAAACAGTTTGGAATGAACTCAAGTGAAAAAGTTTTGGGGATTTAAGTCTAGAATGAGCCTTATGTGAGTGCAATATGAGCTCTTTGTGAATCTAAAAAGGCCACTAGAATAGCTAATGTAATCTTGGAAGCAGTAGCAAAATTATCACGTCTGGAATGAAGGAGTTTCCACGTGGTTAACTCTAGCCAGCACTTCATATTCTGGGTCTTTCCTTGTCCTTGATCTCCTCAATGTGATAAGAACATAATATGACGAACTGTCCCCAGGAAAGGATTTTGTTAAGCCATCAAACCTGTTGCTTTTTTTAAAATAAGGGCAGAATACTTGAATATCAGTGATTTCAATCTGTTATTAACACCTGCTGATAGTTTGATGTCACTCTTCTAGGGACGTTCACATTTTAGCAGAAGAATGCAACACACAATGGTCCAGATTTGTACCGAGAGATACCGTGACCATGGACACTCTCTGATGCTTGCCAAATCACACTACGCCCAACCTACATTTCCTTGACGGTTTGTTCCATTAAGCTATACCAATACCTCTTTATGGCACTGTCAACCCATGTCCATTCAAATAAATTAGTGTTGCTCTCTTGGCTGGCTCATCTGGTGGTAAAAGCTAGTTCCCCTGCCAGTGCTGGCTCACTCAACCTCTCTATCAAAAAACGTGCAGCACCTTTCTATAATAATAAGCAAAAGGAAGCAGTATGCCCTGCCTCCCTAACCCAAGACTCCAGAATAAAACAAATGTAAAAAATGTAAAGGGAAAAGAGGTAGAAAACAGGGGATGCTATGCAAAAAGTCCTAGGATGAGAAAAGTATTTTACAATGTATAAGAGTATTTGAATTTTTTGGCTTTGAGGTTCATAAAGAAATCCCTGTAATTACTTTTTCCGTGTGTGTATGTGTGTGTGTGTGTGTGTGTGTGTGTGTGTATTTGAAAGACAGAGAGGCAGAGACAGACAGAAAGATACCTTCCCTTCCCTTCCCTTCACTGATTCACTCCCCAACTGCCAAGGCTGGGCCAGACCAAAGGCAGGAGCCCAGAACTCAATCCAGGTCTCCCACATGGGTGGCAGGGACCCAAATACCTGAGCCATCATCTGCTGCCTCCTGGGTATGCAAAATAGGAAGCTGGATCTGAAGTGGAGGAGCTGGAACTCAAACCAGACACTGTGATATGGAAGTGGGTGTCCCCCAGCAGGACAACTTAGTAGCTGTGCCACTTACCCATCCACCCCATTGTAATTATTCTTGGTCTCTCAGAACATTCATTCAAAGGGCATAATTGATTCCCTACATGCACACAATGCTGTCTAGGACATTTACTAAAGTCTCCAATGAAACAGACTTACACAATGAGAAAGGCTGAAATATTATTAAACTGAATTAGGAATATAAAAATATAGACTTTAAATTACATATAAGTGATTGTATATGATAGGTAGATTACAAATACAATATAATAGACTATTCTGAGATTGCTAGAATGTTTTTAATGCTGTCAAAGGAACACTATATCTGATGTTTTTATGTTATTAGCATTCATTTGTATAACAAACATTTATTATGTACTTGCTTGGGGATAGACACATAAAATAACTCTCATATTGACCCCTACTGCAAATAGAGTCATTTTTATAAACAGCTTGACACAAGTGCTATCAGATCTGTTTTTAAGTAGGCTCTGAGGATTTGGAATGGACTATTTAAAACCATTCTCTAGTTACATTCCAAAGATAATGTATAAATTGTCTTCATTGATTAATCTACATGATCATAGGCTGGGGAAATGTCTTTCGGAGACTTCAGTTTTCTTTAAACGTTTAATAATGTTCTCCACTTGAGGACGGCTTTAAGGCCAGCCTCCGAGACAGAGGTGATAGATGCTGCTCATTACCAGGTTGAATGAAAAGCCTCTTATTTAGCAGGATTGTGCCTAGAGGCTAAGTGCCCTCTGTCATTTATCTCAAACCTCCTGAAGGCTTTACCCTTACCTATTATTACTCAATTGAATTTAGAAAATCCTGATCTTCCTTTTTAATGTTTTAATTGTTTGTAGATATATGATTCATTATGGGGTAAGGAAGAAGGTTTGGATAGTTTCCTCTTAATCTTTGATTTGCTATCTAGTCTACAACTTCAAAAAAAATCTGAATGTTTTGGCCAATTTGGAAAACAAAAAAATGTTCCCATTTTTAGAGCCAAGACATATCTTCTTAAGTTTCTAGATTCTTGTGGTTAGCCTTTAGTATGGGAAAACATTTCCAAACAAATAAAGCTGGAATACGAATCCTACAATTACTCTTGTACTATTTAACACTGAATTTCATGTAGTATATTATATACTTATTACAGTATGGACTTTATAATAGAAACTTCAAGAATAACCTCTGACTCACCCTCATGTCATATATCTGCAATAAATATTATTCTTCCCCTTTTTTCTATGCCATTGTCCTACTTTGAACATGAACTATTTGCCATGAACACCTGGTCCTTCTCCCTGAAATGAAACTTATTTGACTTTGACCTCACAGAGTTTCAGAAGAGAAAAAAAAAAAGAACATTTTCTTAATCTGTTTAAGATCACCACCAAACTCAGTGTCACTGGGCTTTGATCTGCTTCTCTATCTCTAACATGGGAATTTAAGGTTTGCATCTATCTGGTTTGCAAATTGGCTATGACACCTCAGTCAGTGGCTGAACTGACTTATTGTAGCCTATTTTGCTAAAGATGATAGCCAACCTAACAAATTGTTCATGGATAATGAACATTTATTTCAGGGGTCACAACTCTGTGTGTGTGTGTGCTCTTTTTTAGAATATTAGAAACCTGCTGTCTATATTTCAAAGCAAATATTCCATATTTTATCAGAGAGTTGGGGTCCCTATGGTATTTACAAAACTGGCAATCTGTCCAATCCATCAAACACAGGACAAGATCATATGTGTATGAAGCTTTATCCTTGATCCATTTCAGAGTTTATAGCCAGCTTACTTGATTAAACATGCATACCTAATGTCTACATGTTTCATGTGCATAAATTCTATCTGCTGATTACATTTAGTTCCCATTCCAGCATATAATAGAGAGGGATGCCAACAAGAATTTTCAGTCCTGGTGTCACTTTCTTGAGAGATTTTTTTTCCTGATAAATGGCTTTGAAAGCAACCACATAGCCTTCCTCTTTCCTCACCTCCTCCACCTTGTAGTTTTGTCAGGGGACCTTTATAACCTGCCTGAAGAGAGTTATAATCTGCAGTCTGACTTCGCCGGCCATTAATCTTCCTCCCATTTTCGGGGTTTGCAAGAAGCAATCTCTAGAGCTTATTCTGCCCTGGCCCTGAGTCATCCTGCAAGCTTCTTCAGGCACAGATAAAAGAGCAGTCTTGAGCTTGTTGCTGTTCTCGGTGGGCAGGGCCAGCCACACAACTACTGTCCTCAGAATTGTCTGCGAAGAAGTCATGCTTGTCACCAACCAGCAGAAAATGAACTCTATCAGCTCCAGTTAAGGTGTCACTAGAAGCGGCAGATGTTTTCACTGCCGGGACACAGCTCTGAAAATAAGAAAATGGCACATACAATTGAAATCTTAAATATATTATCGTTCGGGGTTCAGGGGAAGAATTCTTTTGGAAGCGTTCATAAAATAGCATTTTCTGCCAGCAGCCGCATTTTATCACCAGCAGCAATAACTGACTCCTTAAATGCATGACTTCCCTTAGAAGTCATGAATAAGCCAATTCTGATTCCTGGCTACATAAATTGTCCAGGATGTTTCTTCCAAGTATCAAATTATGTGTCTATATCCTGCCCAGAGAGCGGCCTGAGAGAATCCTATTGTCTTGTATGAGTCCCTGGGATAGTCCTCCGTGGTCAGGGACAGGGCATATCTCTTAATTGTTGTAGTATGCAAATGACGCCCTGTGAAAGTGTCAGTGTCCATCACTACATCCTGTGATCAGAAGTACTGGAAGGTTCACCAATGGTGTCCATGCTAATTTCTTTTTCCCTGAGAAATACAGGAAGTGAGTGCTGGGCCTCACCAGTTAAGACGATCCTATCCCACACTGGAATGCCTGGGATTCAATTCCTGGCTCCAGTTCCTGGCTTCAGTTTCTCTGCCATGAAGACTCTGGGCGGCAGGAGTGATGGCACAAGTAATTGGCTTTCTGCCAACCACATGGATTGAGTTCCCAATTCTGTGCTTTAGCCAAGCCTATCCCTGACCTTTGAAATGTACCACTGGATGGGAGTGTTCATTTTCTCTCTCTCTCTCTCTCTCTCTCTCTCTCTCTCTGCCTCTCAAATAAATTTTAAAATTTTTAATTAAAAAAAAAAAATACTTGGCAACATTTTTACCTCATGTGTCTCTGGTAACTGGCTCATTCAACATTCATCAAACAAGCCCTGGAAACGGAGCATTTGTTCCAGGTTCCACACACAAGGAATTCTGGGGCATGGGCCCCTTCTTGAGTGACCCAGTACTGGCAAGTGCAGATATTCCTTGACTTACGGTAGAGTGATGCCCACACAAGCCCACATATCGTAAGTCGAAAATTCATTGAATGCACCCAACCCACCGAACACCACAGCTCATCCATGCAGTATGGCCTAGTGTGCGGGCTGCTTCCCTTCACGGTGAGTGTGGCCAGGAGCTGCCGCGAGCCGCCGCACCCAGCATCGCGAGAGGATTGTACATCCTGTCCGCAGCCAGGGAAAAGATCCAAATTCAAGACTTGAAACACAGTTTCTACTGAATGTGCATTACTTTCACATTATTAATCATAAAGCTAAAAAGTTCTAAGACAGCCCGTGGTAAGGCAGGGACCCTCTGTATATTGGTAACAGGCCAGGTGAAAGAAACGGTCTGTTCTGGAAACCTTAGTGGTATAACTGGAGCTCATTTTGGTACTTTTTAAACCTGATTTCAATATTTCATATTTCTATTCAGAATGACCAAAACCAATGCTTCTCACACTGCCTGCGGTGAAGAGCCAGGTTTTTAAAAGTTCAGTGCATAGCAGATGGATACCTTTGTAAAATACAGTAAAAATGAACCGCTAGAAAAATGCCATTTACAAAGGCCCAAATACAATGTGCAATTATTATGCACTATAAAATCGCTATTAAATTTCCTAAATGCGTATTCTGTTCCTGTAATCGTCTCGTCACATGCAACATACTTCACTACTGGCTTCAGTCTTCTGATCAGGCTTTCAGCAGCACTGACCCAAACCATTTCCTCTGTGCATCGTCGTATTGCCTTATGGGCTTCAAGTGTGCACCCTTATACATTGCAATCACACGAGACGCCCTGCACCAGGGAAATCTTCCCTGGGAGAAGGATCCCTCGCTAATGCAGTGGTCAACAAACGTCTCCTCCTGCGGAGGTCTTCTTCCCCTTTCTAGGCAAGGAATATTACTGTGGAATAAACACAGATTTTGGAACAGGGCCTGAATATGAATCCCAATCTGTCAATTTTCTAGCTGTGTAGTTTTGACAAGTTGCTTAACCACTCTGTGCTTTTTTCCTTAATCTGTACAATAGGCTGGTCATAATGACTTCCTCATAAAATTGTAGAGATTAAAGGCAATACATTAGATAATACTCAAAATCTATTAAGTTATACATTAAAGTGCATCTGAAATGAGGTGAATATGCAATCAATGGCAATATCATTATTGCAAATGGCAGCTCAGTAAAATAGGGGCTTGTTAGAGGCAGGTTGTTGGAGGGACATGTATGTGTGTGTGTGCGCGCGCACACGCATGCCCCAGCTTCTAGCTTAGTGTGCAACAATAAAGGCTGATGGGTGTGAAGAGGAAAGAAAAGGAAGGGAGGAGAGTACAAAAGAAGGAAGGAAAACAAAAGAAAGAGAAAAAAGGCGAAGCAAGCAGTGGGAAATTGGAGGTCTTCGAAGCTCTGGTTAATGAATTTCATAAAGTGCTTCATCAGAACTTGCAGAAGTTGGAATGGATGCGATGTGAATTCTCTGGTCAGCTGCCAAGGAGGGATCAACGCAGGGTCACTCTCTTTCATTTGGCATCAGACACCGCACTGCAGATATTGGACAATCAGTCGGTCAGTGGATGCTCATTAAACCATATTCTCAGCACTGGGCTCTGCAGCCGAAGTATGAAGGAGTGTGGCTTTGGGACACACCAATTTAACGGGGGAGTGAACAAAAGATGACAAGACTTGATATCATCTTGAAAAATAGAAACTGTAGCCTCAAAAAGAGACAGACTTAGGGGTTTTTGTAGAAATAAATAAGGAGTGTCAGTGATTTCTAATGCGTGCAAAAGTCTGGTATCATGGTTCAAAAGGTCGGCCTTCTGAATACTGTTTGCTTTGCCGACAGAAGTGGCAGTGTAGACTAAGCGAGGTTATTTATAACCTGCCACCGTGCAGGAGTGCAGATGGAGCCCGCAGAGCACGCTTGCTTTTAGCAGATGACGCCAGCAATCTGGGGACGCGGTTGGTTCTGGTGGTTGCTAACTGGCCGCAGATGTGATAGGAGACGATATTGGTCTTTGGCGATTACAGGTATTAGTGTTCAATGATTCATTTTAAGACTACAACCTTTGTAGGGAAGAATTGCCATTGGAGAAATTACATTTTGTGCTCTTCCAGGGAACGAACCATGGTTGATCATTTTTAATATCTCCTAGAAGTATGTTACACATTGCTCTTTTTCTTGCAAGTACAAAAAAAGCATTTCTGTAATCCCTTTTTTTTAAGTACCTGGTACTTCAGTAAGTGAAAGATTTTTAGTTTATACTGAGGCTGACACAAAATATTCACCTAACAGTAATGCTGTAGTGCTCTACGCTGTGAAAATACTTAGTATGATAATTGCTTTTCTGGATAGCATTGATAATAATGACTTTTCTCTGAAATAATTCTATTTCCAGGGATGAGTAAAGGAAAATATGTAGAATTACCAGGACATCAAGGGATCAGTTTCCATTCCTACAGGGAATTCTAATTTTCATCATGTTGAATTTAGGAAACTCTTTGGCATCCTTTAATAATTTTTCAAAAATTAGGATTTCAGTTGGATAAATCTTTCTAAACAAAATTTACAAGGATCTTAAATACCAGAAGTTGATAAACTCAAAGATGTGTAATAATGTCTTTTCCCTTCAATACCTTAAACATTTGCAGGCATCCAGGTTCTGTGTGTATAATCAGTGATGCACAATGTAACACTGCATCTTGCATAGCTGCATAGTTCAGCCCATTATGACAAGAGAGCAGGCAGAGTCTGACATTAGAAGAATCAGACCGCCCAGGGGAAAATGAATGAGGTACGTTTTACAGTCCTTTGATTTCCTTCTAACTCAGCGGGGCTTTAATTTCTGGCTTAAATGTATAAGATTTATTATCACCCCTCATGCAATAAAAATGTGCTCATTTTTCAAGTAGTAATACTCTAATTAAGATTTGAGGAAGAAATTACTGGGACACATTGGAATGCAGAGCTTTAAGAGGTTTCAAAAATCACCCGTGTAAACAACTGGCTAGCTAGGGCAGATGCCGATCTTCCTTTGTTCTCGCCGTGTCAGAGAGGAAGACGATTCCTACGGCCATGCCCCTTTGTCGTGATACACTAAGACAGATCACGACCTCCTCTGACACAGGCACACGGCATTCGTGTTGAGTCAGCTATGAAACCCCGAAGAGTGCGGAGTTTGGCTCTGTATTTAAACTGTGATGAGCCCCAGATGTGTCCCTTCAATTCCTTAAAAGAAGCAGTATCCTACGTGTAACACTGCCTCTCAATTTTTAAGTGATTTGTGGAGACACCCAGATCACTCCCTCTGGGTGGGTCTCCAGCGACCTTCTCGTGACCTTTGGTGCTGATTTAAGCCTTCAAAAATGAGATACATTCGAGATGATTTCAGATTGCTCCCTAGAAGATCCAAACTAACTTTTCTCTCTCTTCACTGCGTTCTACCTCTCTGAAACTGAGGCTGAGCTGTGCCACTAGGAGGGTGGGTTTTCACACATTTTGTTTCTTTAGAATCTGCAGGCAAGGCCCTGGGAGAATGCTGATGCTCCAGGCTAGTGTGCGTCTCCCAGAGCTGACCGTAAGTGCTGCTGTTCCTCCCTTCCCTTCACCTCAGCAAACTTGGGAGGCTCATTTACACTGACTGAGGCCAAACACCTGGTTAACCTGCAGCACTGGTTCTCAACCCAGCGTGCACACTACAATCACATGGGGAGGCAAGTTCATGTGATCTGGTCCCAGGCCAAACCTAATGAATCCTCGCTGGGAGCGGGAAGCAGGAATTTTGATTTTTATAAAGCTCATGAGCTTTCCTGATTAAGAATTACTGACCTTCCACTGGAATCTGCATTTTAATAGGTTTAAAGCTACTATGATCAAGTGAAGAATTTTAAGCAGCTATGGGAGAGATATGTGGAGAGCTGAGAATTCCCAGGACACACTGGGTGGAGGGCTTTGGCTCCAAATTCCTTGCCTGTGACTACATTTTTTTTAACAACAATAAAATTTTATAAAGTTGCTTTTAACTAAGAATTACATGTTCTTTATTGGAAAATATGAAAAAATAAAAACAAGAGAATAGTAAGATACAGAACTCAACAATTTTACTTATCTCCTTCCAGTTTTTAGGCAATTATTTTGTATTTTTAATTTTTTTATAAAATCATCCATACCGTTTTCATGTCATTTTCTGCCAATTAATATTCATTTTGTGCTAGAATGTAGGGTTATATCCTCTTTCTCCTCTCTTTCTCTCTCTCTGTCTCAAACACACACACACACACACACACAGTAACATCTTGTAACATCTTATGTGCTCAATAAATCAATGGAGGCTGAATGAATGCAGTGACCCTTTGGGTCATTCATAGAAACTTAATAACAAATATAATCATTTCTATTCCTCGTTTTCTTAATCAATTTCATGAGATAATTTTTAAGTAATTATGGAAAATATGAAATAGAATTATTAAATGCAGTTGGAGCAGTTCTCTTTCAAAATAACTAAATGACAATTTTTGTATTAAACATCTGTCTTCTAATAAATAAGACTTTTGCTTCCATATTAATTCCTTCCAGAAAGGATCACTTTAAATGCCATTCACCAGCTGAGACAGTCAGAATTAGGTGTGGCTGCTGTATATCTGTAAATCAAACAAGAGTGGTTTAAACAAGAAGAAGCGCAACGACAGGCAGTACGGTGCTGCTGCAGGGATTCTGTGGTCAACCAGAGGCTCAAGCTCCCTTCCTTCTGCTCCACCCTCTTTTGTGTGCAGTTGCCATCTTTAAAGTTCCTCACGGACAAATATGAGTGCTAGGGTGCCACCCTTCTCATCCAGATTGCAGGCAGGAAGAAGGAGAGAAGGAGGGGCCAGAGACAGCATCCCGGCTGAGCTGGTGCCCTGAAGGAGCAATTCCAGAGCCCACATCTTACCCACTCCCGTTTACACCTCAGTGGAACCCTAGTCCCAGGGGAGAAATGTGTACGAAATGTGGTCTGTGACTTCCTAGACTATGAATAAAAAAAAAAGAAGACAGTCTCTTCTTCCATAGCAAATTATTGTATCTCAATTTAGGCGCCTGGGGCTGTAAATTACAGACCGTCTAAAAAGAAATGACTTACACAGTGCATTTTATTCTACAAACTCAGGGTGGCTCAGGGTCACTCCAGCAGCTCAAGGATATCGTTAAAGTCCAGGTGCCTTCCTTCTATCGTGCTGGAATGCCATTCTTAACAACAATGCCTTTCTTTATGATCAAAAGAAAGTCCACACTGACTGCAGCATGTGCTCCCATTACAACATCCGCGCACTGGAAGGCACACATTCTCATTTGTGTCCCTTCTGGGAAAAACCCTGAAGTCCTCCCAGCCGTCATGGGGCATCTCATGACCACGCTTACACCAATCATGAGCAAGAGCAATGGAATTACCTCCAGTCTTGCTGCAAGGATGGCCAAAATTAATTTTTAAAAAGCAGACTCATGCCCTCTGCCCTTGGGTGAGGGGGATACAGAAGGGGCTCCCAGATGCCCCCTTGTGATCCAAGGGTTTGTATTTTTTTAAGTTTGTTCATTTTGTATGTACATATCTATTTAAAGCCAGGAGAGTATCTTTCTATAAATATGTAACTGGCAACCTGTATCTTCCCTCTCTTCTTTGCCCATATAGCTGGAGCCCTTTTCTCACTTGAGAATCCTTTCCCTACCGAATAAGCTGAGAGTGAAGGGCACCTCCTACTGGATCAAAGGAGAGGGGATACATTTTACTTAAAGTTCTGTACATTCAGTCAGTATTTCATCTTTCCTCCCCAGCCTTAGAGGGTATTTCCCTTCCTTTCTGCTGATCAAATTGCAGCCATAGCTGAAAAAATTTACCTTTATTGTAAGGAAAATACACAACAAAACAGGCCTGGAAGGTAGCAGGGGTGAAAAAAAAAAAAAAGAGCAATGGAATTAAAGTACTTCCTTTAAAAATTTTGTCTGTTTGTTTGAAAGAGTGACATGGAGAGAAATAGGGAGGGGCAGAGAGAGAGAGAGAGGGAAAGGGAGAGGCAGAGAGATTTTTGATCTATTCTCTGGTTCATTTCTCAAATGGCCACAACAGCCAGGGCTGTGCCAGGACAAACCAGGAGCCAGAAACTCCATCAAGGCCTCCCACAAGGGTTGCTGGGGCCCAAATGCTTAGGTCATCTTCCACTGCCTTCCCAGGCTCGTTACCAGGGAGCTGGATAGGAGGCCGAGCAGCTGGGACTCAAACCCGAGCTCTGATATGGACAAAGGCTTCTCAAGTGCTGGCCTTAACCTGCTGGGCCACAACACAGGACCCAAGGGAAGGTAAATACTCGAACAAGGGTGGAACTCAGCTATCTAGAAAGGAGGCAGTGTGGGAGTACAGACAAATGGCTAGTGGATAGATGTCTAGTGACTGTTTGCCACACACATTCTGTTTCACAATACACTGTGATTTACAACTGTTTTCTTGAGCAGTCCATGCTTGGGAAATTCCATATCTTACTCATTATGTACTTTTTTTCTAAAGGGAAAACTTAAGCCTGAGAACAATGAATCATTAGCACAGGTAAAATTTTCTATTGTTATAGTTGTAGAAAAATAAAAGGAGTTACCTCCTGACAAACAGTATCAGCACTCATTATTACACTTTTAGCATCACAATGCATTGGGGAAAATGAGCAAAAAGGCCCAATTATTTTAAAATTAAAATAATTTGCATTTCTTACACACAGATGCAAACACAATTTTACTGGATGTTCTGCTAAAACTACTGAACTTGAACCAGACAATATAAAATGATCCCTTTTTACTCCAATAATAGAATTATTTGTGTGCCTTATCATATGGACCCTTATTTCTTGCTCCAAATAAAGCAACTCAGACTTGTATGGTAAGGTTTGAATGTCCTTAGCTCCAAGAAGACCCTACTAGAACTGAATTCTCAAAACCTAGACCCTTCAGATTTAGATGATCCTTGGTGGGGGAAGTGTTTCTGGGGGGGTTGAGGACCATGAGTAAAACCACCCAGAAGAGTTAAAGTCTTCAGGACTGTTTAGGGGCGTGGCGCACAGTGGCAAGTGGTGCAGAGTGGGAGGTCCTTTCCCACGCAGCACTCTTGTGACAGGCCAGCCTCAATGCCTTTGTGGGGATCGGACCCCTAGCACTGTGGCCGATGGAAATGTCTGCAACAGCACTTTTGGAGCCCACCCGAAGCACTGGCGCCAGCAACAGGACACTGCTTGCAGAAGCATCAAGACAGAAGGCAGTGATTATGTGATCAAGTATATTCTTGGATTCTTAGGATCCAATGCAGATGGAGGCGAGGATTTCAAACAGCAAAAACTAAAGCCTGTCCAATATTCACTTTTTCTTACAAACAGAAGTACCATATTATTGCAGGCAACTGTATCTTGAAAACTGCATTTCCCAGCCTTGCTCCCGCATGTGGTCAGTAAGACTGAAGTAGGCAGGTGTACTCTAGTAGGCCAGATCTATGAGATGAGCCCCTGGAAAATCTAGATGCCGAATGGTTTACTGATGGCAGCAGCTATATGAAGGAAGGAGTTAGAAAGGCAGGCTATGCCGTGGTGGATCTTACTCAGACAATAGAAGCCCAAGCACTACACACAACACTTCAGCCCAAAAGGTGGGGCTTATTGCATTGACCAGGGCTTCACAACTGGGAAAAGGCCAGTAAGTTAATATATATACGGATTCCAGATATGCCTTCCTTGTGTTACATGCACACACAGCAATCTGGAAAGAGAGGGGCTTGCTGACTGCAAAGAATTCCCCTGTTAAATATGGAAAAGAGATACTGGCTCTACTTCAGGCAGTACTGGAGCCTTTAGAAGTGGCTGTCATCCACTGCAAGGGACATCAGAAGGGAGATAATTATGTTAACCAGGGAAATGCGTTAGCAGATACAGCAGCAAAAAGAACAGCTACACAGGAGAGTTTGGAAATGGCCCTTATACCTCAATCTGTGGAAGTGGCTAAGGAACCTCACTAAACAGAGCCTGAGAATGAATGGGCCCAACAGCAAGGCTATACTAAAAATGCAAATGGATGGTGGGTGCTAAATCATAGAATTATGCTCCCAATGGCCACTCAATGGAAAATTATTAAGGAGATACACAACTCTACCCACTTGGGAACAGATGCCTTAGTACAACTGGTCTCCTGGGCTTTTAGAGGAAAGCTACTAAATACGGTCATAAAGGAAGTGACTCGCTCTTGCCCACTATGTTTACAGAATAACCCTGGCCATGTAAGGCCACCTCCCCTGTTGACTCCTGTGCAGAGGAGGGGAACATGTCCAGGTGAAGATTGGCAGGTTGATTTTACCAATATGCTCCCAACAAGCAATTATAGGCAGTGACTTCCTGACCGAGAACAGGCAGGGCCTGCGCCCCTAATCAGCAGGAAGCAGCTACAGAAGATGGTGACTCGACGCCTATCAACATCCCCTTAAGATTAAGGTCTGGAATCTCTGAGGGGGGAATGAAGTAGGCAGGCATACAAGCTAAAATTGATTAGATTTGTGAGCTGGAAGACCACGCCTTTGCCATGCCCCTATGTGACTTCACGCCCTACCTTAGCCACGCCCCTGTGTGACCTTACATCCTACCTGATACCCCCACCACGCCCCCATGTGACATCAGGCTCTACCTGACCATACCTGATCACACACCTGCCCACAAGCCACTCCCTTGTGGAAAATATATAAAAAGGCAAGGAGGGTCCCAAAACTCTCTGCCTCTGCTTTGCTGCCCATGATGAGCGGTGGATAGCGGGTCAAGGCACTTGCTGCACGTGGCTTTGGCCTTCTCTCTGAGTGGTATGGGCACTACCCTAGTTTCCAGACTTTCCCCTCTCTCCAACCTGAACTAAAGCCCTCACTTTCCTAGATACCTCTCGCACTAAATAAAAGCTTAAAACGTACCATGCTGCCTCATTTATCTGTGCCGGTATTGAGAATTCTCTAAATATTAGGCAAGAACCCTCTCGGGCTTATTAATATTGGGGATTAATTAATAAGCTCATGGTGAAATCATACGGCACCCCAAATTCCTGTAACACATGTGGCATCCCAGATAGCATTTCTGGGGAACTTTAAGGGGCCTCATTTTTGGTATAAATTTTAGGGGGTCATGTCTGATTTCAAGATGAAGAAGTCGTCTTCAGGAAGCTTCTGAAAAATCTCCATGCTCCTTGGACTTTCCCTTCTTCCCTACAGGAGTTAGGAAATCAGGCCTGCAAGTTCAATAGCACTGGTTCATGTCCCAGCCGCTTTGCTTCCAGTCCAGCTTCCTGCTAATGCACCTGGGAAGGCAGCAGATGATGACCCAAATGCTTGGGTCCCTGCCATCCAGGTGGGAGACCCAGATGGTGTTCTGGGCTCCTGACTTTGGCCTGGCCCAGCCTCCACATTTGCAGGCATTTGGAGAGTTGAAGGTCTCTCTCTGTCTTTGCCTTTCTAACAAATAAATCTGAAAAATATCGCACAGCAGAAACATGAGAAGGCTCCTGGTTTTGATGACTTCCTAGAACTGCCACACCAGCTCTGCCTCTGTCTAGAATTTCAGCAGGGATCTTTCTTAGCATTACAATTGGGTCTCTGTTATTGACAAAAGCATTAACATCCTAACCAGTTCACAGAATTCTCACAACAAGCTATTATGCCTGATCCCATTTATTTCACATGATGAGGGACAGAAAAATCTTAGAATCAGAATCCAAGCACACTTTTATCTGGCTCTGAAGCACATACTTTTAATCTCTAAGCTATTAGTAAGTCAGGATGGGGCAGACACATTTAGACAACAGGCAGAAGGGATGTTGACACCAGGGCAAGAACCAGGCAACCAGAAACCAGTGGGAGTGGGGTGCGTGTGTTCACGCTAACAAGGCCCCCAAAATGCAATCATGCTGGTGAGCCCACTCCATCTGTTCTTTTACCCAGTTCATTGCACTTGAGGTATTTCTGAGCTTAAAACCTCAAGTCAAAATTTAAAATATGCCTAGCAGTTAGTCCACTAATTGAGTTAATTTAGATGCCAATCCTGATAAGTCAAATCCCAGAGAAGAAATTTTGATCTGAATTAACTAGTTTAATTGTCTGCGAAGCCCAAATTGACCAAGTAATTGCGAGTTAATTCTTTCATTTAACGCTATATACAACCTCCCACTCGATTGGGATGGGCTAATCATAGTCTTGGCATTCTCTGCTTCTACGTAACAGGTATCACTCCTTTCAGCTGTGTGGGGTATAAATGTCAGGGGACATTCGGGAATTTATGCAGACATTCTGGATTTTCACCACTGGGCATTGTCACTGCCATCCAGTGGGAGAGGACAGGGAGGCTGCTGAAGATGCCACACGCACGGCTTCTTGCAGCAGAGAATTACCCGTGCCAACGTGCCGCTAGTGTTCCTGTGCTCCAGCCAAACAGTGCTTAGGCAGAGCTGGGCACTTGAACCTGCTAATGACGGTCCAATCAGTTACTGCAGGCTCCACAGTAATGCCTAAGCCTGGCCTGTTGATTCATCAGATTAAGCAGGTAATTGATCGTACTCTCTACTTCACTCTTCTACGGTAGATGCAGCCAAAGTGTGTAACTGATAGGTTTCTAAAATCCTTCATCCTTTCTGTTCAAGTCTTTGTGTTTACTGGAAGGTCATTAAGTGGCTTTGCTTTTGAGGTCCATTTGTTACTTCCAGATCTACTGCAGTCTATTTAGTCTTTCTTAATGCTCTCTAGTGAAACATTAATGAGATGCTCACACATACTCATAGAATTTGTCTGATCACCTCATTAATTTTTAATGAGCTTGCTGCTTACACTTCAGGATCGTGTAGCAGAAATTGGATAATGTAATTCTTTCTGGGTGGAGTGCCCCTAAATTTGACTCTAAATTATTAATCATGTAGGAGGGGAACATTAAAAAGACTTCAGCCCATAAATTTACCTAAATTTTTGACTACATAATTTCTATCACTGTATTATCTTCCCAGAAATGTCCTTCAATTTTTGTGCCTGAAAACATCCAATTTTCTTCGGAATACAGTCCTCAGAATTCAAAACCTGAGAAATTGAATTTCATTAGAAGATGCAGATCTGAGTCTATAATATTATAATCATGTCAGTTCCTTAAGAAAAATGAGTTATTATTTTAAATGTTAATTTGTGAAGGCTAGAATTAAGGTATTATCTTTAATTCAATATATTTATGTAACCAGATCATCTAATTTTATTGCATATTATTTCAAAATTGTCATCTTATGGATTCAGGGCACGAGCCTTCCTGAATATTTTACTAGTTTTCCGCTATTGACTAACCCAAGTCCCAAGGTAGCAACGATTATAGCATTACTCGACTAGTCACAGTTTCTTTTATAGTTTGAAACACCTCAGTACAAAAAAAGGTTAAATGAGTTGTTCTAGTCAATAAACACGGAACTTCTGCATTTCAGCCCTTTTCTGTCAATGACAGCAACCATTTATTTCCAATAAAGCAAGAATAATAGTGAAAATCAAATTGTAAAATTTTATGGCAATTCCTCCATAATCCTGACTCTACCCATCCTAACTGCCCTGTGCCAAAACAGCAGCAAGCTAATTTCTATCAGTTCATGGGAACTATAACTCAGTTCGAGCTGTGTTCCTGTTTAGCCCAGAATCATTAGAAAGCATTACAACAGAAGCATTGTACGGACTTAATCAGCCTCCACCCATCAACACAGGCACACAATCAGGATGACCAATTCTTCCCAGTCGCTGCTAATCCAGTCGTCATTTCTCTCAGCCAAAACCAATTGGTTTGACAGAAAGCCAGGGTGATAAAGTTGCAGTGAGTGCTTCGCCATACCACCTTGCAGCGTGAATCTAGTGGAAACAGAAGAAAGACAGTCAAGCTGGTTTTTTCGGCCATGTAGGTCAAATTGTTCAAGGGAACGCATTAGTCACCCCTTTGGTTGAGTCGGTTGAGAGATAGGACCATAAGTCAAGTGGAAGTCAGAATATTGGATTAGTAGGTAGTGAACTGGACCAGAATAAGCTGCTGGAACCAATGACAAAGTTAGGCTTCCTGTGATCTTTCCTGAGTCACAGGGTAGGGCTGGCTCTTGCACTTGCCACCTCAAGAAGTGAAGAACAGGTGCAGCCAGTGCACAGCCTAGCTGAAAAAAGGTTTCTTCTAGAAATACTTCCAGTGGGAGGAGCAAGAAAAAGGACAAAAACACAAAGTTCCTAACCAGGAACTCCTAGAATCTGAAAGTTCCTAATTTTTGAGCCAAAAGCAGAAAGCAGAAAAATGATCCCTCCCCACCCAAAGATCTCATTGTTTTGCAAAACAAGGAACTTACATTAACTTTTTGGCTTTGAGTATTCAGTCTTTAAGGACAGAAAGAGAAAATAGTCTTTATCCTTAAAACAGACTTAAAAATTTATTGGAGAGGCAGAAAGGAGGGGAGAAAGAGAAGAGAAAGATACAAACAGCTCTCAAATACTGGTTCACTCACCAAATACCTGCAAAAGCCACGGGTTGGCTGGAGCTGGAGCCAGGAACTCAATCTAGAGCAGGTGCACAGGTAGCAGGGCCCCAACTACTCGAGCCATCACCTGCTCCTGCATTAGCAGGAAGCTGGAATAGGGAGCCACACCCTGAAATTGAATCTAGGTGTCCAATATGGTACATGGGCATCTTAACCAGCTTCTCATCCACTAGGTCAAATGCCTTCCTTAAGGCTTTGTAAGATCATTCAAAATGCACCAGTAAATTGATGGTTCAGGCAGAGCTGTATTAAGGATTTAGCTTCATCAAGCAGCATTTCTTTTGGTGGGGATGATTAGATTATTGTAATCGGAATTATTTAGTGAATCTAGTGTCTTTCACCTTTGACAACTAGAAATATAAATAAGAGAATGGCTAAGAAAGTTTGGAGCCAGTGCTGTGGCTCATTTGGCTAATCCTCCGCCCGCGGTGCTGGCATCCCATGTGGGTGCCGGGTTCTAGTCCCAGTTGCTCCTCTTCCAGTCCAGCTCTCTGCTATGGCCTGGGAAGGCGGTGGAGGATGGCCCAAGTCCTTGGACCCTGCACCCGCATGGGAGACCAAGAGGAAGCACCTGGCTCCTGGCTTCGGATCGGCACAGTGTGCCGGCCTTAGCGGCCATTTTGGGGGTGAACCAATGGAAGGAAGACCTTTCTCTGTCTCTCTCTCACTGTCTAACTCTACCTGTCAAATTAAAAAAAAAAAAAAGAAAGCTTGTAAATATTTTCAAACAGTAGTTCTCGATTCTGATAATACTACATTAGAATCACGTGTAATGCCTTTAAATAAATAAATACTAAGGGCAGGCATTTGGCCTACTTGCCAAGATGCTGCTTGGTCTGCCCACATCCCGTATCTGAGCGCCTGGTTTGAGTCTTGGCTCTTTTATTTATTTATTTATTTTGACAGGCAGAGTTAGACTGAGAGAGACAAATCTTCCTTTTTCTGTTGGTTCACCCCCCAAGTGGCCACTGCAGCCGGCACTGTGCTGATCCGAAGCCAGAAGCCAGGTGCTTCCTCCTGGTCTCCCATGTGGGTGCAGGGCCCAAGGACTTGGGCCATCCTCCACTGCCTTCCTGGGCCACAGCAGAGAGCTGGACTGGAAAAGGAGTAATTGGGACAGAATCCGGTGCCCCGACTGGGACTAGAACTCAGGGTGCCGGCGCTGCAGGCGGAGGATTAGCCTAGTGAGCCGCGGTACCAGCCCAATTTCATCTTCCTTCTAAAGCATGTCCTGGGGGCAGCAAGAGATGCATCAGATACCTGGGCCCCTGTCATCCACATGAGAGACCTGCATTGAGTTCCTGGCTCCTGACTTCAGCCTGATCCAGCCCTAACTCTTGTAGGCATCTGGGGAATGAACCCGCAGATGAAAGATCTCTCTCTGCTCTTCAAATAAAAATGAATAATGTTTTAAAAAAACATTTAGAAGTAAAAAATAAATTACTCATTTACCTAAGCAGTATATTTCGGGGTAGTACATTTTTTAACTCCTTCAGTACAAAACCGCACCAATATTCATAGTAGCCCTCCCCCACACATGCGCTGTGGCCCTACTGCAGAGATGTGGAAAGAAAAGCCCAGAGATGTTGCCAGAGCCTGGCACAGAAAGAGAACCGAGCTGAGGAAGTTCACGAAGTCCTGAATTACACAGACCTGGGAGCTCCTCCGTGCTCTGAAGCCTCAGGAACCTTGGCTCCTTGGGTCTCTGTCCTCTCATTTGTTAATGAGCCTAATGACAGTGCACTGAGGCTCCGTTTTAGATCTTGGGGAACTCCAGAGCGGGCTGTTCAATCTGATCCAAGTACAGCTGTGAATAGTTGATTAGTCTGGGTTAAAAACTAGTTTTCTGGGGTGGGCGTTTGGCACAGCTAAGACATCGCTTAACACCCTCATCCCACATCAGAGTGCCTGGGTTCAAGTCCCGGGTCTACTCCTGATTCCTGCTAATGTTCACCACAGAAGGCAGCATGTGGTCGCCCAGGTACTTGAGTCCCCGCTACCCACACGGGAGACCTGGGTGAGTTCCAGGCTCCTGGCTTCAGCCTGGCCCAGCTGTGGGTGTTAGAGGCATTTAGGGAGTGAAGAAGTGGATGGGAGATCTCTGTCCTTCCGTCTCTCTTTCTCCACTTTTCAAATAAATAATAAAAAGCAAATACTTAAAAATTAAACCAAACCCCACAGAAACTAGCTCACTTGTCCCAGAGGAGGTGCTAAAGAGAAAGCAGCTCTCTTTGCTCTCTGAATAATGGCCCTTCCCACTCAGAGGTGAGAAGGAAGAGGAGGCGCTCTGCCGGAAGAGGGGGGCTTTAGGGGCACAGCATCTCATGGCCCCTGGCACCACTTGAGCCCTGCTCACACAGGAGAGTGTGTGGCACTGTCTGCATACCAGGGATGCACAGAGAAACTGGCTCCTTCCTTGCTGGTCCAGGGTGGGAACAGAGCTTCCTTCCTCGGGCAGATCTCAGTAAACCTGGAGCTGGTAATCAGCCCATTGCTTTACCCAGTGCTTCTCGGGTTTCCGAGTGCCTGAGACTCAGAGGGAGCCTTCCAACCTGATTGCTCCCAGAGTCTGTGACTCAGCAGGTCTGGATGAGCGCCTGAGAATTTGGCTTTTTTTTTTTTTTTAAGATTTATTTTATTTATTTGAAAGTCAAAGTTATAGAGAGGTAGAGACAGAGAGAGAGGTCTTCCATCTGCTGGTTCACTCCCCAGATGGCCACAACGGCCGGAGCTTTGTAGATCTGAAACCAGGAGCCAGGAGCTTCTTCTAGGTCTCCCACGTGGGCGCAGGGGCCCAAGGACTTGGGCCATCTTCCACTGCTTTCCCAGGCTATAGCAGAGAGCTGGATTGGAAGAGGAGCATCTGGGATAAGAACTGGCGCCCATGTGGGATGCCAGCGCTTCAGGCCAGGGCTTTAACCTGTTGTGCCACAGAGCTGGCCCCAAGAATTTGGTTTCTGCTGGTCTGCAGACCACACTTTGAAAGCCTCCACTTTATCAAGAGCCACCTAGATTTTCTGTCTTGGAAGGTGGTTGCAATGCCCTTAGGATACTCATAGCCTTCTGAAAACTTCTGAATCCACCTGCATTCTTTGTGAAAGAAATATGCACTCTTTAAGTGTCTTTGGGATTAATGAATAATATTACCGGTAACCAAAGGTAAATGTATTTTTTTTTTGACAGGCAGAGTGGACAGTGAGAGAGAGAGACAGAGAGAAAGGTCTTCCTTTGCCGTTGGTTCACCCTCCAATGGCCGCCACGGCTGGTGCACTGCGGCCGGCGCACCGCGCTGATCCGATGACAGGAGCCAGGTACTTCTCCTGGTCTCCCATGGGGTGCAGGGCCCAAGCACTTGGGCCACCCTCCACTGCACTCCCTGGCCACAGCAGAGAGCTGGCCTGGAAGAGGGGCAACCGGGACAGAATCTGGCGCCCCGACCGGGACTAGAACCCGGTGTGCCGGCGCCGCAAGGTGGAGGATTAGCCTAGTGAGCTGCGGCACCGGCCAAATTTATCATTCTATTAAGGCACAAATACAAAAAAGAAAGAGAGAAAAGAAAAGCAACAAGCTTACACATGGAAAATCACTTGACCTTTTATTTGGCAGATGGATATTACAGATAAAGACAGCAATTTGCTTCTACATAGCTTTTTTTTGATAGTTTTAAAGTTCTATAGGGTGAATATTAGTGTCTTCACAAATACATCTTTTTCTCTATTAGTGAAGAGACTGTTTTTACTATTATAAATAATGCTTCAATAGACATATTTAGGTGTATTAATACTTTTTTCAGCATTTTGGACTGCAAACACAGCTACTGTCACACTGAATGAAATTATCCTTCATGCAATTTTAGAAAATTCACTGTCCAGAAAATCATTCTGTCTTCTTTCTCATGCTACACCTGTTAGCGAAACCGGTGCCATTTTATCTGAGGCGCCATCTTAAGCCCCGGGCACCATCTTAGGTTCTGGCCCAGTCGCCATCTTGTACAGTAAGTTTCAGCCTCTCCAAAATCCAGCCTGGCTTACTAGAAGGCAGGTGACCAAATGACCCAACCACAAGCGACAACTCCACCTTTACCCTAACGGGATTTGCTGCTCCCACTTCCTTATCCCTGCAAGGCTATGAGACCTGCTTTCCCACACAGGCCCTCTTTTCACTGTCTCCCTCCAGCCTGTCGACCCCCGGCCCCTGAAGATAAGCCTTTCCTTTAACTCCAGTGTTTGGTGTGTTTTGTGGTGGCCTTTCAACACCATCTCCACCTTCCATTCCTGGGGTCTCATTCAACTGTGATTACACTGAGCGTTTGTTCATTCAAACGATATGACTGAGTGTTTATTGTGGTTCTGTGCTAGATGGTGGGGATACAGTGATGGACAAGATAATCATAGTTCCTGTTTTCAGGAAACATACATATTGAGAGACAAGTTAAAGAGATAGAGAAAGAGAAAGAAAGAGAAAGGTCAAGTAATTGCGAGTTATGGTACTTACTCTACAGAAACAAATGAGCTGTTGGGATAAAGATTCATAGATGTGAGTGCTTACCAAGGAAGACCTGTTGGAGGTGACATGCAAGCTGAAACTGAATAGCTGGTTATGTGACTGGCTGTTACATTCCTGATCAAAGAAACCACATGTGCAAAGGCCTCATGGTGGGAAAGAGTTCTAGACAGAGAAACTGAAAAAACTGTACAAGCACAACTGAAGAGACAGTGGAGAGAAAGGCAGGGTTGAATAGTGAAATGACTTGTCAGCCATGGTAGAAAGTTGGCATATTAATTCTCAGTGAATCAGATTGTTTTTAAGTTTATTTATTTTATTAGAAAAGCAGAGCAACCAAGTCAGATGGAGAGAAAGAGAGAAGGAAATCTTCCACCTGCTGATTCATTTCTCAAATGGCTGCAATGGCCAGGGCAGGGGCAGTGTCAAGCCGAAACAAGGGTCCTGGAATTCCATGCAGGTCTTGCATGTGAGTGACAGGGGCCCAGGCACTTGGGCCATCAACTGTTGCCTTCCCAGGCGCATTAGCTGGGAGCTGGATCAGAAGCAGAGCAGCCAGGACTCCACTCTAAAGGGATGCCGACGTTGCAGGCAGTGGCTTCACCCCCTGCACCACTATGCCAGCCCCAGCAAATGGACAGTTTTAAACAGGGGAGTTAGGATCACATTTTTATTTTAAGATGACTTTTGCTATTGAATGAAGAAGGGATAAGGAGGAGAAGTGGAAGTGGGGAGACCAATTAGATGGTTGGTGGTGGTCTTTGGGAGAATGATGGTGCAAAACTGGACTGAAGTGGGATTGTCATAGGGAGAGCTCAGGAAATGTGTAGAGCAGTGAATTCTACAGGATTTCCCAGTCTGTGGGAGGAGAGGGTGAAGGGAAGGGAAGAACTGAAGATGACGCCTCAATTTCTGACTTGAATACTCGAGGGAATACTTACTTGTGGACATGATGAAGACTGGGGAAATGATGATGAAGACTGGGGAAATGATGAAAAGCTTGTTTGTGAGACAAAGGAATTGGTGACTCCTGAGCGATTTTCCAGCATGCCCTCCAAGGAAGCTGGCCAGGGGACACTGTGGGGCCACCACACCGTTTTTCCTTCCTTTCCCCAGGTTTCTCTCCTTTGGGACTCTTTCCCCCAAGACTGGATGACACGGTGCCGTTACCCAACTCTTGAAACCCCTGTCTCAGGTTGGTCTTGGTGGAAATTGAGGGTGCAAAATGTTTGCTTGCCCCCAAATTTATCTTAAGCATGATCAAGGTGGCCAAATCCTACTGCATGGTTCTCCCAAAAAGCTGCTTTTAGCAAAACAAATGTGCCTGCCCCATTTCTTGGGAGCTTCTAATCTTACTATGAGAATAGCAACAGATCCACCCTTCCATGGCTCTCTCATTTTATCAGGAGCAAACCAGACAGGGCAAATAAGATTACAAATCAGGTCTATTGATGGACTTTCTCCCCCTCCTTGTAGCTGGGTGTTAGTTGAATGTCAGGTTTTTTTTGTTTTTTTTTTGTTTTTTTTTTTTTCCTAAAAATTGTGCTTAAATACCCCACTACCACCAGCCTCTTCCAGTTTTGCCTCTTTTGGAGCAAGAGTCTCTGACTTAAATAAATCTTGCATTTCTCTCTGCCTTGTCCTCTTGGAAAGTCTTCTTCCATGTGAGAAAAAGAACAGGGGTAATCTTTTCACCAATAACAATGTTACTCTTAAGGATTTCACTGCTAACTACAAAGAGAAAACAGTGATTCCAAAAACGGTGAAGTTCTGTTTCTGGCTCCCTACTTCCGTTCGGTCATGAACAGGTGTCGAACGGGTTCCAGGCCTTGAGGTTTTATTACCAAGAGGAGACTTCCTATGGTCTGAATGCATGTGTGCCTTCAAGATTCATGCGTTGAAACCTACCTTACCTTGAAGGTGATGCTATTAACAAGTGGGGCCTTTGGGTTGACTAGATCATGGCTGCAGAGCCCAAACAGATGGGTTTAGTGTGCTTATGAAAGGGGCGGTAGGGATCCTGTTTGCACTTCCATCACACGGGGACACAGAGAAGGCACCATCTATGAAGCAGAGAGCATGCATCAGACACCACCAGGGCCTGATCTTGGATTTCACAGGCATTTTGTTACAATCGCCCAAGCACTGTAGTACAGGACTGTAGCGGCTTTCCAGCTCCGACACTCTTCTCCTCAACCTTCCCCTTGGGACCCAGCCCTAACTCACAGACTGCTTCCTCCTGGGACACTCTTCACACTGTGCGCTTGTGATGCCCTTGGGTAGTTGCTATGTGGCCATAGCAACCTACCACAAGCTGGGCGGCTTTACGGTTTTACACAACAGAAATTTGTTCTGAGGTTGAAAGCCCAAAGTCAAAGTGTTGAAAGGACCATAATCCCTCTGTGGTCTCTAGGGAAGGATCCATCATTGCATCTTCCAGCTTCTGGTAGCTCCAGGTTATCTTTGACTTGTGACAGCGTCACTGCAATTTTGCTTCCCTCCCTACATGTCAGTCGTCTTTCTGTGACTCTGTCCGAATTCTCCTCTTCTTATAAGGACATCAGACATCCTGGACAAAAGGCCCATCCTATTTCCATATTACCCTCATTTTAACTTAACTAATGACTTCTGCAATGACCCTATGTGCAAATATTTTTGAGATACTGGAGGCAGGAGGTACAGATTCAACATCTCTTGGGAGTACGTTGGTAAACCCATAACCATGTGCAATTTGCATTTCTTTTGATTACAGACAATGTGACATTGACTTCCACAATTTCTCTACTCATCACCAACAGTGATCCACAGTGGACTTGTCCCTTTAAGATACACCTTCATACCAGCCTGTTGCCCTCAGAAACTTCATGAGACTCCAGAGGTGCTGATGCCGTATAGCTTACCCCACACTATCAGGTAAGCAGGGGACCTGCTGATAAATTTTCAGCATGGAAAGTAATTACCAGATACACAGAATGTGTTGGCCTGATCAGTGCATATTTTTCATGCAAGTGAGCTGCATAGGAAGTCAAAACATCCAC
This sequence comes from Oryctolagus cuniculus, assembly GCF_051225735.1. NCBI lineage: Eukaryota > Metazoa > Chordata > Mammalia > Lagomorpha > Leporidae > Oryctolagus > Oryctolagus cuniculus. The sequence goes on from NC_142881.1 coordinate 15,340,588, forward strand.
TGTTGCTTGGAGAAAGTGGAAAAAAATGGAGATGTGGGTGTGGCAGATGGAATTTTTACAAGTTGGGACTTTGGTTGGCATCTACCCAGACTACACTGGAAACACAGCCAGGAGGGCCTCTATCTTTGGTCAGTTTAGATTGACACTGCTTGTCTTGTCCCTGGCAAGTGATTGCTCCCTCATTGGCTGACCAAACCTTGCCCACCCACCATTCGTTAGATACATATTAATATCTTCAATCTGGTTAATGTCCATTTGTACTGCCTGGGGACTCATATGACCACTTTAAGGCACTTGCTAATTTCTACTGATCCATTAAAAATTCATTTAGAGTTTAACTCTCAAGGGGCAACTTCATTTCTAAGGCTGGAGGGCCACTGTGACAGCCACATTAAACAACTGAAAAACTTCCCTGCCTGCAAAGGAGCAGAGAGCCTATTCTGATGGAATAGAGGAAAGGAAGGTAGAGACCAGCTGTGGTCTTGTGACATGGTTTGTTCCCCAAGTGTTCACCTGCTGGGGAGTTGATCCTCAGTGTGGAAAGGGTGGGAGGTGGGACTTTCAAGAGTTGGAGCCTAATGGGAGTCCTCGAGTCAGTAGGTGGCATGCCTTGGAAAGAAGTGTGGAACCCCAACCTCTCTCTGGCTCCCTGTTGGGTGATGTGATTTCTTCCTCCCACACTTGCTCGCAACATGGCTATCCATCGTCACAGGTGCATCCAAGATGGCCGACATCAGAGCTGAGCCAAAGCAGGCGTTGTGCCCTTGAACCACTGGAAATGTGAGCTAAATAAACCCATTTTCTTTATAAAGTAGCCTGACTCCGGTATTTTGTTAGAGTAATGAAAACAGACTAATATAAGGTCCCAGCAAAGGGGGTTGCCTTATTGGGATGGTACGCAACAAACCCTGAGGATCATGAGGGAACATCAGTGAGACCCTGAAGAAACAGACTCAGAGTGAAAGAAACAAGAGTGACAAATGGAGAAAAAGAAGAGGGAAAGTTGACCTTGACTTTGCGATTTTCCCCAGGGCGATTCTGGCAGCATCTGCCAGCCCCTTCACCAAGAGGCCAGTGACACCTGAGATGACAACAGTGTTTTTTTCCTCATAAAGCTGGGCTCAATTTAAGACAGAATATTAATGGAAAAGAGCTTATTATCTCATTACCAACCCCCATGGGCATATGGTCCCCAGAAAAGATAAATATTTGAATAGTTGATGATAATATGTATAATAATTTATAGTCAGCATTTCATGTGCATTTTCATTTAATCTTTTATTTTAAGCCAGTGTTTCAGAGCAAGATTTATACTTATATATATGCATATGTATATGTATGTGTGTGTATATATATATATATATATATTGTTTCAATTCTGAACTCAGGGTTTCAGGATCATTAAGCCCATATGCACCTTTGAAAAAGAGCATCTTCCTTATTGATTTACCCAGGACAAGTAACACAATGTCTAGATTTTTCCCCTTTATCTTTTCGTTCATTGAGTGAAAATAGATTGGGATTTATTCAGCTTTCTCAAACTTCTATCTGTAGGTGAACTTGAGGTCACCTTATTGGCTATAAGAAACACTTCTGATTGCCAAGCTTGGAAACTTTCCCCAATTCTCCAGTTGAAATTCTGTCTTTGGGGGAACTTTAACCTCTGTCTGACTTCTAATTAGCTTTTCTTCAATGACAATAGTTCAGTCAAAAGTGCTAAGAGTTGGACAGCTTTAAGGCAGGCGGCACATGGGCTGCAAAAGTAATAGGACTTCTTGAGGTGATTCTAGGGAATAATACCATTGTCTTTAAAGCACCCTTTGGAATCAAGCTTCCCAAAGAAGGTATGGATGAGTACAAGCAGACACATCCCAGATGGGCCGTTGGTTGATTTATGCTGATCCATGCACCTACACTCTCACAGATTTGTCCTCCATGACAACTTCTACCAGATGAGTCATTCTACACGGACTCTTCTTGGCCAGCCCATTATAGATCCTCCTAAATCCCTGCAGGCACAGCATTCTAGAGTCAAGTACTTTTCCATTAGGTGGGGAAATGTTTTTCAAGTGGAAAAGGAATCTTTTATTCATTTGGACGTGGGGTAAGAGTGACTGGCAGAAGATGCATTGTCTCCAAAGGCTCAATTCCAAAAGAAGTTCTTTGCTTTGTTTGCACATTGCTAAAGGATTCAGGGACTTTTTTTTTAATTAAGGAGCCATCTGTTCTCAAAGATAAATTCATCCTTTGCTTTATTTAACAAATATTAAATAGTATCTACTGTGTGTCCAGAAAAGACTTATGGCTTAAAGTATAACTTTAACTCTCACAGAACTTAAATTTTAAGGAGAGAGATGGATAATAAGAAAGCAAAGACATAAGGAACCCAATAGCTTTCAGCAATGATAAGGTCTGTTTTTAAAAAAGAAATTTGGTGCTGTGGCATAGCGGGTAAGGTCATCACCTGCAGTGCCGGCATCCCATTTGGGCACTGGTTCGAGTCCTGGCTACTCCACTTTTGATCCAGCTCTCCGCCTTTGTGGCTATCTGGGGAGTGAACCAGCAGATGGAAGAACTGTCTCTCTCTCTCTGCCTCTCTGTAACTCTGCTTTTCAGATAAAATAAATCTTTAAAAAAAAGAAATTAATAGAATAACTGGAGGTGACTGAGGAAAGAAATTTTATATAGGGTGATCATGGAAGGCCACCTGGAGGCAGTGATGTTTGAGCTGGCACCTGAAAGGTGGGAAGAATGTCATGAGAAGTGAAGGAAGTCTTCCAGGCAGAGAGACCACCAGGAGCAGTGATTGTGAAGCCAGAAAGGGCAGAGATGGACATTTTAGAACATAAAAGAGCCAGATTACCTGACCGCAGTGAGATGAGTATAGAGAAGTAGGGAGAGCTCACTGTGGCCCCAGCATGCTATGGTCGGAAGTTTAGCTTTTTTGAAGGGAAGCAAGGAGACATGGAGGGATTCAGTGATGTAAGTGAGAGGGTCTGACCAAAGGTGATCTGCTTAATAAGCTAACCTTTGGCCAAGACCTTTATTTTTAATGACTTAAAAGTTTAGAGCTACATATACTGGGTTTTATCTGCTCAGTTTGGAAGTTTCTCAAATTGGATGTGATAGTTTTTCTAACTTGAAGATTACTGTGGAGTGTTTGGCGACTGGTTCTGATTTTGTCTCCATAGTAGTATACTAAGGAATAGTCAGATAGTCAATAACTATGGATTATAGAGTTGTGAACATATTTCATATAAAAAATCAACTAAAACCGACACCTTAGCATTTTGGTGAGGAATTTTTATGTTATTTTGAAGTATAATTTTCCATTTTTCTTATATTTTAGCACTTTGAAGCTGCTTTCTCTATTTCATTTCCAAGTCACAAACCCACATTTGTTATTTTTGCTATGCACAGTCCTTGTTCATTATCTGAATGATTGTTCTTGTCACTTCCTGGTTCACTTCTTGACTTAGCCTTTGTAGGACTTTTAATCCTTTTTATTTTTCCTCTACAGTTTATGCCTGCAATTGCTCAAGTCTGAACTATTAATCAAACAGTCTCTTATGCTAAACTCTTTCTGGTGTTCTTGCCACTACATTGAATTGTTCTCCTTTTTTACATCAAGTCTTTCTTCAAATTGCTACTGAGTCTGTGTGCACAATTTTTCTTGGTTAGAAATAGAAATTTTAGCATTTAATACATGGCAGGGTTGTATGAACTACTTCTTGTTGATTTGTAATACTCTTCAATGTTAATTTAATATTTGAAAAGTAAGAAATATCATTGAGATAAAATTCTTAAAGTTTTTTGATAAATCAGTGAATTGAATTTAATAAATGCAGACATGTATATCTGGTAAATTTTCATTGAGTAGATTAAATTTCTTTTTTAAAAAGATGTATTTATTTATTTATTTGATAGATTTACACCGAGAGAGGAAGAGACAGAGAAAAGGAGAGAGATTTTCGATTCTCTGGTTCACCCCCAAATGGCCACAATGGCCAGGAGCCAGGAGCTTCTAGGTCTCCCATGCGGGTGCAGCACTTGGGCCATCTTCTACTGCTTTCCCAGGCACATCAGCAGGGAGCCGGATTGAAAGTAGAGCAGCCATGTCTCTAACCGGCGCCCATATGGGATGCCAGCACTGCAGGCAGTGGCTTTACCCACTACACCACAACACAGGCCCCAACTGGATTAAATTTTTAGGTTGGCATTTGACAAGCTGATTTTCATACAATTCACCCAGAAATGATCCAGTTTCCATCAACAAGAAAGTGCACTAACATAAATGTGGAAAATGTACATTGAATTCAAATTTCTACCTTTTGAGGAAAACATAAGCTACTTACAGCTTTTGACACCATTTTCGGGTTCCAATCATCGAAGTTGCAGAAAATCTCAGACTCCACACTCAGCGAGGCATCTCTTTATATACAGCTTTATTAAACTTCTAAAATATTCTATTTTTATCACACTTGCAGGAAGACTTCTAATTTTTTAAAAATTTTTTATAAATGCTCACCTCTCCCAAGGAATCTTTTTCCAGTATGAAAGCTGAATTATGAAAGAGGGCCATGAGTCCCAGAGCTTTCATTAAATGTCTTCCTGGACTTTCTTCTCCAACAAAGTTCCTGGTAGACTACTGGCTGACTACCCAAAATGCTGCTACAACGGTGGGATTTTATGATTTCAGAGTAATTTAAAAATCACTTCCCTCTGTCCTTTACTCTGAGAGACACTTACTTGCTTTGTGTTGTTTTGAGATGCGGTCAGTTGGAAGGCATTTCTCTAGCTTTCATCATCCTCCAATTCAGAGGTTAAACGCTCCTCTCTCTCACGGTCCATTTTATGAGAATGGCAAATATTTTTGGTACGTCTTTGCATTTCATCGTTTTGTCTTCCCTTTGTGAAACAATGCTAACAATTGCTGTGGAAGTTGTGCCCCCCTTATACTCTACATCTTCCTGAAATATTTCTGTCTTTTCCTGTCCCTGTCTTTTCTGCACGAATACAAATTAAAATGGGTATATTTCAAGAAAAGCAGGAGCAGAACCACCTCTGAAAAGGAAGTAAATATGCTTGAAATTCCAGTGTCTTCTCTCATGCTGACCAAAGAACTGGCAAACTATTTGAGTTACACACTTTTACTTTGAAGACAAACACTTCCTTTAAATGGGTGACTTCAGATGTTTTTTAAGATTGCTATTACAATATGCTTTGGACGGTTAAAGATGTTTTTAAAATGAGTACATGAGAGAGGAGGTAGGCTTAATAATGCTCCACTCACCCCCACCAAGTCCACCTCCTCATCCCTGGGAACAGTGGGCTTATTTTACATGGCAAAGGAACTTTGCAATGTGGCTAAATTCAGGAGCTGGAGATGGAGGATTACCCTGGGGTAAGTGGGTTGGCCCAGTGTAATCACAACGGTCCTACAAGAGGGGAGAAGGAAGTCAAGGTCAGAAGAGAAGTCCTGATGATGAAAGCAGAGGTTGGAGTGATGCCGCTGCTGGCAGGCGGCCACGAGCCAAGGAATGTGCGCAGCGTCCAGGAGCTGGAAAAACAAGCAAGAAGATTCTCCCCCAGGGGCCTCCAGAAGAAACAGAGCCCTGCAACCCGTGGTCACTTCTGACCTCCAGAACTGCGCAGTAATAAATTCGTGTCGTCTCAAGTCACTGTTTGTTGTCATTTGTTTATAGCGGTAGTAGGAAACTCATAGAACTGAAATGTAATAGGGACCTTCAAATTGGAGTCCTTTTTTTTGAATAAGATCTCTTCAAAGAAATACTTGAATACTTTTTCAGGATACTTGAAAAAATCAACTCCTCCACAGCCATTTCTCTTATGTTCTCTTCTCTTTGGGAATTTTAGCTCCCAAGAGAAATAGGGCAACCTCAGGGCAGCTGAGCAAAGTTAGGCAGCCTCTAACAAGTTTCCCAAGTTTGAAGCACTGGTCCAGGGGTCAAGCAATTACAAAGGACTGAAGCTGAGATCTCAAATTATGTCACTAGGCTGCTTTCCTGTTCTGAGCTCTCAAACAAGCTCTCTTCCCTGTGTCAGAAATGCAATACACATTTAATTAAGCTAAGAACCCCTTGAGGAAAGACGAGGTAGGATAGAAAGGTCTTTCTTGCCTAAGAAGGATCTCAGGAGGCTCTAATTGGTCTAGCTTGGATCACATGACCAAGCTGGATCCATCACTCAATCAGAGAGATGACATACTCTGATTGGCTAGTCTAGAAGATGGTATATTCTGATTGGCTCTTCTGGGAGACATGCCTACTTCTATGGCAGAAGGTTGGGTCAGCCTCAATCAAACTGGCTCCCCACAGAGACGTGAAAGTTAACATGGTGAAAAACAGAGATTGAAAGGCCACGTAATTGTGGAAGGGGAGAGAAAAAAGGCAAAAGCAAAAGCAAAGGTTGCTCATGACTTTCTAGTTCTTTGATATCGTTCTTCATGAGAACTAGCCACATTGCCTGGGGCCACAGGAGTATCCTGTATGATTCCAATAAACTCTTCCACCTCAAGTCAGGTGTATTTATATTCTATTATCCAAATGATTCCTGACCAAAGAAGACTAACATAATGTTTCTTTAACAAGCTGAAGTATGAGATAACGTGATATTGGTAGCAGTATTTTTCCTTTCTCCCAGTCATAATCCTTTGATTTTCTTTGAGACAACACTCTCCCATTTGTGTGTGTTGGGGGGAAAGGGAGGGTGGTGGGGGGCGGTTACTGAGCCTGGAACCAAAGTTCCAAGAGTGGAACATGTGACTGAGACTTGTCAACCAGCATATCCCATTCCTTGGACCACAGTGATTGGCACAGGACAGGCAGAAAATCCAAGACCTGAGAGTTTTATGTAAGCTGTAGAGAGAGAAACTTGCTGCTGAACTTGCAGCAGCTAGGATGCAAGAACTGTTGGAATCCATCTCATCTGCATGAAGAAAAGGCCAGCCTGAGGATGAAGGAAAGTAGATCAAGAAACCCAGAAGGGAAGACTGTGGAACCTTAATGATGGGTTTGAGATATGGGTCTAGCTGTGTTTTACCAATTCCTTGATATTTTAGCTATGCAAACCAATAAGTACCCTTTTTTTTGGCTAACAGTAGTTCAAGTTATATTTCAGTCACCATAGAAAAGGTTTTATACCTATATTTTAACATTTTAGTTATTGTCTCAGTTATATTTGCACAAGTAATTTATTAATATGCAGCAGATGACCCCTAAACTTAGAGTCTTAAAACAATGATTTTTAAAAACATTTCCCAGATTCTGTGGGTCAAATGGATGAGCCTTCTGTTGGCCTTGCATCGGCTCCCCCCCTGCAGCTGCACTCCACTGATGCACCCGGTGAGCCCGGGCTTAGCTCTCTGTGTGGTTGTCCGTCCCCAAGGAGACTAGACCATGCTTCTTCACATGGAAGCCTCAAGGCAGATTTCAAGAGCAAGGCCCAATATAGGAACACTTGTCAAGCTTCTGCTTATCTCACTTGTATAGATGTCCCATTGGCCCAAGTAAATCTTATGACCAAGTCTAGAGTCAGCACATAAAGTGAGTCAAATAGCCTGGATATCAGAAGGACGATCCATGAAGAAGCCATTAAAGCAGTAATTTACCAAACTCTTAAAAATTTTCTAAGCACATTAGCTTATTTAAGCATCAGTATAACTTTATGAAATATTCAACATTGGGATCACAATTGTATCTGTCAGGATCCAGTGAGAAGATAGACGTGGTCTCCCGTTTTGAGAGCTGGTTAGGAGGGGGTTCTGTGCTCACCCTCAAAGAACCAAACAGCACACAAAACACCAAGGGGCCTACTTCCCTGAAATCAAGGGAGGACCTCACCAAGTCTGTCACACTGTCTCTCTCAGCCACGTTGGGCAACAGATGTTGCTGTGGATTCATTCTGAGAGGAGAAGCATGGTGGGGGCAAGAGGCGCGGAGTCACCACACAGACCCTGGGAGTCGGGTGAAAGCCGGCCAGACGCAAGCAGCTCACAGACTTGTTTATTTCAGTTAGTGCAGCAGCTTATATAGCCGAGGCAGCCAATCCGGTCAAGGGATGATTTATGCTGTAACCAATCATTGCCTGTTGCTAGGCAGGCTCCTTTGCCAGGTGAGTTCTGCTGCCATATCCTGAGTAACTGACGCTCACTCGCCAGTGCCATCTTGGCACAGCCTTCTCATTCCACCACAGATAGAAACATCACTGGGACTTTGAACAGGAAAATGTAGCAGGAATCATTGTTGAGGTGGGTATTTAGCCCAGTGGTTAAGGCCTTATTTAGAAATGCCTGCATCCTACATCAGAGTGCCTGGGTTCAGATCCCAGCTATAGTTCCTGATTCCAACTTCCTGCTAATGCAGACTCTGGGAGTCCCTATTGATGGCTCAGGTAATTGGGTTCCTGCCACCCATGTGGGAGGCCTGAGTATTGTTCCCGGCTCCTGGCTCCAACCTCAACACTGGCCCAGCCCCAGATATTGTGGGTACCTGGGGAGTGACTCAGTGGATGGGAGATCTCTCTCTGTCCTCTCTACCTCTCAAAAAAACGAAAATTTTAAAAATAAGTGTTTGCTTCTGATAGGGAATTAGGGAACTAGGAAGAAATAAGAGAGAATTCTGATGAATAATATAGGGGTCAGGAAGATTAACCAAGAAAAGAACAAACTTGGAAGGCTGAAACCCAGACCTATTGAGGATGGGAAGAATATGCCTGTGACCTGTTGGATGATGGATGGTGGAGAATTTTTTAAAAATTATTTGAGAGGAAGGGAGAAGGTGAGGGAAAGGGAAAGGGGGAAGGAGAGGGAGAGAGAGAAAACAAAAATTGCCCAGTCCCCAATCATTATTACACCTATTGCTGGCAATATTAATAACTTTCAAGTTCAGTCTCAGTCCGAGTGAATATTTTGTAACCTGTAGACTAAATTATAAAGTTAACATCAAACAACTGATAGAGAAAATAATAGTGGGAAGGAGAGAGAAGAGCGTGCTCAGAATATACAAATATAAACACTCATAACCTGGAAGCAAAGAGAAAATATGGAAAACTACTACAACCCTCTTTGTTGGACTGAGGCTATAGTTGATGACCTGACTCCCTTCTTCCACCATCCATTCTGTATCAACCTCAGATGATCCGTGTGCTTTCACTGGATAAATGACCCAAACTTTCATTCTCTGATGATCTGAGTCCTCAGTTACGCTGCTCTTGATTGCTTGTTCCTGCAGTTCCCCACTGACCTTTAATGTTGAGTATACAAGCACCAAGAGGCGCTCTAGGGAATTCTTCATTTCCAGACGTAGTCCTTCTTGCCCCCACTGTATAGGAGCAGCTCAGTTTCCCCTTAGTAATTGGGATCAGTCATCCAGCCAGAAGAGTAACATCTTTTTCTGCTTATTGACTCAACAACACAAGTCACCCAAAATGGCCAGGTGAGAGTCAGATCTTCCAGTAACAGGGCAATGAGCGTAGAGCTGGGGTAGAGAGGAAACACATTGCTCACTGGCACGGTTGTCTGTTTTTCAGATGGGAGAACTATGATTCAGAGAAGTTAGTCGACATGCCTCATGCCTCCTGACTATGAGCAGTGTCCTGAGTGTCCTAGACCCCAAGACTTCAGATCTGAATATTCCTTTTCCCTCCTTTAAGGAGGATAGTTTACGTCGACTGAATTAAAACAGGACACTGAAGCTATGAGACCTGGGTCTGGGCTCTACCCCTTTCCTCACTGTGAGACCTTGGGCAACTCACCCAAGGATCCTGTGCCTCAGTTCTCTCAGCCAGGACACCAGTCCCCCGTTGACAGGACTGAACCGAGAACAGAATGAGTTCAAGGTCTATGAGAGCACTATGTAAACTCTTGCAGATTACCCAAAGCTATGATTAAGGACTGTACGGACCCTCGATTTACTGCTTACCCATAGAAAATTCTGATGAATTTCATGAACCTCATAGTTCATGAAAAATGGCCTCTATTAAGGGAAGTTGCTGCCACCCAGGCAGCAAAGGGGGTGAATTCTGAGCTCAGCAGGAAATGTAGAGCAAGTGTGCGTGGTTCAGGGTGGTAGGAATTAATGGAGTTCTTTGTATCAGTAATCTCTGAATCTCAATTATTTTTGCCAAATAGTTCTTTCAAGTCATTTTGGGAAATGGCTCACTGCCTTTTTCTATTTTATTAAATCTAAGAACCTCATTAAGTCAAACTATCAGTGATGCATTGTCAGCAGAAAGAAAATGGGGAGAATCCTCTTTCAGTGTTTGATCATGAAAATCTCTTTAACAAACCCAAGACAAACACATTTCACTCCTACTGCCTATTCAAACGAGATTAACTATTGTGCCTGTTCACAATATTCAATCATCATTTCTTCTCCGTTTAAGAGATGTTTGCATGAATTAGGAAACCGAGAACAGCAGGCTCCAGTGCATCTTTTCACATTCTCAGCACTAGAAATATGGCTTAATTAAAAGCAATTAGGACACTGACACTATTTTTATTAAGGAAAGAAGCTAAATCTCTCCCTCTCCAAAATAAATGCAAGGATAGTAGGAGCATTTAGTTGCTTTTCCACTCTGTGATACCCAGTCCAGTCTGCTCTCAGTTTTTGATGCTGCCTAACAGAACACCTAGACTTCATTTCTCACCTTCACTTGACTTGACTTTGGTGGGAACATGTTTGAAGGAAAGAATACAATTTCATCCACTCAGCGCGGTTTATGAAAATTTCCATTTCCACATCATTTCCAGGAATGTGTTCCATATTTAAATGGGACTTCTCTCTTGGTACCTGACTGACTAATTTGGTATCTGGCACATAGGAACACAGTAAATATCTGCTGAATTCATATCATGGTCTTTTATCAATGAAAGAATCTTACAAAAAGGACTTACAAGGGAGTCCTAAGTTTCAGATGGCATTTTAAGTTACTGGTTTAGTGCTATAGTGCTAAACCAAGATTTTCTAAATAAAGTGTTTTCTTCATTATAAAAAAAGTGATTAATTGGTTGGTGGAGCTTTTATAGAAAATATAAAAAAAATAAGTAAGATAAAAATCACCCAGAGGAGTCTCACAATCCAGATAATAGTTTTAACATGTCTGTGTATTCTTCCCCCAACTTTCTCTCATTAGGATCACACAATGCACAATTCTGCATTCAGCTTCATCACATAATATATTTTGAACCCTTTTTCTTGCCATCATATGGCCTTGGAAAACAAAGTATTTATGAATGCATGGTATTCCATGAAATGCTTGTGGATGCCTGTGTGTTTCCTCAGTGTCCGTACACACACACACACACACACACAACACAAAAACACAGCTGAATTTATTGCTTGCTACAATAAAAGACACACAAACAAAACATTACATATCACAAAGCTGAATTTATTGCTTACAGTAGTCAGGGGTCTCCCTTACTATGCTAGCCAGGCACAGTCCTATGGTTTTGTATAGGATTTTTGGGAAATGTGAATTTCAGGGATTGGGACACTTTCAAGAACATAAGTAGAGTGATGTCAACTTCAGAAACGTAGTTACTCCTTCTGGACTGATGTTGACTGGGTGGCATTCTGAAGCGTGTTTATGGGACCAACTCTATTTGTGATTGGCTGACCTTCTAAGAAACTGTTACTGATAGGTTGGTTGACCAAAACATATTTACCAAAGCAATTGATAGAAAAAGTTTAAATCCCAGTTATAGCAGTGGTCGTTACCATGGCTATAACTTTAAAAAAAAAAAAAAGGAACATGGGAAACATTTTATTCTTGATATCATAATTTATGCAATCATCCTCTCATTACAGGATAATTGGATTATTTTCAGTTTTTCCACTATTATAAATAATGCTTTGGTGCCTTTCCAACATAGTTTTGAGCACATTTCTTATGGTTTTCTTTGCAAAGATTCTTAGATGTGAACTGGTGATTCAAAAGCTGATTATTTTTAATTTTATAAAAGTAGCACAGGTCTGTACAGAACATTTCAGAAATACAGGTATATAAAAAGCAGAAAATTCAAATCATCCATAAGACTCCTCCCTTCATGCCATATAACCTCTATTTAATGCTTATTGTTTCAGCCCATTTTGGGGATATGTTTTTACAGAGCTATGCAAATTAAAATGAATGAGAGGGAGCCGACATGGTGGCACAGCGGGTAAAGCTGCCACCTGCAGTGCCAGCATGTCATATGGGCGCTGGGCGCTGGTTCAAGTCCCGGCTGCTCCACTTCCTATCCAGCTCTCTGCTATGGCCTGGGAAAGCAGTAGATGATGGCCCAAGTCCTTGGGCCCCTGCACCCTCATGGAAGACCCAGAGGAGGCTCCTGGCTCCTTGCTTTGGATTGGCGCAGCTCCGGCCGTTGCAGCCAACTGGGGAGTGAACCAGCAGACGGAAGACCCCTCTCTCACTCTCTGCCTCTCCTTCTCTCTCTGTGTAACTGACTTTCAAGTAAATAAATAAATCTTTAAAAAAAATGAATGAGAAATTCTGGTAGTACTCTTTTCCAGTTTTCTTTCTTTCTTTCTTTCTTTCTTTCTTTCTTTCTTTCTTTCTTTCTTTCTTCTTTCTTTCTTTCTTTCTTTTGACAGGTAGAGTTATAGACAGTGAGAGAGAGACAGAGAGAAAGGTCTTCGTTCTGTTGGTTCACTCCCCAAATGGCCGCTACGGCCAGAGCTACGCCAATCCAAAGCCAGGAGCCAGGTGCTTCTTCCTGGTCTCTCGTGTGGGTACAGGGGCCCAAGCACTTGGGCCATCCTCCACTGCCCTCCCTGGCCACAGCAGAGAGCTGGACTGGAAGAGGAGCAACCAGGACTAGAACCAGCGCTCATATGGGATGCCGGTGCCACAGGCGGAGGATTAACCCAGTGAGCCATGGTGCAGGCCCCCAGTTTGCTTTCTTAACATAATTAACTATCATGGATATCAATCTGTTCCTTTTTCTTTTGCTCATTCCTGCTTTTGTAGAAATTTTATTATGATTAGTATATTACTCAAGTTTGTTGTTACTATAAACAATGACTTATTACACATATTTGTACACAAATGTTGCACTTATCTGTGTTTACTGTCTTGGATAAATTCACAGAAATTGGATTTTAGGTCAAGTAGTAGGACAAAATTTTAAGATTGACAAATACATTACAAAAATGGTCTCCAGAAATATAAATAAATTTAGACTGTCCACTTAGGATATCCATTTTTTTTTACCTTCTGAAGCATATTGTTGTATTATTTTTCTTCTGCTCTTTGCCAGTTTTATAGACAGAAATAATATCATATTGCTATACTAAGTTGTAATTCATTGAAGGGGAAGTTGAAAAATAATTTCTAATTTTGTTGTTGAAAACTGCTTCTTCTACAAAGTTTTTGTTCATGAAAAAAATTCATGGTGAGGCTTATACTTTCATACATGATTATTTTAATATGTGTATAAAACATATTCACCCTGTGTCATTTTGGGTTATTATGTGCTTTAAATTTAATTTTTAGTGTTGTAAAAGTCTCTTTATTATAGAAAACATCAAGTTTTTAAAAGTATTACAGGGGCCAGTGTTGCGGCACACTGGATAAAGCCACTGGCTGCAGTGCTGGCATCCCATATGGGCACCAGTTAAAATCTTTTTTCAAAGTATTATATATTCTATATACAACAGTAGAGAGTGTGACAAAACTCCAAGAACACGCTGGCCAGATTCAATGGCTATCATGGTTCATCTTATGTTTTCTATAGCCCCGGTCTTGCTCTCACACTCTACATCATTATTATTAAGATTGATGTATTTATTGGAAAGGCAGAGTTACAGAGAGAGAGAGAGATGGAGAGACAGAGAGATCTTCCATCTGCTGGTTCACTCCCCAAATGGCTGAAACAACTGGGGATGGGCCAGGCCAAAGCCAGGAGCCAGGAGCTTCTTCCGGGTCTCCCACAAGGGTTCAAGGGTCCAAGGACTTGGGTCATCCTCGGCTGCTTTTCCAAGCACATTCGCAGGGAGCTGGATCAGTAGTGGAGCAGCTGGGACTGGAACCCGCGCCCTTATGCATCAGTGCAGGTGGAGGCTTAACCTGCTGCGCCACAATGCTGGGCCCTATTAATATCTTTAAAGATTCATTTATCTAATTGAAAGGCAGATGGACAGACTTTTACTGACTCTCCATCTCCAAACTATGTCCTACAAAACCTCTGTAGGCCTCATCCATTCTGCACCTCCACGGCCACACAAGGGCCTCAAGATTTCAAAATCAGAGAGCAATCGCACTACTATTGCAAAATCCCCTCCACCCCGCGCTCTTCTTGAGGCCGGACTCAGCTCTTCACTTCTCTCAGCTTTCCCGAAATCCCACTCTGGATCTTCTGATAAGCATAGATCATATGAAATGTGTCCTGGGGAAACCTAGGGACTATCACATGACCAGTAGCTCAGCAAGCGTCATCGGCTTCCGAATCTTCATGTTTACGAGAGGTGCTTCACGCTCCCCACCTGGAACTGTGCCTTATAGTCACCTGCAGCTCCTGGAAGTTCCTGAGGTCCAGGTTTCTTAGCCTTTCTCTGAACGGTTCCTCTTCCTAGAATATTCTTCCTGCCTCCACTTCTCCAGACTTGATCAGACCTCACTGATCCACTTCCTTGGAGAGCTCTCCTTTCTCCTCCAAGTCGAGATGAGCTGCCCTTCCTGATCAGTCTCCTCTGCTGACTTCTACCAGGCAGGTGGCCCTGCAGGAAACAGGGATGCCCCAAAGGGATGACGGAGCATGTGAGGACCAGAAAACCTGAGAAGCCACTCCTACCCCTGAGGCTGAAGGAGCAAAGGAGAGCCGGGGCCATGGAAAAGGAGTTGCCCAACAGAAGTCACAACCAGGGAGCCTCATGAGTGCTGCCAGGGCTGAGGCAGGGCGGGAGGCTAGGGAATAAATCTTCCTCTCTCCTGCCGATACCCACCCATAGCCTGCACCTAATCACAAGTCAGAGGGCAAGAAAGCCTGGCTCACTCTCCAGGGGCATCAGGTTTTGCAGGGAGGCATAGCAAACAGATGCTAAAGTGGAGCGTAGCCACCACATTCTCATCGCAGCCTCCATCACAAGGTGTTGTATTTGCAACTCGGCTTATTTTAGCTCCATGAACACAGGTGCTGCATTCCCAGGGCCTCATGCAATGCCTTGTATATGTAAATGCTCAATAAGTAAATATTTAGGTCCTTCAATACACGAATCCGATGACACAATACCCATGATGAATTTCCTATTAATCCTCATCACCTAATGTAGGGAGAGAGGAGTGAAATTAACATGACTCAGATAATTAATTAACGAGAAGCAGTGTTGGGCCTGGCTGAGAGTTCAGACTTTGTAGCCACCCTGCCTTGGTTCCGGTCTGGCTCTACCACTTCCTAGCTGGTTTACTGTGGGCTAGAAGTGTTGGTCCTCGGTCTCCCAATCTAAAAATGGGTGCAATAATAGACCTACCTCATCGGGTTTGTGTGAGGATTAAACGAGTGAATACATGTGAAATGCTGGGAACAGTGACAGACACAGTGCCATGAGAACGTAAGGTGCTTATTTTCAACAAAAGTGTTTTGTAAACTCTAAGGGGTTGTAGTTACGGGTATTGTTTATGGCTACAATTGGGGTACCTCTCAGTGAGGAACTGCTTTTCTAGCACCGAGGTGAAGCTGGGTCTAGGGTGGTGTTCTCACAGTTCAGTAGCAGTGGCAACGTGCACGTTTATAATAGTACCTACTTAACCTGGAAAATACATCGTAAAAGGTAAAAAATGTGTGGAAATCGAGGCCATGATTCCAGCTCGGGGGTGGAGCTGGCAGCTGCAGAAATCACGTGGACTGATGTCCTGTGGGGCAGACGGACACTGGATGTCCACGTTCCATCCCAGTGTCCGGCTCATCTTAAGAAATTCTTTGCTTCTCCCATCTTCCGTGTCTTCAACTGTAACAGGAGAGACAATTGCATCTGCTGTGCAGGGTTATTAAAAAGTCAAAAGTCAATCAAGTTTAAAATTTTTTTTTTCTTTCAGAGGAAACTTTAAAGGTCACTTCACAGGAAGAATTGAAACAAGAAATAAAATAAATTAGTCAATAAGCATTTACCGAATTTACTCTTCAACCATTGACTACAGAGTGTGCTGCCACTGTCGGAGCCGAGGTGGTCACACAATACTTTACCTCTTTGTGCTTCAGTTTCCTCACCTGAAAACCGAGGATAATCACCGTCATCATCATCGTCGTCGTCATCATCGTTGTCGTCATCTCATAGAGTTGTCTTGAAGGTTAAATAATTCATAATTTGCGAAGTCTTAGAATAATGCCCACCACCTGTCAACACTGGGTGTTTGCAGTAGGTGTCAGCTCCTCCTGTTCCTCTTGTTGCTATTTGATCAAGGCACTAACCACTAAAAGAGATATCAAGATACCTCCAGCAGGGCCACTGCCATCACGAAGACTGTGACCTTGGACGTGAGAGGCCCCATCAGTGGAACCACATCCATGCCATCCTGCTATGTTGCTAGGAAGGTTTTCCTTGATGACCAGTAATGACAGGCAAACCTTCGGAAGAAACAAAGCTCTGAGTTTCCTACAGCACCAGGGTCACCACGTCGACTGCTCTCCCTGCACGCCCTTTGCCACAGGTTAAACTTGGGCCCTAGCTGAGAGCAAGAGATTGGGTCTTCCCTTCCCCACTGTCACAGGCAAAAATAATGAGGGAGCGTCAGAAGCTGCATCCGTACAACCAGTGTAAATGCAACACAGCTGGACTCATCTGTGGGATGAAGACCACGGGAGAGATGCACAAAGTAGGCGGTGACTACACCTGAGACGGGAACGCAGCGGTGCAGCCGAATTCTACCTTGGCTTTGTTGGCATAAAAGCTTTTAGCGCTAAAGAGCTGGCACACCAACACCACCATCCGTAATGAATGTTGGCTAAGTGCTCAAAGTCTGTTGTGCACTGCACAAAAGCAATGCCTAGCATTAAAATGAAAATAGGATAGGGGGGGGAAAGCCATCATCATCATTTTTTCTTATTTATTTCCCCCAAGAAGGTGGACAGTATGTGAAGCCATTGGACTTAGGGGCATTCTTATTTAGCGTAGTGAAATGGAAGCAATCATCAAAATGAGGATAATCCCAGCTGACCTCTCCTGAACTCTGAGCGTGAATCAGATGCTCTCCTGGTGCTGTACATGTTTTGGGTCATTTCGTGCAGGTAGTATGCTGTTGTTGCACAAGAAGCATGAATTGACCTGTGGTATATGTAGTGCAGTCTATGCTTTATCATGTTATGCTGGGATGGATAATGTATTTATTTTAATCCAGTGCAGACCAATTTTTTTTCAGCTGAAGAAAAAAAGAGGTTCAAAGAGTTTAAGTTATTGACTAAGGTCTTAACACCAGTAAGTGCAAGATCAGTAGTTCAAAATCTGTTTTTCTTGACCTTGAAAAGTCTCTCTCTCACCCCACTGTGTTCTGCTGATAACATGATAGACACAAGTCTCAAAGTTTACAAAGCAGATACCTATAGTTTACATTGGTTCTTTGTCCAGAAAATGTCTCCTTTCTCCTGGAAAGTGTTCATTCTAAGCATGGGCACAACCTGTATACAGCTCCCACCTCTCTGGACCTCTCCATTATTCCAAAGTCCTTCCAAAAATTAGATTTCTTCTTTAGCCAATTCAAGCTGAGTTTCTGACTCTTACAACTTTGTGTCTAGCAGTTCAATCCCTACTACAATTTCAGTGAGGAGGCAGGGCATCAATTCATTTTTGATGTAATAAATACAGAGCAAGACAGATGGATTACTCTGTATATAATATGGCTACAATCAAATGGATTTTCTTAAATTTTATTTATTTATTTGAGCTGGAGAGAGAGAGAAAGAGAGAGAAGGAGAGGGAGGGGGGAAGAGGGAGAGAGAGAGAGAGAGAGAGAGAGAGAGAGAGAAAGAAAAGGCTTTCCTATCTGCTAGTTGACTCTCTAAATGCCAATGACTGGACTGGGCTAGGACCAAACCAGGATCCAGGAACTCAGTCCAGGTCTCCCACTTGCATGTTAGTGATGCAACTGCTTGAGCCATCACTGCCACCTCCAAGGGTTTGCATTAGCGGGAAGCTGGAGTCAGGAGCTGGAGCTGTGTCAAACCCAGGCATCGGATGTGGGCCCTGGGCATTTTAACCTGTGTCTTAACTGCTGGGCCAAACACAGGCCTGGATCACAAGGACCTGTGTGCTGAGAGGATGAAACCCAGCCTCATTAGCATCTGGTCACACCTTGTCTCAGGGGAGTGTGATTCGACCGATTTTACAAGAGAATCTACCGTTTATTGTGTTAAACTTCAAGGGAATATTGCATTTATGTTAATCCAATAGAGACCAATGAGATGCTTTATTTTTTTTAAACCTCCCCTCCATCAAAAATTATTTACTTGAATAGTAAATAGCGTGTATTAGGGAAAGGATGTCTGAGAAACACAGTGTTTTTGAATTTAACGAATTTACGGTGTGGACAGGAAGATAAAGAGTCACAGAAGCGTGAAGACGAGACCCGGCACAGTTGGGAAAGCCACATCATGTGAGCCGGCTGGCTGTGTTCCAAAGGGTCCTTGGGGAGGAGATGTATGAAACTTGGAACATTTCCCCATCGGAAGAATGTACCATAAGGGCTGTCTGTCCAGGTTTCACCTACACATACTAATTCAGGTTGTAATACTGCAACACAGTCCAAATCCTCAGCCTCCAGGCCCTTCCCGGTGGGCTCCTGCCCTCTCCGATCATTCCACCTCACCCTTTCTTTGTCTACCAACTCCGTCATGCTGCTCTAAGTGCCCCAGTGTCCAGCCCTGCCAAGAGCTTTCATCCACCCTCGTGTCCCCATCGTGGACTGCACGGTCCTGCCCACCCTACGTCACCGCTTCACCAACCCCGAGTCATCCTTCTGGGTCCACCTTAAATCTGCTTTGCTCAGGAGGTGTTTTCCAGCTCCTAGACCAAATCTGGAAGCCCAACACCGCTCTGGCACTGGTTGGCGCATCCTTGGTGGTCCTCACGCACAGGCGGGAATTTCTTGAGTGACTGTCTCCTCTCTCTAGTGTCTGTTTCCGCCTCTGGAGGATGACCATTAGAGTAAGGCCAGGTATCGTTGTCAGGAAGAAGGGAGGAAACACGGCAGGCCAAGAGCAAGGCGTGTCTCCAAGGATGCGGGCTCCTCCTGACCTGTGAGGAGCAGCCGTGCTGGGGACGAGCTCTTTCTCTTGCTCTGCCCAGCGGTGCCTGCCCACAGCGGCGGCTGCAGCCTCCCTGCCCCCAGGAGGTGATAAGCAGGTGCTGCCTGGATGAACCGCTCTGCAGAAGCCCGCAAGCCTCTCTCCTGCGCATGGGCAAGCCGCAATGTGCATGCAGAGGCACATAGCACTGACTTGGGTCAGCAAGCCCCGGCTCATTGCGCCACGTTCAGCCCCAACAGGAAGATCCAAAAGCAGCCTTGTTCAACCAAAGCCATTACAAACAAACAAACTTCTCCCCGCCCCCTCTCCCCTGGGCTGATTTAATGACTTGGTCTTGACTCTCTTGAACTGGTCATATTTGGTTTTCCTAGGAGGGGGAGAGAGTGTGTGCGTGCACAGAGCTCTGCGATGCCCTAGAATGGGCATCTGGGGAGAGCTACTGGGCCAGCCACCCTTGACACGAGCAGATCTCTCTTCCTGCTGAGGCTCCACAGGCAATGAGGCACTGACAGAGTGAATTAGTGGCTCCATAAACCCAACCTCGGTGGCTAAACAGCTGGGGTAGAAAGGTCTGGGGTTCCTTCCCTCCCAGCAGGCTTTGCTGATGTGGCAGACAGACAACACAACAAGTCCAGGAGCTTGGAGCTCTGGTGCAAAGGCCCCAGGGTGAGGCTGCCACTGGGCAGCTGGGCAATCTTGAGCAAACCTCTGGGCTTCACTGAGTCTCCTCGAGTCTTGATCTTCCACAAGTCACCAGTAAGGCCCTGCCTACGTCAGCGTGAAGGCAAGAACCGAGGCCCTGTGTTTCAGCCCCTAGCACAGTGCTAAACGCCTGGGATGACTTATCACATATTGTTCCAATGTATCTTTCTCTCTGTGTCCCAGCCATCAGCTTGTGTTTATTCGTCGAGAAGCTTCTACTGGTCAAAGCCAGGTTTGCCCCAGGAGCCCTCACTGGTTCAGTCACACTGATTGTCCGAGAACTCCAGTGAGTAAGGAGGTCCAGCAACTAAGGGGTTTCCAGGGACTCCTGTTACCTTTATATTTTCCCTTGGCCTCTGAAAGAATGGACTTTCCATACGATAACTGACATGGCCTTATAACAAGGTCACGTCCCCATGGCTGCCACTCCCAGGACGCTGGACTGACAAGATGTGTGAGCAGAGAATGTTCTCCAAAACAGAGCCCTTTATCGTAACTCCCAAATGCCTGTCGGATGCCCCCAGTGCACTCAAGGACTAGGAGCATTTTCTTAAGATACAGACACTGGCACCCCACACAAGACACAGGGGCCCAGGGATCTGTGTCTCTAACAAGTCCCTTTCAATTGCTCAGCCAGACCCTAGGAAACTGGACAGGAACTCACTCTTGGATGGTCCGTGCTCAGAGAGCCCTTGCCAACTGCGTGGTGCAATCTGGGGCTGGCCCTACGGGGTCCTGGGACTATTTCCCTTCGACACGATACTCTTTATATACACGTGTGTATTCAACACTCGGATGGAGGCGAGGCTGGGAGCACAACAGGGACCCGCAGCCTTTGTTGCAGCAAATCAGCTCAGGGCCCAGATTCGCATACTTCCCTCTGCAGCCACGTCCTGTATGATTCCCTTTCTATGACATGCCCAGAATAGGCAAATCTACAGAGACAGGAAGCAGATTTGTGGTTGCCTAAGGCTGCAGAATGGGACGGGAAGATTGGGGGTGAGGGTAAGGAGAGCCAAGTTTCTAATTAGGGTAATGAGAAGGTTCTAAAACTGTGGAGATGAAAGCCGGCTCTGTGAATATTCTAGAATCCACTGAGCTGTGCGCTTTGAATGGGCGAATCATGTGACATGTGACCTACATCGCAATAAAACTGAGCCCTTCACTCTGAGATCAGACGAGAGTGGGTGCGTTCAGGGTGGTATGGCCGTGGACAAGCCCTTCACTCTGGACAATGACAGCCCTGTAGGTAACCATGGCCACCGGTGCTTGTTGTGACCGGGGGAAGAGGGAATGTCCATTTCCAGAGATTCAGCGTCTGGCCGGGGACCCAGAAATCTGTGCTCTGGTGTAGGAACCGTGTACAGACAGGTATCGGGGAGCTGGTATTTCAGGGACAATGTTTTCCACGCCGTTGCCTTTCTTGAAAACTGTAGTGCCTGTGTGTTGCAGGATTCCAGACGGATTTGCCCTCTGGACTTCATAGAGGGGCCAGTTCCCTTCTCTAAGTCGACTTGGGGGCTTACCTAAGCCGAGTCCCAGGGAAGGAGATAAAATGGGATTAAGAGTTTTGCTGGGTTTCTTAAAAATCCAAAGCCAGGAGCCTAGAACTCCACCCTGGTCTCCCACATGGGTGGGAACTGGCACTCTGACATGGAATGCAGGCATTACGAGTGGCACCGTAACCCACTGTGCCACAGCACTTGCCCCGTTTTTTTTTTTTTTTTAGATTCTTTAAGATGATGCCGAATATGTGAGTCATTCGGTTATCTGCTGCTCTGTTTAGAGCAAGTCACTCTACAGCCATGGGAGATGATCCAGCAGTGTGGAAACACTGAGGATTTTCATTTCCCCAATTCCAGCTTGCTTAACTTCTCCCAGCCTCAGTTTTATTATTTGTAAATTTGGAATATTGGTAACCTTGCTGTTAAGAATAATACTGAACAGGCAATGAAATAATAAGTGTGCTTTTATGGAACTTGGCAAAGAATATCTGCTCAGTAACAAAAAGGAGCAAATAGGGACAGGCATTTGGCCTAGTGGTTAAGATGCTGGTTCGGATACCCACACCCCACATAGGAGTGCATGGGTTCGAGTCCTGGCTCCATTCCTGACTCCAGTTTCCTCCTGACGCAGACCCTGGGAGGCAGCAGGTGGTGGCTGGGCCCCTGCCACCACCTGGGGGGCCTGGATTACATCCCTGGAGCCCAGCTCTGGCCTGACCCAGCCCCTGATGTTGCAGCCTTTTCGGGGAATGAACCAGAGGATAGGAGCTCTCTTGTCTGTCTACCTCTCAAATAATTTTTTAGAGTAAAAAAACTCCTTGTGTTTTATTTCTCATTTAATGGATGCTATCTTTCCTCATTTGGAGTCTAAGCTCCCTGGAGGAGAGTCCTTGGATTCTCACACGGTGTCTCCCTGCACGAGCCCAGAGGCAGCTAAGGAAGGGACACTCTGTAGAGGACACTCACGAACCCCTTGTGCTTTGGCCCCACCATCCAGACACAAAGTTAGAGAAGTAGGCTCCCTGCAGCTTCTGTGGGTGACACCTCCCCCTCTCCCCTTGTCCTGGCTACAAGTGCTTGGCTTAGGTGAGGCCACCCAACCCCTGCTTGACCAATTAGTTCATTTCTTTTCCTTCTAGGAATTTGTCATTGGGTCCAAGAGATGCCAGCTTGTGCATTCCGGGAAAGAGGACGTATTCCCTCAACAACAGAAGGCAGCTACTTTTTACCGGCTGTATAAAGCTCCATTCTTGTCTTCCACTGCAGTTGTGGCTTGAAGCATATTTCTGGGCTGCAATTCTAGGCAGCCATTCATAGCACTTCCAAAGTATTTTTAAAAAGCATTGGAAGGGGCTGGTGCTGTGGCACAGCGGGTTAATGCCTAGCCTGAAGTGCCGGCATCCCATATGGGCGCTGGTTCAAGACCCAGTTGCTCCACTTCTAATCCAGCTCTCTGCTTTGGCCTGGGAAAGCAGTGGAAGATGGTTCAAGTCCTTGGGCCCCTACACCTGCATGGGAGACCTGGAGGAAGCTCCTGGCTCCTTGCTTTGAATCGGCGTAGCTCCAGCCGTTGCGGCCAACTGGGGAGTGAACCAGGGGATGAAAGACCTCTTTCTCTCTCTCTCTGCCTCTCCTCTGTGTAACTCTGACTTGCAAATAAATAAATAAATCTTTTTTTAAAAAAAGCATTGGAAAATGTTTCTATTATAAAGTAAAAAGGATAAGCCAAGATTATGCAGCTCTCACAGCTTCACGATACATGCATATAAATGTACAGCATACTAGAAAGGTAATGTCAGCATCAAATGACATTGACAGGAAAATGTCAATCATGACAGAGGTGTTGTGGGCGGTTTTGTTTTAGCTTCTGACTCTTCAAGAACAATCTATAATGTGGGGCTGGAAGCCAGTGCAAATCTTCCTCCCCCTTCCCTTTAAAACATTTAGCTCCCTTGGCCTCAATTTTCTCAGAATCCTAGCTATCTTGTTAACTGGTAAACCAATTCACACATGAGCATTAATACCTTGCTAGCTCTCCAGGAGTGTTAATATTTGAAAATAGACTTCCCGAGGCAGGAGGACTTCATGCAGAAGTTCTCAAGCACGGATCCCTTCCGGAACGAGGTGAAGCCGCTCGTCCTCTAAAAAAACATCAGTACTGAGTTCCCAATTTGCAGGAGAAAATCTGACATTAAAACTTTCTCCAAGAATATGTCCCCTGGTGTCTGCTATCAATGTCTCACGCAGAATCTCGTAGGGCGAATGTTATAATTACCGGGGGAGGTTAAAAATATGCAAACGTCCCCGCTCCATGTTCCAGAGATTCTGATTTAATTGCTCTTTTGTGGGGCCCTGAAAGCCAGGGTTTTAATTAGAATGATTCTAATCTTGAGCCAAAATTGAGAACGACTGACCTTGTATAACTGATGGAATGCAAACTGCTACATTCAATCACTTTGGTGTCTAAAGTTCAATATACCCACATTTCGCAGGATTTTGGAAGGAGTTTCGTGGTTTCAATAGAGCTGCTAATCCAATGAACGTGGAAACCCACTGGCCCAGCCCCCGGCAGCGCCATTCCTGGTAGGGAGACTGTTTGGAGACATCGCCCCCCAGTGGCCGCACGCGGTAACGTCTGGTGGCCTGGGTCCACTGGTTTCTCTAGCTGGAGGCACCAAGGCTGTTCTGAGCTTCGCCCCGCAGCGCCTGCATCCTTGTCCGCCGATGACGGGCTGGGTGTGGCTGCCCTTGGGGCGGGCCCCAGAGGGAAGCTGTACGTTTGCCCCAGCCTGCCCAGTCAGCAGCAGACCTGGAGCCATGAACCCGGGACAAAGTCTCCAGCCCGGCTCTGAGTTGTCGGGAGTCCTGGTTGCAGAGCCGCTTATCGGCCTGGGGAATGCTGAGCGAGGTGAGATTATCCCTGTGTCCCTGCAGGCCCGGTCCTCCCCCCGGGCCACACAAACACCTGCAGTTATGGGAGAGGGTTCGTGCCACGTGCGTGGTGCCCGGCACTGTTCTCTCGTTGGGTCCTCAGCGTGAATCGCTGAGGTGCGTGGCGCCGTCGCCCTTGGACGGATGAGTCGACTGAGGCTCCGGCCCCGCAGCCTCCCAGCCGGCCGGCGATGGGGCCTGGACTATAACCCGTGCCGGGGTGGGGTGGGGGAGGAGGGAGTCCCGGGAACGACCAGGCCCAGTGCCAGCCGCGGGAGAAGCAGAGGCCTGAGCCGGAGTCCGCAGGGGCCTGGGGGGCTCTGCTGGGCGGAGAGAGCCACGGAAAACACAGCGCTTCGTGGGGAGCACCGGGCACAGCCGTGGGCACCGGCAGGGCCAGGGCCTGGCGGCCCCATCGCCGCCCTCTGCCCCTGGCTTCCTGCTGCTGCTCCTCGGTCACGGAGCCACGTGAGGAGAAGCAACCCGTCATTTACACAAAGGAAAACATCAAAATCAGAGCCCCGCCTGCAGTCAAATTCCACCCCAGCCTTCCCCTGCACAGCCGGCCCTGCCTCGGCTGGCCCCGAGCTCAGCGCCAGCAGCGGCAGCAGCGCCCACGGCCTCGCGTGTTCAATGCAAGCAGGCCTCAGGGACCGCGAGGCCTTCAAGACACAGCCGAAGTGACACGGACTCTGCCCTTTGCAGCACAAATATGAGTGCCCAAGCCCGCGGGAGTCTTCCTGTCTTACGGTAATTGTGTTCTCGTCTGTGCAGATTTAAGCAAACCAGTTCTGTCAGAGGAGAAGAAAAATCTATACCCAGGAGCCTCTGTGGTCTGGGAAGTTCCCATCGTCTCCATTTTTTGAGTCTCCTAGTTATTTTAAAGTAAAGAAATGCCAACGTAGGTTATAAAGATTGCAGCTCATTGTAATGCACATTGCGAGGAAGCTGTTTTTCGAAAAGATTTATTTATTTATTTGAAAGGCAGTGTTGGGGTGGGGGAGAGACGGAGGGCGAGAGAGCTCTTCCATCCACTGGTTTACCCCCACAAATAGCTGCAACCGTCAGGGCTGAGCAGGAGCCAGGAGCCCCAGCCAAGTTCCCTTATGGGTAGGCAGGGCCCAGGTACTTGGGCCATCTTTACTGCTTTGCCAGGTGCGTTAGCAGGGAGCTGGATTGGAAGCAGAGCAGCCGGGACTGGAACTGGCACTCCTATTTGGGATGCTGGCATTGGAAGCAGTGGCCTAACTCACTGGCCCCACAAGTTTATATTTTTAACATCAAAGAGATAATGCAAGATAATTGTCCTAGCAGCAAATGAGCTATAGGAGTTGTAAAAAGTAATTGTTCAGAGTACACAATAAAGAATGAGACACAGGTGTACAGGCATATTTTGAATAACTTCTTTTGAACCTCAATATGAGATTCCTTTGGAAATAATAAAGTCTGAAATGGAAGTTTTTGTGTAGGCGTGTTCAAACCTGTGATACCAGTGACTATGCAGGTTTCCCTTTAGCTAGCAAAGATGGCCTTGTCTCATGGCAAGATCCACTGCTCTCCCCACTCTGGCACTCATTCTGGACGGTTCCATCAGCACGGCCAGGGCTTCCAGGCTTGAGGCGGGAGGGCTTTATAAATACGTTTGGGTCAACAGCCTTCCCTAAGCTGTCTGGATCCAGGGCAGCACACCCCACCAATGCACTGGTGCAGAACTGACCTTTGAAACTGGTCTTGCTGTTTCTTGGAGAAATGCCTGGTTTTAAGGCTGTGGAAGGAAATATGAGATGAACTTGGAGGAGTTTGCTGTCCCAGGAAGGAAGGAGGCGCTCATGAATGAATAAATTCAAATGTCCGCATTGATGGGGGATGTCCGTGACACAGGAGCCAACTCAGAGTGCTCAGTGCCCAAATCTGAAACAATTCAAGCAACAAAATTGATGCAGTATTGTATTCTAACCCAGGGTAAAAAGTACAGATCCACGGCGGCCTATTGATTGGATAAGTACACGGGAGGAGAGCGCACATTCTCCTTGCAGAAGACGCCAAATAATTACTGTAGCTTCTCCACCCTCAGGAAGGTAGAGTATTAACTCTCCACTTCTTTTTCTTTTTAATTAATTTATTTGAAAGTTGGAATTCCAGAAAGAGGGAGACACAGAAAGCCATCTTTCATCTGCTGATTCACTCCCCAGATGGCTGCAACAGTAAGGGCTGAGCCAGGACAAAGCCAGGAGCCAGAAGCTTCATCTGGGTCTCCCACATGGGTAGCAAGGGCCCAAACACTTAGGCCATCCTCCACTGCTTTTCCTAGGCCATTAGCTGGGAGCTGAATCGGCAGTGGAACAGCTGGGACACAAATCAGCACCTGTATGGGATGCTGGCGTCACAGGCGGCAGCTTTACCCGCTATGCTACAATGCTGGCTCCAACTCAACTTCTTAAGTGTGGGTTTCCCATACTGACTTGCTTCTTAAGAGTACAGGACAGGGGTCCAATGCTATGGCATAGCAGGTAAAGCCTCCATCTGCAGTGCCAGCATCCCATATGGATGGGTGCTAGTTCGAGTCCCAGCTGCTCCAATTCTGATCCAGGTCTCTGCTAATGTGCCTGGGAGAGCAACAGAAGATGACCCAAGCCCTTGGGCTCTACACACATGTGGGAAACCTGGAAGAAGCTCCAGGCTTCTGGCTTCAGAGCAGCCCAGCTCAGGCAGTTGCAGCCATCTGGGGAGTGAACCAACAGATGGAAGACCTCTCTCTCTCTCTTTTCTGCTCCTGCCTCTCTGTAACTCTGCCTTTCAAATACATAAATCTTTAAAAAATAAAAGGAAAAAGAGTACAGGGCAGAAAAGGGAAGAGAAGCAAAGAGTAACTTCATTGAGAAACCTGCCCAGTGCTGTCAGCCGGAGATCAAGGCCAACATCGTGTTGACAGTATGCACTCAGTATCCCTGATGAAAAGGGCACTTTGTAGTCTCCCCTCCCAAAACTCAGGATAATCATGAGAAAATTACCCAAGACATTCCAGTAGGGGGCATCCTATGAAACACTTGGCCAAAGCTCCTTAAAACTGAAGATGATTGGAAAATTAGGAAACTCCTGGAACTGTTGCAGAAGGGGGTGGTCAGCAGCTGCTCCTCAAAGACCTGAACTCCCAGAACTCCCAGGTTCTGATCATTTCAACCTTTCCCCTCCGAATCGCCCAGCTGTAGATGTGGTGTTGCTTCCTGCTGTTCTTAGCACTTGGCTACACTAATGTCCTTCTTCTGCTCACTGACTGCCCCGACATTCAATTCCCTGTGTAAATGCCCTCTCGTTGAAATACCTTGCATGGTTCCTACTTTCCTAATTGAATTCCCACTGGTTTAGCGTGTGGTGCCAGGAGACACAGACCCTTCGATACGTTTGGGGACTGGTTTGACTATGTCCTTGACCTCAGACACTGGGCCGAGTTGTCAGTGGGAAATGCTGGGCCAGCACTCCACTGCACTCAGAGGCACAAGTGGTTAAGCTGGCAGCAGTGACTGGTTGAGTGCCTTATGGGATCAGTGGGTTTTCATGCAAATTGAGAGTGAAAGGATAATAAGCATAAACTGTCTCTGTCCCTTTGTTACCTTAATTGCAGTAATTATGAAAAGCGCTGAAGAAGGAGGGCTTCACCCAATTAGAGAGTCTACAAAAGAAAGAGTCTATAAAAGAAACTATTAGCTCAGGCTCCAAAACTTCTAAGTCAAAGTCTAAGACACTCAGCGAGGCGCTATGGCAGTGCTATCAATATTGTATTGAAGTAATACCTTGACAGTAGGGACTCCATTTTGGAGCACTTGAGATGCCATTCTGGGAAGGTGCCCCCCCACACCATGAGACTCTGGTCTGAAACTATGATCTAAAACAGTTGAACAATAGCAGTCCACTGCATCACACTTGGCAGAGCACAGAAACCCCCTAGCATGATCGCTCAAGCTTGGAAGTAGATAGGCTACACCTGGGTTAATGATAAAAATGTAATTTGTCTATGTCCTACATATGATTAAAACCAATACCTGGATTAATGTCAAGATTATAATTGGAATTGTTACTAGTCTCGCATAGGTTTTAGGTCAGCTTGACCCCAGTAACCTTGTATTCCCCCCTGTTCCTAGCAACCATGAATTCTCCTCCCAATTTTGTGGTTTTTGCCTTTATAAACCCTGTTGCTTTGGGCTTCAGAGTCGAGAGTTCTTTAGGGCTTGAGCCCACTCTCCACCACCGGCAATAAAGGACCATCAGATTTTATCAATGTGTGGTACTCCTTTGTTTACACTCGCTCAGGTCCAACAGTATGATGATAGGACCAAAGGAGTGGGCATCTGGCCTGGTGGTGAGTTGCTGGTTGGGATGCCTGTATCCAAACCTGGAGTGCCTGGGTTCAAGTCCAAGCTTCATTCCATTTCGTTTGGCTGCTAAGGTATACGCTGGAAGGCAGGAGGTGATGGATCAGGTGGTTGAGTCCTTGCTACCCATGTGGAAGACCTAGACTGAGTTCCCTGCTCCCTACGTTGGCCCAGCCCAATCCCCATCCCCACCATTTGAGGAGTCAATCAGTGGATGGGATCTCTCTCTCTCTCTGACTCTCAAATAAAAGAAATAAAAAACTTTTTAAAAAGTACACAAAATATAATTATGTGGGTTACAGAATCACAATGTTAAGCTCAACTTCTAGGCATCGAGCTTGGGAGAACGAGACCCTGGGACTGTTAATGGCCATCTCTGGATGGACTCAGGTGAAGTAAATTCTTGAACTCAAGGCCCCTTGCTAGTGGAAACCTTTGGCTCCTAGACCTACGGTGAAAGTCAGATATTAGCATGTTTCCAGGAAGAAAAATGAAAAGTCTGACCAGGAAAGAATTAGGTTATACTTCAAAAGAATGACAACAATTTGGTAATTTATATAGGTAAAAATATCAGAATTACTGTGGGAATGGAATAAAAGGAAGATACAATAGAACATTAAATCAAGCCAAATGTGTGGAATTGGGTGCACTTATGTTAATGTGTTAGCTTATCCAGCCAGACATGGCCCTAATGGTTTTCTTGACAAATTTAATGAAATGTGCACTTACTGGTGGCCTCTGTTCAATGTGCTGAGATGCCAGAACCTCCTGGGGGTAACATAGAATAATAGTTCCCAGACTTAGGGAGGTAGGAATGTGGGTTTATGTGGGTGAAGAACACCCAGCCCTAGCTCCCGAGATCTAGACAACAACCTCTTCACTGAGGTTATTAGGAAACATACCAAAAAGGGACCCCAGTATTCTTGCAAGGCTCCTTGTGGCTCCCTCTTTAGGCTGGGGCTGACTGTGGCTGCTGCTGCTGCTGCTGAGATGGGTCCCACCAGGAAGAGAAACTACGCAACAGGGAGAAGGCAACATGGGAACTGGTTACACCAGGGCTGGAGGGCTGAGTGAGGAAAAGGTTATTAACTGAGGTCATGCAGAAGCAAGAACCCAGGGAGAAGCTAACCCGAGTAGGGTGGATGGAACAAAGGGGAGCTGGGGTTACAGACCTGGAAGCTGCAGGAAGATCCCTGGAGGCTGTGAACCCACTGCTGGGCCATCAGGTTAGGACCACAAGTAGCCTCCAAGGAAGGAAGCTCCCTCCTTCTTCCTCCTGTTTCTCCTTCCCTCCCAGGGACCCCTTCTTGGCAAAACCCCATAGAAAACCAGCTCGTAAAGGAACAGTCTAGTTGTAGATTCCCTACACAAATCAGAACATCAAACAGTAGATTTGAAATGAAGGATAATAGTTAGAACTTGCTAGAAAGAACTAGAACTTGCCTGATCCCCCTCTACTTTAAAAAGCAAGCTCTGCAAACACAGGGTCTTCAGTGGACTCCCTTCCCCTTGCCAGAGCCATACAGGACTCAGTAAATATTTGTTGAACACCATGGAGGGTGTTACTATATCCTTGTGACAATGCAATCCATTGTGGATCTCAGACCTCAACACTTATGAAAACAGCATTCAATTATTGTGTTTTATGTATCTAGCTAGAAAGTTTTTTCCATTCCACACAGGGTGATTTAGGACAGTCATATCAGGGGAGTAGAGCCTACCTTAGTCTAAGTGGAGTAGCCTCTCGCTGTCAGTGGTTTGATGAATAGCGGTACTGAGAGAAGCTTAACTGCTCCTGTAAAATATCTTTAAAAAAAAAAAATCATTGCTGAGAGGCAGGGATCAGCTTCCATGGTGATGTGGGGATCTGAGGAGCTTGCAGATAAAGAATATAATGCAGGTTCTCAGAGACTTACAAGGTCTTTCTAAAAATAAACCAGCAATCAGAAGAAAACCTCAGCATTCGCACCTAACATCTCACCCAAATAAGGTGGCAGTGATGATGTCTGTTCCAAGAAGCTAATGATATTAGCTGAGGGACTGATTACACGGATCACTGGAGAAAGGGCCAGAACACAGAGGTCTCGGATCAGAAAGGACAGCAATGGCCAGATGTGTAATGAGGACAAAGAACGTTGAAGAATGGCCTTAAAATGGTGTTGATACCGAAACGTTCCTCCCAGAATTATCTATGTCAAATTAATTACCCTCCCCTAGCCTTTTCCTTTCCACTGAAATAAAAACGATAACGAGCAACACTGCTTTGCAAGATGTAAATCAAAGCTTTTCCTTTGAAATACTCAGAACTCAATCAATGACATTATGCGCTGTGCATGAAAAGACTCCAACATTAACAACTGTGCAAACTTATTTTTATTTCAATGTCAAATTCCAAAGAAAAATACTCAGAAATTGCTGCACACATTTGAATCTGCAGCTTTTATTTTTGGAATATGGTTTTAAACCCAAGTTCCAATGAGTCACGTGGACTCTGGCCAACAGTATTTCCAGAGGAAGGTTAATTTCAAGCTGCATCACACTGGATCGTTTTATGGAAAATGGAACCTATTTATTGTCAAGGAGCTCAAGGTGCACGGATTATTGGGGCAATGTTTATATTCTAAAAGTTGACGTCTTCTTGTTTCATTTCTGTTGAAGCAGTTTAAGAAAGAGGTGTTCTATTTTCTAATCGTTTCTAAAACACAATGGAAATAGACAACAGGACACTGAAATAATTGCATCCAATAAAGATTACAGAACCATAAAGTGCTGTGACTTACTACATTGATAAGAGTAACAGGATAAAGAGATTTAAGCAGAAGAGCATTCTTTAACATGGAAGAAGAATGTTTAAGGAATGGTTAATTTGTTTCCCTCGAGAAATCTTTAGCACATGGCTCTCTTGGGAGGTCTAATCAATTAAAACCCTACATGCTACTCTACTTGTGAGTAGAATGAGGAATATATTTCTGATGTTATTACATAAATGAATCTTATCTTCAGGGCTTTGAAATATAGCTTTATCCAGACGATAGTGAATTTGTGTGCCATCTCATCTTTCTGCATTATAATAAAATTGATTTCATGGTTCCTTACTCATAAATTACAAGCCTGAGGCATCACAACCTTGAAGATGCTTTTGTTTGTCTTCCCTATCTCACAGACCGGGCCTGTCTCTTATTCCTGTTCTCTCACCTACATCTTCAAGCAGGTAATTCTTTGGGGCTAATTCAAGAAGGCAGGTGAAGGAAACAGAAGTCAGGTCTCTTCCACCTGCCTGCTAGCATGACCCCAGGCTCAGCCCTCAGTAGTGGGCTGAGCTGTGGAATGGAGACGGAGTGGGGATTTACACAGCTTGTCTCTGGACGCTTCTATGGCTTCTTAATTCCCTTGTCCTGTGTCCATCAGCCTCAGCTAGCCCTCTAACTGGACATGTGGTCACTTTGTGCCCCACCCCAGGTGAGGATAAAGAACGTTGCTCTGGTAGGAAAAAGTTTTCCCGTGCTTTCACGCTACGATCAGCAATTTCCTGCAGCTCCGAAGGCGTGGGGATTTCTCCAGGCAACAGGCCATCGATTCTGGGTGTTGGCTAACCCAGTTCAGTTCTGACACTACCTGGAGACAGCATCCGATCCACAGGTTTGAGATTCACTACCACTCCCTCCTCCCCCAAGTTTTAGATGCGGTCATAGGTGGCTTTACCCACGCTCTGACCAACCAGCTAGCTGCACACCAGGGCTCTGCCACCCCTCCCCGGGCCTGATCAAAGTGCGTTAACAGCTCGCAGAACTCAAAGACACACTCACCCATGCTTACTGTTTTCCTATAATGGATGTTACAAAGGATACAGGTGAAGATGCACAGGGTAGGGTATGAGAGAAAGAGTGTGAACCTTCCACGCCCTCTTCACGGGCATTAGCTGCCAGGAACCTCTGTGTTCAGCTCTCTGAACTCTGTCCTTTCAGGTTTTTGTGAGGGTTCATGATCCAGGTGTGATTGCTAACAGACTAGGTGGGGAACTCAGCAAGGCCTGAGAAAATTCTTAAGCGTTCCTTTCTCCCAGGTGTGGGGCAGGACTGCTCTGGAATGAGGAGGGTCTTACGACCCACTGAGTCCCACGGCCTGTCTCGGGGAAGGAGTTCCACTTGGGATGCCCATATCTCATACTGGAGTGCGGGTGTAAGTCGTGTCTACTCCATATCTGATCCAGGAGGCAACAGCAGGTGGCCCAAGTACTTTTATGTAATTATTTAAATTCCCTTGGATTACCATTTCTCCAGGTAAAACACTGCAAAAGGGGGCTGGTATTGTGGCGTACAAGGTTAAACCTCCACCTGCAATGCTGGCATTCTATATGGGCACTGTTTTAAGCCTGTCTACTCTTCTTCTGATCCAGCTCCCTGCTGATGCACTTGGGAAAGCCGTGGAAGATGGCCCAAGTGCTTGGGTCCCTTTACACATGCGGGAGACCCGGAAGAAGCTCCTGGCTCCTGGCTTTGGATCAGCCTAGACCCGGCTGTTGTGGCATTTCGGGAGTGAACCAGTGGATGGAAGCTCTCTCCTCTCTCTGTATCTCTCTGCCTTTCAAATAAATAAATCATTATTAAACAAAGCAAAACAAAAACATTGCAACATACTAAACCAGTTTTGGACAGGGATCTAACTGGGCATTGCTAACATGACGTCTTCTCACGAAGTGGCCAAGGGCAAAGGTAATGGCAACTGCCCAGTGCCTCCCCTGGCCTCCGCGGCCCTTCCAACCTGCGGCTCTCTCTGTTTCCATCCAAAGCTGTTCTGAATCTTATTGGTGGAAAATAAATCTTTGGGGAGTTGAGATTAATAACTGGATTTTTCTCTTTCTGGGTGTATCATGTATTACTCATTTCTTTCCAATTAAAGGAGTTTGGCAAATACTCAAGTGAATGGACAAAGTCTAGAATCAAACTGTTTAAAATGTCATCCTTTTAAAGGGAAGAATTTTTTTTAAGGTATACATTCCTCTTCCAAAAATGCTGACAAATTTCTTCTGGTTCTCATCCCTGAGTCAATACTACAGTCACCCACTCACTGTGGTGCAGCCTTTGCTACCAGTAGAAAAAGTTAAAAATCATTTTCTTCGGGGTTTTATCAGTGCATAAAATATTTCTAATCAGAATTCTTCAAAAATATAAAAGACATTTTGTTTAAATTACATTATTTATTTTTTAGATTATCCCTCTTAGTCCTGCATGCATCCTTAGCACAAAAAGTTGAACTTAATCACAACTCCCTCTGCGAGAGCAGGTGCACAATCCCATCTGAAGAATTTCTGCACGGACGACCCAACAGTTCCAGATCTCGGTAACACTGTCAGTAACCTACACGACGTTCAATAGAAAAATTTACCAAATATCCTGTGTTTAATGTAAACCAGGCAGGAGGCAAAACAGAGTAGCGTAGTAACACTATTTTACAGGGCCCAGAAATATGATGCTCTATCGTGTTTTAGCACACCAAGTGTCACAATGACATGCATGTTTCAATTTACTGTACAACCCAAAATACAATTACCATATAATTTGTGATTTTAGCACTTCACTGTAACTTCTTCTGTCAATACCTATGAACTTCATAATTAAATGGTAATTGTATATTAATGCAATAATTTATAGAAATATGTTACCATGAATTTATGAAGTAATTCCATAATTTGTGCCCCATAAAATAAAGTGTAACAATCTTTACACTAGCAACAGTGTAAGCAAGCTAAGGATTTTGGTCCTTATCTCTCTCTATATACATATATACACATGTACACACACAATAATGTACAACGAAACCAAAAAGCTATGAATCCACTCACAGCTTCCATATTGCACAGATACATCATGAGAACATTACATAGTTATAATGTGAGTACTTCAATGACAATTAACTAAAACATATTTGAGTTCTATCAAGTAAAGAATGTGGCTCATTACTGAAAATAAACCCAAAGACCAAACTGTTAGAAAATTTAAAAATAAATGTGCATCCCTACTTACACAAAGGTGAAGCAAGGGTAAAATTCGGTTTAGAATTTGCCATGACAACCGGCTGCTGAGGTGGCACCTCCCACCCAACACAGTACACGCGAGTCACTGTTTTTTGCAGATATTGAGTAATAGAAATATTCAGCGTCTAAGAGACAGTAAGAAAAACACTAGTGATGGAGTACAATCGTTCACTAACAAATCCATCTCACCGTAAGAACTTGGACCGGCTCTAGGACTGAACTAAATATGAAGGAAAAAAAGAAACTTAGAAGAGAAACAAACTAAAACCTAAGCTACAGCTGATTTTAAGTCAGAACCACTACAATAACTTAGGGAAGTATATTTTTCAAAAGCAGCACACGCGCACGCGCACACACACGTACACACACAAAATAGAGGAGTTAAAGCTTTTCTGAGCTTGGTTTCATGGAATAGCTAGAAGGTCCCATTGTGAAATCAAGGATAAAAAAATATTTGGTTTGAGAGGTAACATCATTGCTAGCACGTCTACTGAGCACTATGGAAACAGTAAGAAATGTCTAATATCTCTTACACTTTCCTTTAAATACACCACATCAAAGTAGACTGTCAACTTCAGCAGAGACTGGAGATGCCGCAGAGTTCTCGGCAGGAACTGATGATCAACACGGAAAACTGAGAAACGCTTTCCCACCATTCAGAAGCATTTAAAGAGAATCCTGCGTGAAGGAACTATCTCCCACTTTTGTTTTTTCACTGCTTTACTTAATAAATTTCTTAGAATGAGCTAACGAAGATCAGAACTTAGAAATGCAGCCTTGTGTCTTAAGAGTGGTGAGCATTCTACAGCTGAGACTATTCATAATCTTTTGATAATCTGTTCTTAATAAATAGCAAAAACTAATTATGAATCAGAACAAACACAATAATACGAGCAAACGTGTGTAAAACGTGCCCGTGGACACACCACAGATGTACTCGTACGTAGGCAAGCGTGCTACGTAAACAGCTTTTTAGTGGGGTAGCAACAGATCCTTTTAAGCTGAAACATTTGCTTTGAAGTCGGCTCCCTCAAATATCAGCGAGTGGAAAGTGCTGCTGCTTAACACTGAACTGAAACAAACAAACAAAAAACCCCAATAGTTCAAAAGCGATATCTGAGTGACACGCATCACTTCAAGGAATAACAGAAAGAGGACAAGCAGCCGCCATTCTGTAAATCACATCCAAGCACACTGTGCATCGCGCTCAACTAGGGGCTCCTACACACACACCTCGGGCATCCACACCCAACTCCCAGATTCTCTCACATGTAAACAGGACATTTAAAAGACTGTTTTCTTCTATCCCTTTAGAATCATTTAAAACAAAAGACTGAACAAAATGGGGAAATGTAAACATTAGAAGGCCATTGGCATTCTGATTGCTTCCCAAGAGTGACCAGCGGTTCCCTACCTCCACACTGCCAAGGGCTTCAGTAAGAACGTCAGTCTAAAGCAATTTTATGAAGCAAGTTTCAGAGCGGGAGAGAAAACAAAGGTTCTCAACCCAGCACATGTCAATTACCTAAAAAAAAAAATACTATTTTAGCCAACACTACCAATGATGAGCAAAAATTCAGTGTTGTTGCAAAAATGATACAATTTAAATAAACTGGGACCCTCACGTGAAAATCAGCCACTAACATAGCTATGTGCACAAAGGAGTAAAAGAACATTTCTTTAAAAATATATATTAATCAAGAATTTCTTTATCATATTAAATTGTTATTCTTAGAAAAACTGAGGAAGTTAATGGTATGCTACACTTTCTTATCACCTAGATTTAATTCATTTGATGTTTCCTGAATTGTATTTTTTTCTCATTTACAGTTTTTTCATATTTTGTTTGATAAGAATTCTAATTTTAAAAAGTTATAAAATTAGTGATTCTTTTGCTACTTTTTAATCAAAAGAATATAAGCATTTGAGTCCCAGAGAATGTCAAAATGCCTTGCTACCTAAAAGGATATTAAAATAACAGAAATATCATCAAAATTATGACATCAGAAATTTTGCAGCTTTTCACACAGTCTTTAGAAATGCTTATTTCCTGAAGTTCCTTTGATTGTAGGCTGGGTTCATCGTGCAATTTCATATGGAGAACCATTAGGATAAAGCCAATGAAAAAACACAAGATAACATTTTACCGAGTGCCCACTCAATAGGTTCTTAATGGTTCTGTCCAGTTTACGGCAATATTTCATTTTAAAGGCTTTTCATCCTCCTGCTGGATGGAACTGAGTCTTTCTGATGAAACGGACATGACAGTCCCTTTGCCCTTGTGAGTCGGAAGATGTGATTTACGGCGTGGAGGAGGCGTGGTATTTCACAAACGCGATGGCCGCCAGTTCCTTACAGAACTCCTCTAACACAATTACACCCTCCAGCAACGTGATGTGGTCAATACTGGAAAAAGCAGACAATGAATCAGTTCGAAATACCAGCCCATCATACACCCGGTGACATCTGTGGATGCAAAATAAGCAAAGCTCTGACTTACACAGGGCCTTCAGGTTCCAAACCAAGTAACCGCCTTCTGACTAACAGAAGCTTGGGGGTGAAGTCTTGAATGCGCTGAATTCGCACCATAAGCTCCCCAACAACCTGCATCAGAGACAAGAAACCCTACAATTAACTACACTGGGATTCTCAGGATAAACAGAATTTCCTTCTGTATTACTAAACAAACAACTGCAGCGTTCACTGGTCACATAACCACCTATGGCCAAGGATTCAGATCCATTATATATTAAAAGAGTGAATTCTTCTATATATAATCAATATATATATAAAATGATGAATTCTTCTCCCCATCCTATAAAGTCGCTCAAAAGGTGTAATTACTTTTAACAGTAGATATTCAATATTTTTCATCATGTGACACTAACTATATACAACAGGGGTGAGGAATGTCCAGCCCTCAGGCTGTACAAGGGCTGCAAAATCATTCGATCAAGGCAACCACCACGTGGACTCAAAATTCAACCCATCTACCGCAGGCTAATTTTTAAGCTGATAACTTTATATGGCCCATGAATGATGTTATAAATACAGAAATGGCCCTTGGCAGAAAACAAGGTTTCCTGCCCCAGCATACAGTGCTGCTAAGGTATAACTGGACACCCAGGTCTGTCTATCCTAGAGAATATAACAGAACTACCGACTCACCCTGACGATCACGGAGAAGAGCGACCGGCAGCCAGAAGCAAGGTTGACGTACGGATCCAGAAGGTACTCGTGTGTATGTGGATGAGGGAAGAGAGACAGTCTGGACAACACCGAGGTCACTTGCAAATTCACGTCATAGGGCTAGGGAGAGGCAAAACGCAGAAGGCATCTGACATCATTCACGATGCATGCACCGTGCACTGCAGTTACCAGGTCATTTCAGTCTGTCTTTCCAAGAAAGGCAAGTTCACCTTCTTGCGCCTCCCTCCACTTGCTCTTCTGCAACAGGAGCATCCGTAACTAAATTAGCCCTCACACGGTCACCAAGACACACGGGCCACAGTCCCGAAACGTCAAACAAAATCAGCACCATGCACACAGACAGAAAAGACTAATATGTAACACAGGACGCCGTTTCACACAGCTTGCTTTAATTAACAAAGCAGTTTAAGAGGACATCAAAACCTACCCAGGTGTCTTATATAATATTACAAACAACAGAGAACACATTGAGTAGAAAGTCAAAGAAATAAAAGGGAAGCTATTATATCTTTTTAAATATAGTAATATCATTTCAGAAATGATGCTCCATACCTCAGATTACTCAAATTCTGTGAATTACCAAAAGCATGTATACAATAAAATAAGCTAAAATCCTAGAACTTTATTAACAGAGCCCAAGTGCTTGGGGATAGAAATGACTACCTCTGCCTCCAAGTGAACACGAGTCCCAGCTGGCGAGCAGCTCAGGGTCACCTGGCTCACTCGTGGCAGGAGCACTAAGCGTCCCAACAGCTGCAGGGCGCACACAGCTCATCACACATATTTTGCAGGTAACATTGTGGTTTTACTTGGATTCTGTTTATTGTTCATAGAAAGCAGCAAGGAAGGGCTTCACAGAGTATGTCGACTTCAAAGGCAAGAGCAAACTGTTCAGACAGAGTTGCTATTACTTGCTGAGAATGTTCAAAAGAAGGCCCTCCCCCTTCCAACACCCTCCCGGGCAGCGGGCAGCGGGCAGGGAAACACACAGGCTGAAACCAACCCCCTCTCCCCCGCCCCCCAACCCCTGTGGGAGGAGCCTGGGTGACTGGAGAGGGGACCTGTGGGAAGGAAGAGTGACTCAGGACTCAGTGCAACGCCAGCTACAGAAGGTCTTATTCTCACCACTGAGCACTTTCTGAAACTCTGATCATAATAAAAGCCAATTAAGAAGTGACTCTTCAGCACTTAGAGGAGAAAGTGTGGCACATATCAGAGAATACCCGAGATGCTATGAGGAACCTAAGTTTAGTTACAGGAACAAAACTCAGGTCCTTGGGCCAGGCGCTGTGGTGTAGCGGGGTAAAGCCACCAACGGTTTGAGTCCCAGCTGCTCCACTTCCGATCCAGCTCTCTGCAATGGCCTGGGAAAACAGCAGAAGATGGCCCAAGTCCTTGGGCCCCTGCACCCACGTGGGAGACCGGGAAGAAGCACCTGGCTCCTGGCTTCGGACTGGCCCAGCTCCGGTCATGGCAGCCATTTGGGGAGTGAACCAGCAGATGGAAGACATCCCTCTCCCTCTCTCTCCCTCCCTCTCTCTCCTTCTGCCTCTGCCTCTCTATAATTCTGCCTTTCAAGTAATCTTTAAAAAAAAAAAAAAAGATCCTGTGCATTAAATCCAATTTTAGTCTTCCTCTTCCTTATTTACCACTCAATGCATAAACATGGACTTTTTTTTTTTGAAAGGAAAAACCTTCCCTGAGTCACTCTTCAAAATCTAAGCCTTACCAAGATAAATGGAAGGAGATACACATCCCTAATTAAGGGGTGCTAAGGAGTGTATTTCCCTCCTGGAAATATTTGCAGCGCAACAGCCTTCGCTAAGACTCAACTCATCATAAACAGTGAATTCACATCAGATGGTATTCTAGGTGCCAAGGAACCATCTACAAAAATCCACTTGAAAACAGTGCCTTTGATAAAGAATGTGGACAGCATAATTTAAAATACAACCTAAGTCCAGAACTGCACAGGAGTCATTTCAAGTAGTTAAGATTTTTCGGTCACTAAATTCTGCCATTTGTTGGTGCTTAAATAATTAAGCCAACATAATTTGACTTTAAAGGATACATTACTACTTAGCTTTCTAATGTTCTCTGCGTGGTGTTTGTTTTATAGCTTTTGTTTTAACATAAATCCAGGCCATGAGTTGTTTCAGAAATACAAGGCTGACACATATTATTAATGTTGTGAAAATGAAAGCAAATTTCAGCAAGAACTGCACTAACTATAAATAACTCTAGACTGTGACATGGTCTCTCTTTCATCTGGTAATAACTGTAAGACAAATTGGCATGTTTAGAGGCCATTAATAGGAAGTATTTGCATTAGGAATTATTTTACATTATATTTATACATTATTCACCTGAAAGGAAAGCTAATCAGATTTCTCTCACATGCCAAAGGTGTGGCTCATTTTTCAGAGCCTGCTCTAATTGTAAGGTCTGAATTTTGAGACAACAACCTTGACTTAAAAGCACACCAACGTCCTCAGCAAATGGGCAACCCTTTTTCTACATGCTAGACAAACAGACGGACAAAACAGAATGTCAGTCAAATTAAAAAAAAAAAACAACTCAATATTCTCTAAAATTTTTAATGTTTGGAACAAGAATTTGTATTCCTAAAAGTGCTTAAAATTTTTTAATTCTCACAAGCAAATCCAAGTAAGAAGACAACAGAAACTTCACTTTGACAATAAGAAAATGAGACAAGTGACCACATTACCTGGCCAAGT
This sequence comes from Oryctolagus cuniculus, assembly GCF_051225735.1. Taxonomy (NCBI): domain Eukaryota; kingdom Metazoa; phylum Chordata; class Mammalia; order Lagomorpha; family Leporidae; genus Oryctolagus; species Oryctolagus cuniculus. Next base: position 15,381,336 of record NC_142881.1, read on the forward strand.
TCAAACTCCTCACCCTCACCGCAGGGACAAGATGTGCTCCTCACATTTGTCCTGGTATTCTTTACTTTCTGCTATGAACTTTAGCTTTTTACTATCGTTTTAAAATCACTGCAGCTACAAACAATGCTACATGTTTGTGTGATGAATACCTGATACCATATCCTCTCAATTACGTATACAGTAATTAGCTACTTTATTAACTACACATAGGAAACGTTCAATCCCAGTCTGATTACCTTGACCCTGTTAGAGATACATACTAAGAAAATATAAGCAAACATTCTCAGCAAAAACAGAGAGGTAAGAAAGGAAGTGAAGCTAACCCAACAGGCTCAGCACCCAGGACTCAGGTATTCACTGTTTCGGGGCTCAAAGTATGTAAGGCTCATACTCAAAAGGCTTAGAAAATCAAGACTTTGAAAGACAAAGGGTTTCAGGCTAAGCTCCACAGCTGTAGGTCGCCTTACTGAAACTAAGGATTCCTCACTTCTGAAGTCAATCTGTGTTGTCTAGGATAGAGCGCTACAGGAGAATGACCGAGACCAACACCCCGATGGGCGAAAACGAAGTGCACAAGCACCCTCCGTGCACCCTGGGGGTCAGCACTCTACAAACCAAGGACAGAGTGCTGAGGGGGAGAGATTCAGAGTGGATTCCTTTTCAGTGCTTTTGGTCAAGATTTCTTAGGATTACTAACTTGACACTAATGGCTTTATCGCCTGCTTTGGTAGCTTAGTCAGTTTCAAACTAAACCTAGAAAACCAGCACAAGTAACACAACCAATAAATTCTGGCTGCCGCGGAGGTTTACAGAGCCAGCATGTAAAAACCATTGTACTTATTAATGCCAGATTTGCATATTGTATATGCCAGGTTGAAAACAACCAACCAACCAAACAGTAGAAATACATGAAAGAAATTGGTTCTTTCATCTGTCTTTGAAGAAGTAATTAATGGAGCTGGTGCTGCAGTGCCGGCATCCCTTATGGGCCCTGGTTCAAGTCCCAGCTGCTCCACTTCCAATCCAGCTCCCTGCTAATGCGCCTGGGAAAGCAGTGGAGGATGGCCCAATTGCTTGGGTCCCTGCACCCAAGTGGGAGACCCAGAAGAGGCTCTTGGCTCCTGGCTTTGGCCTGGCCCAGACCTGTTTTTTTTGTTGCAGCCATTTGGGGAGTGAACCAGAGGATGAAAGACCTCTCTGCCTCTCTCTGTGATTCTGCCTTTCAAACAAATAAAATAAATCTTTAAAAGGAAAAAGATAAACAATTCTGTAATGGCTGACATGCTAAATAAATGTTTTTAACCTGAATGCATCAGAAACCTTGCCAGGAAGGCCTACAGGAACTAGTGGGAAAACTTAGAAAACAATGTGTTTTATTCGACATCATGTCACTGTGAATCGTAATAAAATAAGAAGAAAAATAGTATTTTAAAACATATTACCTGATCAAGAATTCTTCCCATTCTGTCAAATAACACTTTCAAAAAATGTCCTTCAAAGAAAGCTGCTTCTAAATTGCACTTTTCCAAAGCTTTCGGAGACCCGGGCCACTCCCATCTTAAGCAGATAGCGCAGTAGTCCCGGAACTGGGGGAGAAAGCATTCGGATCATTGAAGAGGAACAAGCAACACCAGGTTAAATGGAAATGACGTCCTCAGACAGGCACCAGGAAACCCTCCGAGTGCAGAGCGCCGGTCAGCGTGAGGCGCCCCAGCACAGAGGGAGGTGACACAAAGCTTGACCAGGACACAAGACAGAGTCGCCAGCTAGCAGCAGAGGTGGGAAAGCAAGCAGATTTTGCCTTCACTAAAAACCCCTTTTAACAACTGTGTCTGCCTTCTTTCCTTCACAGGAATTTAACCTTTAGTTATTTTCACCACAGGTTTAGAGTGCATTTAAGATCAAAACCCCAACCACGTTTCCAAATTTATGAGGGGCCAGGGCTGGGCTGGGTCAAAGCCAGAAGCTGGCAACTAAATCCAGCTGCCCATGCAGGTGGGAGGGATTGAGTTCTTGATCCATCACTGCCACCTCTCAGGCTCTGCATCTGTGGGAAGCTGCCGTTAGGAGCCAGAGGCAGACAGCAAACCTTGGTGCTCCCATACGGGATGCAGGTGCCTTAACTGGTGTCTAATGCCCACCCATAACCTTATTCCAACTCCCTTTTTTTTTTTTTTTTTTTTTGACAGGCAGAGTGGACAGTGAGAGAGAGACAGAGAGAGAAAGGTCTTCCTTATTCCAACTCCCTTTTTAAATGCAGAAATGGACAATTCAACCCCCAAATCCACACACTTTCTGAGAAACTCTAAATAGCTCAATCAATCTTGAAGAAGAACAAAGAGGATTCACATCTTCTTGAACTCAAAATCTACTATGAAGCCACTGTCATCAAGATTGTATGGTGCTGGGATAAGACAGAACTGAGGCCGGCGCCGCGGCTCACTAGGCTAATCCTCTGCCTTGCGGCGCCGGCACACCGGGTTCTAGTCCTGGTCGGGGCGCTGGATTCTGTCCCGGTTGCCCCTCTTCCAGGCCAGCTCTCTGCTGTGGCCAGGGAGTGCAGTGGAGGATGGCCCAAGTGCTTGGGCCCTGCACCCCATGGGAGACCAGGAGAAGTACCTGGCTCCTGCCATTTGATCAGCGCGGTGTGCCAGCTGCAGCATGCTGGCTGCGACGGCCATTGGAGGGTGAACCAACGGCAAAGGAAGACCTTTCTCTCTGTCTCTCTCTCTCACTGTCCACTCTGCCTGTCAAAAAACTAAAAAAAAAAAAAAAAAAAAAAAAAAAAAAAAAAAAGAAGACAGAACTGAGAGACTGAAACAAACCTCACCTTTATAGTCAATATATAGTGGGAATATATATTCAATATATAGTGGGAAATAGCTTTTACAACAGCTGGATACCTACATGTAAAAAAAGAAATCTAGATCTTGTCTCACATCATATGTAATAATTAACTCAAAATGGATCAAAGACCTAAAATGTATGAGCTAAAACTCTGAAACTCAGAGAGAGAAATTTAGGTGACAAATCTCTGTGATCTTCGATGATTTCTTAGGTATAACATAAAAAGCACAAAAAAGGTTTTGTCCCATAGAGAGAAGAATAAAAAAGAAAAGGCCATTTAACTTGATAAGTCAGAGCAGATTCTCAAGGGCAGTTTCAGCGAGGCACGAAGCAGTAAGGGGCAGCAGGGACCACATCCCACGTTAGAGGGCCTCTGTCCTATGCATGGATTTTTTTAGAGAGAGAGAGAGATCTATCTCCATCCACTGGTTCACTGCCCAAATGGCCACGATGGCCTGGGATGGTTCAGGCTGAAGCTTGGAGCCCAGAATGCCATCCAGATCTCCCACATGGGTAGCAGAGGCCCAGCCACTTTGGACATCTTCCTCTGCTTTCCCAGGCACATCAGCAGAGAGTCGGATCAGAAGTGGAACAGTTGGGACTTGAACTGGAACTCTGATATTGGATGACAGGCCTGCAAGTGGCAGCTTAACCCACTGCACCACAACGCCAGCCCCTGTTACATGGCTGCTTAATCCAGTTTCCTGCTAATGTAGACCCTGAGAGGCAGCAATCATGGCTCAGGTAATTGGGCTCCTGCCACCCCCATGGGAGAACCAGATTGAGTTCTCAACCCCAGCTGTTGTGGCCATCTCGGGGTGGGGGGGTGAACCAAGGGATGAGAGAGAGCTCTCTCTTATCTGGGAGTGAACCAATGAGTAGGGGGAGAGCTTCTCTCTCTCTCTCCCTTCAACCTCTCAAAACAAATAAATGTTTAAAAAGCACAAAGGAAAAATAATATGCACTTTACCATAATTAAAAACTAGCAAGATGGTGAAAAGATCACCACCAGAATTGAAGAAAACATTTTCAAATCATTTATTTGATAAGTGTCTAATATCTAGGACATATAAGGAGCTCATTAACTCAATAAGAGAAGGTTTTTGCCAGGTGAAAAACAGGAAAAGACTTGAATGCTATTCTTCAAAGAAAACACACAGAGATCTGATATGCACATGAAAAAATTCAGAACCATTCATCAATGAGTGCCATCAGTGAGATACCACTTGAGACTTACTAGGACAGCCAAAACAAAAAAGCTAATGATAACAGATGTTGGAAAGGATATGGAGAAACTGGGATCCTCACACACTGCTGGTGGGATGCAAAACGGTGTAACTTTGTGGAAAATAGTTTGGTGGTTCCTCAAGAAAGCGAAATATGGAACTGCCACGTGCCCAGCAACTTTACTCCTAAGCAGATTTCCAAACAAGAATCCATGCACACACAGAAAGTTTTAAAAGACTGTTCCCAAAGAATTATGCATAAAAGCCAAAAAGTGGAAATGACCTAAACACCGACTAACTGACCAACAGATCAATAAGATACCCATGGAACTGAGTACTATCCCACCATAAAGAGAAATGAAGTACTAAGGGGTGTTACAACATGACTGAGGCTTGAGATCATAACACTGAAGCCAGAGAACGGCTACGTCAGGTGTGATTCCATCTCTGTAAAATGTCCAGGACAGGCAAAGCCACACAGACAGACAGCAGATGAGTGGGTGCCCGGCTCTGGGTTTGAGGAGGGATGGGGAGTGACTACTTAACTCGTACAGGGTTTCCTTCAGGAGTGATCGAAGTGTTCTGGAATTAGCGACAAAAGGTGTATGACATTATGCATATACCAAAAACCACTAAACCGCACACTTCAGAATTGTCAAAATGCCTAATTTTATCTCAATATAAAAAATTCTGGGGGTCTAGTGTTGTGGTGTAGCAGGTAAAGCTGCCGCCTGCAATGTCGGCATCCCATATGGGCACTAGTTTGAGTCCCAGCTGTTCTACTTCCAATCCAGCTCCCTGCTAATGTGTCTGGGAAAGCAGCAGAAGATGGCCCAAGTGCCTGGGCCCCTGCACCTATGTGGGAGACCCAGATGAAGCTCCTGGCTCCTGGCTTCAGCCTGGCCCAGCCCCAGCTGTTGTGGCCGTTTGGGGAGTGAACCACTAGATGGAAGATCTCTCTTTCTCTGTCTCTCCCTCTGTCTCTCTCTCTCTGTCTCTCTCTCTCTCTCTCTCTGTAGCTCTAACTTTCAAATAAATAAAATCTTTAAAAAAATTTTAAGAAAAAATTTTAACACAATTTTATTTTTTACATTTTACAATGTAAAATGCCATAGAGAGCAAGAAAAAAAAGGCCATTTAATTTAATAAGTCAGAGCAGATTCTCAACAGCAGTCTCAGTGAGGCAGAAAGAGAATGCAGGGCACGAAGCAGGAAGGGGCAGCAGGGGCCTCGGCTGCCAATCACCGCGTGCGTGAGAACCGTCAGGGCTGTCAGCCTCCCAGAAGCTGGGAGCAGGACGCGGCTGCTGGAGGGGTGGGCAGCTAGTTAATGGGTTCAAGATTGCAGCCGGGCTTGAGGAGCCGGTTCTGCTGTTCTCTGCACAGTGCAGTGACTACAGTCAACTATGTTGTATTACATATTTCAAAGTAGCTAGAAGAGAGGTGTGTATGCTCTCACCATGATGAAAAGGTGAATGCACAATCATTACACAGTGCATATGTGTAACAAAATATCACATCAAAGCACATAAATATGTATGATTATTATGTGTCAATTTTTAAAAATCATATCACAAAACAGTACAGAAAGAATGTTGGTAGATTAGAGAGGAAGTACCGTAGCCTGGTATTTTAGGAGCAGGGGTGGGTGGGCAGAATGACTAAGGTATCATGATTCGGGTGGAGGTAACACAGAATTTGAAGTGGGAAGTAAAGGAGCACAGGGAAGTCTTGAGACAGAGACAGTGACGTACAAACCAGGGTGGCTGCACAACGCAGCAGTCGGGTGGGAAGAGCGCGGCCCCACTATTATTAGAGAGGCGTCACGTGTTTGCAGTAACGGCCTGGGCAACGTGACAAGGGGTGTGCAAGGGGTATACAATCCTAGTAGACTTCATTTCCAAACACCGGTTACTTCCCTCACCTGCCTGTGAGCGTCTCGGAGGTAGGTATCGTATCCGGTGCCTTCAACGTGGTAGGAGGACTTTGCTTCATCTGGTACCAGACAGAGAAAACTTAAACAGAAAAAGAACATAAATACTCTCACAATCCAGTGATATTGCTTTATGTATTAAAGTATTTAGCAGTATCTTAAATTTAACCAAGGGTTAATACAAATGGGAACTTGAAAAATAAACTTATCTATTAAGTCCTGATCTTGAATCAGCCTTCCATTCCCTGATTAAATACTGGTTCCACACAGAAGTAAGCCAGCGGAATATCTTTTAGGTTAGTGTACCATGACTGACTGCCATGATTTTTGTTAACTTCAGGATACTGGCTTTTAAGTAACTGAACTTGAGATCTTTATGAACCCTAATTTTGCATCGTGAGTCACATGCAATGTTTTCTGAAGTTATCTGTATCCGTGACAGTGTTGCAGGGGAAGAAAAAGAGAAGGAAATTACCACAGAAAGGGTAACTTCAAAAAACTGTAAAAACATAAACAGCACGATGTGTCCAACTGGCAATGCTCATAGTTGGTATAACTGGGAATTACTTAAAATTAAGTCACATATATTTTAAAAATCAGGGTGCATTAAGATATTATTTAACCTGTGTTAGCTTTTTAGTTTTACATTGAGTGGGACTTTTTCTCTTGGTGTCAACTACAGCCCCAGCTTGTCATCTGCTATGCAAGCAAAACAAAAATGTTCACATAATCTTTAAAGGAATCTGAGTTCATAACAGCAGAGCTATTGCATGTTATAAAAGCAAGTCAATGAGATGTCAGTCAAGTTTATAAAGCCACCCACCTATTGACAATTTTATGGACTTCTGTTTTGCCATCATTCTTGGGGTGGTCTGGAGTAGCAGGCGGTGAAGAACTAAGCCACTCTTGGTTTGATAAAGTGTTATCCGGTGAGATGTCAGTGAATAACGGATCTTCTTCCAGATCTCTAATTCAGTGAGGTATGAAATGCAACACTTAGTAGGGCATTTTCCATACCCAAAGATTCCCTGCCATGTTCTTAGAAAATATATCATGATTTGCTAATTAGGAATCATACATTTTACAAAATAACATTATATACTAACAAACTCAAGAATTTGCTAATTTTGTCACTACATTTAAAGAATGCATAACATGGAGAGGGTGTTGTGGAGTGGCAGATTAGGCCACTGATTGGGACATCTGCATCCAGTATCAGAATGCCAGGTGAGTCCCTACCACTCTGCTTCTGATCCATCTTCTTGCTAATGCACCCAGGAAGCTGCAGATGACGGCTCAGGTATGTAAGTCCCTACCTCCCACTTGACGGACACAGATGGAGTCCTGGACTCCAGGCTTTAGTCTGGCCCAGCCTTGTCTATTACAGCTAGGAAGTGAGCCAGCAGATGGAAGCTATCTCCCTCTTCTTCTTTCCCTCTCCCCGTCTTTGTCATTCTTTCAAATACATCATAAAGAATACATACACAACATCACTTGTAATTTAAAAGGATGGTAGCAAGCAGTAGGGCATCTAAATTTTGCTTTTAAAAACTTCTTTAGAGGTTTTGGGTTTGTTTTTAAATAAGGGAGAGCAATAAAAGGCAAAAGCTCTGACTGTGAAACACTAAACTCACAGAATCAGATGAAACTTACACTGCTCCTGCTATCAATCCATTCTCCACCACATCTTTATCTTCTGGGCACAAAGGCTTATATTCTGTGTAATTCCTTTCTTCAAGATTTCTTAGGACCAGGTTGTAAAGAATGTGCTCATTGGGTTTTTGCAAAAGATGTTCAAACATTCTTAATGTCATTATGCTTATCTGAAACCAAAATGTCATCTTGTAAGTCAGGCTTTCAATTTTTAAAGCCACACAATGAAGGGGCTGAATGTAAACATCACAGGTATACTAAAAGCAGCACTTCAGAAAGAGACTCTACATCCGCTTCTACGTCACCACGCGGTTTACCTCGTCAGATATGTGATCACAGTGCTCAATTAGCCTATGTCTCAACGGGTGTCTGCCGATTTCGGCCAGAGTCTCGGGTTCCCTCTGTTCTCCAAGGATAAAAAACACCATTTCTTGAAGCAAAACGTCAGAGGTTACTTGCCGAACAATGCGGTGGAGCAGCGCGGTTGACGTCAGAATGCCCATCTCAGAACTGAGCACAACAAAGAGGCAATTAGTGGGCACAGATGACACAAACTCGGGGTCCCCCTTTCTTCTTAAAGGAAGCGTTCTACTCACGTCTGCATTAGCTGAGGTTCCATGACACCAATGAAAAACCGCTCGTGAACAGCTTTGGCAAGAGCAACAGCAGCAGTCTGGAATACCGCATGAGTACTGTTAGCTTTCTTTTCAAAGGAAAAGAGAGCTTCATCTTTAGTATCTGAGTTCATGTGCAATGACAAAAATTTATCTATCAACCACCCTGTTGATGGCTTGCAAACCTAGACCATAAGTCTTCTAAATCTGCATAAACAAGAGGAACAGGACAAAAACCTATCCTTATAACCTGACAGCTTTAATGTCTCCCCAAAGAGGAAGACTAGGGGGACGTCAGTGTCACCCCGTGAAGCACTGGAGCGTAACACTTACAAAAATATAAAAGGACAGGACTTGCACTTTGACTGATTTCAAAATAGCGAAAGGGGCATCCATAAGTGTTCTTTTTCATTTCACTAACTGTGCTACCCTGAGACAAGCAACAAATTTGGGGATATAAATTAGAATTCAAATTTCGTTGTTACATTTTTAAATGATCAAAAAACAACAAAAAATTCAAACCTTTTGTGCTTCCTTAATGAGTTGATCACAATAATCAAACCAGGAAAGAAATGAAATTAAGGCTCGTTTTCCTGGAAAAGCTGAAGCATCTTCTTTATGACTGTACGAGTCCAAGCTGTGGGACACGGAAGACAAGCTAAGCATAAAGTTATCCGGATGCACACGCCCTCCGCAGTACACAGGGAACAAGGAAGGCACGTCATGAGCTCACACGGGGCCACACCCAGGGGCAGTGCTGGACAAAGGTTTGATAAAAGAAGACACAGATGAGAGAAAGCCTTTTAAACCAAACTTGTAAATGACTTTCACTCACTGAGTGGGAAGAGGGAGACTAACGCGGAATGGAACTGCAGGAGAGAAACCTTTGAGACAGCTCCTCCCGCTCGTGTCACAAATCTGACCAAGTAGCAGCAAGGACAAGAAGCAGGGTCCCGGCTGCTCGGGATGGAATCAAAGCAAAGGGCAGGAGGGGCTGCAGAGAGAAGGCACTGGCCTGCAGCTCCTCCTGCCTCCCAAGGCAGGACAGTGCCGTGGTGACCAGGCCGGTCTGCCCCGCGGATGTGACAGGGCGCAGGCTGGGCACAAGGTCGACAGTCACGTTGTCAAGACACCAGGCTGCGGAGAGGCGGGAGGGGAGGGGGTGTCTCGGCCACGTTATCGGTGCAGATGTCTTACATGTGCGTTTTCCTAGGAGCGCTAAGGGGGAAGCCCTAGAATGCGGGTCGAGGAGTGAAAGGGGGAGGCAGGGGAGAGGTTCCATACAAGCAGGCAGGAGACTTATGCCAGGCTACCCTCGAGGCTGTGGACACTGCTTATTAAAAAGGAGATTCCTGCCTTTATTAGAATGTTTCTGTTCTTAATAGTCAGACAACATTACTGTCTTTAACACAAGGTCTCAAAAACTGATCCTTATAATGGGCAATGCAGCTTAGCAATGGAACAAGCGGATTCTTCCCACACCCTTCATTCTTAGGAATTCATCAATTGAACACAACCTCAAGAACATAGTCCCATTTGAAGATCACTAATAGTGTTACATTTTTCAAAACTAAAGACTTCTGTCATTGCAAAACAGAAAAGGATTTTAAAATGTAGGGTCCAAGAGGTCATTCACGGGAAAATACACACAGCAGCGCTTACCCCCAGTTAATGGCTTCCACCGTTTCGATATCTAAGGGATCCACCGACTGAGGTAGGGCCTTGTACAGGGAGGCCAGCCTGTCCGTGAGGAGCTCACACAGGCACGTGCTCTGCGTAAGGCACTTTGCGGCCGCAGGCTCTGGCAGACTCACTAACAGCATCAAGCCCTCGCACGCTTTCACTGCAATGCGGCCATCCTGGGGGGGAAGAAAACCCACCGCTTCAGCTCCTGATCACGTTCTGTGCAGATCTGTCTGGAAAATCCAACCGATCATGGAGTGCGCTACTCTAAAAGAATAGCTTTTCATCTCCCCACCCCCCACTTTTAAGTGCATATTACTGTTGATGTTAGGGAAAGAAAAAAGTACACACTGCGACTCACGGGACTTCGAGTGAGATTTAACAGAGAATTCACTAAATTGTAGTCCTGGTTGGGACGAACAACCGAAGCCTTCGGCAGTGACGTGACGTTGAGGTGGTCCAGGCTGCTGGACAGGGCATCCGCCTGCGGCTCCTCCTCCGACTCCGCCCGCTCCACGCCAGCAGCACCTGACAGTTCCTCTGGCTGAGGGGCCTGGCCCGTGTCTGTGGACAAGGAGTCCTGACCTTTTAACGGGTCTTCTGAAATTACACTTGCTGCTCCTTTGGAAGCCAATGTTTTCAACTTATTCTGAAAAGGAAATGGGTGCTTTGTAAGATTCACATCAAGAACCTTTTAAGCCAAAAACCATGTTTTAATGGATTTTCACAATTAACATTCCACATGCCTAAGAAAAACAGCAATGAATAAATGTTCTATCAAATAAAAATAGTCAGACTTTTAACAAACTATGAAATACAATTTTACAACTGCAAAGGAGTTCACAACACTCCTCATATTAAGTACCTGGTGCTTTGCAAGGAACCAATTCCTGTTAACTATTCATTACTTACAGCAGCTAACATATGTGGGGAAAAAAGTTTCAGGAGGTTTCAACTCCAGTTAATTTTTTTTCCTCATCACTGAGCTATTATAAATACATAGCTTCAATGTTAGTTCTTCCACACCATGGGCCGGGGTGAGGCGTGGGGTGCAGGAATGTAAACTTAAATTTTTTTAACAATTTATTTTATTTATTTTGAAAGGCAGAGAGTTACAGACAGGGAGAGACAGCGAGAGATCTTCCGTCTGTTGGTTCACTCCCAAATGTCTGCAACAGCTGGGACCGGGCAGGCCGAAGCCAGGAGCTTCTTCTGGTTCTCCCACATGGGTGCAGGGGCCCAAGGACTTGAGTCATCCTCCGCTGCTTTCCCAGGTGCATTAGCAGGGAGCTAGATGAGAAGTGGAGCAGCAGGGACTCGAACCAGTGCCCATAATGGAAGTTGGCACTGCAGGCTGCGGCTTAACTCACTATGCCACAGTGCCATCCCCTAAAATTAAGTTTGAAGGTTCAAAACTTGTCAGCATTAGATTTAAGGTTTCTACAAAAGTCCCTGAATTCTCTTAAGTATATAAACAAGCACTTTTTCAATGTTTCCTCTTATACTTTTGTTTTACAAAGAAAATGCTAACTTACCCTGAGCATGCTTTTGTGTGTCTTTGAGGATAAAAATGAAGATTTACCTCAAGTCCTGGCATCCTGTCCCTATCTCCTCCCCCGACACACAATTTTAACTAAAGCAAATTATTAGTTTCAAGGCAAAAGCCTGCCTTTCTATTTGAATTTAAGAGTAAAAACCAAAATACACAAGTAAGTGACAATTCATTATAAGCTGGCTTCTCCACAGGGCCTATCGCGGCTCCTTGCTTATCAGAGGCACACTGAAGGCTGAGGGAATTCCAGGTTCTCCTTCCAAAGTTACATTACAGTCATTATAAATCACTTTTATTGCTGTTCAAAGCATGTTCAGAAGAGTCATCTTGAGAAACTGAGCTGACAAAACATACACTGAAGAAAACAACTACGGAACTCGGGGAATACCATAGACAGCATTGCCAATTTCCTGCAAAATCACCTGCATCTCACAGTCGTTATGACAGTAAGGCACTTTATCCCATCTAAAACACCAGCAGTCACGCTGGCCCGGCTGTCCTAAGTAAAAGCAGCAGCTGGTACTCATTCTCAAAAAAGTGGGTGGGGGCCAACACTGTGGCATCCCATGTGGGCACCGGTTCGAGTCCCGGCTGCTCCACTTCCCATCCAGCTCCCTGCTAATGCGCCTGGGAAAGCAGCAGAGGATGGCCAAGTCCTTGGGCCGCTGCATCTGAGTGGAAGATCCAGAGCAACCTCCTGGCTCCTGGCTTTGTATCGGCACAGCTCCAGCCGTTGCGGCCACCTGGGAAGTGAGCCAGTGGGTGAAAGCCGTCTCTCTCTGTCTGCATTTCAAATTAATCAGTAAATCTTAAAAACAAAACAAAAACAAAAACAAAAAAATAGTGTATCTCAAGGTGGGACTAGATCCTGCTACATCCCAGTGTCCTGTGGGCCTTGACAGAAATGGAGATTCCTGGGTCCCCTCCAGGCCTGAGTGAGAAGATGTGGAGGTGGAGCCAAGGGGCAAGCATTTTTTAAAAAAGATTTTATTTATTTGACAGGCAAAGTTACAAACAGTGAGAGGGAAAGACAGAGAGAGGTCTTCCATCCTCTGGTTCACTCCCCAGACAGCCACAATGGCCAGAGCTGTGCCAATCCTAAGCAGGATCCAGGAGCCTCCTTCAGGTCTCCCATGTGGGTGAAGGGGCCCAAGGATCTGGGCCATCTTATACTGCTTTCCCTGGCCATAGCAGAGAGCTGGATCAGAAGAGGAGCAGCCGGGACTAGAACCGGCACCCTTTTGGGATGCTGGCACCACAGGTGGAGGATTAACCTCCTGCCACAGAGCCAGCACCGGCCCCGGGACCTGCATCTTAGAACAGCTCTGTAGGAAAGGAGCTGCAGCCTCGACTCTATCCTTCGCTTTGCACCAACAGTGTTCCCATTCTGCTCCAGACACCTCTCATGGGTACGCACAGCACATTCATGCACATAATTCCCAAATCTCTTAAAACCAGATCGCCCTCCCAAATCACAGGTCTGTATCACAAAATACCCAGTGTTTCCCTCCATTAGGACATCTGTAGACCCACGGCATCCGGAACCTAAAGCCCCAGCTCCTCAGAATAAGCTCCTTAAGGGCTCCCTTCTTTCCACTGGCAGCAGCTGATTCAAGAATTCGAGCATCCAGATCGTGCTTTCTCTGCGTCCTGCACCTGAGAAGTAATGAGGCCACAGAGCCTACCTCTGTTCTCCTGAACACAGTCACTCCATCCCAGTCCACCGCTTCCCACTGAAGTCTTTGTTACTTCCTGCCTGGATTACGCCATCAGCTTCCAGGAGGGTTTGCTACGGTTCTCTCTGCTCCCAAAGGAATCCACCATACAAAATGCTGCCACCAAACTAACCTTAAGGCACAGTTAGCATCACATAGTCACACCCCTGCTCAAAACTGTCAGTGGCTCCCAAGTGTCCACAGGCAAGCACCAGCTCCTCACGCTGCCTTTCCAGCCTCTGCAAGTGGCAGGCCAGCGGCCCAGGCTCCTCCTACCACACGTGCTCATTACACTGTTTCCTTGCGGTCCCCCACTCCTACCCAGACAGCTGTCAGGCCCACCCCCAGATGACCTCTTCCGTGAATCTTCTCTGGTGACTTGAGGCACACACAAAACCCTGTGAACACTTAATGCGCTGACTTTGTCTTTCTTATTCTTTGCTTACTCTACCTTAAGTCGGATCTGAACATTCATCTTACTGCGTCATCGGATGCAAACCCTTCTAGGGCTGACTATTTCTAACTCATTATGTGTGCTCGAACCCATTGTCACATATTGACCGATGTAAGTGAGCAGAGAGATTACATTTCCAGAGACACAGGCTTGAGAACTGTTTCTGTGTACACTTACAAGGAGTAAAACTGCACTTCCCTAAAATTTCTCATTTAGTAAATGTGAATTAAGCAGTTATTATAGATGTTAGCAAAGTTGTGAGGCCTTAGAAATGACACAGAACCTTGTCCTCAGCATGAGGAGAAAACAAAATGCACACAAGTAACTCAACAGCTTCAGGTGACTATAACAACTGACATTAAAAGCATGCAGATGAAGGCCGGCGCCGCGGCTCACTAGGCTAATCCTCCGCCTTGCGGCGCCGGCACACCGGGTTCTAGTCCCGGTCGGGGCGCCGGATTCTGTCCCGGTTGCCCCTCTTCCAGGCCAGCCCTCTGCTGTGGCCAGGGAGTGCAGTGGAGGATGGCCCAGGTGCTTGGGCCCTGCACCCCATGGGAGACCAGGAAAAGCACCTGGCTCCTGGCTCCTGCCATCGGATCAGCGCGGTGCGCCGGCCGCAGCGCGCTGGCCGCGGCGGCCATTGGAGGGTGAACCAACGGCAAAGGAAGACCTTTCTCTCTGTCTCTCTCTCTCACTGTCCACTCTGCCTGTCAAAAAAAATTAAAAAAAAAAAAAAAAAAGCATGCAGATGAGATGAGATGGTTGTGCATGGAAGGGAGGTTATGGGGGGAAAAGCTGCTATAATCCAAAAGTTGTACTTTTGAAATTTATATTTATTATATCAAAGTTAAAAAAAAAAAAGCATGCAGATGGTCCCGTCAGCCTCAGAAAACGGAGAGATCGACCGCCGCAGGCTTTGGAGAAGTAAGTGCTATCAAAATGCTGCGGAAAGCAGACACGTCCCTAACTCCGAGGGGTGCTTGTTCTTTGTGGTGAGGTTTAAGTGTACATGTTTCTCTGAGGACAGCTACACAAAGTGCATCTCACCATTAACAGACACGCCTGCAAATCTCTGCTTCTGATCTATAGCTATGCACTTCTGAAACCAGTTGCAGAAATTTTTCAGAAAAACTCCATCAGGCTTGAGTTTGGGAAAAATCCATGTATCTAAAATGCATAAGGTATCTAAAACAACTAAGCAAAAATGAATTCTGAGAAAAAAGTCATACTTGGCTGAACTGAGCTATTTCTTATAAACACATATTAAAAAAAACTACAAGAACTGTAATGATACCTTCACTAATAAATATTTTTTTTGACAGGCAGAGTTAGTGAGAGAGACAGAGACAGAGAGAAAGGTCTTCCTTCCGTTGGTTCACTCCCAAAATGGCCGGTGCACTGCGCCGATCTGAAGCCAGGAGCCAGGTACTTCCTCCTGGTCTCCCATGCGGGTGCAGGGCCCAAGCACTTGGGCCATCCTCCACTGCCTTCCTAGGCCACAGCAGAGAGCTGGACTGGAAGACGAGCAACTGGGACAGAACCGGTGCCCCAACCGGGACTAGAACCAAGGGTGCTGGCACTGCAGGCGCTGGCCCACTAATAAATCTTTAGAAACCCGCAATCATAAAACTGTTCTAGCCATTTTGAAACAAACTTGCAAAATAAATATGATATAAAGAATGACACACAACATGAAAAACAGGTATTGATTGTCCTTGACACTACCTAGAAATTCAAAATTACAGTAATGTGCAGCTTAGCTGCTCCCTTGCCCCCAGTAAGAATGAAGAACAGGGTCCTAAATTATTTATTCAGTAATGTGACATGGAGAAAAAAAATCTATTACTGGAATGGCTAACTTGTTAAAAAACAAAAAAAAAAAAACAAAACAAAAAACCTCTGACCACATACAGGGCTGGCAAGGGCAAGGAACAACAGGGACTCACATCTGGTACAGAGGGAATGCAAAATGATAAAGCCGCTTTCGAAAATGGGAAGTTTTTTGTGAAAATAAATATACACTTACCACACGATCTAGGTATTTATCCAAGTAAAATGAAAACGTAGATATATGCAAAAATCTGTGTGTGAAATTTTATGATAGCTCCATTCATGACTGCGCCAAACAGGAAATAACCCCCAAGTGCCTTAACTGGTGAATGGATGAACAACTACAGCATGTCCATGCTGTAGGATTTTTTTTTTTTTTTTTTTTTTTTTTTTTTTTTTTTTACAGGCAGAGTGGACAGTGAGAGAGAGAGACAGAGAGAAAGGTCTTCCTTTGCCGTTGGTTCACCCTCCAATGGCCGCCGCGGCCAGCGCGCTGCGGCCGGCGCACCGCGCTGATCCGGTGGCAGGAGCCAGGAGCCAGGTGCTTTTCCTGGTCTCCCATGGGGTGCAGGGCCCAAGCACCTGGGCCATCCTCCACTGCACTCCCTGGCCACAGCAGAGGGCTGGCCTGGAAGGGGGGCAACAGGGACAGAATCCGGTGCCCCGACCGGGACTAGAACCCGGTGTGCCGGCGCCGCTAGGTGGAGGATTAGCCTAGTGAGCTGCGGCGCCGGCCACATGCTGTAGGATTCTACTCAACAGTACTCTTTTAATGGACAAGATCATGGACGAATCTCAAATGCATTAAGTAAAAAGAACCAGATTCCAAAGGCTGATTATATTCAGACAACCTTTAGGGAAGAGAAAACTGCTGGGCCAGTGACTGCTAGAGGGTGGGGGTGGGAGGTGATGCGTAAGAAGCGGGCTGGGGAGGGTACAGCAAAGTGCTGTGTATCTGACTGTGCTGGCAAAGACATGGCTGTACGTGCCTGTCAAACTCACAGAGCAGCACACCCAAAGGAGAAAGCTCACACTTTAACCTGGAAACAACCAAAAAAATTTTCAGGTAAAAATGATAAAAACAATATAGTTTTTTTTTTGGCTGGCGCCGCGGCTCACTAGGTTAATCCTCCGCCTAGCGGCACCGGCACACCGGGTTCTAGTCCCGGTCGGGGCGCTGGATTCTGTCTCGGTTGCCCCTCTTCCAGGCCAGCCCTCTGCTGTGGCCAGGGAGTGCAGTGGAGGATGGCCCAGGTGCTTGGGCCCTGCACCCCATGGGAGACCAGGATAAGTACCTGGCTCCTGCCATTGGATCAGCACGGTGTGCCGGCCTCAGCATGCCGGCCTCGGCGGCCATTGGAGGGTGAACCAACGGCAAAGGAAGACCTTTCTCTCTGTCTCTCTCTCTCACTGTCCACTCTGCCTGTCCAAAAAAAAAAAAAAAAAAAAAAAAAAACCACATACCTAAGTGACTTCACTGCTAAAGAAAAAAGCAGGAAGTAAACAAAAATTATTTTTAACTTTATAATCTAAAATACCGACTGATTTAAGTAAACTGTGATTTGATGGTTACGGCTATAAAAACAGAAAACACTAGTGCAATCCGAGCTAACACAGGAGGTAGGGGAGGCAACCTGTGCTTTTCCCAATCTTGTCTGCACCTGCACGGGTCACCCCTCTGCGCAGGCCAGATGACTCGTGCTGTGCACCTGATCAAGAAGCTCACAGACCTCTGGGACTCCTCCACCCGCGCTTCCCCCGTCAAGCCGGTCCTTGTTCTGCCCAGGTAGCCGGCTGAATTGCATTCTTCTAAAATCTTTGTTCCCAGGAGGTTTCGAGTTGGAATAAAACACCAATCGTGAATGAAAAATAATTCTGAGAAGTAAAACGAGCTACCTGATCATTGATAAAAGCAAGTAAATGTAATCCTTCTAATATAGTCCAGCTTTTATAACGACCTTAATGTAAGCACACTCAGAAAGCTAGTAAGTGTACAGTACCTCCAGAAAAAAATTAACCAAGTAGGGATCCTGTTTGAGCTTCGCACACACAATACAGAGAAACTGAATCTCCTCATTTTCTGTTGGGGTCGCAAGGACTTCACCACACAGCCGAATTAATTTCTGTCAAAATATTTTAAAAAAACTTTTAAACTTAGATTACATTTCAAAAGTGTGTGTATATATTTATGTTTGTTTTATATATAATATATATACTTTATATATATATGTATATACTCACAAACACACATACAATATCCACTTACCTCAAGAATATTTAAACTTTTTAAATTGAAAATTTTCAAATAATGGAAATATCTTGCATAAATAAAGTATAAGACTATTTGTAGTCACTTACAGAAAAATTAGCTTACTAGCAATAAATTTTCAAGTTCACTACCCTTGAAAATTAATGAGAAATATAGTCACCTCTCTGTGAAATGAAAATTAAGATATAAAATTTTAAAATATAAAGACAGGAAATACACTTAATACAATGTCATGTATAAGTATTTGCAAATTTTCATGTGATTTTTAGAATAATTTATTTTATTATTTTTACTCTTGGAAAAATCATATAAAGTGATTTCTAGATTAAAAGAAAGCAATACAAATCACTTTATGTAAGGGGAGAATACCTGGACGGGCCTGTGCACATTAATGTGTGGAAGCAGGGGCTGCCGGATTCGTCCCAGAAGTTTCGTGTAGAACACCAACACCTGCTGTTTCATTCCTGGAGGACACTGGGCTCAGGAAAAAAGGAAAGCAAACAAGGAAGAACAGACAACACAAACACACTTACTCCAAAGTGTCAAACCCAACAGAGGCAATACACGTGAACTACTTTACCCTCGGGAGAGATGCAATGGGTAGCGCATGCCTTTGTCAGAATAGAATTTTTAACCGAGTATCTGTGACTAGCATTCAAAAAATGAAATTACACATGGTCTTCAAAAAGCTCATGAGAAATGCACGGCTTTCAAAAAAAAACTATGCACGGCTTTCAAAAATTTTTGATCCAAAATTAATTCACACCAACTTGTGGTAACAGGTCTGAGTAGTATCTAGCTGGAGGCAGTAAGTCATCCGTTTAAAAAGAGCTCCCATCAGAGCAATATGAATCCTGCTAAAAGTGAAGCACAAACACCCAGCTATGGTAAACCTTGGGTGGAAAAATGGTGAACTCACTGATGCTTCAGAGTTTATGGGGACAATGCCCCCAAAGGAACCAATAGTTTATAAATGGATAATTCATTTCAAGATGGGTGAGACAGGGGCACGGTGGGCTAAAGGGAGGCCCACATTCCATTTCAGAGGGCATCGTGGGAAGCACCAAGTAATGCCTCACATGCCTGGGGCCCTGCCACTCAAGTGGGAGACCCGGATGGGATTCTAGGTTCCTGGCCCAGCCTGGCTACTATGGGCATCTCGGGAGAGGGCCAGGAAACAGAAGTCTCTGTCTCTGTTACTCTGTCATTCTGCCTTTTAAGTAGATGAAAACTGATAATAAATGCTCCTTTAAAAATTCTACAGACAAACAAACAAAAAGCCTGCTTTGACCTGGTTAAATGCCCAGGACCATCTTTAGGAAATAGATTAAACGGCTGGTATCGTGGCTTAAATGTGTCTTAAATTTGATGGAGCTTATGTTGAGAAATAAAGCTTACATTTATCATTTTTATCTTTTAATTCCATTTTATCACAATCATTTTGACATCCCCTCATATATTACATAAATTCACAGATCAGAACCACAGATTTTGAGAGCTTGGGGACACGCTTGAGCAACACCCTCTTCGTTTTTAAAGGACTAACCAGAAAGACTTGCTGAAGGTCATAGTATATTAGTGACATAACTGGGAAGGGAAGCCAGGCCTCCTAATCTGGACCCATGGCTTCTTGTCCCCACACCACCACATGCACTAAAAATTTCTCTTTACACGTACTTTGAAGGCTTTGTGGAACAAATATTATTTAAATTATAATATCAGCTTTTCAAAGATTTTTCAAAATTCATTCATTAGGCACAAAAATTTGAATTGGTTCACCCATCAGCTGAGTTAATGTCAGAATAATCTGTGAGGTTGTCTTTTAGAACTATGAGAAATGCCCATTTCTTTGAACCCATTTTTACTAGGTTCTTTCTTATTTCCTCTGATTACTGAGCACACGGACGTTGAGTTCACTTTCACAAATGTTTACACTGGACTCCTCAGCAGCCTGAGGACCCCCCGTTGACAGGGAGTTTGCTATCTCTATGGATATCATGCTGCTCATGGCACACAACTCTGTTTTTACACAATCTTAACTTGAATCCTGCCATGTTCAATTTTAGTTGAATTGAGTGCTTGGCAGCTTCTTTACTTCGAAGACATGAATAAGCGTATTTGATGGCCAAGAAGAAGTGGATGAGGAACTCACATCAGCTTTCCCTAGGGTATACAAAGTTTCCAAGATCTTGTGATGGAGCAAATATTCCATACACGGCCCTGTCTCTCCGGACTCCCGTTCATTTTCTTCTTGGACCAGGATATCTAACATCTGTTCCAGATGGGATGGAATGTTTGTATCAGTCACAGGGGCCTTATCATCTAGAGAACAAAAAGCACTTATCAAAAAACATTCAAACGTTTTGAACGTACACATTTGCATTAAAGACACTTCTCCATATTTTCTTATTTCTATTCAAACATAAAAGTTAGAACTACAAACTTAACTAAGGTTTATATACACAGTAGCTGGGCTAGAATTTAGATGCCTTTTTTTTTTTTTTTTTTTTTTTTGACAGTGAGAGAGAGAGACAGAGAGAAAGGTCTTCCTTTGCCGTTGGTTTACCCTCCAATGGCCGCTATGGCCGGCACACCGCGCTGATCCGAAGGCAGGAGCCAGGTGCTTCTCCTGGTCTCCCACGGGGTGCAGGGCCCAAGCACTTGGGCCATCCTCCACTGCACTCCCGGGCCACAGCAGAGAGCTGGACTGGATGATGCTTTTTATCATGCTTACTCAAAAACTGAATCAATATATTCTCTAAGGTCCTACTTAGTACATCCATGATAATTTAGAAGTAAGAGGCATTTGTGTGCGAAATGGGAACATGACCAAGATGACATATATGTAAAATCACAAATTCCTTTATACTTATAATTTAAGTATTTTTTCCGACTTATCCAGTTCAGATCTGATTTTTAAGTCTCCTTATATAGAAACAAGTTGGCCTCATTAGTTCTTTTTTTTTTTTAAACAGAGGTTGCTCACTGATTAACCTGGACATGTGCAGAGGGCAGGTTGCTTTTGATTGTTACTATATTATTTTGCAACACTGGAAAATCAATCACTTACTGACCCCAATTCACTTTCTCTATAAAGATATGAGGCATCAAAAGAAAAACCCTCTCCTAAAATTCCTGACACTTCTTCTCTCTAACAGGTATCTATTCCCAAATGTCTATTTTGCAAGCCAATTCTCAGGAGAATTCTTATCGAATATTACTGATTTTTTAAAAGAAAAAATTACTTATATTTTAATACTATCACAGTTGGATAGTTTTATCAACCTATTACTCTCATACAGGGCTAAATTACTCTGGATAAAGTGTGACATTTTCGAGAATGTGTAAGTACAAAATTATTAGGAAATACCAAGTTTGTCCTTATGTCTCTATTGTCATTTCTTTAGTATTTCTATAGTATATACAATACAGTCCTGATATGCTTAGTGATATGCCACTTTGTACATATGCACATGCATGTCCATATCACACTCATACATGGTAAACCACAACACTGAGACATATGGAGGAAACAATGGAATGGAAGGGGCGCCCTTGGTTCCCAGGAGGTCATATGCATCAGTATGGGACAAGAGCTACAAGCATGGGGCTGGAACTAGACTACTGAGATTTCAGGCTTGGCTCTGTCACTTTTAGCTGGTGACCTGGTATAAATTATTTAGGCCTCAGTTAACAACATTTGTAAAATGGAACTAATAAATACCAGTAAGCAAGGCCCAGTGTCTTCAGACATCCCACATCCAGGTGCCTATTCAAGTCCCAGCTGCTCAACTTCTGATCTGGCTCTCTGCTAATGTGCCGGGAAGGAGCAGAAGATAGCTCACTACTTTGGTCTCTGCCTCCTGCACGGGACAGGTTCCTGGCTTCAATCTGGCCCAGCCCCAGCCACTGCAGCCATTCGGGGAATGAACCAGCTGATGGAAGATCTCCTCTCCTACTCTCAATGTCACATCACCTTTCAAACAAGGAAATAAATCTTCTTTTTTTTTTTTTTAAAGAAATGTTATTGTGTCTCATCTCCTATTCTTCTAAGGTGAATAAATGGGTGCTAAAATGACATAATTTGTTGGTTTACCATAATTCTTTTTTTTTTTTTTTTTTTTTTGGATAGGCAGAGTTAGACAGTGAGAGAGAGAGACAGAGAGAAAGGTCTTCCTTTGCCGTTGGTTCACCCTCCAATGGCCGCCACGGCCGGAGCGCTGAGACCGGCACACCGTGCTGATCCAATGGCAGGAGCCAGGTACTTATCCTGGTCTCCCATGGGGTGCAGGGCCCAAGCACCTGGGCCATCCTCCACTGCACTCCCTGGCCACAGCAGAGAGCTGGCCTGGAAGAGGGGCAACCGGGACAGAATCCGGCGCCCCAACCAGGACTAGAACCTGGTGTGCGGGCGCCGTTAGGCGGAGGATTAGCCTAGTGAGCCGCGGCGCCAGCCATAATTTTTTAAATATGTTTCTCCCCCCTAATTATAGACATTACACTTATAAACACTCCAGGAAAGAATGATTGATCATAGTTATTTATGGGGGGGGGGGGGATGACCAGAAAGACGTTTTAGTTTTTTTTTGAGATTTTATTTATTGGAGACGTAGAATTCAACAGTGAAAGGGAGAGAGAGAAACGTCTTCTCTGGTTCACCCTCAAATGGCCTCAAAGGCCAGAGCTGGACCAATCTGAAGCCGGGAACCAGGAGCCTCCTCCAGGTCTCCCACATGGGTGCAGGGCCCCAAGCACTTGAGCCATCTTCTACTGCTTTCCCAGGCCATAGCAGAGAGCTGGATCAGAAGTGGAGCAGCCGGGACTAGAATTGGCTCCCATATGGGACACCGGCACTGCAGGTGGAGATTAACCTACTGCACCACAGTGCTGGCCCCCCAAAAGACTTTTTAAATTAAGAAAGACATTAACGGGGCTGGCGCTGTGGCACAGCGGGTTAATGCCCTGGCCTGAAGCGCCAGCATCCCATATGGGTGCTGGTTCTAGTCCCGGCTGCTCCACTTCCGATCCAGCTCTCTGCTATGGCCTGGGAAAGCCGAAGATGGCCCAAGTCCTTGAGCCCCTGCACCCATGTGGGAGACCCAGAAGAAGCTCCTGGCTCCTGGCTTCAGATCGGTGCAGTTCCGGTCATTGCGGCCAATTGGGGAGTGAACCAGCAGATGGAAGACCTCTCTATCTCTGTGCCTCTCCTCTCTATGTCTAACTCTGACTCTCAAGTGAAAAATAAATAAATCTTAAAAAAAAAATAACTGTAAATTTAAGTTGCCAGAAGTAAAACCCTAGTTTCTCAGAAGGTGGATCAGGTTTCTGCAACATGCTCTCCTCATCCCTAAACTATATTTTTTTTTTTTTATTTTTATTTTTTTGACAGGCAGAGTGGACAGTGAGAGAGAGAGAGACAGAGAGAAAGGTCTTCCTTTGCCGTTGGTTCACCCTCCAATGGCCGCCGCGGCCGGCGCGCTGCGGCCAGCGCACCGCGCTGATCCGATGGCAGGAGCCAGGAGCCAGGTGCTTTTCCTGGTCTCCCATGGGGTGCAGGGCCCAAGCACCTGGGCCATCCTCCACTGCACTCCCTGGCCACAGCAGAGGGCTGGCCTGGAAGAGGGGCAACCGGGACAGAATCCGGCGCCCCGACCGGGACTAGAACCCGGTATGCCGGCGCCACTAGGCGGAGGATTAGCCTAGTGAGCCGCGGCGCCGGCCTCATCCCTAAACTATAAATGACTCCATGCCTTTGCAAATGCTATTCCTTCTACTTGACGTGCCTTTTCCCTTCTTATGTACCCACAAGCTCCTATTCATTCTTTTTTTAAAAAATATTTATTTATTTATTTACTTGAAAGGCAGCGTCACAGAGAGGGAGAGAGAGAGAAAGAGGTATCTTCCATCTGCTGGTTCACTACCCAAATGGTGGTGACAGCTGGAGCTTGGACAGTCCAGGAGCCAGAAGTTTCTTCTGGGTCTCCCACGTGGGTGCAAGGACCCAAGGACTTGGGCCATCTTCCACTGCTTTCCCAGGCACATTAGCAATGAGATGGATCGAAATCGAGCACCTGGAACTAGAACCAGCAGCCACATGGGATGCTGGCGCTGCAGGCAGCAGCCCAACCTGCTACGCCACAGAGCCGGCCCCACCTGTTCATTCTTTAAAGCCCAGGTCAGACACAGCCACATCCTAGTCCTCTTTCTTTGTCCTCTCTCCACACCTGTTCCATAGCCCATACTTCATTAAAATACACGCACTTGTTTCTGCAAGTGGAAGGGAAAAAAACCTTAAAAGCAAGAGCTTACGCCATTGTCCTAAAGCCACAGAGGGGCAGTGTATCGCAAGAGCTAGAACAGTCATCCAAAAGGCAGCTCCTCTCAAAGACAGATCATGGCCAGAGCCACACTTACACTTAAAGAGATATATCTGTGTCTCACTTCTACTTACTGCATGAATATAAAGGAATTCTTCTTTTAAAGAGAAATCACCTATGACCCCATCACCTTGCCAGATCCACTTTTCTCACTGCCCATGTCTCCTGTCAGTTCAATGACACATGTCCAATCTGTACATCCACACATTCCTCCAGGGAGCCTGCAGTGCTACAAGGGCTGCCCAATGCAGCCCTGCCACCAGTTTTTATAAATGAAGTTGTGTTGGAACAAAGAGATACTCATTCTCCTACGTTTAGTTGACTGTAGGGCCTAAAATACCATCTGGGCCTTTACAGAAAGTCTGCCAATACCTGACCAAATCCATTCACATTCCCCACATCCACTCCCCACCCTTCCTATACACTGAGAAATGGAGAAGCGACCAGAGACTTCCAAGGACGCCGCACACCGTATTTACTTTCTTCATCCATTTAAACCGTGACTGCTTCCTGATTTGGTGGATGACTGCCCATGCCTGGTTCTGGCCACGTTTCCAGTTGTGGGCTAGATCCCACCCTCCCTTGCCTACTGTGCCCAGAAGTTTTCACCTTTTCTTCCACTAGATTGTTCCTATCAAATTATAATAAACTGCAAGATCTTAAATCTTAAAAAAAAAATGTTAAATCTTTCTTGCCTCCACATCTCCCTCTTGGGAATGCTGCTCAGGACAGCAGTCTTCACACAGTGTCTACTGAGGGTTCCTTCTCTTCTTCTCTTAAACTCACTCCAATCAGGCCTTCTCACTCCTCCCTGACATTAAGATGGATTTTGTCAAGAACACTAATGAGCTCCTTGTGATCCATTCTTAGTCTTCATTAACTGACATCAATCCCTCTATCTCTTTCCAGGCTTCTAGGACACCGTTCTCTCTTGGCTGTCTTCTGTCTCACCAGCAAAAGCAGTTTCCTTGGCTATTGTCCTCATCTTCCCAGTCTCTCAACATCAAGGCCAAAGGTTCAGTTCAGGGGGCTTCACCTCTGATCCAGCTATCTTTACTCCTCGAGAATCGCATCCAGTCTCACTGCTTTTAATCTCACCAGCATGTTTATAACTCTCGACTTCCAATCTCTAGTTAAGACCTCTCCTCTGAAGTCCAGATCCCTGTCCACCTTAATATCTAGCTGGTTCTGTAATGGGGACGGGCATCTCAACCTGAAAATGGTCAATAATTCTCTTACAAAATTGCTCCTCCTGTCATCTTGACCTTTCCAACTGCCTGCATCCAAAACTTTGGATTATCTTCAACTCTTAATCTCTCATGCCCAATATCCAAACCATCAACAGACCTTCCAAAATATGTCCAGAACACAGTCACTTCTTCCCACCTCCATCCTGGTCTAAGCCACCATCACCTCCAGCTGAGACCATTCTGCAGTTTAACCCCTGCACCCCTTTAACAGAATTTTCTCATAGAACCCAAAGTGATCCCTTTAAAACAGATGATGCCACAGCTCCACTCAAAACCCTCCCAAGGCTTCCCAACTTACAGCAAAAACTGAAGCCCTTCCAAGGGCTCACAAGGCCCTGTGTGAAGCTGCACCCCCTCCCCACCTGGGATTTTCTCTCCCTGCTCCCTTTCTTCGGGTACACTGGCTTCCCAGCATCCACCAGGCTGCTTCCGCCCTGCTCTGATTTCAGCTCACAGGTCACTTTGGGCAACAAAGCTTTCTCTAACCCCAAATTGCCGACTGCCCACTCCACCTCCCAAACACGCAGTCCTATCTCCCCAGCCACCCTTCCTGTTCCCTTTAAGGCTTCTCTGAGATACTACAAGTGCATGTCTATATATTGTTTGCTTCCCCCCAATCAACATATGAGCTCTATTAGGAGAGAGACACTGCCTGACCAGTCTATTCCCCTACTGCCTAGAACAATATTTGACACATAGTAGGTACAAAATAAATATATTTTTAAATGAAATGAATGAATCTGAAAGATGACTTAAGTATAAAATTGTCTGTAAATTAAATAACCTTGAAAATTCATTTGAAATATATTTTAGTAGTTTATATGTCTCGTTTAACATCAGTGTTGTTCCTTACCCGAAGTCTCTATGTAGTAATGGGTGATTGCCTTCCAGTGATAAACAAAATCTTCTTGTAGAGGAAGAGAAGGTGCAAGCTACACAAACACAGAAAAAAGACCACAACAATTAAGAAAATGGCATTAACTGTTTCCCATGAGGTTATAACAATATTTGTCTGTTATGACGTTAAAGCAGCATAAAAATAAGAGGTGAGCTGTAACTTTACATGTCAGATATTAAAGAGAAACAAAATGAGTTAAATCCAAGAAAGTAAAAATGATCTATTAAGGAAAAGGAAAAATACATTTATCAATATTATGATTATACCACGATACTGGGCTAATTTCTCCTCTCATAAAAACTAGTGGCCACACATGGCTTCAAAAGCAACCATGCTTTAACATAAGAGTGGGAATAAGAGAGGGAAGAGATGTACAATTTGGGACATGCTCAAGCTGACTTGCCCCAAATGGTAGAGTTAGAAACATACCAGAGGACTCCAATTGTACCAATGCCATCTCACTAGTCCAAGTGATCAATTTCAGTTCACAATTGATCATAATGAAAGGACTAAGAGTCAAAGGGAGCACATAAACAAGTCTAGTACCTGCTAATACTAACTGATAGAATAAATAAAGGGGAGAGTGATCCAACATGGGAAGCGAGATACTCAGCAGACTCACAGAATGGCGGATGTCCTAAACAGCACTCTGGCCTCAGAATCAGCCCTAAAGGCATTCCGATCTGGCTGAAAAGCCCATGAGAGTATTTCAGGCATGGAAAGCCAAGACACTCTGGCAAAAAAAAAAAAAAACCTAAATGAAAGAAAGATCTCTGTGAGTGAGATCCCAGTGGAAAAAACAGGTCTTCAAGGAAGGAGGTACCTTTCTCTGAAGGGAGGAGAGAACCTCCACTTTGACTATGACCTTGTCTAAACAAGATAAGAGTCGGAGAACTCAAGGGGCTTCCATAGCCTTGGAAACTCATGACTGGTGCATAGGGAGATTACTGATGCCATAAACAGGAGTGTCAATTTGTAAAGTCAACAACAGGAGTCACTGTGCACTTACTCCTTATGTAGGATCTCTGTCCTTAATGTGCTGTACATTGAGACTTAATATTTCACTTTGTGTTTCTATGGGGGTACAAACTGTTGAAATCTTTACTTAATGTATACTAAACTGATCTTCTGTAAAAAAAAAAAAAAAAGAAAAAAGAAATTATCAATTCCCAACTTGACTCTCACTGGGATTAAACATGACAATAGGTCTGATCTGATTTCATCATCATTTAAAAAATCATCTATTATTTTTCACTTTATGTTTCTGTGTGGGAGCAAACTGTTGAAATCTTTACTTAATGTATGCTAAACTGATCTTCTGTATATAAAGAGAATTGAAAATGAATCCTCATGTGAATGGAAGGGGAGAGGGAGTGGGAAAGGGGAGGGTTGTGGGTGGGAGGGACATTATGGGGGGGAAGCCATTGTAATCCATAAGCTGTACTTTGGAAATTTATATTCATTAAATAAAAGTTAAAAAAAATGATGAGAATAATTTAGCATATTAAAGCATTTTTATACTATTTAAAAAAAAGCAACCATGCTTAATGAAAACACACTAATATTCTATTACTGAGATATCAAATGAAATTGCTGATAACCAAGGATCTTTGTACCAAGGACTTTGAAATATAAAATAGTAACAAGCTGGTAGTAATTTATTACACATCTCCACTACTAGAACATTTACCAAAGTCAATTTCGTAATCAGATTAACGCTGTTCTCCATGTTCAGTGACACACAGATGCAAATCTTCTCTTTTTTAAGCCTGGATTAGGCAGAACATATTTATGGCCATGTAACTACAAGAGCTACCAATTTAAATTCCAGAATCAAAAATGTTTCACATTTTAGCTTTGAAAATTATTTCAGAAGTTTTTAATACCAAAACTGTATCCTTCAGCCATCTCATAGAAAACCTATCAATATTTCAAATGTGTGTTAAATGGATAGAAAAGGGGCATAGTGAGTTAAGTGGAGAGTTGTGGCACAGTGTGTTAAGTCACAGCCTGCAATGCCTGCATCCCATATGAGCACCAGTTTGAGTCTTGCCTGCTCCCTGCTAATGCATCTGGGAAAGCAACAGAAGATGGCCCAAGTGCTTGGGTCCCTGTCACTTATGTAGAAGACACGGATGGAGTTCCAGGCTGCTGGCTTCGGCCTGGCCCAGCTCCTGCCATTTGAGGAGTGAACCAGCAGACAGAAGACCTTTCTGTCTCTCACTCTCACTAACTCTACCTTTCAAACAAATAAAATCAATCTTTTTTTTTTTTTCCAATGGATAGGAAAGACTTAGATGTCTCTCCTAAAACATTTTCTTTCCTTAAAAACAGAGAAAGAGTGACAGTCCCTCTGGTCTTAGCGCTGTCAATTAATTTTGCTGATAAAGTACAGAGTTGATTCTACTTAGCCAACAACAGATAGGTTTCTATTCTGGGAGCCTAAGAAACGGCAGCGTAATCTTCCCTCTTCATATACTTCATCCTGGCAGATGACCTGGGAGAGGTCAAGTTACCCCTGTGCCGCAACTTGTTTTCAGCTCTGGACGTCCTCAGTAGTGACCTCGAGGCTGGCAGCCCTGTCAAAATGATTTCCAAACTACTGTGCAACTTATCAACATTGGTCACAGACATCTTAAGTGCTTCAGTACAGAGATGAAATGAATTAACAACAAAAAGGACCTGATGGCATTTCAGTGACCATCACACCATGCTAGCTGTTCTAGTTTTGTTCATTCACACTGCTGTGAATAATGGGACTGAATTAAGAGAATATAAATATTAACCTCATTTTCTAATAGAAAATGAAATCTTTAAAAACAAGGCTTTAAGAAAAGAGTTAAAACCTTTGGGTGTACTCTACTTCAGGGAGAACATGGGGAGAGAAACTACTCACAGAAGACGGAAGAAAATTAGGAAGAAAATTAAGAATGAAAGTATTAATTTGGGAGAACAAACTTTCAGATTAAAAAATGTTTTAATCAGTGACTTATTTTTAGGATTCCCTTCAAAACACGTAAAACTCTCCTCCTCCTCTGGACCCAGCATCTCTAAACTGGCCTTGTGGAGTTACATGTATTAAGGGGTGGGACAGACTCAGATGAACTGCGTTGTGTCAAGAAGTGTACCTGGCTTCCCAAGCGATTCAGAAATACTGTCATTTGCTCAGTTTTTCTAAGGGGCTCTCCTGGGTAAGTAAGGGAGCAAAGCAATTTTTCCCCACATTATGTCACCAGAGGGGTTCAACTGGATTTTGAGTGTAAGTCACAGAACCAGAGAGACTGTAAAGGATTTGTGCCAGGACCTTGGCTGTAAATTAGTCACATCCAAAGCAGGATGGAGTCGGTTACTTTGTAGAAACCTCTCTCCCAGGAGTTAGAATTAAATTAGAAACCTACTTCTCTGCTAAGTGGAGAGCTAAACAGTTTTAAATTGCTCATAACTTGGATTAGTAACAATCTCATTCAAATCCAAATCCATTTCCATATTTATGTAAAACGTCCTACTAGACTCGCTTCTTTCCTTAATAATTCTAACATGCAAATGACCTGTTCTATCACTGTATAAAAACATTTATGCTCTGGGTTTAAAAAAAGGAAGTGATGTGTAAATCAGCAGCAAGGTATCCTAATTTAACTTTCAACAATACAGAGATTAAAGTTTTTAATTCATGCAATCACTCTCTCCACCAGATGCATCACCAGGCATCTCTTTCTCTAGGAAGCTCTGCCCGCCTCTTCCTGCCCAGGACAGAGCCCCTCCCCCGCAGGCCCTGGCCCCCTCTGCCAGTCTGTTCCCTACTCACTCACCTCCTCCCCTAGACTGTAAACTCCATGAGGGCTGGGACTGTCACTGTTGTCCTCACCGGCTCTCCAGTTAGCAATGACAGAGTCAGCACTCACCAGTGTCCTGGCAGCACTCAATGACACAGAGTAAACCGACACACACTGCTCTTAAATTCTCACCGTAAGTTCATTTTGCTCATACTCCAGTATTCCATACTCCCGAACCAGTTCGCTGACTTGCTCTACAAAACACTGCTTTTACCTAGAAACCTAGAATTTCTCCCAAATGTACACCACACTAAAGGATCTACACAGACAAGGAGACGAAAATCAGTGTTCCAAAAGCCACCTCTGCCCCACGTCTCTCCTGTATCATGGCCATTCCATGCCCGGGGTCTTTAAAAGTTCTTCTTTCGCCTCTGAATGTTGCTAATACCCTTTTCCATCTTCTCTGCCTCTCCAAAACCCAACTCAAGTCTCATCTCTGGTAGACACCTTCCAGTCCCTAGTGCTTGCTCCCTTCCTCCGTAACTCACTGGCTGAGCCAATCAGCAATGAGAACCATAGGTCCCACATCCTGACCACTACGCCTGCACATCACCTCATTTAGTCCTCACAATCCTAGGAAACAGACTTCATTCCAGGGAACTGAAATATAAAAAGACTGAAGGAATCGTCCCAGGGTACAAGGAAGGGACAGAGGCAGAACTGGAGTGCTATTCTGTAGGGCTCAGGGGCCAGGGACATTCTTGTGAATTGCTTGTATGCTTTAACTTGTGTATTTGTTCCGTTTCCCAAATTAGACTGCAGGCACTGTGATCCACCCATGATCCTCGCACCGGGCCATGCTCTCATGGAGGCTCCCGAAATGTCTGCTGCATGAATAAAAGGACTAAAGTTCAAGTTCTCGTGATGGAAAAGAATGCACAAAACACTACGTATGTTTGATTGAGGTTCTAATTCCCAAGGCAGGGTAGGCGTTTAAAGCGTACTTGGTCCCAGCAATCATCATCAACTAACTCTCACTCCAATCTCAGGAGAAAGCACTGCATTCGAATTCGGAAAGCCAACTTCTGCTGAGCTGGTTAAAACAGAGAAGGCCTTCTTCCCCGACACAGCCCTTGACACTTTTTGGGAGAAATCTGCCCTCAAGAGGGAACTGGTAGGAACTGAAGAGGAACTAGCCTGAGACTTCTAGGCCCTCCCTAAATACCAGACCGTACCACACGGAGAGTGTTTTATTTGGCCTTTGGCAAAGTCAAAGGCTGAAACAATGTGATCTAACCTCACAACCCCCAGAGCCGCCTGGTTTCAGACTGGTGACACGTGGCAACTGGCAACTGGAACACACCCACTTCCCAAGACTCTGCCAAGGGAGGCTCATTTCTGAGGACAGGGGCAAGAGGCACATCCCAGTTCTACTCAAGGTGTGAACTTCTCTCCTACATTCAAAATGCCTTTATCCGCTTAAGAATACACTTCCAAATATTTATATTTGAAAATATCTTAGTTACATTTTTCTTGTTACAGGCTCTAAATAGGAAGTGAGAAGAAATCATTAAGTAAAAAATAAAGAAAACGCAACACTTATTTAAATGAATATGCATTTAGTCAACTAAAAAAAAAAAAAAAAAGCCCAAGGCTGACCTAAGTGAATAAAGACCTGGAAAGTTGTAGCAGCAAAGGAGAGAAGCATTACTCTGCAGATGCACACAAGCCACAGCTGAACACAGTCACCCGCCAGGTACAGGACTGTCTCCCATCTCTGTAGAGTCCTGGTGATTATGTTCATTAAAATCAAAAGGAGTACACAGGAAAACTAATGAAATTAACAGAGGAATAGCAAGATTCATTCCCAGATGAAAAGATGAAGCAAATAAACAAACAGAACTGAATAACTGGAAACTGATCTTGGGCTATGAACAAACACTCTTCCAGGAAAGGCCTTATTATATATGAATCCCTTCCCAGGAGAGAAGGGTGAGACCGGGCCTAAGTAATCAAACTCTTCAGGTAAATCAGGTGGTGTCATAGCTGAAAACACCAGTTCTACGCAAATGAAAACACTGCATCTCCAAACACAAGGCCAGGAGAACATTACCCAACTTTCTCTCACCAACCTCCCCCAAGCAAAGAACCTGGATACCATGGTGCCGGTCAGACTATGCCTAATTTGGTAGATGCGAACATATGCAATTATAAGAACATAATGAGAGAAAACACAGGGCCTCAGGACAAAAATAAGCCATTATTGGAAGAGCAGAAAAGCCATCTTCCTTTTTTCTCAGTACTTATTTCTGTAAATGACAGCCTGAGGTAGCATGGCTATAAATAATGTAATAAACATTTATTCCCACCTACTTCAATATCAAGCCATACTCAGTGTTTAGAAAGTCTTTTTAAAGAACACGAATTATTATAAACATCACTGTTTTATACATCTTAGATTCTTTTAACATAACCATGCTGTTCGAAGATTGCAGAAGGAAAACTAAAAATTGTATATTAAGACTACAATTTTCATAGTCCTTAACTGTTAACCCTGTTCATTCATGAAACACTGTCTTTCTCGACTTGTTTTCCTAAGAGCTTGTCCTGTGGTTAAATGTCTTAACATTTCCCCTATATCTTAAATAACAACTGTACTCGAGTTTTGTTTTCATTACTGAAGTCAAAAATTTTTATTTTTATTCCGTAGCCAGAAAATTAGGTTATCAATCTTTGCCATTTTTATGGATTTAAAGTGCTCCATGGCACAACCCAAGCGTAGAGAGTGCCATTGTTTTAAATGAGCAAAGTGGTCGTTTCTTCACAGTAGGCATGTTTGAACTTGGGCAAAGTAAACAAGCAGCGCGACGTAGCCCTTTGATTATGAAAACAGCGGCCAGGCACACTCCGGTTTCCCCGTTCCCTGGAAAATGTGTGTCTCTGCTACCACCCTCCGAGGAGCGCACAATTGCAGGATGGACCCAGAGGGGCCAGGAAGCGCTCTGGACCAGAAAGGAAACAGATGGTCCGAGCTGGGCGGCTCTCAGAGCAAACGCGCCC
Organism: Oryctolagus cuniculus; assembly: GCF_051225735.1. NCBI lineage: Eukaryota > Metazoa > Chordata > Mammalia > Lagomorpha > Leporidae > Oryctolagus > Oryctolagus cuniculus. Next base: position 15,414,469 of record NC_142881.1, read on the forward strand.
GGACCCCCAAACTCCGGCTGCAGATCGATCCACGGGGTCCGGGCGAGCTGGGCCGCCGGCGAGGACCCGGCCAGCGCGCTCACCCCGCGGACCCCCAAACCCGACCCAACCGGCCCAGGCGCCCCGGGGCGCTCCTTTTGTCTGGCTCAAGGCTGACCCCTGTTTCCCGGAGAGCGCTAACGGTCAGGGAGCCCCTGTGGCCCCGCCAGGTGCGCCCCGACCCCCCGGTCCACCTCTGGGGACCCAGTTGGCCCCCGCGCCCCGCCGGACGCCCGGCCCGCCCCGGACGCCCCCGCCCACCCACGGCGGCGAGGGGAGGCGGGGGCCGGCTCAGAGCCCGGCCCAGGCCCCGGCGCCCCGGAGCACCCGGCCGCGTCCCGGGGCGCCCTCCGGGCCCTCGTCCGTCCGCGGGGCCGGCAGTGAACGTAGGCCGCCGCCATCCCCGGCCTGCCGTGCGCCCGCAGCCCGCGGCCTTACCGCCTCCACGGCGTGCTGCAGGATGGAGGTGAACTTGGAGAACATCCTGTCCCGGGACTGCAGCAGCCTCTCCCGGGATGACCTGGAGAGCTCCTCGATCCGCCGCCGCCGCCCCTGCTGCGGCTGCCGGGGCCGCTCCAGAGTGAAGGCCGGTGCGGGGCGGGAAGGACGAGCAGAGGGGCCGAGGCAGGGCCCGAGCCGGCCGCCTCAGGTGTGCGCGGACGGCGCGGCGGCTCCGGTGGGCGCCGGGGCGCGGCGGGCGGCGACGAGGGCGGCCGGCGCGGACTCTGGCTCCGCGGAGCTCCGGCGGTGGCGGCGGCGGTGGCGGTGGCGGCGGCGGCGGCGGCGCGGCTCGGCTTGGACACCGTGGCAGCCCGGCCCGGGTTCCTTCCGCCCGCTCTGCCCGCCGCGGCCTGCAGGGGGCGCCGCCGCGGCCCGGGGAGGCCCCGCCAGGCCCTGCCCTGCCGGAGGGCGGGGGGGCGCGGAGGCCGCGGCCGGGCCGGACCCGGCGGGACCCGGTGGGCCTGCCCGAGGCGAGGTCCGGCCCGCGGCCGCCGCCGCCGCCCTTCGCTGGGCTTCGAGGCTCGGGGACCCCTGCACTCCTCCATGTTTACAGCGGTCGTTGTGACAGTTTTGTGTCTCCCGGGGGAGTGCGGTGCTGATTTTGTAGGAACCGCAGCCATGCGCGCGCGCGCGCGCGTGTGTGTGTGTGTGTGTGTGTGACGTTCAGCATGTGTGTGTGTGTGTGACGTTCAGCATGTGTGTGCCAGAGGCAGGGTCTGCTAAGGACAGGTTTGAGAGATGGGCAAAGAAACAACCTGTTTTTTCTTTTTTAATTTTTTTTTCCCCTCACGGTATTCTTAAAGCAAAAACGTGAAGAAATCAACTCAGGAGCGTGGCGACATGGCTTGGCTAACCCTAGGATGTTATCACTGAAAAACGTTAAAACAGGAAGTCCCTGATGGGCAAATGGTACTATGGTCGGTGGAGTAATCCGACGTAAGGGTTTCGTTCGTGGCTCATAGTCAGGTGCCACGGTTCAGTGAAGCATTTTCTATCAGGGTGTCAGAGGGTGGTGGGAAACACCAGGCAGAGTCAGGAGGAATTTCTACCAAATGCCTGGGACAGCTACGTGGAGCTACCATGCAGCGCCCGAGGTGGAGGCTAGTTTTGAAAAAGTATGCAACAGTGTTCGTGGTCGGGCCTTGCAGAAGCACGGGTAGCTGGTCTCTTAGGTTGAAACAACTGGAGAACGTTGTGTTTGCTTCATGCGGGAGTTGGTGTTTTACCGAAAGGACCACTAAGCTCTTGATGAGATGAGGTGGGGTAAGTTTGTGCACAACCAGCGATGAAAACGCATGTGGGTAATGGCTCCTACCGCGCGAGGGGAAAATTAGTATCCACCCATAGAAAGAGATGTGCGGGCATGTGTTGCTGCATTCTTGCTGTTCAGAACAGTGTTTACCAAAATCCTAAGGCCAGAAATCAAGATTTTTAGAGGCCTGTAACTAGTCTGGCCTTCTTTGCTCCCCACAGCATCCCCACTGTGCTCCATGGCCAGTGACTTTGACCTTCATCTCCTGTGTACCACCCACCCCCCTCAGGTGCTGGGGGCATCCTCTATTACTTGCTAACAATTGCAATGTGTTCCTTACAAAATCTTGGATCACTCTTTCTGCCTCGACCAGGAGCACATATAGTGTTCTTTATTATTATTCACATAGCTCAAGATGGTTAGCCGTATTGTTAACAATAATTATTCTCCCGGACTAATTGTTGTGCATTTTGTATTTTCATAGTACCTTACAACCACTAATTGTATGAGGAGGTCTGTTTAAAGCAGGCTGAGAGCTGTTTGTGTTTGACGATGCGTATCTTTGTATACTTAGTACAGACACAATAAAATACATATTTTGTTCTAGATAAATATCAATATTCAGAATGATGATTCATTTACTTGATATCTGGGTTCCTGGACACATGTATTGGACTGGAATTATAACTGAAGAGATATTTCTATGTCCTATTCTCACCCTAGAATCCTGTAGTGACGCTAACACCATCATCAGCTAATACATGGGTATACTTGTACCCAGCTCAGTAAGCTGTGATTTGAGAAAACACAAGAAGGCTCCTCCTAGTTTCTAAAACACTTAGGTGTAGGAACCTGAACTCCTCAATTAGAACTTTATTCCTCTGGCTTAAGCAAATAAGAAATTTAGTTTCTGTTAAAATTAATATTGGGAGAGATCACATATTAAACTATTATTCATTAAACCTCAGAGTGAATGAGTTTGTTAGATTTTCTTTTTTTAAAAGATTTATTTATTTATTTGAAAGAGTTACACAGAGAAGGTGAGTTAGAGAGAGAGAGAGAGAGAGAGAGAGAGAGGTCTTACATCTGCTGGTTCACTCTCCAATTGGCCAGAAGGGCTGGAGCTGTGCCGCTCTGAAGCCAGGAGCTAGGAGCTTCCTTTGGGTCTCTCACGTGGGTGCAGGGGCCCAAGGACCTGGGCCATCTTCCACTGCTTTCCCAGGTCATAGCAGAGAGCTGGACGGGAAGTGGAGCAGCTGGGACTTGAACCAGTGCCCACATGGGATGCCAGCACTGGAGGCGGCGGCTTTACCTGCTACACCACAGCGCTGGCCCCACAGATTGTTTTCTAAAATGAAATTTGGAGCCGGCACTGTGGCATAGCAGGTAGGGCCGCCGCCTGCAGTGCGGGCATCCCACATGGGCGCTGGTTAAAGTCCCAGCTGCTCCATTTCCAATCCAGCTGTCTGCTGTGGCCTGGGAGAGCAGTGGAAGATGGCTTAAGACTCTTGAACCCACGTGGGAGACCCGGAGGAGGCTCCTGGCTCCTGGCTTCAGATCAGCGCAGCTCCAGCCATTGCAGCCATCTGGGGAGTGAGCCAGCAGATGGAAGACCTCTCTCCCTTTCTCTGTAACTTTGCCTTTCAAATGGATGGATATGTCTTTGAAAAAATAAATAAATAAAATGAAATTTAACTAGTGAAGACACAGAACACCTTAGAAAACAGAAGCCCAATTGGAATGGAGTTGAGAAGACAGAAAATAGAAGTGGGGTTAGATGGTACCTGTTTCCAAAGTTAGACAGACTTCTGGGTAAACATGTGGGCTGAACACATGAAGTTAGCAGCATTCTCCACCCAAAACCAACAAGATGGCAGTAAATTTTGTTCAGCATATAAACCAAAAAGAACGAATAAATTGGTAGAGGAGGTAACAGACACAGAGCCTTGAGAATAGAAGATTAAGTGATGTGGCTGACCCAAAAAAGCTCATTCCTAAGACAACAAGGAAGAAAACCAGGAATCAAAGCAATATATTGATAGGAAGGTACTTCAAAAAGTCTGTGCAAAAATGGAACTAAAAGATAGTTTTTGGTGCCAAAGTTTTTGAAATCATATACATGAGGAGGGAGTTTTCCAAGAGTTCATGGAAACCATATATTAAGGAAAAAAACTAGGGCCAGCGTTGTGGCATAGCAGGTTAAGCCTCTGCCCATGCATGAACTTCAAAAACTTTTTGTACCAAAATGTCCTTTTTTATGATTTATTTTTATTTATTTGAGAGGCAGAGTTATAGAAAGAGAGAGAGAGTGAGTCTTCCATCCGCTGGTTTACTCCCCAAATGGCCACAAACGGACAGAGCTAGGCCAGGCCAAAGCCAGGAGCCAGGAGCTTCTTCTAGGTCTCCCACGTGGGTGCAGGGGCCCAATCACTTGGGCTGTCTTCTGCGGCTTTCCCAGGTGCATTAGCAGAGAGCTGGATGGGAAGTGGAGCATGAACTGGTTTTCATATGAGATGCTGGAGTCACAGGTGACTGCCTAATGTGTTACACCACAATGCCAGCCCCCATATCCTTAATTTTTTAATTCCATTTTCCCGTGAGCTTTCTGAAGTACCCTTGTACACCCACAGAACTGCTCATTGGCTCTGGAAGTAGAGGTAAAAAGAGACCAAAAATGTCAGAATGGATTGAAAGCTTACCTTTTCCCATCCACAAGGTTGTCTGACTACCCCGTCTGATCCTGGTGGGAGGTTAGAAAAACTAATTACTGACAGGGGTTGCGTACTGGGGGGGAGGGTGGCATTGGAGAGTGGGGAAGAGGATAAAATGAAAGTAAACACTGTGGAAGGTGAGACACACATGCACACCCTCATCCTCTTCTTGGCTCCCATGATAAAGGCATCACACTGACCCACACAGGTTGATAGCAGAGGTCTTTTTTGGAACCCGAGTAGCCCAAGAGAAGAGATCCGATGACAATGATGGAGGTGATAGAGGTGATAGAGGTCTGAGAGGTGACCCTAGGGGCAGGTCTGCAGACCACAGGGGGCGTGCCCTGAGACAAGAGTTCCGAGAGTGGGTTATTGAAGCTGAATTTGACCTGTCCTCCCTCTGCTTCCTGGCTCACCACGTGACTGTCGCTCTGCACCTGTGCTCTGCCATTGCTGCCTCCACTAAATCCCAGACTAATGGTGCCGGATTTGAACTGTGACCTGAAATAAACTTCCTCCTTCCCAAGACGCTCCTCTCAGGTGTTTGGGTTACAGTAACAGAAAGCTGACTAATACACACCTCTCTCAGGAAGATCTGTCAGTGTAGGGGTCGCCAAATTTGAGGAAGCTTAAAACAGGGTTTCTTGCATTGAATGGGTAAGGAGAGATGGAAAGATACTAATGAGTATCCTCAGGAATGAAAAGAATATATTGCATCCATAGAAAAACACTAGTGTACTAATCCTAAAGAGCATTTAGAAAAGAAAAAAGCAACTCCTAGAAATCAAGAATATGATAACAGAATTAAAAACATTAAATAAAAAGGATGGAAAACAAACTTGAAAATGTCCCCCAAATATAGTACAAAAGTGATATAACGATAAACATTGGAGGAAATAAGATTTTAAAAATTAGAGGTCAGTCCAGGGGATCTAACACCTGAATAATTAGAGACAATAGAGGGAGGAAGTCATTAAAAGAATACTCTGATAAAATTTTACAGATTTAAAAGATGAGTTTCCAGATTGAGAGAGCCTATTAAATACCAGAACAACTATTGAGAAAAAAGTTCACTTTAGTACCCATTATTGTAAAATTTCAGAACATGGGGTTCAAGGAAAGATCTTGCCACACTTCCAATGACAAAGAAACAAAAATAAGTTTCTACAAGAATCAAGAATTAGTGCATTATACTTTTCAACAACACAGGAAGTGAGAAGGCATTGAGGCAATGCCTGCAAAATTCTGGGGTAAAATTATTCCCAACCTAAAATTCTATACTAAGATGAGAGTCAATCAAGTGTAAGGATAAAATAAAAATAAATCATTTCGGATGTTCAATAAACTAAAAAATTTTTCCTACCTTGCACCCTTTCTCAGGAAACTACTAGAAGACGTGCTCCATCCAAACTCAGAGAGTAAACCAAAGAGAAGGTAAGATACAGATAACAGTGCCAGCACAGGATGAAGCAGAACCGCAGGGTGTCAACAAGCTATGGAGCAGCCATCCAGTCCGTAGAGAAGTCAGTTGCTCCAGGAGAGGTTTTCTTTTTTTTTGTTTTCTTTTTTTTTTTTTTTTTTTTTTTTTTTTTTTTTTTTTTGACAGGCAGAGTGGACAGAGAGAGACAGAGAGAAAGGTCTTCCTTTGCTGTTGGTTCACCCTCCAATGGCCGCCGCTGCAGCCGGCGCACCGCGCTGATCCGATGGCAGGAGCCAGGAGCCAGGTGCTTTTCCTGGTCTCCCATGGGGTGCAGGGCCCAAGCACCTGGGCCATCCTCCACTGCACTCCCTGGCCATAGCAGAGAGCTGGCCTGGAAGAGGGGCAACCGGGACAGAATCCGGCGCCCCGACCGGGACTAGAACCCGGTGTGCCGGCGCCGCAAGGTGGAGGATTAGCCTATTGAGCCACGGCGCCGGCTCAAGGAGAGGTTTTCTCAAGATAAAATTGACAAACCCGCGTTTGAGCAGATCTTCCCAACAAGGAAAGTCTGATGTTAAATTAGTGATAGACACAAAGAAAACTAAGCAAAGGAAAAAAAAAAAAAACCTAGATCATTATTAGCACTAAGAAAAATAAATGTAGGAACTAGTAATCATGGTGTATGTGGCTCACCTATAAATATAATTTATGTAATCATAAGATAAACACTGAACATTGATCTAATTAAGACTATGATATTGCTCTGTTGGGAAGATGAAAGGATGGATGTATGATGATGGTGGCGAGATGTGTGTGTGTCTGTATGTAAGAAAGCTAAATCCTCATTATCTGTATTGGGAGACATTAGATAATGTCTAACAGAAATATCAAGGAATAGCATCATATTATTTAAACAAAAGAAGTAAATAAAAGCCCTCTCAAAATGTTGAAAGAGGTTGCCTGTGTGGAGTAGGAAATTAGGAGTCGGGAGGGGGGACAGAAGCTTTCATCACAAACCTTGTAAAACCCCTGGACTACACTGTGTGCTGGTGTAACCCAAAGCTTGCTTGGCAAGGGAAGAAGCTAGAGGCAGGAAACCATTTCTGATGCTTTTGTAAAGTTTGGGCAAGAGACTGTAAGAGTTCTTAGCTGTAGGACTGGGACATGATGGTAGATCTGAGAGATGAGGTGAGATCCAACGTGTGCAGGGAAAGGACAAGTCCACGATGTTGCTGGGCTTTCTGGCTTGGATGAAGTTAGGTGAAGGTGCCATTGATTGAGATGGGGAATATGGAGATGTAGAAAGACAGGTGGATTTGACATTGTGTTCCAGTTGATCTTCTGTGCAATTCCACCTATGAGGAGCTCTAGTGGAGAGTGCTAAGTTTGGATTCGGAAGTCAGGAGAGATCTGGGCTGGCCATAAAGATCTGAGAATCATCTCTTGAGGATGGCAAGTGAGATAAAAGAATAAATGAGGTAGTTCAGTGAGATGATGCAGTAAGAATATAGAACAGATGCAAACTTGAGGGCCCCTGTGTTTAAGGCCTGGGAAATGGAAGAGGAGTCCATTTAAAAACAGCAGTCAGAGACAGGATAACATACCGTTAAGAAGTGAATTTCAAACTTTGCAAGATTGATTCTTGCAAGATATGACAATGAATTAGCATGGGCTACAGGCTCTCTCTCCTGGACTCTATTCTGTAGGTTCCACAGAAACAAGAGAGAAACGGAGGGATCTCTGAACCTTACATAAAAACCATGAACTCTAGTGTCCTTTGTCATATTTCCTTGGTTTTCTTTTTTCTTTTTTTTTTTTTTTTTTTAGATTTTAAAATTTATTTTGAAAGAGAGAGAGAGGGAGAGATAGAGAGAGAGAGGGAGAGAGAGAGATCTTCCATTCACTGGTTCACTCTCCAGAAGGCCACAATGCCGAAGCCAGGAGCCTCACCCAGGTCTTGCACTCTGGGACCATCTTCTGCTGCTTTTCCCAGGCCATTAGCAGGGAGCTGGATAGGGAGTGGAGCAGCCAGGACATGAACCGGCATCCATACGGGATGCCAGCATCACTGGTAGTGGCGTTACCTGCTATGCCGCAGCACCAGCTCCTTGGTTCACTTCCGATTACACCATGTATAGTTCTGTGCAAGATCAGGCTAACCTCATGGTGACAGTGACTCACCTCAGTCCCAGGCTGCCTTTTTCAGAACTTCCACTGCTGAGAATTCTGTATGTGGAAGGCTCTGCTTCTTCCAAAGGCACAAGTGGAGTTAGCATCCACAGGGACAACTTTTAGCTGGTAAGAGGGTGGGATCTGGTGGATAAATACTGTAGCGCCCCGTCCTGGTGGGAGGTTCTGGGAAGCAGTTCTGGGAAGTGTTCTGCACAAGTCTCAGGAGGCCTGCGTGTGACCAAAGGCCGTTGCCCACAGTGGTGAGCTCAGCATCCTCTTAGGCTCTTCCTCCTCCCTGCTCACTCGCCCCACTTCCTCATAGTCCGAGATTTGAAGTAACCTCCTTGGAGTCAAGTCTTTCACTATCTGAGGCTCTACTTTTGAGAAAACCCATTGTGTGTAGAAGCTAGAGTGGAAGAAATCTATAGGGGAAGGCCAGACGCCACAACCTGGGTATGGGGCTGCCATGCCCCATAGCCTGGAAAATTATAATGCAGGAAGTGAAATGAGCAGGGCCTATTAGGTTCTAGTACGTAATGTCAGAAAAATCCCCAAAAACTGTGGCTTTAAGAAGTTCCCTTCATTGTCAAGGAAAATAAGGTTGCTGATAGGCCGCCAGGGTTACTATGATTTCACAGAGTCGCCATGCTCATAACTTTCTGCGCCACCGTCCAGTGCTGTCACACTCAGGATCACTTCATGGTCCCACAGAGGTGCTGGCACTTCAGGTACCAATTTTCAGGCAGTAAGGGATGAAGCTAGGGAAAGGATTACCTTCCCTTGCCTAACAGATCCCTGCTGAAAGTGCCACATTTTTATTTACAGTTCATTGACCAGAATTTCTATAACCATGCCTAATGGCTAGGAAAGAAAATTGGGAAATTTAGTGTTCAATTTTGGGTAACCACCAGAAAAATAAAAATAGTATGCCTTTCAAATTCTGTTCAAACAACTTGCTTGCTCCAATGAAATGTAGGAGAGAAGAAAAAGTTTACTTTAAAGAATAATGGAAAATTGAAAGCATGAAATGGATCTTCCTATAATAAATGTAAATGGATTTAACTCATCAATTAAAAGATAGAGATACATAGTTTGGAGTTTTAAATAGCACAATATTTTCTAAAAAAGATACATTTAAAAGGGAAGAGAAAGGCTAAAGTAAAAGAATAGAAAAATATATACCAGAAAAATATGAATTAAAGAAAAACCAGGTTAGCAATTATATTAGATGAAATAGAAATGAAGATGAAAAACATCCAAGGGATAAAGATGAGTATCACATACTGATGAAATATTAATAGATCAGGGGCCGCCGTTATGGCGCAGTGGGTTAATGCCCTGGCCTGAAGCGCCAGCATGCCATATGGGTGCCGGTTCAAGACCCGGCTGCTCCACTTCCGTTCCAGCTCTCTGCTAGGGAAAGCAGTGGAAGATGGCCCAAGTCCTGGGGCCCCTGCACCCACATGGGAGACACGGAAGAAGCTCCTGGCTCCTGGCTTCGGATCATCGCAGCTCTGTCCATTGTGGCCAACTGGGGAGTGAACTATCGGATGGAAGACCTCTCTGCCTCTCCTCTCTCTCTGTAACTCAAATAAATAAATAAATATTTAAAAAATAATAATAATAGATCAAGAACATACATGTATACTGATAGACCTTACAAGTATAGAAACAAAATATTAAAGCAATTACAGGGAGAAGTCAACTGTTGTACTTGAAGATTTTAATTCACTCATATAATCAGATCAAGCTCAGAAAATAAGCAAAGAAATGGAATATTTTTTAATTTATTTGACAGAATGAGAGAGAGAGAGAGAAAGGTCTTCTTCCTGTTAGTTCACCCCCCAAATGGCTGCTATGGCTGGAGTTACACCGATCTGAAGCCAGGAGCCAGGTGCTTCCTCCTGGTCTCCCATGCGGGTGCAGGCGCCCAAGCACTTGGACCATCCTCTACTGCCCTCCTGGGCCACAGCAGAGAGCTGGACTGGAAGAGGAGCAGCTGGGACTAGAACCCAGCACCCATATGGGATGCTGGCACCGCAGGTGGAGGATTAACCAAGTGAGCCACAGCGCAGGCCCCCAGAAATGGAATATTTAAATAACATGAGTAATAAATTCAAGGTGAACATTGTAGAGTAATTTATAATCATGGAAAATCACATTTTCAAGCTCACATGGAACATTTACAAAATCTGACAATGCACCAAGATATAAAAAGCTTATGGAAATTCTAAAGACTCAACAAAATTCTTTCTTAATCAAGTTAACTGGGCAACACATGCCACACAGAATTTACACTCTAGTGAGAAAGAGTAATAACAGACAAATACATAATGAAAATCCTCATACGGATAAATGCTGGGAAGGAGTAAGGAGAGAGCAGATTGCTTGGGGAAGGGTTAAGTTAGGTGGCTGGAGAAGTCTTCTCCGAGGTGGTGCCATTTGAACAAACAAGGGAATTAACTGTGAATAGGAAACAAGAATATCTCCTGGTCAAGGAGAACAGCGGGTACAAGTGTCTTCTGGTGGCAGGAATTTGGCCATGTGAGGAAGATACGTGTGGCTGTAACACGGATGAGATTAAGAGAAAAGAGAGCTCAATGTGGGGGTAGAGAGGAAGCAAGGAGTCAGATCGATCATGTAGAGCAGCAACACTCAACCCTATCAAATCCAAGAGTCCCCCTTCTCTTAGTGTAAAAATGTTCATAGAAGTATAGCACAGAATCACTTGTCTGTGAGCACCCTAATGACTGTTCACAAAGTGAGCACCCTAGGATGTCAGCCCCTAGATCAACAGAGAATTAATTAACACACCCAAGACAACGCTTCAAGCCCCTTTCCAGTCACTGGTCCTTGAGGTGGTCACCGTTACTCTGACTCTGAATACCATACATTACTTTGACATCACTTGAACTTTATATAAATAGAACCACATAATGTGTATCCTGTCATTGGTAGAGGCAGTGTTTCCAAGGTCAAATTTGCTAATATTTTGTTTCTGATCTTGTATATCCTTATTACTTCTTTGTCTGTTTATTCTGTCAGCTTCTGAGACATGTAATTTAGACTCTACTACAGAGGCACTATTAAAACTTTTTCTATGTTTGGTGATGACAGTTTTTGCTTTATACATTTTGAAGCTATGTTTTGTGCATGTTCAGGTTTTGACTTTTGGTCCCTTCCTGGGGTGGGGGGGAGTGGCCTCTGTATCCTTATGTATGTCTTTTTATGATAACAACCCCATTCCATTCAAGACCCTTCTGGTGTAATGGTTGGGGTCACCAAAGGAACTACAACCAGTTGAGGTGCTTGCTGAGGGCAGAGGGATGGGGACTGGGTAGCATACACCACTATGACCATATGACCAGTTGTAGAAACAAGGGCCAAGTCAGTTACGAGTATTTCTTCCATGTTTTTATAGGAATGTACACACACACACAGAGAGAGAGAGAGAGAGAGAACTTGTTTCCTTCCCTCTCTTATTCTCCTATCATGTCAGTATTTAAATTATATCAAAGTAGAGTATGAATAAAATCAAGAAAGAATGACCATCACCCAAAGACAGAAAGATCTTAGCCTCTTTTGGAAACATGGGTAGTGTATTTTTAGTTGTATACTACGTTTAGTAGAAGCCTAACATTTTTATTGTCTTCATTTGAAAATCAAATGTGATATAAAGAGCTGTGCATGTGTGCCAAGTTAACAGAGGATGGAATGTGTCTATTTGGTTAGGCCAGACTGTTTCCCATAATCCCCTTCCCTGTGTTTTCGGTTAAGGGTGTGCCACAAGAGACATTTTTGTATGAGATTAGGAGGGCAGAAGCAAAGCAGCAGCTATTTCAGGCGTATGACTTTTGTGATCTCCTGGTGCTTTTGTAGCCCTTGCCCACTTTCTTGGGGGGTGGAGCAGCTTCTCCGCCTCTCCCCAGCTTCCATCACTTTCTCCGATGACTCATTCAGAAGTGTGTTGATCTCTGTGACAAAGACGCTGGGTTCTCCTACAGGATATCGACATCACTGAAGTGGGAGATGGTGAGGGGGAGACAGCCCCAGGTTCTGGTCATTTGTCCCTGCTGCTCCCACCTTGTTACATGCCTCTTCGCAAACGCCTGCCCTGCAGACCAGGCCTCAACGTTGGAGATGAAGACACCATCCTTAAAGACACGGTTCAGCTTCCATAACCGCATAAAGTCAAATCCCTGTAGTGAATTTGTGTGAGAGGCAGTGTGATCCTACTGGTTTTAGATAACTGGTTGAATTCTCAGTGACACAGATGAAAAAATGGTATTTAGGGAAGTGTCATTTTTCCTTCATATATTCCTTCTGTTTTTCCCACTTTTACCCTATAACATCAGTGTCATGGGATTTTGCATTTACATGGAAGTTTTTGTTTGTTTGTTTGTTTTGTTTTTGCCAGGCAGTTAGACAGTAAGAGAGAGAGACAGAGAGAAAGGTCTTCCTTTTTCCATTGGTTTTCCCCCCACATGGCTGCTGTGGCAGGCGCACTGCGCTGATCCAAAGCCAGGAGCCAGGTGCCTCCTCCTGGTCTCCCATGTAGGTGCAGGGCCCAAGCACTTGGGCCATCCTCCACTGCCCTCCCGGGCCACAGCAGAGAGCTGGACTGGAAGAGGAGCAACCAGGACAGAATCTGGTGCCCTGACCAGGACCAGAAGCCGGGGTGCCGGCACCACAGGCATAGGATTAGCCTAGTGAGCCATGGCTTACATGGAAGTCTTATAAGATAAAACTTGAGCAGATCTAGAATGTTCTCTTTCATTACCCTGAAATACATCAAGGGTACACCACAGTTTTGACATATACAATCACTTACTGCTTAATGACAGGAAAGTGTTTTAAGAAATATCTCAATGGATGATTTCGTCGTCATGTTAACATCACAGAGTATACTTATACACACTGAGATAGTTACAGTGGCCCCAGCCACCACGGTCCATGCGGTCCATCACTAGCTGAAATGTTCTTGCATGACAGATGACTGCTCTGTGGTGTTCATCATCTTGTTTTCAAGTGGATTTCGTTTGTTTATCGCATTCAGCCATGAAGCCAGGTTGGAGATGACGAAGATGTTGGCAATCTCTTATTTGATGAGTTGGTGGGAACATTTTAAACTGCCATTATTTTAAGAATTGAGTTGGCATGTGTAGACCATGGAAGTGAGATCTACACTTGAACCTTTGGCTTGACGCTGACACTGTTTAAGGAGCCGTGGTAGGGATAATTATTAGCACAGTAGGTCTACCATCAACAGCACTGACAGCTAACCATGAAACTGATCTGCCTGAGAAAAGTCCCTCTTACGGTGGTGGTGAATTCACCAAGTAGTTTAGAGCTACTAAGCAGTGTTTGTCAGGTAACAATATGGACCAGTGTGCGGCAGAAGCAGTGATGAGGCCGGCGCCGTGGCTCACTAGGCTAATCCTCTGCCTGTGGCGCCGGCACACCAGGTTCTAGTCCCGGTCGGGGCGCCGGATTCTGTCCCGGTTGCCCCTCTTCCAGGCCAGCTCTCTGCTATGGCCCGGGAGTGCAGTGGAGGATGGCCCATGTCCTTGGGCCCTGCACCCGCATGGGAGACCAGGAGAAGCTCCTGGCTTTGGATCAGCGCGGTGCACCGGCCTCAGTGCGCCAGCCACATCGGTCATTGGAGGGTGAACCAATAGCAAAGGAAGACCTTTTTCTCTCTCTCACTGTCCATTCTGCCTGTCCAAAAAAAAAAAAGAAAAAAAGCAGTGATGAAGAGATGTGATTTTTTTCCACACCGTAACTGTCAAACAGTGGAGCACTTCCTAAGAAGCAGTGTGGTGGGGAGCTGGTAAGGCACACTTGACTTTGCCTGTCATGCCTCCATAAATTTGGCTGGGAAGGAAACAAGTCCAGGTGCAATTAAAAACTGTATTGCTCAGGTCTCAGCAGGAATCATGAGCTTTAGGCTTACACCAGTACCCCCAGTCCCATAGGGGGCAGTGTGGAGCAGGTCCAAGTGGATGCCACATACACAAGTGCATGTCACAGCCGAGAAGGAGTCCGCACAGGCAACCTCCAATCTTGAAAGAAGCCTGCTGGGAAAGCCGCGCATGCTCCTTCTGGAGAGACACATCATCTGTGTTGTCCTGGAATTTAAGCAAACTTTTCCTGAGGAAAAGGAAACTTCTACCCTGGAATTTCCCAGGAAGATCTCTCTCTGCATCCATCCGTTGGCCAGAAGGGAGAAAACACACGATGCAAACATGCTTGGAAAGGTAGTCCAGGATATGTTGCAATGCCATGGAGAATCAGCCATCAAAGGAGTATCTAATAAGGAATATCTTGGGGGAGACATTGGTCTTCAGAACATCGACTGCTGTCTTATATCCTCTGCCTCAAGTGCAAGTTTCTTAGAGTGGATTGAATAATTTTTGCATAATCCAGAATTCTAAGTGCATATTGGAAGGCCAATACTAACATTTTATTGATAACTCTTGATTCATTTGTTTTCTGGGATTTCCACGTCTTTGGAATCTGTGCCCTCACCAAGGTATCTCTTGGAGTATCATTGGGAGTTGGCATCTTGCTAGCCTCTATGACCTACAATTGCTCTAATAATTTTTTATTTTAATATTTTTAAAATTGTAAAACAATTTCAAAATTATGGTAGAGCTTCAAGTACCACTTAAAAAAACCCAAACTATTTGCTGGTAAGTTGCTGACATTATTCATTTGTCCGTCCTTCCTGTGTAGTTTGGTGTGTATTTCCTATAAACAAGAACATTCTTCAGCATAACTACAATACAACCCCATTAGTTTCCTAGGACTGTCATAACAAATTACTACAGACCTGTGGCTCGAACTAACAGAAACGTATCCTCCTACAGTCTGGAGGCCAGACGTTTGAAGTCAAGGCGTCAGCAGGTGGTGCTCCCGCTAAAGTCTCCGGGGAAAGTCCCTTCTTTCTCTCTTCTACATCTGGTAGCTCCAGGTGTTCCTTGGCTAGTGATGCATTACCCTAACTTCTGCTTCCATCTTTACATTTTTGTCTGTCTGTCTGTCTGTCTCTCTCTCTCCTATTAATGTATTTAAGAAACAGAAAGAGAGAAACAGACAGATAAAGAGTAAGACCTCCCATCTGCTGATTTAGCTTGGGCCAAAGCCAGAAACCAGGAACTTTATCCAAGTCTCCTCTGTGGGTGATGGGAACCCAGTTATCTGAGCTTTCATTGCTGTCTCCTAGGGTCTGCATTAGTAGAGTCAGGGATTAGAGCTGGGCCTCAAACTCAGGTGCTCTGATATGGAATGTCAGAGCTGACATTTGGCACAGTGGTTAAGATGTCTGCATCCCACTTCAGATTACCTGGGTTGGAGTAGCTCCACTTCCAATCCCAAATTCTTGTTAATGTGCACCCTTGGAGGCAGCAGATGGTGACCCAAGTGTTTGAGTCCCTGCCATCTACATAGGAGACCCAGATTAAGTTGGGGGCTCCTGGTTTCCACCTGGCTCCAGCCTTGGCTCTATGGGGCACTTGAGGAGTGAACCAGCAGATGAGTATCTCTATGTATTTCTCTCTTTTTCTCCCTTTCAAATAAATAAACTTTTTAAGACATTTGTCATTGGATTTGGAACCCACCTTAATAATCCAGAATGATCTTAAGATCCTTAACTTAATTGCACATGCAAAGATGATTTTTTTTTTTTAAAGATTTATTTATTGGCCAGCGCCGCTGCTCACTAGGCTAATCCTCCGCCTTGTGGCACCGGCACACCAGGTTCTAGTCCTGGACGGGGTGCCGGATTCTGTCCCGGTTGCCCCTCTTCCAGGCCAGCTCTCTGCTGTGGCCTGGGAGTGCAGTGGAAGATGGCCCAAGTGCTTGGGCCCTGCACCCCATGGGAGACCAGGAGAAGCACCTGGCTCCTGCCATCCGATCAGGGCGGTACACTGGCCGCAGCGCACCGGCCGCGGCGGCCATTGAGGGGTGAACCAACGGCAAAGGAAGACCTTTCTCTCTGTCTTTCTCTCTCACTGTCCACTCTGCCTGTCAAAAAATAAAAAATAAAAAAAGAGATTTATTTATTTACTTGAAAGGCAGTGTTAAATAGAGGCACACAGAGAGAAAGGTCCTCTGTCTGCTCTACCAGCCATCCAGAAATGGCCAGGACTGGGCTATGCTCAAAGCCAGGATCCCAGAACTCCATCTGGGTCTCCCACTTGGATGTCAGGGGCCCAAGCACTTGGGCCATCCTCTGCTGCTTTCCCGGGCACATTAGCAGGGAGCTGGATGGGAAGTAGAGCAGCCAGGATTTGAACTCGTGCTTACATGGGACGCTGGCTTTGCTGGCAACATGTTAGCCTGCTGAACCACAACACTGGCCCTGCAAAGATGATTTAGTTGCATCTTCAAAGACTCTTTCCAAATGAGGTCACGCTCACAGCTTTTAGGGATTAGGATGTGGACATATCTTTTGAGCAGCCATCTTCAACCCACTATAATTATAAGCCTTCTGCACATGGAGACTGATAATATTCAAAGTGCTACCATCTAATTCACAGACTCCATTCTAAATTTTTCCAGTTTTCTCAAGAATGCCCTTTACAGTAGAAGGAGCCGGTTCGGAATCGCGTGCTCTGAATACATGCTGTGCCTCTTGAGCTTCCTCCAGTCAGAAACATTTCCTTGGTCTTTCCTTCACTTTATTTTTTTTTTAATTTTTTGACAGGCAGAGTGGACAGTGTGAGAGAGAGAGAGAGAGAGAGAGAAAGGTCTTCCTTTTGCCATTGGTTCACCCTCCAATGGCCGCCGCGGCGGCCTGCACGCTGCGGCCGGCGCACCGCGCTGATCCGAAGGCAGGAGCCAGGTACTTCTCCTGGTCTCCCATGGGGTGCAGGGCCCTAGCACCTGGGCCATCCTCCACTGCACTCCCTGGCCACAGCAGAGCTGGCCTGGAAGAGGGGCAACCGGGACAGAATCCGGCGCCCCGACCGGGACTAGAACCCGGGGTGCCGGCACCGCGAGGTGGAGGATTAGCCTAGTGAGCTGCGGCGCCAGCCCATGAGCATGTTCTTGTTTTCTTGATGGCATCTCAGGTTATATGATTATTCAATGTTCCATAGTCAGGTCTACAAGCAATACAGTAGCTTTTTCTTAAAATAGGAAGCATTATCAGTAGCAGAGGGCATGGCTTTGCTCCAAAGTCCTATTGATTCTCCTAGCAAGGCTTGCCAGAGATTCCGAATAGCGTCCTTACATACTGCAAACACTTTGAGACTCACTGGGTATGTTGAGTCATAAAACTCTGTAGGCAAAGCAGTCTTGGCTGCCTCCTGGAACTACTATATAACCTTCTATTGCCCACGTTTTCATTTAGAATCAGTAGCTTTACGGATACATAGGAAAACAGGTTGGAGTAGTACATGCATATGGTGTATGTATAATCTCCAGAAATCCAAAGAGGTCCAACAATCATTGTGCCTTAAAAACAAAACAAAACTGAGGCTGGTGTTATGGCACAGCAGGGAAAACAACCGCCTGTGACTATAGCATCCCATATGGGCACTGGTTCGTGTCCTAGGGGCTCCACTTCCAATCCAGCTCTCTGCTACTGTACCTGGGAAAAGCAGTGGAAGATGGCCCAAGTCCTTGGGCAGCTGTCACCCATGTGGAAGACCCAGATGAAGCTCCTGGCTCCTGGTTTCAGCCTGGCCCAGCCCTGGCTACTGTGGCCATCTGGAGAGTGAACCAGTGGATGGAAAATCTCTCTTTCCTTCTCTCTCCTTTTCTCTCTGTAATACTGATTTTCAAATAAATAAATCTTAAAAAAAAACACCTTGGGTGGGGGGAATATACAGATAGAGACATACATAGAATGAGCAAGACACAGCACTCCCATTCATTGGTTCACTCCCTGATATGCCCACAATAACAGAAACAGAAGCTGGGAGCCAGGAATGCTATCCAGTCTCCCATCATGGCTGCCTTCCAGGGTCTGCATTGATAGGAAGCTGGAGCCGGGAATTAAACCCAGATACTCTGTTGTAAGATGTGGGCATCTTAACTACTGAGCCAAATGCTTGCCCCTTTTGTGCGTCTTTTTAGTGGTAAATAATACAGGGTACAGTAATTTGTCTTTTGTTTTGTAGCGGATATGTTGACATGCTGCAAACTACTGAACCCCTAGAACTTAGCTGATATGGTTATGCCTTTGGATATTCATGGGAGTTTTCTTTAACCTGAGGAAAACATCATAAAATGGACATATGGATGAAACTGAGCCAAAATACCATTTACTACATGAACACTATAAGCCACCACTTTGATAGACCACAGTAGCATCGTGAATCTTCAGAAAATGCCATCCATTTAGAGCAAATGTCTAGAATTTCCCAAAATGTTGAGTACAGTGCACAGTGTCCTAAAGAAATGTCTACATGCCCCTATGGGGGAAGGCTTATAGTGTATTACTGTGACATTGTCATAAAGACTTTCCTCAAAGGGACCTGACCTCTCCACCCATCAGGCCCTGGATCCATGAGCAGTCCAGAGTCTAGAAACTTGATGAGAGGCTAACACTTTTGCTGTGACTTGATTCAGGTTTCTAAACACCAAATCCAGATTATTTTACTGTTGCTCTGATCAAGTGATATTTAGAGGCATTCTCAAGATCATCACAATCTCTGCTTTGCCAGATCAAGACATTCTGGTGACACTGAAATAGTTGCTGCTGCCATTACCGTCGTTATTCCACTTTGGATTTGGTAGCTAAGTGCTGCCACTTGGCCTCTGTCACTTCAGGAGAGAAAGCAGAGTCAGCTCAGTGGCAGCCCCTCCCACTTCATCCCTCCACCACAGAGCTCTTAAGGACGCTGCCGCTCCCCTGCTCCCTTCCCTACGCATTTCTCATGGCCTAGTGAGCAGAGTGCCCTCTTAGCCTCCCTGAAGGTTGTAGTGGGGCTGGGTGTGCATGTTGCAAATGATAAATGAGCTTCATATTCTTTCCTTACTTGATCTGTGGGTAGACTCCTCTATGTCCATAATAAGGATGTCCTGACAGAATGAACAGAATCCAAAGTTCAGCCAACCAATTACTATTTTTTAGAAAGCTTATATTTAGGCAGGCGCCGCGGCTCACTAGGCTAATCCTCCGCCTTGCAGCACCGGCACACCGGGTTCTAGTCCCGGTCGGGGTGCCGGATTCTGTCCCGGTTGCCCCTCTTCCAGGCCAGCTCTCTGCTGTGGCCAGGGAGTGCAGTGGAGGATGGCCCAAGTGCTTGGGCCCTGCACCCCATGGGAGACCAGGAGAAGCAGCCGGCTCCTGCCTTAGGATCGGCGCGGTGCGCCGGCCGCGGCAGCCATTGGAGGGTGAACCAATGGCAAAAGGAAGACATTTCTCTCTGTCTCTTTCTCTCACTGTCCACTCTGCCTGTCAAAAAATAAAAAAAAAAGAAAGCTTATATTTAATAAATATAAATTTCATAGGTACAGCTTTTGGGTTATAGTGGTTAATCCCTCCTTACCCACCCTCCCATCCCCACTCGTGTCCCACCTCCTATTCCCTCTCCCACCCCATTCTTCATTAAGATTCATTTTTAATTATCTTTATATACAGGAGATCAACTTTATACTAAGTAAAGATTTCAATAGTTTGCATCCACACAGACACACAAAGTATAAAGTACTGTTTGAATACTAGTTGTACCGTTAATTTTCATCATACAACTCATTAAGGACAGAGGTCCTACATGGGGAACAAGTGTACAGTGACTCCTGTTGTTGCTTTAACAATTGACACTCTGATTTATGACATTAGTAATCACCCAAGGCTCTTGTCATGAGCTGCCAAGGCTATGGAAGCCTTTTGAGTCCACAACCTCCGAAATTATTTAGATAGGGCCATAATCAAAGTGGAAGTTCTCTCCTCCCTTCAGAGAAAGGTACCTCCTTCTTTGATGGCCCCTTCTTTCCACCGGGATCTCACAGAGATCTTTCATGTAGGTCATTTCTTGCCAGAGTGTCTTGGCTTTCCATGCCTGAAATGCTCTCATGGGCTTTTTAGCCGGATCCGAATGCCTTAAGGGTTCAATCACCAATTAAACTGTTAGAGCCACTTCTAGCTGTGCTAGTTCACACACATAAAATCCAGAACCACTTGTAAATGCATTCATAGCAATACACTTAGCCAGACCTAATTTTGCAGTCTTTTATCCTTGGAGTAACACTCTTTAAATGCATTTCCGATATATTCCCCAGGTTTTTGTCGCTTTACAATGTAGAAAAATCAGGAAATTCTCTTAGATGTAAGACATTCCTACCAGGTTAAACTCAGCACTCACCTCCTGGGAGCATGCTGAGGTCTGACTGCCTGTGAGTCTAGAGTCATTTGGGATGGTCAGGGGTCTAGAGAAAGATAAGCATCTCTCTGCAAGGCCATTTCCCTAAGTGAGGTTTTACAGGATCGTTAAGTAATCCTAGCCTCCAGCACAGTAGGGCAGAATGTTTATGCTGGAAAGAGGCTCAGAGAGACTTCAGAGTTCAAAATGTTCAACTCTGTCCAATTCCACTCTGAGGTCACTCCTCCAAGTCTCACGCCCACTCCTTCTCAATGTCATAACACAAGAAACATAGCAAGACTGTAAAATTCAACTTAAAGTATCATTCTGCAACCCAGACAACTAAATTTTGAGTCTGATTTTCACTATGTTTGATTCTGCAGCTGTAAGAAATAGTAGATTTTCTTTGGACCACCATCAACGCTCTCTGTTCTTTATGACTTGGGATGAAAGTTCAAACCCCTGATTCTGTTTTCCTTTTGTAATGCCTACACTGGAGTCAGAAGCAGCTATTCCATTTACAATCTTTAGTTCTACCACGGCGGTCACATACAAGAGCCTCCTGGTCTCCCAAGCCGCTTGTTCTGGTCGCCACTTCACAATCAACCATAATGCCCTGCATAGGTACAGGTAACTTGATTCCCTCTTCCTATTAGCAAGAGCCAAGCACTGCTTTCAAAGCTAAGGACATAAGCAAACAATCCTGGATCCTCTTCGTGAGTGTCTATTTCCTGGGACCACTGTGTGACCCAGTACAGTATGGCTTAGGGTGCAGGAAGCAGAAGCAACATGGGTCACTTCAGTGGAAAGAAATGTGTTACATGCTGTTAGGGGACTGAAGCAGCAAACAGCAAACATGGAGGACCAGCAGTGACAACTTGCAGGGGGACAAAGGGAAGAGGTTGGTGTTTTCACAGACTAGAGGCCTGGAGGGGGGCACAGACCAGGCCTGAGCGCCCTGAGGAAGGAGTGCTCTCCAGGGGCACCAGAAAGCTAATTTTTTGTAGCGCCAAAAAAGAGAGACCCGAGCCAACTGCCACAGCCAGAGGGAGGCACTGTTGCTGAGACAACTGTGACAGGAACAAAGCCAACCACCAATCGGAAGAGGTGGACTCAGCTTCTCTGTCTCCCAGCCTCCCTCTAGCACCCCCTGTTGGCAGAACCAGGGGGCTCCCTGGCAAAAGGGAAAGTTCAGGCCGACCCAGACCACAAGGCAGAGCTCAGAAGGGTTTACCCAGAAGAGCCAAGTAAATGGAATTATGTGTGTTCTCACTGCAGAGAGCACACAGGCTACACTGGAAAACTGGATTTGAGGGAGGTGAGAGAGAGCAAGATCAAGGGTGATGCCAAGGCTTTTGGCCTGAACAGATGTGAATGATGGTAGCATTTATAGATATGGAGAACACAGAAGAGCAGACTTTTGTAGGGGGGAAATGAGTACTGTTTTCAATCTGTAAGCTGCTTATTGGACACCCAAGTGGAGATGCTGAAGAGGCAGTTGGAGATAGCAGTGTCAGGCTTATGGGAAAGAAAGTTGTTCTGCTTTTGCATAGGCAGAATCAAATCAGCACTGGGCCATACTTCCTCACTGAATGTGGTATCAGTAACTTTCAATGGGGTGAATATTTTCTGTATCCCCAGCATATAGCAATGCATGAGCAGCTCTAAAATATACACACATCTTTATTTGCCATAATGGCTGGGAGAACTGAGAGGATTAATTCAAATTTGTGCAGCAGCTTAGTGATAAAACCAGAACTTGACCTTTTTCAGTCACTTGACAAGAATGACATAATGTACCCGGTGTTGGTGATGTCTTTTAAATATTTCAATATCAGTCTGACCTTCCTGTGCGGTGCATCAGTGGCGGGATCCAGTGTCTGCCTATGGTCTCTAATGTAGTACTCAGAGGGAGGCAGGCTGCCAACAAGGCACTCTGCGGCCTCTGTTTCCAGCTACACAGTCTGCCGTTTGGGAGCACATTGACTATGAATTCAGGGGACGTCTGTGTGACTCTGTGACTCATAATTTGGGTCTCAGGTTTTTTCAATTTTTCCTATTTTAACTTTTTTCCTTCCTTTAGAATATTACTAGGGAAGTAGGAGAGGTGGTTTCACTAGAACATGAATTTTTTAGAAAATTAATCTCAAGTGTTTTCAAGGCTCCTTTTTCATTAACTTTCACAAAAATTCAGATGTAGATCCAATTACTTCTCATTACAGTCAGGAAGTTAATTTGCTGTCATAAATTGCCGGCATCAGGGAGATTCTTGAATGTTTTCCTCTACTTTTTTTTTTCTTACTATGCCTGAAAAAAGACTTGCCAAGTATTCCTTAGTGTCACTTAAACTCCTGAGAGTCATAGACAGTTTTCACTCTCATGACATTCTAGCACTTTCCTGGTTGTAATCCAGCTAATTAAGCGTAGGCTGAACTTGTTGGAGATAAAATGCTATTTCATGTTTTATATTAAAGGGCTAGTGTTTCATGTGTAGTTAAAATTTTGTTTTACAGAATTTTAGCATTTTAAAATAATCAGCAGAAAAGATAAATATGTTTTACCTTAATTACTGATGGTACTAATTTTTCTAGTTGTGTCTCATTCTTTTTTTTTTTTAAGATTTATTCATTTTACTTGAAAGAGTTACAGAGAGGCATAGGCAGAAAGAGAGAGAGAAAGAGAGAGAGAAAGAGAGAGAGAGAGAAGTCCTCCAGCTGCTGGTTCACTCCCAAATGGCCACAATGGCCGGAGCTTCGTCAATCCAAAGCCAGGAGCCAGGAGCCTCTTTCTGGTCTCCCATGCGGGTACAGGAGCCCAAGGATGCAGGCCATCTTATACTGCTTTCCCAGGCCATAGCAGAGAGCTGGACTGGAAGTGGAGCAACCAGGACTCAAACCAGCTCCAACATGGGATGCCGGCACTGCGGGCAGTGACCCCACCTGCTACACCACAGCGCCGGCCCCTGTGTCTCATTCTTTAGAAAACTCAGATGCTCCTAATCAAACTAATGTTTATAAATTCTTTTGATTTTTATGACCCTACAAATGTTTTTGAGTAAGAACTCACATATTCATTCAGTCATTTAACATTTATTATGCACTTACTGTGTACTTTTTTTTTTAAGTTTTGGAGATATGGGAGTGAATAAAATACACAAAATTTCTGTTTTCATGGCATTTGTGTTGTAATGGGGAAAGAGAATCAACAAATTAACAGAAGAGGTAGAGGATGTGTCACAGGGTGATTAAAGTGCTATGAAGAGGGGCTGGCGCTGTGGTGTAGCAGGTAGAGCCAATGCCTGCACTACCGGCATCCCATATGGGCACCGGTTCATGTCCTGGCTGCTCCACTTCTGATCCAGCTCTCTGCTATGGCCTGGGAAAGCAGTAGAGGATGACCCAAGTCCTTGAGCCCCTGCACCCATGTTGGAGACCAGGAAGAAGCTCCAGGCTCCTGGCTTCAGATAGGCACAGTTCCAGCCATTGCAACCATTTGGGGAGTGAACCAGCAAATGGAGGACCTCTCTCTTTCTCTCCCTCTCTGCCTCTGCCTCTCTGTAACTTTGCCTTTCAAATAAATAAATAAATCTTTTTTAAAAATGCTATGAAGAGGGGCTAGCATTGTGGCAAAGCATAAAGTTGCCTCCTGCAGTGCCAGCGTCCCATATAGGTGCCAGTTTGTGTCCCAGCTCCTCCAGTTCCAATCCAGCTCCCTGCTGATGGCCTGGAAAGGCACCAGAGGATGGCAGAAGTGCTTGGGCCCTGCACCCAAGTAGAGACCTGGAAGAAGCCCTTGGCTCCTGGCTTCAGCCTGCCCTAACCCTGGCTGTTGTAGCCATTTGGGGAATAAACTAGCAGATAGATAGAAGACCCTCTCTGTCTCTCTGTAACTCTTTCAGAAAAGGAAGGAAGGAAGGAAGGAAGGAAGGAAGGAAGGAAGGAAGGAAGGAAGGAAGGCAGGCCATGAGGAAAAAATAAAGCAGGGTAAGAGGACAGAGATGACAGACCGAATGAGAGGGATAAGATAGATAATTGTGGAGATAGAGGTGAGGAAGTCATAGCTAGCTAGCTAGCTGTCTATGGGACAAAAACATTCCGGAGGGAAAGACAAGTGCACAAGTACAGAGGCAAGTCGGCTGTCCAGGAATCTTGTGTGCAGAGTCAGTACAGAGGAGAGAAGAGCCGCGGGGAAGCAGCGACCAGATTGCGTGGTGCCTGCAGGTGGTGGTGAGGAGTTTGCTTTTAGCTCAATCCCGCTGCCGGCTCCTGTGTGCCGAGACCACAGGGCTGTAGTGGCGGCAGGTGGACCACTTGGGAGACCCTGCACGCCTGTAACCTCTGAGGAGATTAGACATGCTTTATAAAGTGCAGCATGGTTTGCCACAGCTTTGTTTAAAAACGTAAAGGGAGATAATTTCTCAGAACAGTGGTTCTTAAGGCCTTTTGGGTCCTTGAGCCCTTTGAGAAGTCGATGAAAGCTCTTCCCTGGAAAATTCATTCTCTTTTTGCTGTTGGGTAGGCCCACTTAGCAAGATCTCGATACGTGATTAATTTTAAGTCGCCCCGTACTTCCAGTGTAAACAAAATGGAACTTCCCTTAGAGAAGGAAATTTTAATTCTAAATCGATTCAGTCAGAAACAAAAATGCATCTACAGGAAATGTGACCTGTGCAGCAAGGCCCTGCACTCAGAAGCTTCGCACGATTGAGTTAATGCTGTCCTGTTGCTGTCTTGAAATTTAGTTTCTGAGCAAGTGGCTGCACATTTTCATATTTTATGGAGTCTCAAAGTTATACAGCCAAAGAAACACACACATACACACACCCCACCACACTCAGTTTCACTAGATGTTTTGTTTAATTCACATTTAAGAATGCAAAACTACTTTCCCAATGTGTTTTTCCAAGATAATGTCTTTGTATAGATTATGTATTTTCACGGTTTTTTTCCCTTCTCAGTTAATGTGTTACTTAATCACAATCTGCCATTATAACTTTGATACTCACCTAAACAATCCAAAGGGAAGATGTGATGATCGTGAACTGTATTGAAAGACAGACACAGCAGGACCAGGCCAGACGAACTGCCCAAGCAAAAGAAACACTTTGATGACAATGGGTCAGGGTAGGGTGGAGTGTTGGGGTCAGGCTAAGGCAGGAAGGATTAAGATGAGCGACGTGAATGGGTGTGGCATGCCGTGTTAACTTTCTTCTGTAAAGTTTTAAGGAGCAGAATGTGGGCAACATTATTATCTCCATTTTTAAGGGTTGCCTGACTTAGCAAGCGAAACTGCAAGATGACCGGTTAAATTTGATTCTCAGTTAAACAATGAATTTTTTCTAGTACAGTTATCTCCCATGTAGTATTTTGTACATGCTTAGGATTAAAAAATATTGGTTGTTAACTGAAATTCAAATTTATGTGCACCTGCTCTATTTATCTGGTAATTTCTACCATATTTCTTAATGCCATGCCCAATACATGGGGAACACGTTTCAGTGCCACGCTCCTCTTGCCACCTGTAGGTGGCAGTCTGATCAAATAATTTCATGAGACTGGCTTGGCAAATTCGAGTTTAATATTGTGCTGTGTATGTTTAATTCTTTTTTTTTAATCCAAAAAATTCAAAATTTATTTTATTTATTTGAAAGACAGAGTTACAGAGAGAGGTAGAGCCAGAGAGAGAGAAAAGTCTTCTGTCCACTGGTTCACTTTCCAAATGACCACAATGGCACAGAAGCCAGGAGCCAGGAGCTTTTTCCGGGTCTCCCACATAGGTGCAGGGGCCCAAGGACTTGGGCCTTCTTGCATTGTTTTCCCAGGCCATAGCAGAGAGCTGGAGTGGAAGTAGAGCAGCCAGAACTTGAACCGGCGCCCATATGGGATGCCAGCCCTGCAGACCGGGATAACCCACTGTGCCACAGCACGAGCCTCCAAGTTTAATTCTGTTTAGTCCATCTAGTAAGATGGCTATTAAATATGTATATAAATACATATGTATATATATATTAGAATTTTTCACGAAGCAAGGATACATTTTGGAGATACTCAAAACTAAATATAATTCAGTTCTCATTTTATATACAACCCTCCAGACTCAAATCTGCATGTTGTCCAATTCTAGTGAGCTACAGTGCCTTGTATGCTTCTAAGGCTATCTTGAGATATTTTATAATTTTTCATGATATTATAAATGGGATATCTTTCCCTTGTATTTTATAACAGACTCTTTCTGCTATGTATGATATCTAGTGATGTTTTAAAGACTTATTTTATTTATTTGAAAGGCAGAATCACCCAGAGAGAGGGAGAGAATGAAAGAGAAAGAGAGATTCCATCTCAATTGGTTCACTCCCAAATGGCCACATTGGCTGGCTGAGCTAGGCTGAAGTCAACAGCCTGGAATTTCATCCAAGTCTACCATGTAGCTGACAGGGGCCCAGGTACTTGGGCCATCTCCCACTACTTTTCCCAGGCACACTGGAAGTGAACTGAATCAGAAGCAGAACAGTCGGTAGTCAAACCAGAGCTCCCATATGGGATACCAGCATTGGAGGCAGTGACTTAACCTGCTATGCCACAGTACCAGTCCCTGATAGCTAGTGATCTTTGTGTGTTTAATTTCTTTTTTTTTTTAAAGATTTATTTTATTTATTTGAAATACAGATTTACGGAGAGAGGTGGAGACACAGAGAGAGGTCTTCCATCCACTGGTTCACTCCCCAGATGGCCACAACAGCCGGAGCTGCGCCGATCTGAAGCCAGGAGCCAGGGGCTTCTTCTGGGTCTTCCATGTGGGTGCAGGGGCCCAAGCACTTGGGCCATCTTCTATTGCTTTCCCAGGCCAGAGCGGAGAGCTGGATCGGAAGAGGAGCAGCCGGGAGTCGAACTAGCGTCCATATGGGATGCCAGCGCTTCAGGCCAGGGCTTTAACCCGCTGCACCACAGCGCCTGCCCATGTGTGTAATCTCGTCTTAGATCCAGTTTTTTTTTTTTTTTTTTTTGACAGGCAGAGTGGACAGTGAGAGAGACAGAGAGAAAGGTCTTCCTTTGCCATTGGATCCAGTTTTATTACTTCAAATAGTAGTACTATAAATACTCTTTAATTATCTAATAGACAATTAAATTGTCTTCAAATAATGTACTTTTCTTTTTTCAAATGGTAAGCAATCTTTTTCCTACTTTAACAATCCACGTATAATTCTATTAAATGTGGATATTAAGAAGAGAAATAATTATATGGGTGCTTATAAAAACCATCTCCATTGGTACAAGACTTCATATTCCCTTGAAACTATTATCACCATAATAATTTAGTGCCATCATCCAGAAATAGAGCTCTAAGCATACAATTGTGTTTACACATGAATAATATAGAATTACATACATACAGGACCTCGATTAGTTCTTTTATCTATACCCATGCCCCCATTATACTAAAAAGGCTTGTTCTTATTACAGAACTCTCTCTTACAAAACCAAGAGAAAAAATCCCCAATGAAATCCAATCTAAATAACTGATTTCATTACTGCGTGCTGTATTCCAGAAAAGAATCATTCTAACTCCTTTTGAATTTCAATACAGGAACCTTCCATTTTTTTTTTTTTTAAAGAAAATCTGCATCCCTGGGTGGCTCCTAGCATCACTCGCTGTCTCCAGCTCTGACGGCGTCTTTCGCACTCCACAAAGCACAGGGCTCAGTCCCTTCCTGTAGCGGATGTTGTGAAACCAGAATGAGGATCTATGAAAGTCAGTTTTGAAGGTCGCACCTTAGGTGTTTTAGTTCACAGATATTTTCATGCGCGCTGATTCATAAGCTGTAAAATGAAAGTTTAAATGTTTATCTGAAATGAAATCTCTGCCCTAGGTGGCCCTGTTTGTGTTTCTGCTGTTTCTGCTGAACTTAACCAAGCGTTGTTTTCCTTCTGCTCTGTGACCAGACATCTACTAGACAATCTGCTATGCATCTGTATGTTTACAAAAGTAACCTTCCCTGTTAATGGAAAA
Organism: Oryctolagus cuniculus; assembly: GCF_051225735.1. Lineage (NCBI taxonomy): Eukaryota > Metazoa > Chordata > Mammalia > Lagomorpha > Leporidae > Oryctolagus > Oryctolagus cuniculus. The sequence goes on from NC_142881.1 coordinate 15,442,885, forward strand.
ATTGGAAAACCCAGAGAAGTCTAAGAAGAAGAATCATCTGTAATTCTATGTCTAGGTGGCTTACAATGTCTTTTCCTCTATGGTCCAGAAAGCTCTTTTTTTAAAAAATTATTTATTTATCTATTTGAAAGAGTTACACACAGAGAGAAGGAGAGGCTGAGAGAGAGAGAGAGAGGTCTTCCATCCACTGTTCACTCCCCAATTGGCCACAACAGCCGGAACTCCCTCCGGGTCTTCCCACGCAGGTTCAGGGGCCCAAGGACTTGGGCCATCTTCTACTGCTGTCCCAGGCCATAGCAGAGAGCTGGATCAGAAGTGGAGCAGCCAGGACTTGAACCGGCGGCATATGGGATGCCAGCACTGCAGGCAGCAGATTTACCTGCTTTCTGGGGTGCTGGCCCCCAGAAAGCTCTTAATAATATACATACTCTTTGAAGTCAAGCAAACGGGTTCACATCCTACCTCCTCTACTTACTCAGTGCACCTTGGGGTAAAATTCCAAATGTCACTGAGTTTTATTTTATCTTATTTTTAAAAGATGTTTGACACCTTTTCTCCCTCCAACCACCATCCATCTTTTAGGACATGGATGTTGCACTGTTCTTTCCTTCCTTACTGTCATTGTGTGCCTCCACCTACTACAAACTGGCTTCTGCTCTCACAGCCCCCAAACCACTCTTACTAAGATCACCAATGACCTGCATTTTCCCATGTCTTTATTGCATGCCTCCTCTCAGCAGTGGAGTCACCCCATGCCCCATAGAAATGGGACTTGATCCCTAGTTGTGTGTATTTCTTTCCAAGTCCAAGTTCAGTGAAGACATGCCAGGACCTTCAAATTGGCCATGGTGAAGTTATTTACATCAAGGAAATAAAAAAAAATGCTCCATGTCAGTGCCTTCTTTTTTCCCGACAGCCACTTGGTAAGCATTTACCTGCACACAATGCCAGTGCTGAAGCTAGGAGCTTAGAGCTTCTTCTGGGCCCCACATGAGTGGCAGGGGCCCATCCTCCATTGCCTTCCCGGGCACATTATAGCAGAGCACTGGAACAGAAGTGGAGCAGGTGGGGCATGAACTAGTGCCCATATGGGATGTGGAGGTCACAGGCGGAGGCTCAACCCCTCTTTGCCACAGCACCGGCCTCGCTGAATGCTATTGTGTTGTTGTTTCCTCGTTGTTTCCTCGGTACCTCCTCGGTTCCCTCCCTCCTTAACTGCTCTGTCTTCCTGACCTGTGCTGACCCTCCTCTATCCCATCACCGTGTGTTAGTATTCACGGGAGTCAGTCCTGGGCCCTCTCCTCTTCTCCTATACTAATTTCTGTGTATTGAAATATTACCATTGTTAGGATCATTTCTGGGTTTGAATCTGCAACCCAGACCTCTTCTCCAAGAGTGAACCACACATTTGAACTTGCACTAGATGTCTCAGAGACATCTCCAGTTCACGGCCAAACAGCATTCCAGATTTAATTCCATGAACTCTCCCTTTCTTCTCCACTTCAGCAAATGGTCAACCATACACTTGGTTCCTGAAGGCAGAAACCTAAGCCTCACCCACAGCCTCTCAATGACCTCATTTGTTCTGCAACTTATGTCAAAGCACTTCTTTCCAGAGGACGAGGCTGTGAGCAGAGAAGGCACTGGCATTCCTTCAGGTGTTAGGAGTGTAGACTGTGCTTACAGAGTTGATTTCCTGGACACACTGTCACTATAATCCTTTCACTCTGTGACTAAAGAATAAATGGCACGGCCTCATTGGAAGGTAGCTTGAGGTTCTCCATTGAAAAAACCCAGCTCAGGCCGGCGCTGTGGTACAGTAGGTTAACCCTCTGCCTACAGCGCCAGCATCCCATGTGGGCACCAGTTCTAGCCCGGCTGCTCCTTTTCTGATCCAGCTGTCTGGTATGGCCTGAGAAAACAGCAGAAGATGGCCCAACGCTTGGGCCCCTGCACCCATATGGGAGACCTGAAAGAAGCTCCTGGCTCCTGGCTTCGGATAGGCTCAGCTCCGGCTGTTGCAACCATTTGGGGAGTGAACCAGCAGATGGAAGACCTTTCTCTGTTTCTCATTGTCTGTAACTCTACCTCTCAAATAAATAAATAAAATCTTAAAAAAGAAAAAACCCAGCTCAAATATCATCCTAGCAATTTTATTTCTGAATACATTTCCTAGATATGTGTTTGCAAACAAGCATAAAAAGACACACTCAAGGAAATTCAATAGAGCATTGCTTTCACAATGAAATCAGAAACAACACAAATGACCAGCAAATGAAAAGGATAACTAAACTCTAATATGTATGTACTGTGGAATAAAATCATCTTCAAAGAATAACATGGGAAAATCTTTAAGACAAATTGTTAGATGAAAACAGCCATCAGTAGAAAAAGAAAACTGGTTACACAAAAAGACATGTTTGCTTGTGTACATGTACTCACGCACAGTGCATATGTGTCTGTAAACATAGAACCAGGTCTGGAAGGGTACTCATCAAAGAGCAGTGATTAGCTCTGGAGAAGAAGGTTGAGTTGGGTGGAAGGTGGATTGACGCAGGCTTTTGGTTTATTCCTGAATGCTGTAGAAAGTGATTGTACATATTGATGTGCTATCTGTGTAATTAAAAACTTAAGATACAAGATCAAGGGAGCCAAGAAGGCATGCAGTATAGCATGGTGGTTAATTGCACGGTCCCTGGACCAGTACCTAGGTTGGAGCTTGACATGGACTTAACCTCTCTCTCTTCTGTAGAATGAGGGTGAAATCAGTGCATACCTCAGTGGAGATAAAATAAGATTTAATGTGTAAAGTGCCCAGCACCTGGTAGGAGTTATGTGTTAGCTAGTGGTATCGATTATGGTGAGAGTAAATTATTGGTGCTTCTACTTTAGTCTGGGAAGAATGATTGCTTCTTCATATCCTGGCACTGGTGAAATCTCAGAGGATGCACTTTTAAAAAAATCAATGTCAAGCACCTCGGGAAGAGGCTTCTAATGGTCCTGCTATTACTGTGTCTTCCTGGAAGAAAATGCAACAGGGCATCCTGGCGCTTCGCCAAGTGCTAGAGACCAATGAGACACACTCTCTGCCATTAAGGGCTTGTTTTGTGTGATGGTGGATGTTGTAGGGAAAAGAATCAGATCAATACACACGTCATTTCCACCTAATGCAGTGCTTGGCTAGGATTACACAGAGGAACGAGTGGAATAAGCGGGAAAAGGAGAGCTTCAGTAAAGGTGGAGACTGTAGAAGGGTGATGAAGAGTTAACTGAAAATAATGATCGGGTGAGCATTCCAGACAGGAAAAGGTATGGTGTATTAGGAGACTACAAGCAGTCCGATTTTGTTGAAATGCAGTGTGTATATGTTTCTCTCTCTCTCCCTCTCCCTCCACCCCCCACCGTGTGTGTGTGTGTGTGTGTGTGTGTGTGTGTGTGTGTTTAGGTGGCAAGTGGAAGGGAAACAAGGGAGAATAGTGGAAGGAAGTAAGGAGTAATGAGGTTGGAAAGAGAGTGACAACCAGTGGTGGCCTTAATTATGTACTATGAGTCTAATGGTAAGAGCAAAAGGCAAGATTGCAGCACAAAGAGTACTAAAGATAGATCCCTATTTGGACAGAGAGATTTTATGCTAGAGGTCTCTACTTTGACCAAAGACTTTACTGGAGCTGGTGTTGTAGCATAGTGGGTAAAGCCAGTGCCTACAATACCAGCATCCCATATGGGCACCAGTTCGTGTCCTGGCTGCTCCACTTCCGATCCAGCTCCATGCTAATATGCCTAGGGAAGCAGTGGAAGATGGTCCAAATGCCTGGGCCCCTGTTATCCCTGGAAGAGGCCTGGATGGAGTGCCAGGCTACTGGCTTTGGTCTAGTCCAGCCCTGGCCATTGTGACCATTTCGGGAGTGAACCAGTGGATGGAAGAGCTCTCTCTCTCTGTACCTCTAGTTTTCAAATAAATAAATACATCTTTTTTTAAAAAAAGATATCAGAGATCTTTGAAAGCAATGAGTGCCACATGAACTAGAATTCCAGAGATGGGAAGAGTCCTTCCCAGGTGAGCCAACATTTTCCTTCCTGGAAACCTTTGCCTATTCTGGGTGATGACTAAGAATCATGTGTGGTTCTGGCGCCATGGCACAGTAGGTTAATCCTCCGCCTGCAGTGCCGGCATTCCACATGGGTGCTGGTTCTAGTCCTGGCTGCCCCTCTTCCAATCCAGCTCTCTGCTGTGGCCTGGGAAAGCAGTAGAAGATGGCTCAAGTGCTTGGGCCCCTGCCCCCACTTGGGAGACTGGAAAGAAGCACCTGGCTCCTGGCTTTGGATTGGTGCAGCTCCAGCTGTTGCGGCCATATAGGGAGTGAACAAACAGAAGGAAGACCTTTTTCTCTGTCCCTCCCTCTCACTGTCTGTAACTCTACCTCTCAAATAAATAAATAAAATCTTTTTTTTTAAATCATGTGTGGCCTATGAAAGGGGAGCTTGTAGTGATTGTGGGGGGTTGATAAGTTGCAAACTAGTATAGAACCAAGCACAACGTGGAAGATGCTGATTCCTGTGTGATGCAGGAGGCTGAGACCTAGCTAGAAAGGCAGAGAAAAAAGTCTCAATTTCAGGTGCTTCTGAGACAAAAGCCCCTCTAGAGGGAGCAGTCCTATCACAAATACCATAGCCGGTTTCCCTTAAAACACTGACTATCAAAGCTGCATGGTGTCGGAGGGCAATAAGCTAAAATCAAAACCACAGAAGGGCAGAGTGGATTTGCAGAGCTGGAAAAAAAAAAAAAAAAAAAGACTTAGCAGGCTGTCAATCAAAAGCTAAGGGGGCCACACCTGAAGTGATCTATGTATTTCATGGAAGATAGCAACATCTAAAATATCTGAATTCCTTTATATGCAATATGCATCACACAGTCAAGATTATAAAATGTGTGAAAAGAGAAAAAGCAGACAATACAAGCAGAGCCACAAATTGCTTATTTATTGAACTTAACCAACAAGGACTTTTAAGAATACCTATGCTTAATAAATTAAAGAAAATAGAAACATTATGGAAAACAGATGGAAAGGTAGAGAAATTCAACAGAGAATTAGAATTCATTAGGGGCTGGCGTGTGGTATCACAGGTAAAGCCACAGCCTCCAGGGCCAGCATCCCATATGGGCGCTGTTTTGAGTCCCCGCTGCTCCTCTTCCAATCCAGCTCTCTGCTATGGCCTGGGACAGCAGTAGAAGATGACCCAAGTCCTTGGGCCCCTGCACCCATGTTGGGGACCCAGAGGAAGCTCCTGGCTCCTGGCTTCGGATCAGAACAGCTCTGGCCGTTGTGGCCACTTGGGGAGTGAACCAGTGGATGGAAGACCTCTCTCTCTCTCTCTCTCTCTCTCTCTCTCTCTCTCTTTCTCTGCCTCTCTTTCTCTCTCTATGTAACTCTGACTTTCAAATAAATAAATAAATCTTTTTTAAAAAAGAATCCATTAAATCTATTAAAAAGAACCAAAACCAGGGACCAGCATTTTGGCATGACAGATTAAGCCTCTGCTTGCAACACCACATCTCATATCAGAGGACTTGTTTGAATCCCAGCTGCTCCACTTCCAATCCAGTTCCCTAGTAATATACCTGGCAAAGCAGCAGAGGCTAGCCCAAATGCTTGGACTCTGTCCAACCATGGGGAAAAGCCAGATGAAGTTCTTGGGTCCTGATTTCAGCCTGAACTAACCCTAGCTATTGCAGCCATTTGTGGGGAGAACCAGCAGATGGAAGGTCTCTGCCTATCCTTCTCTCTGTCACTCTACCTGTCAAATAAATAAATACATCTTAAAAAAAAAAGAACCCAAAGCAGGAGCAGATATATAGCCTAGTGGTTAAAATGCCCACATCTCACATTGTATTACCAGAGTTTGATACCTACCTCTGACTCCTGACTCCAACTTCCTGGTAATGTGGACCCCGAGAGTGATGGGAGTTGGGTCTCTTCCATCCACATGGGAAACCCAGATTGTGTTCCTGGCTCCCAGCTTTGGCCATGCCCTGGTCCTGGCCATTGTGGGCATTTAGGGAGTAAACTAGTAGGTGGGCACTTGAGCTCTCTCTTTTTCTCTCTCTCTGCCTCTCAAATATATGAATAAATAAAAAGTTTTTGAAAAAGAAGCCAAATCAGTAACTAAGTTGTTGCTTTGGGGTCATCTGCATTTCATATCACAGTGCTTGGTTCTAATCCTGGCTCCTCTACTTCCAATCCAGTTTCCTGCTAATGCACACCCCGGGAGACAACATGTAATGGTTCAAGTACTTAGGTCCATGTCACTCACATGGAAGAGACAGACTGAGTTACAGAATCCTACCTTTGACCTGGCTCAGCCCTGGCTATTGCAGGTGTTTGTGGATGGAAGATCTCCTTGTCGCCCTGCTTTTCAATTGAAATGAGGAGAAATAAATAAAAACCATTTTTAAAAGGGCCAAAAATGCAACCTAGAAATGAAAAAGACACTATCTGAAATTGAGAACACTGTGAGTGTAGCAGGTAGGACTTAACAACAACAACAAAAAAGCATGAATTTGAGAACAAATCAAAGAAATGCTCTAAATCGACAGAGAAAAAATCATAGAAGAAAAAGACGTGGGACATAGACCAACAGATTTGTAATTGGAGGGAACAGAGAAGGAGAATGGGACAGATGAAATAAGAACTATGAAGACATGAACCCAAGTATTTAAAAAAAAAAAAAAAACAGACTCAGTGAAATCCCAGGTGGATAAAAATCACATGTAGGCACATCATAGCCAAACTGATGAAAACCAAGGTAACGGGCACAGTCTTGGGAAGAGACAGAGGGGGCAGGCGTTCAGCCTGGTGGTTAGGCTGCTGGTTGGGATGCGTGCAAGCCAAGTAGGTGGGAGTCCTGGGTTTGAAGCCTGGTTTTCTCTCCTGACTCTAGCCTCCGGTCAGTGTGCGCCCTGGGAGGCAGCAGATCATAACTCAAGTGGTTGAGTCTCTGCTACCACGTGGGAGACCTGGCCTTGGCAGGGACCATTCCAAGCTGGTGTTGGCATTTGGGGAGTGAAGTAGCAGATGCGAGCTCTCTCTGTGTACTGTCTTTATCTCAAATAAAACAAGCAAACCAACAAAAGACGGGGCTAAAAGATATTTTACCTTCAAAGGATGGACAGCAAGACTAACTGCAGTCTTTTAAATAGGAACTATGGAAAAATACAGTGAAATGACATCTTTGAACTGCTGAAAAAAGAAAAATAAGATGGTATTGCTAATGATCTTACTTACACCAAAAATGGATTAGTTCTCTATCCTATGATACTTATGATCTGTTGTGGGCCCTCTGAAACACTGGGGTACCTGCCTCACACCTTCTATTTTGCATATTTGAAGCTCCACAGTCCTGTGGTGTCGAAGTCCCAAGGCCAGGTTGTATAAACTATAGCTCTGTGTTCGTTTAATGTGAACCTCACTTCTGTACTCATTGGCCTGAATCTGCAATTAAAACATAACTTTGGGCTGGCATCGTGGCTCACTTGGCTAATCCTCCGCCTGTGGCACTGGCACACCGGGTTCTAGTCCCTGTCAGGGCGCCGGATTCTGTCCCGGTTGCTCCTCTTCCAGGCCAGCTCTCTGCTGTGGCCCGGGAGTGCAGTGGAGGATGGCCCAGGTCCTTGGGCCCTGCAACCGCATGGGAGACCAGGAGGAAGCACCTGGCTCCTGGCTTCAGATCAGCGCAGCACGCTGGCTGTAGCGGCCATGTGGGGGGTGAACCAATGGAAAGAAGACCTTTCTTTCTGTCTCTCTCTCTCTCACTGTCTAACTCTGCCTGTCAAAAAAAAAAAAAAATCATAACATTGATGACATCTTATGGGGAGTGGGCTCTCTACTGATTATTAGCAAGAGCCTTCTAATATAAAGACCTTTGTTTGCAACAAGAAGCTTCTAATCCCATTTTTGTAACATGTAATATTGGCATCTCAGTGATTAGGTAGTATTTCCATCACATTCCCCCTAGACATCTATGCTGTCCCTGGCTTGACGCTCCCATTTGGGGTGATTTAGCTAAATCTAAACAATGATGTGTGCCTTTGGTAACCTCAGGGGTCCATCACTAGTGATCCTCAGGGCGATATGCCCCCCTCCTATCTGTGCTGTTTGGAACAGTCATCTGGTCATTTATGCTGGGGTGCTCTGTGTTTCTGCTTTTTATTCTTCCTCGGGACACTGGCTCCTGGGGGGACACCTGGTACTTTTTGCCTGACTCCCAGGGACTAGCCTCGTTCTTCCCTCTGCCTGGACTCTCTCGTACTGATTTCCATTGATGATGGCACCTCCTTCTGAAAATGTTTACATCTTCTCTCTGTCCTGCAGAACTCTGCCGTTAGCCTTCACGCTCGATTAGGGGCCCTGCACATGTCACGTTCTGGGTGTGGATTAGGCTACTTGGAGGACTGTTTTGACTTTGTGTCTCATGTTTCAGTCTTTCCTGTGTTCCCCATGCGATCAACAACCTCTCCAGCATGACTAGCCTCTAACCTCTGCTTAGAACTAACGGTTTCTTTTTGCTAGGACCCCACATAATAACAAGTCATTCATTTTTATTTACTAAAGGACAAAACAGAAAGAAAATAGAATACCAAGAAGGTGGCTGATGTTAAACAAAACAGTATGTTCTACATCCAAGTAGCCATTTAAGTCATGAAATCACTAATTTCTGAGAGGTGGGCACAGTAGGAAGCTGAGATGAATTGAACACAGATTTCAGGATAAATGTGGTGGACAATTTGATTGGTATTTTCAGAAAGAATTTGGAAGCTCTTGATATGAAAAATAGGACTCTAATGGGTACACAGAGGGGTAGGATCCAGGGAATACCCTAATGGGGCATTTAGTTAAGATGCCACCTGAGATGCTTGCATCCCACATTGGAGTGCTTGGGTCTGTGTCCCGGCTCTGCTTCCAGCTTCCCGCCAATGCACACCCTGGGAGGCAGCAGGTGATGGCTTAAGTACTTGGGTTCCTGCCACTCCCATTGGAAATTAGGACTGAGCTCAGGGCTCCTTGGCTATGACATGGCCCAGACCTGGCTGTTGTGGTCGTTTGGGGAATGAACTGGAGGATGGGAGATTGATCTCCTCTCTCTCTCTCTCTGCCTTTCAAATAAATGAAAAATTTTAAAAAGTTATTTCACGTGCATTATTGCAATTGCAGTTCACAATAACTTTGAGGTGATTTTTTTATTATGTACATTTTGAACTCAGCAAATAATTGGTAATGATTATTGAATAGTTACCATATACCAGATTATGGTAATAAATCTCACACTCATTATCTCATTTAATTATTAAAAGTCACCGTAAAGAAACTATTTCTTTCTTTCTTTTTTTTTTTTTTTTTTTTTTTTTTTGACAGGCAGAGTGGACATTGAGAGAGAGAGAGACAGAGAGAAAGGTCTTCCTTTTGCCATTGGTTCACCCTCCAATGGCCGCCACCATATTGCGCTGATCCGAAGCCAGGAGCCAGGTGCTTCTCCTGGTCTCCCATGCGGGTGCAGGGCCCAAGGACCTCTGCCATCCTCCATTGCACTCCTGGGCCATAGCAGAGAGCTGGCCTGGAAGAGGGGCAACCGGGACAGAATCCGGCGCCCTGACGGGGACTAGAACCTGGGGTGCCAGCGCCACAGGCGGAGGATGAGCCTATTGAGCCGCGGCGCCAGTGCAACTATTTCTAAGATGAGAAAATTTGAAGTTTACAGAGGTTTTCTCCAAAGACACAGAAATAGCAAGTAAGAGAATAAGGATTCAAACATCCAAAGCTGTTATCATGAAATTTGGAGGGTAAATGATTTGCCTAGGGTTTATGTTAATTTATTATTCACTTATCATCGCTTTTTAAAAACATAGGCCTTGGCCGGCTCAATAGGCTAATCCTCCGCCTTGTGGCGCCGGCACACGGGGTTCTAGTCCTGGTTGGGGCGCCAGATTCTGTCCCGGTTGCCCCTCTTCCAGGCCAGCTCTCTGCTGTGGCCAGGGAGTGCAGTGGAGGATGGCCCAGCTGCTTGGGCCCTGCACCCCATGGGAGAGCAGGAGAAGCACCTGGCTCCTGCCTTCAGATCAGCGCATTGTGCCGGCCACAGCGCGCTGGCCGCAGCGGCCATTGGAGGGTGAACCAACGGCAAAGGAAGACCTTTCTCCCTGTCTCTCTCTCTCACTGTCCACGCTGCCTGTCAAAAAATTTAAAAAAAAAATAGACCTTTTAATATTTTATTTATTTATTTATTTGAGAGAGAGAAAATGCTCCCATCTGCTGGTTCAATTCCCAAATGCCCTTATGGCTAGGGCTGGGCTGGGCTCCAAGCCAGGAGTCAGGAAAGCAATCTGGGTCTCCCACATGGGCGGAAGTGACCCAATTACCTGAGTCATCACCATTGCTTCCCAGGCTTCCCGAGTTGGCGGGAAACGATTCAGGAGCCGGAGCCACAGATTTAACCCAGCTACTGCAAAATGGGATGTGAGGGGTTTAACCACTAGCCCAAACACTTGCTCCAGGTTCATTCACATACCAGAAAATTCATGCATTGAAGATGTTTAATCCAGGGCTTTTAGTACAGAGTTGTGTGTCTGCCTTAGTCACTTTGGGCTGCCATAACAAAATGCCATAGACAGCCTGGGTGATTCAACAACAGAAATACACTTTCTCGCAGATCTGGGGCCAGAAGTACGAGACCACGTTGCCAGCGTGGCCAGTCTCTGGTGAGAGCTCTCTGTGGCATGTCGTGGCCAGCTTCTCACATGGCTGGAGAGAAGGAGGGTTAGCTCACTGGTGTTTTCTTATAAGGGCACTAATGCTATCATATATAAACCTAATTATCTTCTGAGAGCCCTGTGTCCAAATACCATCACCGTACTATGGGTTAGGACTTCCACATATGAATATGGGGTGGGTACAGTTCAGTCCCATAGCATCTCAGTTTCCAGTCCAAGGACCCCACAGTGACTAACCAGGGTCCTCTGGCCCAGTCCAAATTTCCTAGACAGGGAACTGGATTGGCTGAGACCTGGTCATATCTTTCATCCTGTCCTGTCAGCTGTGGTCATAGCAATGACTGTCATTCCACTGAATTGTAGTTCTAAAAATAATTTATCATACAATATGTACACCTAAATGATCTAATTTCTAATTTGGCCAGTTTTAACATATTGCTATTCAACCCATGTTGTTGGGCATAGCGGTAGTGAATTCACCATCACAAATGTGTAATATTCCAGGTGACTGTAGCACACTATTTACCTTCAGGTTCTCTGATTGTTTCTTGGGTGTGCACAGTCCACTGATGAATTAGAATTCTCCGCTCTGACATATCTAGCATCTCCTTTGTCTTTTGTGATAATTTCTACCGCTTTTCTGAAATTCCCAATCTCGTGCCTGTGGATCTTCTTTCAAGTGTCACTTGTAGTTATTTTTGAGTCTTTGATCATTTTAAAGCCCAGGTTATACCTGGGTCTGGTTCCGAGGATTCTATTTGGTATCTTTTTCTTTCCTCTTGAAGAACAAACTTTTACACTCTTCTCTAAACTTGCTGATGATGCATTTTGTCAGCTTTTGTTTTTCGATAAAAGTTTTAATATTGTTGAGGGTTTGTGTTGGATTTCTATATAGAAATCTCTGTGTAGGAATTCTATTCTGACAGTGATTTTGTGTTATCACTTTAAAGACACTCCTCTGCTATTTTCTGCTAAGAAATCTACTGTTCTTATCTCTGCTGCTCTGTGTGTCATTTATCTTTTTATCCTACCAGCCTTTACAATTTTCTCCTTATCACTGGTTTGCAGCAAGCTGATTAAGATGTGCCTGAGTGTATTATTTTTTATGTGGGTCCTATTTAAGAATCACTGAGTTCCTAGGACTTGTGGGCTTATCATTTTCCTCCAATTTGGAATATTTTCTTCCATTGTCTCTCCAAATATATTTACTGCTGTTTCTCCTTCCAGGATTCAAATTATACGTAAGTTAGACCCTGACTATTGATCCAGTGGTCACTGAAACTGTTTATTTTTAATGCCTTTTCTTTCTGTGCTTCCCTTTCAGCAGGTTTTCCTGCTTACTTTATGTTCACTGACCTTCTGAAGGATGTAATTTGTTATTTACTCTATTTGATAAAATGTTTGTTTGAAATATAAGGAAACTTCAAAAAGTTCATGGAAAATGAAATTAAAATATTTATTTTCTTTAAAACTTGAAATCTCTACACAGTTTTTTCATACTACACATCTTTCATGTACTTTTTGAAAACCCCTTGTATTTGCATTTCTAAAACTTCAATTTGAATCATTTGCTCTCTAATCTTTCATTTCTTTCCTTATTATATTCAGGTCTTCCTTTAAGTGTGGGAATGTAGCAATACATTTTAACATCTTTGCCTGCTAGTTTCATTATATCTATCATCCTGGGTCTGTTTTAACTCCTTTTAATTTTTATTTATTTTTTAAAGATTTTTTTTTTTTTTGACAGGCAGAGTGGACAGTGAGAGAGAGAGACAGAGAGAAAGGTCTTCCTTTGCCGTTGGTTCACCCTCCAATGGCCACCGCGGCCGGCGCATTGCGGCCGGCGCACCGCGCTGATCCGATGGCAGGAGCTAGGAGCCAGGTGCTTTTCCTGGTCTCCCTTGGGGTGCAGGGCCCAAGCACCTGGGCCATCCTCCACTGCACTCCCTGGCCACAGCAGAGGGCTGGCCTGGAAGAGGGGCAACCGGGACAGAATCCGGCACCCCGACCGGGACTAGAACCCGGTGTGCCGGCGCCGCTAGGCGGAGGATTAGCCTAGTGAGCCGCGGCGCCGGCAAGATTTATTTTATTTATTTGACAGACAGAGTTACAGACAGAGGGAGAGACCCTCCATCCACTATTTCATTCTTCCAAATGGCCAGGGACCCAAGTATTTGAGCCATCACCTGCTGTCTCCAAGGTTCCGCTCTAGCAGGAAGCTCGACTACTATCATCCCATCTCAAGCAACATCTTAACCATTTTGCCAACTGTCAACTCCTCTTTAGATTTTTGATAATGTTTATTTTTTGCAAAGATTTATTTATTTTATTCAAAAGATCCACAGAGAGAAAGAGAGAGAGGGAGAGAAAGATCTTCCATCTGCTGTTTCATCCCCCAAAATGTGTGCGATAGCTGAGGCTGGACCAGGCCAAGGCCAGAAGCCAGGAGCCTCATCCAGGTCGTTCTTTACATGGTTGTCCCACAACTTCCATCTGCCCAGTCTCTCAGATCTCTGCCTTCTCAGCTCATTGAGCCCACTGAACTCTGTTTGAATTTCTTCTCCCTCCACCTATATTCTGGAAATCTCCTCTAATCAGAAACCAGGGCTTACTATATTTGCTACCGTTTTCTTAGGAATCATTGTCCTGAGCTGCCTGTTGTTCAATGTGTAAAAATAGTTATTTTGTGTATTTTATTTAGCTCTTTAGTTGCTTGATTTGGGAAAGCAAGTCCAATTTTTATCACTTCATCATAGTCAGAAGCAGAATTCCCACCTGTAATCTCCTTTAAATGTCTGTTCTATCTGTAGTTAAGTGTGTTTTTTATATTTCTAATATTGCTACGTGTTGCTTCTTTTTTTCCTAATCAATTTTACTAAAGGTAATGCATTTCATTAACCTCTGCAAAGAACTAATTTTTTATCCCAGCATATCATTTCAAATGTATCTTTAGCTGGCTTTATTTATGTTTAAATAAATTCTGTTTTCTTTTATTCTTTTTTCTGTCTCATACCTTTTTTTTTTTTTTTTTTTTTGGTCAAAGATTTGTTTACTTATTCAAAAGTCAGAATTACAGGGAGAGAGGGAAAGGCAGAGAGAGAGAGAGAGAGAGAGAGAGAGAGAGATATCTTCCATCCACTGGTTCACTCCCCAAATGGCCGCATTGGCTGAGGCTGGGGCTGGGCAAGGCCAGGCTGAAGCCAGGAGCCAGGAGCTTCTTCTGGCCATCCTCTGCTTCTTTCCAAGGCACATTAACAGGGAACTGGATCAAAAGTGGAGCAGCTGGGACTCAAACAGGCACCACATGTGATGCCGCTACTGCAGACGGTGGCTTAACCTGCTGCGCCACAGCACTGGCCGCTGTCTCACTCCTTTTAATGGAAGTAACACTCCTCTGTATAAACATACTTACACATATATTTCCAGGTAAACAACATGGAAATTACTTGTGCTAGACTCAGTATAACTATTTGATCATCTAAAAGTATATTTTTGGCTCTCATTTTTGAAGGATATTTTTGCTATTTATACAATTTTCAATGGGTCATTACAGAGCAATTAGAGTATTGTCTTCCAGCTTTCAGTGTTCCCTTCGAGCAGTCTGTTAAAAGTCTATTACTTCTTTATAGGCTGTATCTTTTCTCCTTGACCACCTTTTAAATTTTCTTTTTCTCTTGAATGTTGTTCAGTTTCAATATAACATGTCTAGACCTAAATTTCTTTCTATGACTCCTACTTGATGTATATTGTATTTCCATTATCTATCAGTGTTTGTAATGATCTCAGCTATTTTTTCTTGAAATGTTGTCTTTCTTCCATTTTTTAAATTTTTTCATAGTACTCCTATTGTTTACATGTTAGATCTTCTTACTCTAGCCTCCATGTCTGAAGCTCTCTTTTGTACTATTCATTTCCTAATTTTTCAGAGTTTAGTCCCAGTGATTCTTGGATATCTACCTCCAATTTCACCAATTCTTCCCTTGGTTCTAATTATTTTTCTATTTGGTCTATCTGTTGAACTTTAACAGTTACATTTTTATTTTTATTTGGTTCTTTTTGAAACTTCATCAGTTTGATGCTCTCTTTTGGCTCAGTTTTGCAATATATGTCCTTTATTGCTTTGTTTTACTTTATATTTTATTTCTTATTTTATGCTTTTTGCTGAGAATTACATCTGCAGTGCTAAGTATCTGTATTTGTTATTTATTGTTTCTTCTGATTCTCAGAATGGATATTTGCTTGTATACTTGGTAACTTTAGAATTTAATCTTATTTTTGATTGATCTTAGTCTGTGGAATCCTGAGATTCTGTATTCATAAAATAGAATTTTTGTTTCTTTGGGGAACCAGATATGCCACTAACCTGGGGGTCATTTTAGCTCCCTCTAGTGGCTTGAATTAATGAAGATCTCAGGTTTAGCTTCTCTAGGCTGTGTGAGGGATCTTCAACAAGATCTTGGGAAATGTATATTATGTGGACTTCAAAAATTTTTTGTAGCAAAGTAAACTTGTACTAGTTACAACAGGTCTGAACAGAATCTAGCTTGAGGCAGTAAGAAGGCTAAAACATTAGCTTGGAAAGAGTCCCTATGAGGGAATGTGAATTCTGCAGCAACTGAAGCAAACGCAAACAACCAGTTTATAGGGAAGGCTGGGTGGAAGAATCCTGAAATCATCAAAGTTTTACGGAGAACTCATGGTGACGTGCCTCAGGGAAATCAGCAGTTCATAGATGGATAACTCCTTTTAAGACAAGACGTTGAAGATGAAGGCTACACACATCAATTTTCATCTTGCTGGTGCCCCAATAGAGAGGAATGATGATGAACAGCAGAAACAATAGCCAACAGCACAGGCATCTCAACCGGGTTCAGCTCACAGAATTCTGATGGAAAAATAAAAGTGGGGTACACTTTCTCCCCAGCGGGTGCTGAACCTGTTGTGCTCAGAGCAGAGCAGAGCTTTCAACGGAAAATTTCAACAAATGTGATCGAGATCTTTGAAGAATTGTAACAGAAGGCGAAACATGGCTTTACCAGCATGATCCTGAAGAAGCAGCACAATCAATGCAGTGGCTATAAGAGGTGGATGTGGTCTAGTCAAAGCCAAGGTGAGCTGGTGAAAAGCAGAGCTTGTGGTAATAGATGTTTTCAAGATGCACATGATATTTTGTTTCTTGATTGTCTGGGGGCCAAAGAATAGTAACATCTGTGTTTTGAGAAAGTGAGCCAAAGCTTTAGCAGCAAAGTGCCCTGGAGAGCTTCACCAGAGTCCTTCTCCCTCCTGACAGTGCTCCCACTCATTCTCAGTAAATCAGGGCACTTCTGTGGGAGTTTAGATGGCAAGTCGTTAGATACGCACCTGAAAGTTCTGATTTGGCTCCTTCTGGATTCCTTTTGTTTCCTAATCTTAAAAAAATATATATATCTTTATGGAGCACACACTTTCCTTCATGTAATAAGGTAAGACAAAGACTGAATAGACATGGTTAAGTTCCCAAGATCCTCAGTTCTTTAGGGATGGACTCAATGGCTATTGTCTCTTGTAAAAGTGTCTTGCACTGGATGGAGCTTATGTTGAGAAGCAGACTTCTCATTTGTTATCTTTTAATTCCCTGAATCTCTTAAAGTCCCCTTGTATATTGTTTGAGATGACATCTAACTTGTTTGCCATTGCCCATTACATGGTAGGTACTGTAAAACTATTTGATGAGAAATTATTGAATAGCTCAATCCATAATTTTTTAAAAACCTGAAGTTACACAGAAAGCAGAATTATTCTCATGTTACTCATAAGAAGTGCAGGTTCAGAATGAGAAGTGGTGGTGTCAGCCGCTGAAACGCTGGGGGAGTGTGAATCAATATTCAATCATTAAAAAATACAGAACAGGAAAAACTAATAATGTCCCTTAATGTTCCTTCCATTGCAAGTTGAGAGAGTATTTTTGGCAAGAGTCACATACTAACTTATCATTTTTCAAATACAGACTGGAATGTGTTTCTTTCTCTTGTTCTACAGTTTCCTCTTCAAAATTTCAACCGATAGACAACCTTTTATTTCTTCACTTTAAGAAGTGGCACTTCATTTTTCTCTTAAAATTCTTTGCACTTTATAGTTTGCTTTTGTAATAATTTCTAAAGTGTTCTTGGTTATTTCAGATGGGACATTTGTTACACAGTTCAAGATACTATCAGGGCCAGCGCCGCGGCTCACTAGGCTAATCCTCCACCTGCTGCGCCAGTACTCCGGGTTCTAGTCCTGGTTGGGGCGCCGGTTCTGTCCCAGTTGCTCCTCTTCCAGTCCAGCTCTCTGCTGTGGCCCAAGAAGGCAGTGGAGGATGGCCCAAGTGCTTGGGCCCTGCACCCGCATGGGAGACCAGGAGGAAGCACCTGGCTCCTGGCTTCAGATCAGTGCAGTGCACCGGCCGTAGCGGCCATTTGGGGGGTGAACCAACGGAAGGAAGACCTTTCTCACTGTCTCTCTCTCTCACTGTCTAGTTCTGCCTGTCCCCCCCCCCCCAAATACTATCAGGAACCTGCTTATTGTATTGCTGGACCACTCAGTTTCAGATTTCCAAGATTAGACAGAGATCCTTGAATGATGGGATTGACCTTCATAAGGCATTGCAACAAAATGTAAGAAAGTCACATGTACTTTAAAATTTGAACTGATAACTTGGAGAAGACTAATGCTCCTGTCTTGTTCATCATTGTAACGCTAGTATCCACCATAGGAACTGAGACCTGGTTATGCGTTCAATCAAATGTTGTTGGATGAAGACACTTTGAAAGGTTGAGGCATTGTCTGGGGACCAGAGGCAGCCCACTGAGGGCCTTGGAGCATGAAGGTGTCATCTTATAAACAGGAAACCGATTTCCAAAGCAAGGGGCACAAGATACTGGTGGAGGTGGAGACAGAGGCAGAGCAGCGAGTATTGGCAAGTTTCTGCCCAAAAGACGGTGAAAGGGAACTTAAAATAGGTAAATAATCACTTGGATTTTGCAACTGGCATTTGAATTTGAGAATTTCTGTTCTTATTATTT
Source organism: Oryctolagus cuniculus (assembly GCF_051225735.1). Lineage (NCBI taxonomy): Eukaryota > Metazoa > Chordata > Mammalia > Lagomorpha > Leporidae > Oryctolagus > Oryctolagus cuniculus. The sequence continues at coordinate 15,460,690 of NC_142881.1, forward strand.
ATCTTTTTAAAATATTTATTTATTAGGGAAAGATCTCCCACCTGCCCATTCACTCCCCCAAATGCCCTCAACAGCCAGCACTGGGCCAGGTGGAGATCGGGAGCCTGGAGCTCAATCAGGTCTCCCATGTGGGTGTCAGGGACCCAGTTATCTGAGCCATCACCGCTCCCTCCCAGGGTGCACATTAGCAGGAAGTTGTGAGCCCGGCAGAGGGCTTGAACCCCGTCTATGACGCTGGAACACGGGCATGGGAACAAGGCCAGAAGCCCACCCCTCATTATCAGCCTATTTCTAGTCTCTCCCTCCCTCGACCATTCTCTGGTTTGGGCTTTCTTCAGTGGCGCTCACTTATCCATCCATTATTTTTCCCTAGAGGAATTTTACGTTTACCTATTGTTTCTGCATTGTCAGACCTCTGGTACAATTCCCACCATCTCGGGCTAGATTTGGGAGGGCCCTACACAGAAAAAGCGGAGCAGAGGATAGCAAAGGGCGGGAAGGGAAGTCTGGGGGTCCCCACCTCTTCACTCGGGAACTCTAGACCCGGCGCGGCTTTTGTTGTGCCGCCGGCGCCAGCATCAGGCTCAGGGCGGTAGGATTTCTGGGTTTTCTCGCTTAGACCTTGGCACTCACGGGGGTGGCTTGGTTACAGCGGCTGACCTCCCCTCTCCCCGGGTTCAGCTCGGCTGGGTGGAGGATGCACTTGGGAGTTCATCCTGTCTGCAGGTGTTCCTGAGGTGTGGACTGTAGACCCGGCGGCAGGTGGAAAGGTCCCCGCCCTCCAGGGCGCACCTGGAGGCGCGCGGGAGGAAAAGCCCCGCCCACAGAATTCCCGGGGCCCCGCCGGCTCGGCAGGGGATCGCGGGCGTGTCCGCCGCCCTCGGACCGCCCCAGCCTTCCGGCCACGGAAGGCCGAGCCCCCTGCGGCCGGGGTCTTGGGGCGCCACCCAGGGGAAGGAACAGCACAGCTCGCTCTGGCATTCTTTCCCGGGACCCGGGCGGGAGGCTGCAAAGCAATCAACCAGAAGACGTTGTTATCAATATCGCCGAGACCCCAGGTCGCCGACGGCGAAGGCTCGACCCTCCCCGCACGCCCCAGCTCGCCAGGCGATAAAGCTCCGCCTGGCGTCGCGGCTGCGCGGGCGGCGCGTCCCCAGCAGCCGCGGGACCCTGGGCCCGGCCGGCGGGCGTGGGGCGGGGAGGCGGCCCCGCCCAGCGGGCCGCGGGCTGTCAGCGTGGCCGCGCCCGCGGGTCCCCGCCTGCCAGCCGCGCTGCGCCGAGCGGGCGGCCAGGTGTCCTCCGGCAGGCGTCGGCGCCGCGAGCCCCAGGCCGCCAGGGGCCGGGCCGGCGCGTGTGAGCTGCCGTGCGTTTCGGGGCCGTTTTCCAGCCCCACGCCCTGCGGGTTTCTCCACCGCCTCCCTGCTTCGGCCCCTGCTGCCTGAACCATGTCCACAAGAGGTGAGTGGGGACAGGTGGGCAGGGTCCGCGGATCCGGCGCGGGGCCCGGACCTGGGCGGGCCGGGCAGGTGCGGCAGGGCGCGGGGCTGGGAGAAACCGCACGGGCCCCGACCTGGCCCCAAACTTTGGCAGCGGATCTCTGGGTTCTGGGCGGCTTGGAGGGGGTGGAGAGGAAGGAAGCCTTCGCCCATGACCTTGAATCCCGGGTGTGGGCAAAGCCTGGGGCCAAGGACAGTGCCCGGCTCACCTGTGCACCCTGCGCGTCTGGGCGCCGAGGGCGTGGGGGATGGGCTCGCCGCTGCCTCTCCTCCTGGCGAGCTGGCGGGGAGGGAGGAAGAGGTAATTTTTTTCTCCTTTCTTGTTACCATTTTGCAGCTCAGTTATGGAAGGAATCCAGGGCTTGATGCAGCAAGATTTAAAGCCGCAGTGCTTCGAGTCCATGACAAAAGTCAGTTCCATACCCGCACTTCTTTGCATTAATCGCCCCTTCCCTCCCGTCTCGTTTTCTTTCTGGAGTAAAAACAATGACTGCAGGTGAAATGGGTGAAAGGGGAAAAAGAAATCAGCATTGCTTTTCAGGCAAGCGTAGAGGGAATGTATTTCTTGCCATCTGGAGCCAGCAGTGATGCTGGGGAGAGTAGGTTAGTCATCGCTCCGCGGCTGCTACGAGTGAAATATTAAAGAGATCAAGTCATCGAGCTGCTCCCGAGCAATGGAAATGAAGTGCCGTGGTTGCCTTGCCATGAGCATTGAAGGCAAATATTGATTATTTTCAGAAAGTGTATTTGCAAAGCAGTTCGTGACGCCCCTTTTGATAGCCTGGAAACAACTTATGAGAGGAGGGGCACAGTTATTAGTTAAACTCTGAAGCTTTCACCCTGCCCGATGGGGGAGGGGACTTAGGAATTAATAAGGTGCCTTAGATAACTAAGAGCTGCTTTCCAGGGTTCATTCTGGGGCATACGAGGAACAGAGGAACAGAGGAACCTGCATCCAGAAGGCTTTAAGGAATCTGATCTTTGTTGTGGCAACATGGTTGGCTGAATATAGCTGGTTGATTCTGTCCCTGGCTGTGGGGTGGGCAGGGCTGGGTGGAATGCCAGGCTACAGAGGTGACTTGGGACCCCAAGATACCTGACTAGTGACACCTAAAATGTGTGTATTAGAGAAAGAAGACAGTGGAACAGATGTGATGTGAAGGAACTTGGCGTGGGTATGAATGAGGTCTCCCAAGTGCCCAGGTGCCTCCATCTGCATCATCTCTAAAACCCGTGCTAAGACCCGGGCTCTGAGTCCTGGCCTCTGCCTGTAGTACCAAGGAACACGTGGAAAGTCTCCCTGGGGTGGGAGTCTAGCTCTGACTCAGCCACACACCACCCTGACCCTTTGCTACGGAACCTTGCACGCGGTGGAAGCCCAGTAAACCACCCTGAGCTTTGTGTGTCCTCAAGCTCACTCCGGGGTGCCCTCTGCTTCGCCTAGTCCCTGGGCCCTCCCACTCCAGGCTCTCTGTGGCTTAGCTGAAAGATAGTCCTGTGATTCAAAGGGGCCACATGTCCTGGACTGTGTGTGTGTGTGTGTAGATAGATATTGAACCTAGGTTTGAGCGTCAGGCATAGCCATCGTACTTGGCTGTCTTGTTTCCCTTTCAAACTTCATGTTGGCAGTCCTGCATTTAGCAGGCGGGTGGACTACAATAATGTGCCAGTTACTGCATACTTATGCCAGGCACCTTACCTGTAGTACATCAGTTCATCCTCACCATAACTCAGTCGCGTGACTCCCGTGGCTCCCTCCCCACTTTGGAGAAGAAGAAGCCGAGGTGTTGAGCGTGTGTAACTTGCTGGAGTTTAAGCTGTTGGTGAGTGGCATATCCTGCTTTCTGCTCAGGTCTGCCTGATTCTGATCACATCCACTTTGTCTCACTGCCTCTTTCATTAGTCCTTTGGGTATTATGGTGGATGTCACAATCACTGATTTGCTCAGAAGAGAGAAAATTGCCATACATGGGAGGTTTAAAGGGACCTGGAATTGCCGATACATTGAGAAGCATCTTCATGGGCGTGTGGGGGTGATAAAGTGTGGGAAAGGCGGCTTAGTCTTTATGTTGTGGATTTGACATTCCTACTCTCTTTTCTCCTATTTCAATCTTGAGAACCAATGACTATTTTTCTTACGGTTTTATAAATACTGTTTATATGAATCTGGAAAAAGAATTCTAAATGGTTAGCAGAGCACATGATGGAGTAGCTGCTGAATTGTGCTTGTCTGTTTTGTCACTTAAAAAATAAATAAATAAAAGAAGTCAATATTGTGAACTTCACTATGCTTTCTCCTCTCCTCTGTACTCCTGAAGTAGTCAAACCTTAAGGTTCAGAAAGCTAATGTGTCTGCTTAAATGAGTAAACTTTTCTTTCTTTTTTTTTTTTAAGATTTATTTATTTATTTGAAAGGCAAAGTTATAAACAGGCAGAGGCAGAGAGAGAGAGAGAGAGAGAGAGGTCTTCCATCCACTGGTTCGCTTCTCAGATGGCCGCAATGGCTGGAGTTGTGCCTGTCGGAAGCCAGGAGCCAGGAGCTTCTTCTGGGTCTCCCATGTGGGTGCAGGGACCCAAGGACTTGGACCATTTTCTACTGCTTTCCCAGGCCATAGCAGAGAGTTGGATAGGAACTTGAACCAGTGCCCATATGGGATGCTGGCACTGCAGGCAGTGGCTCTACCCGCTACGCCACAGCGCTGGCCCCATGAATAACTTTTCAGTTGCAGGCTCTTCAGACCCCTGGTAATATAAATCCCATTGATTTTTAAAAAAATTATCTCTATTTCTAATATTTAGTCTGGCAGACGTTGGTAAGGGTAGAAATATTAAAAAAAAACACTTAAATCAGTTAAATCTGATAGTAGATGCAATTTTATTAAACATTTTAGAGAGAAAATTAACATTCTTTTACTAATAGTCTCTTTATGATATACAGAATCCTAAAGCTGAATTCACTATTTAAGCTAACGATTCCATGATAGTGTAAGCTAAGACATTCCCATCTGTTGTCTCTTTGAATATTCTAATCAAAGATTTTTAACTTGGTGTTATATTTTTACCACTAAAGACCCAAATGGATCCCCTGAATCTTGATTTTTGCACTGCTAGCTAGAGGAAATTAAAATACTTAGAGTTCCCATACCTCAGAAGAATCAGCTAGGTAGCCTTTTCCCCCCAATATTTAAAAATTTTAGTTGATAAATAAAATTTGTACATATTTATAGGGTACAAAATGATGATTAGATACATTGTATAGTGTAAACATGGTAAACATGTATCTCTTCATTTATCATTTCTTTATAATGAAAATATTTAAAATCCTTTCTTGAAGCTTTTTTTAAACAAAATACATAGTACATTATCATTGTCTACATCACCCTACTGTGCAATGAAACACCAGGAATGGCACTTAGCATCTGTTAGCCAACCTCTCCCTGTCCTACCCTGCTCCCTACTCTGCCCACCCTTCTATTCCCAACGTCTGTGAGATCCGTGGTTTTTAGATTCCACGTGAGTGAGACCATGTGGTCTTTCTACGCATGGCTTGTTCACTCTCTGTGATGGCCTTCAGTCCAACACATGTCACAAACGGCAGGAGTTCATCCTTGTGGTTGAATTGTGTCCATTAAGTATAAGTATTACATTTTCTTTATCCATTCATCAGTTCCCACTTCCTGGCTATTGTGAACAGTGCTGCAGTAAACTTGGGCTCTGTGGTACAGTGGATTAAGCTGCTGCCTGCAGTGCTGGGTTCCTATATGGGTGATGGTTTGAGTTCTGGTTGCTCCACTTCCAATCCAACTACCTGTTAATGTGCCTAGGAAAGCAGCAGAAGATGGCCTAAGTGCTTGGGCCCCTGCACTCATGTGGGAGACCCAGAAGAAGCTCCTGGCTTCATCCTGGACCATCCTGGGTTGTTGCAGCCATTTGGGAGTGAATCAGCGAATGAAAGATCTCTGTCTCTGTCTCTCCTTCTCTCTGTAACTCTTTCAAATTAAATCTTTAAAAACAAAACATGGGAGTGCAGATACCTCTTGATTTTGTCCTTGTATATATACATAGCACTGGGACTGCTGGATCATATGGTAATTCTATTTTTAGTTTTTTGAGGATACTATACCATCTTCCACAATGGCTATACTAATTTCCATACCCATCGGGAGTGTGCAAGGATTGCTTTTTCTCTGAATCTTTGCTCAGCACTTGATATCTTTTGTCTTTTTGGCAAAGCCATTCTGAGTGAGGTGCTATCACCTTGTAGCTTTGATTTGCATCTCCCTGAGGATTGATTAATGATGTCGAGCACTTTTCCATGTATCTGTTGGCCATTTGTATGTCTTTCTTTGGGAAATGTCTCTAAGTCTTTTGTCCATTTTGGAACTGGATAATTTGGTGTTTTGCTATCGAGTGTAACTTCTTGACATATTCTACGTATTGACCGCTTATCGGTGGTGTAGTTTGAAACTCTGCTTTGGGGATTGCTTCCTTCTCTGTGCAGAGGTTTTCTAGTTGATGTGGTTCCATTTGCCTATTGCATCTCCCCTGTTTTCTTTCAGGAGCTTTATCCTTTCAGTTCTTAAATTGGAGTGTTCAATCCATTGAGAGCTCATTTTTGTACACGGTGAGAGATACCTTGTTTCATTCTCCTGCATGTGGGTACCCCATTTTCCCAGCACCATTTATTGAACAGACTGCCCTTTCTCTAATGCATTTTCTCGGTATATTTGTCAAAAGTCAGTTGGCTGTAGATTTGTGAGTTTACTTCTAGAGTTTCTATCCTGTTGCATTGCTCTGTCTCTGATTTTATGCCTGTACCATACTGTTTTTAAAGATTTATTTATTTCTTTGAAAGTCAGAGTTGCACAGAGGGAGGAGAGGCGGAGAGGCGGAGAGGCGGGGGGTGGGGGGTGGGGAGAGAGAGGTCTTCTATCCGATGGTTCACTCCCCAGTTGGCTGCAACAACTGGAGCTGTGCCGATCCAAAGCCAGGAGCCAGGAGCTTCTTCCAGGTCACCCGTGCGGGTGCAGGGGCCAAGGACTTGGGCCATCTTCTGCTATTCCAGGCCATAGCAGAGAGCTGGATGGGAAGTAGAGCAGCCGGGTCTCAAACCGGCACCCATATGGGATGCCGGCGCTTCAGGCCAGGGTGTTAACCTGCTGTGCCACAGCACCAGCCTCATTTGTAGTATATTTTGAAATTGGATAAGATTTCTTTGTATATTTGGTTTTTTTTGTGTGTGGTTCCATATGGATTTTAGTAAATTTTTTATAGATCTATTAAGAATGTCATTGGTATTTTTATAAGGATGGCATTGTCTGTAGATTGCTTTGGTTAGAATGGACATTTTAATAATAATGGTTCTTTCAGTCCATGAACATGGGTTTCTTTTCATTTCTTTATGTCTCCAACTTATTTCATCAATGTTTTATGGTTTTCACCTCAGAGATATTTTACTTATTTGGTTAAATTTATTCCTTTTTCGTAACTGTTAGAAATGGGATTGCATTTTAAATACCCTTTTCAGGTAATTTGCTATTGGCAAATAACAATACTTTCGTATAATTGATTTTATATCCTGACATTTTGCTTAATTCATTTATTCTAATAGTTTTTTGGTGTAGTCTCTGGGGGCTTTCTATTTGTAGGGTCATGTCATCTGTCAACAGTGACGATTTTACTTCCTCTTTTCCAATTTGGATGGCCTTTACTTCCTTCTCTTGCCCTATTGCTCTGGCTAGGAATTCTGGAACTATGTCGAATGAGAGTGATGAAAGTGAGCTTGCCCTGTTCCAGAACTGAGAGAAAAAGCCTTTAGATTTCCCCCATTCAGTATAATGTATGCTGTTGGCTCATTATCTGTGACCTTTATTATGTTGAAGTGTGTTCCTTCTATACCAAATTTTTCATCATGAAGGGATATTGAATTTTATCAAGTACCTTTCCTGCATCTTTGGAGATGTCCTATGGAGATGTCCTTCATTCTGCTGGTGTAGCATATCAGGTTTATTGATTTGCATATATGAAACCATCTTTGCATCTCTGAGATAAATGTCACTTGATCATGTTAATCTTTCTAATATGTTATTAGATTCAGTTTGCTGAAAATGTAGATTCTGGAGTAGATGTTTGGCATAGGAGTTCAGACACCAATGAAGATGCCCATGTCCCTTGTTGGAGTGTCTCAGTTTGATACCCACTTCCAGCTCCTGAGTCCAGCTTCCTGCTAATGCAGACCCTGGGAGGCAGTGGTTGTAGCTCTGGTAATCAGATTCCTGCCACTAGTGGATTGAGTTCCTGGCTTCTGGCTTTGGCCTTGCCCAGGCTTGGTCATTATAGGCAACTGCGGAGTCAATCAACAGGTGGGGGCTCTCCTTTTCTGTCTTTCTGTCAAATAAACAAATAAATAAATAAAATAGAAATGTAGATTCCCAGGTATCATTCCAGATCTAATTGATAGTTAGCTCCGAATGCAGAACCTCCAAATCCATGTATGTGGAAAGCTTTCCAGCAAATTGCAAGGACCGTTAGATTAGATTTGGGACCCCAAGTTGCAAGATCATAAGAATCATCTGGAATATTTATCAGATACACTGATACCAGGTCTCTGCTTCCAATCCACTAACTCAGGATACTGAGGGTCGGCCTGGGATGTACAGGCACACGCGGGAACCTTTGGAATACACTCATTTCTTCTACTGCAGGGTCTGGATCATTCAAGTTTTGCAAAAAGCCACTTTTAAGTTATAAATGGAATATAAAATCCACTATCAATATATTAATATAGGGAAACTTATATTGGCATATCAATTGAGTATATTACAACATTTAAATTATGAAGTAGTGTATTCAAAATTCAAACAGAAGCATATAAAGTTAAAAATGATGATTTCCTAGTTTGATTCCCTTCTTATCAAATCCTCAGCATTAGGCATGGCAAGCAGTGCACACCATGTATCCTTCCAGAAAGATTCGATCTGATATGCTTTGGGCTCAACCCAATAAACATGAAATACCTGTTCCATGCAAGACATCTGGAAAATAACAAGCGCTGCAGAAGAGATCACTCCACAAGTCTACTGGCTTTTCAGAAGCTTGACTCTTAGGGAAGGAAGTCCAGGTGCATGTGGATAGATTCCATTGCATGGCAGAGAAATAACTCAAAGCATGCATGCTTTAGAAATATTACCTTTGTCTTCTAGCTTAATTTTCAGAACTTCCGCCAAACTGGAAGCAACCTGAATGCTCATCTATGGGGGAATGAGTAACTAAACTATGGGTTCACACCTGCTATGGACTTACTATAGGTCCACTAGACATGGTGAATCACATCCGTGTGCATTGGTTTAGAAGGATGGCCGGGGCATCATTACCTGAAAAGTGTGAATTTTAGAATAAAGTGTATGCAAGAGATGATCCTCGTTTTGTAAATTGAGAAAAATCTCTATGTGTATGTGCATCTCTCTGTGTGTGTGAGAGATCAGTACACACCAAGCAATAAAAGGAGCTGCGTCAGAGACTAGGATGGGGAGGGAATATAGCTGGCTTTCCTTTGCATGCGTCTTTGTATTGTTTGGTAACAAGTAGATATAACTTTGATAGATTGAGAGAAAAGTCCAATTGAGGAAAAATGTCCACTTCATTCTCTTTCCTTCATTTCGTTTATTCAAGTCGGGGACATATATTTATTCATTGAACACTTCCTGAATGCCTGGTGTGTTCTAGAAGCTGGTTAATAGGACCTAGTATATATCTTGAAGGGGCTCAGTTTATGGAGGAGACAGGTACACAAATATCTGTGGAAGCCTATGCTGGGTGCCATGCGGGAGAGGATACAGGATGGAGAGGGCATTGTGATAATACCAGGAGTGGCGCTGAATACCGCCCTGGGGATGGGGACCGAGAGATCAGGTGAGGCTTTTTAAAGAAAGCAGAGGATGGAGACTGCAGAAGTAAGAGAAATGGTTGGGCCTGACTGGGCTCAGATCTGCTGACTTCAGAACGAGGGTTTTGTTGCAGAAGGAACTGAGAGCAGGCAGAGGGCTGTGAGGTTTGTCACCAGCTTTATGGAGTAGCTGCAAAGCCCTCTGTGAGACAGTGCTCCCTCCTGGGGCTGGAGGTCCAGGTTAGGGCGTGGAGCAGAGGGACGCCAGGAATCGGAGCCACACTAATTTTTTGCTTATTTTTTGACCGTCAGTGCTGACATAGGACTCAACACGCGAGTTTCTCTCTCTCCTCTGTCTCACTGCTGCCCATAACTCTCTGCCTCTCGTGCTGCTGGTTGTGAGATTCTAGCCTTATCAGTGTCTTTTGTGGTGATATTGCAGATGTTAGTGCTCTAAGAGTTCCTATTTGGTGTGAGGAGCCTGTATCAGCCATGGAGAGTTACAGAACACTCTCAAGCAGCTTGTCAAACTGCAGGAAGGAGAGGCTATCTTCAGAAACCGAGGTTAGCCATTATGAGTTGTGTTATTTAAGAAAAACAGCAAAACAGCAGTATACTACATTTCCTGGAAGTTCTTTTTTGCATTTAAAATAAATGAGTTGTGAATCAATAAATAGATTTTTTTTTTACATGAGAGAAATAGTTTTGGACATCAGTATCTCACATGTGGGAGTATCATATGTTTCAGAAAAGATTTTTGGAAGGTTGTGTAGTTCCCACATTGTGTCTGAACAGAATTGATTTCTTTTTTTTTCCCACTATATTTCACTTGTGGCTGCCATTTTCTGCTTAATCTCTGGCTTCCAATGAGGACAAAGAATGGGAATGGCCGACCTTTCATTCATGCTTGTAAAGCAGTAGTCTTTAGGAGTATCATCCATGAATGCATGCGCCATCTATTGAACCTTTCTAGAGTTCATAATCAAACATACCTCATCTGGAATCCAGCTGTTTGTACTTGCTGAATTTTATAATAGCGCAAAGAAATGATAGGCATAGATCGCCTTTCTTATGTTGGAGTAGTGGGGTTTTTGTCTCTTATTTTAAAGGTTAAAGAAAGGACTAAGAAATATGAGAGAAAGGGGGACTGATGTATTTTAAAAAAGGTTATCAATTTTGCTCCCCCAAATTGAAAATAGAGACCTTGAATTTGAATAGAACTGAAATATTTGCCAGTATTAATTGAATGATAATGTCTTCTCTTTGAGAGTAGAGTAGAAGTCAGTTTTATGATAGGTATAAAAGAGATTATAAATTAAGGAAAAATGCTTTCTTCTGTTTCTTCCTCCAAGGACAGAACTGACAACCATTTATCTGAAAATTTTTTGACAGCAAGTGAGATGAGTAATGGACACTGTTGAACTCTTTACATCTGTCAAACTTCCCCAATGACATTGAATCAGCTCAAATTTATTAAATCTCAGAGTATCCAGATTAAGTCCAAATCCCGTCTATTCCTGGGCTGCAAATGCTAATGCACTAATTAATGAAATAATTTATCAAATGTTTGTTGAGCCCTCTGCGGTGAGGGCTGTCATTGTTTTTGAGTGGAGAACTATTAAAGAGCATAATGGTTTGTGGTTCACGGAGGCTGGAAGCAATGGATTTGACATTTATTACTCACATTTAAGTAAATATTTTACATTGACTAATAAAACCTAGTATAGAATCGAACCCAAATGAGTCTTAGGAATGTTTGGATTTTTCACTTTTTAGGAATTTGGATGATGGTTTCCTTCTATTGGGGTAAAGTATCTGTAGAAATGCTTGGTGCCTTTGTCCTTTCACAGTCATTTTAAATGAGTGATTCTGTTTCTTTCATTTAATGCATTTTCCAAGAAGCTTTAAAATGTTGAGTTCAATTAATGTGGTTATTTTTGGACTCACAACCTGTTTGATGACTTTGTGTCAATGTATTGGAGATTTGGTGTTTTCAGCACGTCCTACTATTTTATTAGTAAAATGATCTAATGTTGTGTTTTCACCGTACATAAATTGTTCATTTAAAAAATCACTGACTTAGTGGCATGGTGGGTTAAGCTGCCACTCAAGACACTGGCATCCTGTATGGGCACTGGTTTGAGTCCCAGCTGTTCCACTTCTGATCCAGCTCCCTGCTAATGCCCCTGGGAGAACAGCAGAAGATGGCCCAAGTGTTTGGGCCCCTGCACCCACATGGGAGGAAGCTCTTGGCTTTGGCCTGGCATAGCCCTGACTATTGCAGCCATTTGGGGAGTGAACCAGTGGATGGAAGATCTCTGTCTCTCCCCATCTCTCTCTCTAACTTTGCCTTTCAAATTAAAAAATGAATCACTGGCTGGTGGGGAGAAATATCTATTTAGTAGGTGAATATATAAAATCCTTTATAATATTGAGCCCTGCACTGAAATAGAAATGAAAGCAGGAATTGAGTCAAATACTAAAATATTAGTTGCTGATTGATTGGGGATCAGATGATTCCAGTGCTCTGTTAGGTGATTTTTTCAAGCTTGTAGGAGGAAGAACTATACAAGCATAATTATTGTTATTCACATTTATAGCAAATTAAAACAAATTGGTGCTTTATTCTGTGCAGTGTGTTCTTCCTGCAGCTCTTTAGCATTATTGCATATCAGAATAATATTTGATAGTGTATATGGAATTGTATTACATTGGCTTTTACTAAAGAAAGTGGAACACATGGATGTTTATTTTAGACTGCATCCAAGGTCTTTATGGGCGCTTTTCTTTCACTGTTTACTGGGAATTCATTTGAAAACATCCACAAGGGGAAGCCACCAGAGAACTGGATGGTAACAATGAAGGGAAATGAGGCCAGTGAGGGAAACAGCTATTTCTGGCTTTCGGCTCCAATTGAGAATGAACAGAAGGAGAGGAGTCCCAGCCTCTGGGGGAAGAAGGGAGGGGAGAGAGCCATAATTCTTAAAAGTTAAAAAAAAATGTAGAAAAGGGGCTTAGGCTGGCAGCCCCTGATGGAGTCCAGGGAGATTTTGTTTTTGTTCTTGTTGTTCTGTGTGAAACAAGAGAATCTTTATTTTGAGTCATTTAAGCAGTTGACTGAGTACTGTGCATGGCATCAGGGAAGGGCTGGTTTGCTCAGCAACTCCTTAGTGACCATTTATTTTAGGAGAATTGAGGTTCTGTGGCTGAGCTGTTTATATAAACTGGAGAATTGTAGTTAGAAAGAATGTGTTTGTTTATGCCACCTTTCCATAAGCATTAATTGAACACCTACTAAGTCTTGTAGGTATTGGGGTTAGAGAGCCAGTTGCTGAACACACATATGATAGTGGAGATAAAGCATTGTGAAGAAAATAAAGGCGTGCGGATAGAATGGAGTATCGGAGGTCAGAGGACGGGGCTGGGGTAATAACACAGGGTCTTTTTGAGGACATGACGTTTGAGCAGAGACCTGATGGAGGCGAGGTGGTCACACACACACAACCCCGTAAAGGGTTTTCCAGGGGGTGAGATGAGCGATGCCAAGTCCTGAAGGGCTCTCCTGCTTGTCTGTTGGAGGACAGCAGGGAGGCCGGCGTGGCCAGCTTCGCGAGGACCGCGGGAGAGGGCTGGAGATGAAGTCGGAGAAAGAGTTATGGGAAGCGGGGTGTCAGGCGGATCTTTGCAGGCCACTGTGGGGACTTGGGTCTTTCTCGGGCTGAGTGAGGTGGGAGGCCCTCGGGAGGTTGTGATCTGCTAGAGCAGAAAGCTTCACTTGATCGACGGTGTGGGGGATGGGCTGCAGGGCAAGGGGAAGCAGGGTGGCTCCTTAGGATGCTGGTAGACGGTCAAGTGAGAGCGAATTACAGGACTGACCGATGGCCTGAAAGCATGAAGTAGACGAGGGCGAGCTTGGCTGCCTCTGATTTTTTCAGGACCTGTTAAGAGGGCGTTTCCTGGAATGAAGAGCACCGTAGGAGCAGCAGGTTTGGTGTTTTTTGAGGGAAGAGAGTGGGATCCAGGATTTTGGATATTCAAGTTCGACCTATCTCCTAGACATGCTATTATGAGGATATTTACTAGTACTATGTCTATTTTATTGATAGAGAAAATGAGGCATAGAGAATTGAAGAAATAGCTAATAGATGATTGATCCAGAATTTTTTTTTTTTTTTTTTTTTTGACAGGCAGAGTGGACAGTGAGAGAGAGAGACAGAGAGAAAGGTCTTCCTTTTGCCGTTGGTTCACCCTCTAATGGCCGCCGCGGCTGGCGCGCTGCGGCCGGTGCACCGCGCTGATCCGATGGCAGGAGCCAGGCACTTCTCCTGGTCTCCCATGGGGTGCAGGGCCCAAGCACTTGGGCCATCCTCCACTGCACTCCCTGGCCACAGCAGAGAGCTGGCCTGGAAGAGGGGCAACCGGGACAGAATCCGGCGCCCCGACCGGGACTAGAACCCGATGTGCCGGCGCCGCTAGGCGGAGGATCAGCCTAGTGAGCCGCGGCGCCAGCTGATCCAGAATTTAAATTCAGGTCTTCTTAATGTCTCTCAGTTACCTTAGGTTGAAAATACGTGCCAGGAAAAGAAGATCTCTGGTTTTCATTTCTTAATGATCGATGAGTCATTATGGAATCATTTTTGTGTGTGCATTTTAAGCATGGCTTAGGTTTAAGAAGACAATACCCTTCATCACATTACTCCAGATTCTACCATTTATCAACAGCATTGTTAGCTCTGTGAGAGCACCGCTGGAACTTGAAGCATAATCTCTGCTGATGGCCTTTGTTCATTCATTCAGTGCAACCACCGAGTTCCAGCTAGGAGCCAGCTCCTCTCTTTACAGGGCTCTCAGCCGCTCCCAAGGGAAAGACCTGCTCGCAAAAGTTGCCACCTTGTGTGGCCAGTGGCATGGTGGCTCATGTGAGATGACTTAGGAGGACACAGGCTGGACATCATTCCATCCAGATTGAGTCCAGGGACAAGGAGTCCTTCTTACAAAGCTGGTGGTATTCGAATGGAGCTTTGAAGAATGCATATGGAGAAGGAGTGTGGAAGTACTCCAAGTACAGTAAACAGGATGGCTTTAACACTTTAAAATGGGGCTAGCACAGTGGTGTAGAAGGCTAAGCCTCTGCCTGCAGTGCTGGTACCCCATGTGGGTGCCAGTTCAAGTCCTGGCTGCTCCTTTTCTGATCTGGCTCCCTGCTAATGTGCCTGGGAAAGCAGCAGAAGACATCCTAGGTCCTTGGGCCCCTGCACCCACGTGGAAGACCCAGAAGAAGCTCCTGGCTCCTGCCTGCTGCCTGTCCCAGCCCCAGCCATTTGAGGAATGAACTAATAGATGGAAGATCTCTCTGTATATCTCTCTCTCTCTCCTTCTCTCTCTATATCTCTACCTTTTAAATAAATAAATAAATCTTTAAAAAAAATTTTTTTTAAATATAATGAGGCATTCTGAGCATTAAGAATAAAATATTTGCAGTCTAGCAATATAAGGAAAAATTTGAAAGCCATATTGAGGAATGTAAAGATTTAAGTCATTAGAGAGGTATACTATGTGTTTTATTAACAAATATTTTTAAAAAGATCTATTTACTTATTTTTTGAAAGGCAGAGTTACAGGGAGAAAAGCAGCGACAGAGAGAAAGAGATAGAATGTTTCATCCACTGGTTCACTTCCCAAATGGCTACAACAACCCAGGCTGGGCAAAGGTTGGGCCATCTTATGCTTCTTTCCCAGGCTCATTAACAGGTAGCTGCATCGCAAGTGGAGCATCTGGGACTTGAACTGGCATTCATACTAGCGTCACAGGTGCTAGTTTAACTCATTCTACCACAACGCTGGTCCCATACTTTGCTCTTGGATAATAAGACAAAATGTTGTAAAAATGTTCATTTTTCTTAAATGTCTCCATTAAAAAAAATCCTTATTAAAGTGCCAGCAATGGCCAGCGCTGCGGCTCACTTGGCTAATCCTCCGCCTGCGGCGCCAGCACCCCGGGTTCTAGTCCTGGTCAGGGCGCTGGATTCTGTCCCGGTTGCTCCTCTTCCAGTCCAGCTCTCTGCTGTGGCCCGGGAGTGCAGTGGAGGATGGCCCAAGTCCTTGGGCCCTGCACCCACATGGGAGACCAGGAAGAAGCACCTGGCTCCTAGCTTCAGATCAGCGCGAAGCGCCAGCCTCAGCGGCCATTTGGGGAGTGAACCAACGGAAGGAAGACCTTTCTCTCTGTCTCTCACTAACTCTGCCTGTCAAAAAAAAAATAAATAAATAAATAAAAAGTGCCAGCAAGAACCTTTTTTAGGAACATAGCAAAATAACGCCATTGTTCATTTTACAAAATGAAATTAAAAAAATACCCAAGTGTAATTAAGGGAGATTAGCTCTACCAGACATTAAAACCTAACATGAAACTATAATAATTCAAATAGATTAATATTGGAGAAATATTAGAGTCATGGAAAAGTATTTTTAGAGTACAGTGATCAAATGTCTATGGAATTTATGGTAGAGGTGATTTTTTTTTTTTTTTTGACAGGCAGAGTGGACAGTGAGAGAGACAGAGAGAAAGGTCTTCCTTTTGCTGTTGGTTCACCCTCCAATGGCCGCCACGGCCACGCTGATCTGATGGCAGGAGCCAGGTGCTTCTCCTGGTCTCCCATGGGGTGCAGGGCCCAAGCACTTGGGCCATCCTCCACTGCACTCCCGGGCCACAGCAGAGAGCTGGCCTGGAAGAGGGGCAACCGGGACAGAATCCGGCGCCCCGACCGGGACTAGAACCCGGTGTGCCGACGCCGCAAGGTGGAGGATTAGCCTATTGAGCCACGGCGCCGGCCTAGAGGTGATTTTTTTAACTCAGCAGGAGAAAAGAGATTGTTTAATAAATGATGATAAGACAATTGGCTGTTTAGAAAAAATAAATCTGAATCTTTTTTTTTTTAAGATTTATTTATTTATTTGAAAGGCAGAATTAGAGAAACAGAGAAACAGAAAGAGAACTTCCATCCACCAATTCACTCCCCAAATGGCCATAACGGGCCAGGCCAAAGTCAGGAGCCAGGAGCTTCTTCTGGGTCTCACGTGGGGGTCTCAGGGGCCCAAGTGCTTGGGGCATCTTCTGCTGCTTTCCCAGGTGCATTAGCAGGGATCTGGATTGAAAGTGGAGCAGCCAGGACTCGAACCAGTGCCCACATGGGATGCCAGCACCATGGCGGCAGCTTTCTCTGCCATACCACAACACTAGCACTCTCTTATTTCTTACACAAGCACAATTCCTAACGTGTTACATGATTCAGTGTAAAATGGATGAAATAATAGTCCTAGAAGAAAACAAGAGAATTCACAACCCGAGAGCGCCCCGATCTTCTAAACAGGACCCAGAGCCTGGGAGTCATGAAAGAAATGGTGGCTACATTTCACTACAGAAAAATACAAGACTTCTGTGTTCATAAGAACACCACACCCTGCATCGGTACAGCTGGGCTTGACCCTGGCCACCTGTGCCGGGGGAGGTCAGTCACCAAATACCAGGGCCAGAGGCAGAGGGGCGGGGCTGCTCCCGAGGCTCTGCGGAAGCTTTGACGGTGTTGGTGATGTGTCCTGTTGGTGATGGTGCTGGTCATTCATGCACGCTGCAGACGCGTGTGGACGGTGTTCAGGACCCAGCACGAAGGGGGCTGGAATAACTAAGACTGAGCCCCTGCCTGAAGGAGGCCACAGCAGACCCAGGAGCGATGTCCAGATGGAGAAGTCCTTGGCTACCCTCCCTCTGCCATCTTCCCCAACATTCGTAGTCCTTTGGCCAGTCTGGCCTGCCAATTATAGCATGCCAGTAGGTTCTGGATGACTGGTCATTTTCTCTACGGTTCACATTAGTCTGCCCCTGTGACTCGTCACACCCTTAGCATGGAAAAGGGTGATTCTGTGGGTTTGCGCTGCTCTGGGAATGACAAGAAAGTAGCTGGGGCTGAGCTGGACCCAACGGCTTAACTACCTCGTTTATTATTTCAGTGTTTTCTCCTCCCAAAGCAAAACTGCCTACAGCAATAAACACGAACAGAAGGGTGGTCGTCATGTGGTGTTCAGGTCGCTGGTTTCTGGGAGCGTCCTATCAGTGTTTGTTAGCGATGAGCCTGCCTTGGTTCCCTGGGTTCCTTTGAAGAAATCAGCGCCTTGCGTTGGAGGCACCCTTCCCACCCGACATCTCTGCTAATCGACACCCTTTGAACTTGATCATGTAACTGTTCTAACAGCAACACCCCCCAGCCCCTAGATTGTGTCATTTTAGTGTCTAGTACCCAAGCTACAGACATATCTGCTACATGGCTCTGCCTTCCTCTAGATGGTGAACTCTGTGACCAGGTGTTATGTGTGTGTTCCCAGATCCTAGCCTACCCTGAGGCCTGATGCTGAGACGGCATTTAATGAACAGCAATGTAGTTACTGAAAGGATTGGGAGAAGAGAGTTGACTATGTAAGAAACTCACAGTTTGATGGAGTAGATAAATCTGCAAAAAGTGTGGAAGAGGGTACCCCTTGGACAAGGAGGGTTCGACCTGCTGATTATTTTTTTTTTTAAGATGTATTTTATTTGTTTGAAAGTTAGACTTAAGGAGGAAAGGAGAGAGACAGATCTTTCATCTGCTGGTTCACTCCCCAAATGGCCACAATGGCCAGGGCTGGGCCAGGCCGAAGCCAGGAGCTTCTTCCAGGTCTCCCACATGGGAACGGGGGCCCAAGGACTTGAGCCATCCTCCTCTGCTTTCTTAGGTTTAGTGGGGAGCTGCATTGGAAGTGGGGTAGCCAGGACTTGAACCAGTGACCATATGGGATGCTGGCATTGCAAGTGGTGGGCCTAACCCATTACGCCACAATGCCAGCCCCAGACTTGTTAATCCTTTTTTTTCTTTTTTTTTTTTTTTTGACAGGCAGAGTGGACAGTGAGAGAGACAGAGAGAAAGGTCTCCCTTTGTTGGTTCACCCTCCAATGGCCGCCGTGGCCAGTGCGCTGCAGCTGGCACACCGCACTGATCCGATGGCAGGAGCCAGGTACTTATCCTGGTCTCCCATGGGGTGCAGGGCCCAAGCACTTGGGTCATCCTCCACTGCACTCCCTGGCCACAGCAGAGAGCTGGCCTGGAAGAGGGGCAACCGGGACAGAATCTGGCGCCCTAACCGGGACTAGAACCCGGTGTGCCGGCGCCGCAAGGTGGAGGATTAGCCTTGTTAATCTTAACCTGATCCATGTGTCTGTTGAGGCGCTGGGTTCTGGAAGGAGCTGAGCTGGAAATTTTGATAAGGTTGCTCTGATGGGGCGCCGTCACCCCTGCATTGCTTCTCACTACAACCTTAGGTGTTTGCATGGTGCCCTGAACCTCTCCCGTTGTCAGCCCTGCTCAGGCCACGTTGCTCACTGCCCCTCCAGCCAGCTCATGCTACACAGCAGGAACACGGGTGCATCCAGCCATGTTGTGCTGCCCACTGCATTTGTAGCTGTAAAGCAGCCCCCTTCCAAGCATCCCTCAGCTACTTCTAAGCGTTTCCTAAGGCACTGGCTCACCTCTGTCTAGGCATGAACTCTAGAGGTTCTTCTGTTCTGCCGTGCCGCTTTGCTGAGCCTCTGCTGCTGCCTTGGTGTAGACAGTATTCACGGGAACTGTCGCTTGCTGGGGCCTCGGGTTGCCTCTCCCACCCCCACCCAGCCTGGCCACAGATCTCCCTGAGCCACTTTGAGGTACTTGTGCCAGAGGTTCTTCCCCTTGAGACCAAAGTCTAACTAAGAAAGCGAACTGACGAAAGTTGCTTTTTAATCCTAAAAGCTGTAATCTAGCTGTCTAGGGAAATTTTTTTTTTTTGTTTAAGATTTATTTTATTTGAAAAGTGACAGGGAGAGAGGGAGAGGGAATGGGAATGGGAATGAGAATGAGAATGAGAGAGCATCTTCCATCTGCAAATGGCCGTGTTGGCTGGCACTGGGCCAGGCTGAAGTCAGGAGCTCCATCTTTGTATCCCACATGGGTGGCAGGGGCCTAAGCACTTGGGCCATCATCTGCTGCTTTCCCAGGTGCAGTGGGCGGGAACTGGATAGGAAGTGGACCAGCCAGGACTCAAATGGGTGCTCCAGTGTGGGATGCTGACCTCGGTTAACCTGCTGTGCCAACTTTGGGTCCTGGGAAGTTCTTTTGACATAAAAGAGTAACATGCGCATAGTTAACTTCAAACAGAGCAACTTAAATAATCAGCTGAAGCTTAACTGTTTCTAGAACCATTCCTGTTAAATACTCTGGGTTGGATCAGAATCTGCTTGTCAATCACTGCTGCCCAAGTAGAAGCTTCCAGCAATCACTTTTCCCATATATCCTGGGATCTTCCCATGGTAGCAAACACACATACAGTCTATGTTTTATGACTGCATAGTGTTCAGTCACAGGATTACACCACCAAGTTAATTGTCCCATATTAATAACTACTTTGCCGCTGGTGCCGCGGCTCACTAGGCTAATCCTCCGCCTGCGGTGCCGGCACACCGGGTTCTAGTCCCGGTTGGGGCGCCGGATTCTGTCCCGGTTGCCCCTCTTCCAGGCCAGCTCTCTGCTGTGGCCAGGGAGTGCAGTGGAGGATGGCCCAAGTCCTTGGGCCTTGCACCCCATGGGAGACCAGGATAAGCACCTGGCTCCTGGCTTCAGATCAGCGCAATGCGCTGGCCACAGCGCGCTGGCTGTGGCGGCCATTGGAGGGTGAACCAACGGTAAAGGAAGACTTTTCTCTCTGTCTCTCTCTCTCACTGTCCACTCTGCCTGTCAAAAAATAAAATAAAAAACAAATAACTACTTTGCTTGTTTATATTGTACACAACTGTTACACTAAACATCATTGTGCATATATCTCATTGAGATATTTTACAGCATATGTAGCCATAGATATTATAACTTTTAATGGGATTTTTACTGATGGTTCAGAGATAACTAAGGAGTACATGGTCCAGAGAATTCCTCAAAAGTCCTCATCTTTTTCTGTTTTTTTTTTTTTTTTTTTTTTTTTTTTTTTTAAGATTTATTTATTTGAAAGAGAGAGAGGTCTTCCATCTGCTAGTTCACTCCCCAGTTGGCTGCAACGGCTGGAGCTGTGCTGATCTGAAGTCAGGAGCCAGGAACTTCCAAGAACTTGGGCCATCTTCTATTGCTTTCCCAGGCCATAGCAGAGAGCTGGATCAGAAGTGGAGTAGCTGGGATTGGAACTGGCACCATATGGGCTGCTGGCACTGTGGGTGGCAGCTTTACCTGCTACGCCACAGCGCTGACCCCCCAAAAGTCCTCATCTTTTAAGAGAATACTTAATTCATTTTATTTAGTTGAAGAGATAGAGACACAGAGAGATCGCTCATCCATTGATCCACTCCCTAAGTCCCACAGTAACCGGGATCAGGCCAGGCTGAAGCCAGTGGCTGGGAATTCAACCTGCTAGAGCCAAGAAGGGACCCAAGTACTCAAGCCTTCTCCTGCTGCCTCCTAGGGTGTGCACCAGCAGGAAGCAGGAAGGGAGAGCAGAGCCAGGATGTGAACCCAGGCCTCCGACATGGGCTACAGGCATCCGAACTGCTGTGCTGCTCACCCCTCCAACGCCCTTCCAGCCTTCGATTCTGCTCCTGTGCTGCCTCCTGCTTTGCCCCCATATAATCGCTGCCTTGCTAGGAGGAGCTTATTTCTTCAGCACTACAGAATATTATACATGTTTCCTTCATTTATATCAAGTGATACACCATTTCTGTCCAGAAGAAAAAGAACATTTATTTTCCCTCACCTCATCAAAAGCAACCTCATTGCCTATTATGAATTACTTTTTTTTTTTCCAAAATGATTGACAATAAGAGATCCATTGCTTTTAGGTCAAGATTATCACAAAATATTCTGATGGCTGATTAGTTGCCCGAAGCCTGGATTATTTCATCTTATTCGTGGACACTTGTTGCCCTCATTAAAGGATGAAGCTTGAATTAATTCTTCTTAAAGTTGAATCCAAATGTCCCCACTTAAAATAATCAGAGTGGCAGATGCTTCCCAGGAGGCAGTAGATTCAGGTGGAAAGAGGTGGACAAGGAGCTCTGTTTGCACTCTGCTGTGTGATCACGGGCACAGCAGACAAAAGACCCTTCCTAGGATCCCACTCCCTATTCCCATATATTCCCTAGATAATCTTGGAAGACTCTTCCACTTCCAAGTCCTGGACTGAAAATGAATTTCCAGATCTGATGACTTTTACTTTGAATTCCTGTCATGTAATCCTGGCTTGGATTTCAGCAGGCAGTGGCTGAGACTGGCAGCATCTTACGTAATGTTTCTTGGGCAAAGGGGTAGAGGGAGGTGTTGGCTGCCATCCAAGTCAGGCCCTACAATTTCAGACTGTTTGTTACTTTTGCCTCTGCACAGCATGCTAAGTGCATGCCTGGTTTACTGGAGGAGCTGATCTGATTTCCCAGCAGCCTGTTGGGTTTGGTGCTGTCCAGTCAACCAAAATGTAGTTTAGTGAGAGAGCACTTGTAATTATTGTCCCTCCATTTCTCCCGTGTGTGTAAATTTGTTGTATATCATTTATTTTTAAAAGATTTATTTACTTATTTGAAAGTCAGAGTTACACAGAGAGAAAAGGAGAGGCAGAGGCAGAGAGAGAGAGAGAGAAAAGTCTTCCATCTGCTGGTTCACTCCCCATTTGGCTGCGATGGCTGGAGCTGCACCGATCTGAAGCCAGGAGCCAGGAGCTTCTTCCAGGTCTTCCAGGCAGGTGCAGGGGCCCAAGGCTTGGGCCATCTTCTACTGCTTTCCCAGGCCATAGCAGAGAGCTGGATCATAAGTGGAGCAGCTGGGTCTGAGCCAGCACTCATATGGGGTGCCAGCACTACAGGTGACGACTTTACCTGCTACGCCACAGCGCCGGCCCTGATATCATTTCTAGTGATTCTTATAACATCTTCTGGTTCAGGAGCCCAAACATAAAACTAAGAGGTCTGTTTTGCTCTTAGAAAGCTTTATGTATTGGGGCTGGCCTTGTGGCGCAGCAGGTGACGCCAACATCCTATATGGCCGCTGATTCATGTCCTAGTTCTCCACTTCTGATTCAGCTCCCTGTTAATGGCCTGGGAAAAGCAGTGGAAGATGGCTCAAGTGTTTGGGCCCCTGTCACCCATGAGGGAGACCCAGATGAAGCTCCTGGCCTCAGCTTGGCCCAGTGCTGGCCATTGCAACCTTCCAAGGGAGTGAACCAGTGGATGGAAGATCTCTCTCTCTGTCTCTCTCTCTCTCTCCCTCTAACTCTAATAAACAAATAATTAAAGGTATTGTATATTGTTCATTAAGTTCATTAAGTGGATTTGTTTAGAAGCATTGACTGATAAGGCTTACTATAAGACTATCATGTCTAATGTATTGAGAATTTGAAATCCCATCTTCTGTATAAAGTAAAGAGGACTAAGAAGTGTGTCTTTGTTTTTTCCCACGCCTCCTAATGTTGTTTCAGGTGCAAACAAAAGACCCCACACAGTTGCTGGGCAAAGAGGAAATGCAGATTTGCAAGTGAGGGTGATCCATGCGCGCGCGTTTGTTTAGAACAGCCCGGGTTCACTCTAGGCTTCCGTGACTTTGCAGGAAGATCTGTGAATGAGTGCTGTTCTTCTTCTGACACATTCGGTAATTATGGCAGATTCTCCACCAGGCGCTTCAGTCTTCAGAATCATGATCGTCAAGTGACACAGCTTCCCACTCGATTAAGAGCAGGAATCGGAGGCAGGCATTTGGCGCAGCAGTTAGGATGCCCCTGGGATGCCTGCGTCCCACGGCAGAGTGCTTGGCTGTGAGTCCCAGGTCCAGTGACTCCAGCTTCCTGCGCATGCGCACTCGGAGGCAGCAGGAGCCCTGGATTGAGCTCCTGGCTTATGCCTGGTCCAGCCCCAGATATTGGAGGAGAAAGCCAGAGGACAGAAGATCTCTGTCTTTCAAATAAAACAAATCAATAAATTCATTACTGAATTAGAAGGGAGGAAATTTTTAATAGCGAAGTCAGGGCAAAATGGCTCTCACAAACATATTAGCTATTTTTGTAATAAATGCAGTGGTTTTTACTTTTGTATTATGCATTGCAGGAGAAAGTTCTTTACAAAATTGATGTTGGAATATTGAACTAAATCCATAAAAGGTGACTTTAATACCTGTCAGGACAAAAATTTTTTTAAGAATGATTTTTGCTATTTTATCATTTGACTAGGTCATAATAAAGGATGACATTTAGTGGAAATATGTTTCATTTGTGCAACGCTGAAAGAAAGGTGTTCTGTAGGAAATTGTCATGTGAGGTGATTTTAAAATTCAGTAGAATGTTTGTGGAGATCATGAACATGAGACTATTACCACCAGCACTTCTAATGTCCTGCACATTTTCAAATTGATTTGCCAGTCTTGGAGCTTGGTGCTCTGCCTAAATGAGATTACTCACATACGTGTGCTCATTGTGGAGGGTATTAAAACTGACTCCTCGGAAGAAGGGTCGGTGGTGATTCCATGAACTTGACTGTGCACAGACTAACAAAGGCCCCAGCAGAGCTCACTTGATGGGGAATAATGTTCATGGATACGATTTCCATAGCGACAGTGAGACTGGCATCAGGTCGTCTCTGTGTGCCTAACAGCTGGAACACCACTCCGTAAATATTTACTACACACTCGCTGTCTTGGGCACAGTAGCAGTAGCAGTGCACAAGACAGAGTTTTAAGAGATCCCTGCCAAGGGGAGTTTGCTAGTGAGATTATATTTTGCATGATATTATTTTACTTACATAAATTGGTATAAATCATTATAAAGTGTAAGTAAAATATATGGCCCATCAGGTAGTGGTGATTGCACCAAAGAGTCTGGGTGGAGGGTGATCAGGGAAGGCTTCCTAGAGGAGGTGATATTTATGCAAGAAGGAGGAGAGCAAGCGAGCCCTGTGAGGATCCTGGGTTGAGGGAAGATCAGCTGCCGAGGCCCTTGGCAGGAGCGTGCGTGCAGTGTTGAAGGCACAGAGAGGCCGGCAGGAGCAGAGCTCAGAGGGATGATGGAGCCCAGGGCACCTGCCACGTGCTGGCTTGCAACCCACCCTTGGGACTTGCACTTCAACCCCAAGGGAGATGGGCACTGTTGGCGGGTGTTGAGCAGATGAACCCGCCCAGTTGAATGTTGACCTGAACAGAAGAGACCTTTAGGGAAAGCCGGAGAACCCCTAATCCATGGTGTGGGGAGTGTTTGTTTACTTAGCTTCTGGTCATCTTTGTGTTTGGTGGTGGGAGGTGTGCGTGCAGGACTAGGGTGAGGGGAGTAGGACTCAGCTGTGGGAGTGAGGCATCTTTCATATTTGCACCCTAGGGACCCACCTCCACCCCTACCCCCCTCCACGTGCCCTCCCCCAGCCCCTGCCCTGTGTGTGGACGCAGTGTGCTGATTGTTTTACTGTATGACTAACTGTTTGAACAAAGCTTCACTCTGTTAGAGTTTATAGCTAGCAAATGCCTGGCGTTAGGCTTTGAGCACTCGATACGGTCCAGAAGAATAAATTGTAGAGGAAGGCAAACCGCTTCCTTCTCTGGTTTCGGAAAGGAAAAGCTGCCCGGCGAGATAACCACCCAGTGAAGGGTGTGGCCGATTTTGGAAATCCAGATGTCTGGTGATAAATCATTAGCGCTTTCAGCGTACCCCTGGATTTTGGAATGGGACACCAGTGAGCTCATGCGGCTGGCTGAGTCGTAGCAGAGCTAGACACATATCCCCAGGACAGATTCCGGGCAGGTGTGGCTGCTGTCATAGATCAGGGCTGTCACCCTCACTGCATCTTGCGTGACACGCGCCAGGATGGTTTCATTTTTTAAAAGCAGACAAAATGGAGGGAAGAGATGATTTGTTGGACATGCACACAGCGAACAGCGCGGAGAGACAAGAGCTGTGGCAGATAGGATCTCTGAAGGCCTGGGGCTATGTGCAAACATGCACAGATAACGTTTTCTGAGTTGCCTTTGCTTCAGCCTCTATGTCTATATCAAGAAGCATAATTGTAGGAATTGAGCTGCACTTCTCCCTCTGGGTTGCTTTTGTATAAACTGCCTGTCGCAAGCTGGCTAACCAGAGACGGCATCTAATTCTGTGTCTGTTTACCACTATGCGTGTATTTTAAGAGTTGAAAAACAATCTAGAGACACGCAGTCAGCTTGCTTTTCCAGATGTCATTCAGGATTCCCATTAAATGAGAATTAGTCCAGTGCAGGAGTTCACATGGTTTATCATTTTCTCCACATTTTGGGGTAGTTCAGCTATTCTATGTGATCAACCCAACTTTTCAATGGCTTTTAGGTAATTAATATCACATAACGATCTTCCTAAATTTCTGGAATATGTAAAGAAAACAAACAGGATTGTAAACTGGGGCTGGCATGGTGGCGTAGTGGGTAACGCCGCTGCCTGTGCCGCTGGCATCCCGTTTGGGCACCAGTGTGTGTCCCTGCTGCTCCACTTCCGATTCAGTTCCCTGCTCATGGCCTGGGAAAAGCAGTGGAAGACGGCCCAGGTACTTGGGCCCTTGCCACCCATTTAGGAGACCTAGAAGATGCTCCTGGCTCCTGGCTCCAGCCTGGCCCAGCCCCAGCCATTGCAGCCATTTGAGGAGTGAACCAGCACATGGAAGATCTCCATCTCTCATTCTCTGTCTGTAACTCTGCCTCTCAAATAAATAAACCTTAAATAAAAAGAATTGTCAACTGGGTCAATGGCACACAAGAACAGCTGTTATCAGTATCACTCTCTGCTTTCTTGTCCATTCTATGTCTCATTGACAAATCAATCTTCTACAGCTTGGCCTTGACCGTCTGACTGCCCAAGGCTTCCCTGACCACAGTGATGGCTTCCTGAATTACCTTCAGATTCCGCTACCCTGGCATTCAAGGGGAGGTACAACTGCTCCACTCCACCCTCTGGATGGGCCACTGCACCTTGCTGTCTTTGAAGCCTTCGATGGAGTCAAGCTAGACTTCATCTCTCCTAAGCACGACTCCTGTTTCCTCCTGGAATGCCCTTTTCTTCACAAATTTCTGACAAGACTATGGTTTTTCCTTAAAGGTAGAGTGAGTGAGTGAGACAGGCAGAAAGACAGAAGTAGGGCTAGACAGAGCTCTCCCGTCACTTGTTCACTCCTGAAATGCCATAGGAGGTGAGGCTGGACCAGGCTGAAGCCATGAGCTGGGAACTCAGTCCAGATCTTCCATGTGAGTAGCAGGGACCCAGGTACTTGAGCCACCATCTGCTGCCTCCCAGAGCGAGCATTAGCAGGAAGCTGGAATCAAAGTAGAGCCTGAACTCAAACCCAGGCACACCCATGTGGGATGTGGGCTCCCAAGTGCCATCTTAACCGCTGAGCCAAATGCCGCCTCCAGTGTCTGTTTTTAGGGTTCATCTCGTGTACTACGAAGACTTTGCTCTTCTTTTCAGGCCCCTCTGCTGCTCTGTGGGAGTCTGTAATACTCGTTCTCAGAGAACAGAGATTTATGTACTTGTTTTCTTTGTATTCCTCATGCTCAGGCAGGACGTATTTTTAAGCTACTATTTCTGGGGTCCTCATTATGACTCAGACAATGAGAGACGGGATAACATTATGGTTAGGAGAACAGACTCAGAACTACTACTGAGCATGGTCGTTAACAGCATAGGCTGCTTGGGGCCAGATGCCAGCCCGGTGGCCCTGGACAAGCATCCTCACTTCCCTCCCTGTGCCTGTTCCTTCATATATAAATAGCAAGTTTCTCAGAGGATTGTTGAGAGAATTATAGGAATTCATTTGGCAAAAGGGTTTAGCACAGTGTTGGACACCATGAGCACTTAATACTAGCAATTGCTGTTTCCAAATAGTGTATTTCATATTAGCAAAAATGCTATGAGGTTTGTATTACACCTTTTTTTAAAAAGATTTATTTATTTATTTGAAAGTCAGAGTTACACAGAAAGAGAAGGAGAGACAGAGAGAGGTCTTCCAACTGCTGGCTCATTCCCCAGGTAGCTGCAACTGCTGGAGCTGCACCAATCCAAAGCCAGGAGCCAGGAGCCTCTTCCGGGTCTCCCAGGCAGGTGCAGGGGCCCAAGGACTTGGGCCGTCTTCTACTGCTTCCCCAGGCCATAGCAGAGAGCTGGATGGGAAGTGGAGCAGCCGGGACTCGAACCAGCGCCCCTACGGAATGCCAGCACTGCAGATGGCAGCTTTACCCCTGCGCCACAGCGCTGGCCCCTGTATTACCCCATTTTAAAGATGAGGAAAATGAGAACTTGGAGGGTAAGCAACTTGCCCAAGGTCACAAAGCTGGCAAATGTCGAAGTCAAGACTCAGACCTTGGTCTGTTTGATCACTTTCTGCATCTTGCATATTCTAAAAACTTTAGCATGGTGCCTGGTATCTTATCAGGGTATACAGAGCAAGCACATTTTGAGTTCAGGTTCTGCCTCTGCCTCTGCCTCTACTAGCTGTGTGAAATTCAGGACACTCTAAAACCTGCTTAGCCTCAGGCCCTCCTCCTCTGTGAAAGCATGGTGGGACCGACTCCTTCACAGGCGGGGGAGGAAGCACACAGATTCAATGAGATGTGTCCATTGCCAGTGAATAGAAAGGGCTGGAGGGGCAGCAGCTCTTTGCCACACCCCCCCTTATTATTCATATTTTAAATCATTGTCTTTGTAATAGTCAAGTGAAAGTACAGTGAAAGTTGGGGCTGGGTGTTACGGGGCCACCTGGCTGTTCTGCTTCCAATCTAGCCCTGCTAATGTGCCTGAGAAGCAGCCTATGGTGGCTCAAATGCTTGAGTGCCTGCCACCCATATGGGAGACCCAGATGGAGTTCCTGGCTCCTGGCTTTAGCATGACCCAGCCCTGACTGTTGCAGGCATTTGGGGAGTGAACCAGCAGCTGAAAGATCTCGCTCTCCCCACCCCTTCACACACACACTTTGCCTTTCAAATAAATGAGTAAATGTTTTTTTTTAAAGATTTATTTATTTATTTGAAAGAGTTACACAGAGAGAGAAGGTGAGGGAGGGAAGGAGGGAGGGAGGGAGGGAGGGAGGAGAGAGAGAGAGAGAGAGAGAGTCTTCTGTCCACTAGTTCATTCCCAAAATGGCTACAATGGCTGGAGCTGCACCAGTCTGAAGCCAGGAGCCAGGATCTTCCTCCAGGTCTCCCATGTGGGTGCAGGAGCACAAGGACTTCCGCCATCTTCTACTGCTTTCCCAGGCCATAGCAGAGAACTGGATCGGAAGTGGAGCAGCTGGGACTTGAACTGGCGCCCATATGCGATGCTGGCACTGCAGGTGGTAGCTTTACCCGCTATGTCACAGCACCAGCCCCATGAGTAAATGCTTTAAAGTACTGTGAGAGACAGGATACTGATTATAGCAGTCATATCAATCTTTCAAAAAAAAAAAAAAATTCTGGTCACTGTTACCCTAATCATGGCTGTGGAATGTGGTGGAGGCTATTGTATGTTAATGGGCATAATTTTGAAGTTTGAAAATATCTCTTCATTTTTCCTTGCTAGGTTGCCTGAAATTACAATTTTCAAAGACTGAGGTGGGTTAACCAACATCCCATTTCAAAATGCAGCATTGTGGGAAGGCCTCATACATGAGGTAACTAATCTGATTGTTTTTCTTTCCACTTAGCTTAAATCAGCCAGCACTGGGAATAAGGGAGCTTTCTCCTTTCTTGGGGGAAGAAGCGTGAGGGAGAAGTCATTTATAAGGCACAAGGATAGGCTGAATGAGAACCAAGTAGCACAAAGGAGCAGAGAAGTGACAGCGCCGGCACTGGATGCCTGCTCTTCAGCCTGGTCTGAGTGCCCCACTGAGCTGCTCTCCTGCCCTGCTCTCGCGGGCGAGGCCCGTGCCACAGAAGCAGTTCCTTCCTATGATGGGGCCATCAAGTATTTGTGATTAAAATATGCTGCTTTCTAAAAATTGCTAACAACCCCAAGTCAATGATAAATTAATGCCGCCGGCTAGACTGCAGTTTTATTTTTAGGAAGCTAAAAGATGACGGCGGAAAACTTCAGATCGTTTCTTCCTCCTCCTCCTCCCATTCGGTCACAATTCTACTCCGTTGTTCCCGTCTCCAGTTGCAGTCTTGTCTGGTTTGACGTCAGCGCTGGTCTTTCATGAGTGCCTGAGTCCCTGCTCTCCTGTCCAGCGTGCCTGCAGGTCAAGGGTAAGGAGGGCTTGAGGGTTTGTGTGTGGCTGGCTGAGCTGCCTGTTACACCAATCACGTGGGAATGTCAGGCGTGGAAGGCTGCGATGCAGACTGTTGAAATCCTAAGCCCTGCAGTACAAGTTTTACAAATGCTCATAATTTGTCCTCTTCTTCCCTTCGAGCCTGAAAACATAACGCTTTGCACAGATGCACGCCTCTTTCTCTGTGTGCTATTTTAACTCCTCTTTCTGAAACAGGGGGATTGATGGGAGGAGCTTCTGTACTCCAGGGAATCTTTGACTTGTGATCATCTTTCTTTCCTAAATCCTTGGTGGATTCTTAGGGACCTCATCAGCAAGGGACTTCCAATCTGATGAATTCCCTGTTCGCTCTACTAGAATTGCTGACAAACACAGGTTTACGGAGCGTGCTAAAAATACATCAAAGAATAAGTAAAAGACAAAACAATAGATCCTTTTTAAGAATAAGGTATCAGGGGCTGGCACTGTGGCACAGCAGGTAAAGCTGCTGCCTACAGTGCCGGCATCCCATATGGATGCTGGTTCAAGACCCAGCTGCTCTACTTCTGATCCAGCTCTCTGCTATAGCCTGGGAAAGCAGTGGAAGATGGCCCAAGGTTTGGGTCCTGCACCCACGTGGGAGACCCAGAAGAGACTGCTGGCTTTGGATCAGTGCAGCTCCTGATATTGTGGCCATCTGGAAGTGAACCAACAGATGGAAGACACCTCTTTCTCTCTTTGTCTCTCTCTCTCTCTCTCTGCCTCTCTGTAACTTCACCTTTCAAGTAAATAAATCTTAAAAAAAAAAAAAAATAAGGTGTCACTGAGTCCAGTAAGCTGGCCTTGGTCAGATACACTCAAAGGCTCGGCAGGTAGAGGAGGGAGGACGTGAATCAGTGATAATGACCGCAGTGAGATTGGGTGCTGTCAGTCTGCAGGCAGTAACGCGACACCAGAGCGCTCTGAGTTTTGAGAAAGGCTGAGCTGGGAACCTGCTCAGCAAGAACACAGGTTCTGTTTTCCCTGCTGCTTGTGCTGCACACGAGAACCTGATTTTTCTCCTGTTTCCTTTGGAAAGAGCCTAGAATTGGGCTCCTATTCGCATGGCGTCTGTGAGAAGAATGGTGGGCTGTTTGTTAGGTGAGTTTCCTTCTACGTGGAACTCTGGGTTCTACCCAGACCCCTGCAAACCTCAGTAGCTGCTTCAGCGTGAAAGACGCACATCCGGGTCCCCAGCCAGAGAGCATAGGAGGGCACGTTTCCGTTAAGTATCTACATTTCGCCAACTCAATGGCCCTCACCTGAAAAACTGGAGAGCGCAATCCTTCTCTTCTCGGAAGTCTCTCGCAGACTGTCCTGGGAGAGCCAAGGAGCAGCCTCACATGCGCTGTGAATGCACTTGCCAGTTCTCGCAGAAGCTCCTGTGACTGTCCACCGCTCACAGGAAGTCACAGAATGCTGACGGCCAAGGCTGCGTGCCAAGTGCTTTACTTACAGTACCTGGGTTGCAAATGCATGAATTCTCACGGCCGCTGCAGGCATTAGCATTTCTGTTGTGTTTGCTTATTCATGTAAGTGTTCAAAAGGCAGATGGCAGAGATCTTCCATCTGCTGGTTCACTCCTCGAATGTCTACAATAGCCGTGGCAGGGCCAGGCAGAACGTAGGCTGGGTCCCCTCCGGGGATGGAAGGGACGCAAGTACTGGAGCCGTCACCTCCTGCCTCCCAGGGCGTGCGCTGGCCGGAAGCTGGATTGAAAGCAGAGGCAGGACTTGGTTCCAGGCCCAGGGTAGGCTTAGCCTACTGCACCAGAACGCCGGCCCCAGCATCTCTTGTTTATAGAGGAAGAAAGGGAGGTACCGAGATGATGGACTTACACGGTTATTAAACAGCATTTCTCGGGATTGCCCAGTTATCAAGTCAGCAGTTTTTTGAGTACCTGTTCAAGTGGTGACTGTGGCTATGAGCACGTCCTTGGGGGTTGTGAGCTGGTGGGGGTCAAGGGAAGCGGACACTGCAAATAAAGAAGGCTGGCCAGGTGACGTGAAAGAGAATGGCTGGCGCGTGGGTGGGCGTCTTTGGAGGTGCCAGGGAGAGCTGTTGAGAGAAGTGAGCCTGAGTGAAGACAAGGAGTGAGCCGCATGGAGACCCCAAGGGTGCGTGCTACCTGCGGAGGGAACAGCACACATCAAGTCTCGAAGCAGAAGGGAGCTTGGTGGGCTTCAGGAAGTGAACAAAGGCCCCCGCCCCTGAGGCAGGTGGCACCCAGGCCAGGTCGGGTCTGCGGGCCGTAGTGCCAGAGTCTGATTTTATCCGACAGCGATGACAACCCACTGGCAGGATTCAAGCAAGGACACGGTGTGATCTGATTCCCACTGGAGAACTGCACGGTGCTTGCTGCTTTGCGAGAGCAGGGAGAACCACTGGTATGCTTTTCTGGGGATGCAAGGGGAAAGAGGACCTGGCTGCCAAGAGGGGCGGGTCAGTAGAGGGAAGTCAAGCAGATGAATTTGTCACCTATTGGGGAGGGAGAGGTTACAGGAACTGCTGGTGGAGTGGGTGAAGAGTGAGGGAGAGAGCACTGAGGGAGAGGGTCTGGGAGGGGCAGGGTCATCGTTTTGCTGCTCTCTGGCTGGGGAGGCGGGGATTGGAGAGCAGGTTTTGGGGTAGGGGAAGTGTGGCATTCCGTTCACACTTGCCACTCTGAGACATCCATGAGTGGCTGGACGCCAAGTCTCTATCATTGGGGAGGCTCAAGGTGGGAGTTTGTAAGCCTAGCTTGGGGACCTTATGTAGGAAGTACTTGTAGTTGGAGACTACATTCTGTGGAGGATTATGGGAAGAGAGAATTATTGGGGCAGAGAGATTGATCTGCCTTCTGGGTCACTCTCCACATGGGGCCAGGCCAGGCCGAAACCAAGAGTCTAGAACTCTATCGGGTCTCCCTTGTGGGTGGCAGAGCCCTAAGCCCTTGGGCTGTCTTCTGCTGCCTTCTCAAGTGCGTTAGCAGGGAGCTGGGTCAGAAGTGGAACAGCTGGGACTTGAACCAGCGCTCATATGGGATGCTGGCATTGTAGGCTAACGGCTGAACGCATTGAGCCACTATGCCAGCTCCCACTTGCGTTTGATGTGCATTTTGATTTCATTGCTGTGATTGCTTTTATTATGTGTTGTAACACAATTGGTCTGTAGGAAATTGGAAATTCAAACCACACCTGACCCTTCTCCCAGGTGGCTGAGGAACGCAGCCTGAAGTTAGAGGTTGAGCAGAGAGAGGCAGAGAGCCTGAGAACAAAAGGCCAGTGGGGCGGATTTGAGCCCAGGCTAACTCATGGACAGGTGCTGCCTGTGATTTTTATACTGTCTTCTTCCACTGTGGGAGTGGCCTGACAATGAGGCCTGTGGTAGAACCCAACAGAGCTGTGGTCCCTCCGCAAAACATCTACTTCCATGCCCAGGTGGGGTCTCCCAGTCTCTGGAGACACCAGCTCAGGTTGCCAGTGGGTGCTGCATTCCTGCTGGTCTTTACAAAAATGAGAATCTGCCCCAGCCTCTTATCTCACCTTGTCCTGCGTCCCTGGAAAAGCCCTCCTTCTGCTTTACGCTTCTTTGTTCTGGGAAGACTGGCCAGAAGCAGCCTTTTCTTCTTTTAGATTGGTCCTGCCTCCTACAGAGGGACCTGGTCTGTGTGGCGAGACTGGGAAACAGCCTTCCCGCCGCTGCCCGCAGCCACCGTGTCACCCGTACAAGTGAGGGCCTGTGACTTGGGAACAGGAGGCAGCGGCCGCTGGCAGCCACGCTCAGCCAGGCCTGATCTCTAACACAAGCATTAAGGTTTTTGTTTTTTAGATGCTTTATTGACTAACACAGTAACTTTCCGGGAAAAGGTTTGACAGAGGATCAATGCAGTTTTTAAAGGTCAAGAACTCATGCTTTAGAGAGGGAAAACAGAACAAGTAAAAAGACCAAGAACTAAAGCATTTATTGTCTACCACTTGGATGGATTAAGAATGAGTTTAAAAGCAAATGATTTCACGGAAAGATCCAAGATGCTGGTGTCTAATTTATGCAAGAAATCTGGCAGCGTGTCTGAGTGTGGCCATTTGAACTTCAGAAAGTACAAGTGGTTCTACTATTGACCTTCAGTGCTCCCCATTACTAAAATATATGGCACCTTTAATAGCTAATTGTAGCCACTTCCTCCGAGAGGAGGCTTGGGGCTCATCGCCTAGGACCCTAACAGTACCTAGTTCCCGTCATCCTAAAATAACACCCATGAAATACAAATTCTTAATTCTTGAAGATATTCTAAATAGAAACTTTTAGGTAAAACTGTCGTGACAGTGCTTTTCCAGGTGGATTGTATTTCTATTTTACTTATTTTTTTTTTAATTATTCAAGAATGAGAGGGAGAGACAGAGACAGAGACAGCTCCCAGATACCTGCAGTGGCTGGAGCTGGGCCAGAACCAAAGCCAGGATCTGAGAACTGAACCCACGTCTCCTACACGAGTGTCTGGGGCTTGGCTCTTGTACCATCACCTGCTGTCTCTGAATGTTGGTGGAAGCTGGATCGGGAGCCAGAGCTGAGCAGCGAACCCCAGCACTCTGATATGGACCCTGGGCATCTTAACCATCACGGTAACCACTAGGCCAAAGACTTGCTCCTTCTGGCTGCTTTAATTCTGCTTTAGCCATATATATTTTTAAAGATTTGTTTTATTTATTTGAAAGGCAGAGTTACAGAGAGAGAGAGAGAGAGAGAGAGAGCCTTTATCTGCTAATTCACTCCCCAAATGGCTGCAGTGGTCGGGGCTAGACCAGGAGGAAGAAAGGTAGGACAGCAGAAACAGAAGAAAATAAAGGATATTCATAGGCTTTCAAAGAGCGCTTAGAGTAGCTTCTATTTTATGATACGACTTCCAAAAATAGAGTACTTTTTAGATTTAACTTAGGTCATTCATATTTTATTAGAAAGAAATCATGGGGCCAGTGCTGTGGCTTAGCCGGTAAAGCCACCAGCTGCAGTGCTGGCATCCCATATGGGTGCCGGTTCAAGTCTTGGCTGCTCCATTTCCAATCCAGCTCTCTTCTATGGCCTGGGAAAGCAGTGGAGGCTGGCCCAAGTGCCTGGGCCCCTGTACTGACATGGGAGACCCAGAAGAAGCTCCTTCTGGCCCCTGCTTCTGGATTGGTGCGGCTCTGGCAGTTGCGGTCCTCTGGGGAGTGAACTAGCGGCTGGAAGGCCCTCTCCCCCGCCCTGCCTCTGCTTCTCCGTAACAATGCCTTTTAATAAATAAATAAGTCTTTTTTATTATTATTAAAAAAAGAGAAAGAAATCAGCTTGAGATTCAAGGCCAATTTTCTGCTGGTTAAAATTCTGCATGAATTAAGAGTAGAAGAAATCTGTTTTGCCCTAATAGTGACCTAAAAGTTCTTATTTAATGTAGACAGTATGTAAGTTATGAATAGTAGTGTTTCATATAATTGACAAAAAGGTAATTATTCTGTATTTCTATTTTGTTATTGTCTTCTGTAAACAACCCTCCGTATCTCTAAAAATTTCTGTAGGATTCTACTTATAATGGCATAGTATTCCACTGATCACATGTACCATAACATAAAGATACATTGCTAACTTGTTTTCCTGAAAGAATGCCATTTTGGATTGCCACTAGCAGTTGGTAATGGTACTCTCACCATTTCTGAATTTTAACTTAACACAATCTATGTCAATTTTTAGATGTTTACTTATTAGAAAGGCAGAACAAGAGAGAGGGAGAGAGAGATTTTTTTCATCTGCTGGCTCACTTCCCAGATGCCTGCAACAGACAGGGCTGGGCCAGGTTGAAGCCAGGAGCTTGGAATTCATCCAGGTCTCCCTTGTGGGCCCAAACACTTGAGCCATCACCTGGTGCCTCCTAGACATGTTAGCAGAGAGCTGAATCGGAAGTGGAGTAAACAGGGCTCAAACCAGGCACTCCAATCCCAAGCAGCTGCTCAACTGGCTGGGCCGCAAGACCTGCACCCTCTGTCCGTCATTCGTGGGGACCAGAGTATCTTCTTATTTGAACTGACACGGTTTTGGTTGTAGAAAACCTGACCGTTTTCCACATGTAGTGGTTCCCCTTTGTCTGCAGTTTCACTTTCCAGAGGCTCAAAAATAGTAAACGGGGAATTCCAGAAATAAAAAAATAAGCCATTCTTGGTAGCATGATGAAAGCTCACGGTGTCGCACTCTATCCTGCCTGTGACATGAATCATCCCTTTGGCCAGCATATCCATGCTGTGAAGCTACCTGGCTGTTAGCTGCCTAGTGGCTGTATTGATGACCAGATCAGCTGTTATGGTATCTCGGGGCTTGTGTTCAAGCCCTTATTTTACTTAGTAACGGTCTCAAAGCACAAGGTTAGTGATGCCGGCAATTCATAGAGGCCAGCGAGAAGCTGCAAGGTGCTTTCCTAAGTGAAAAAGTGAAATTACAGTAAGAAGTTAGGATGGAGAGTCATAGAACACATTTGTAACTTTTGTTACATTTTTTATAGTTGCTGTATGATTAGTTATTGTTATTAATCTCTTTCTGTGCCTGGTTTATAAAGTAAGCTTTATCATAGGTGTGGTGTATACAGAAAAAAAAAGCATAGTGTATGTAGCTTTTGGAACCATCTGTGATTTCAGGCGTGTCTTGATGGTCTTGGAATGTATCTCCCCTGCATGGGGATGGGATGCTGCATTTCATTTTCTGAGCTGCCTGGTTTTTTAAGAGGGGTGAGGGGCCACAGAAATGTCCTCCTCTTTCTTCCTAAAAAATAGGCACCATTTTTCTGATATTTGTTGTACTGATTTCTTCCTGAGTATTGACAGGTCTTTGATTCTTAAATCTAGTTTTCTTTCATTGCTCTCAAGGACTCATATTCAGAAAAAGCTCATCAAGGTGTTGGCTCATAGAATTCCTTGGGGTTGCTTGTAGGTGGTACAGCACCGTTGTTAAGTGCCTTACAGAGTGCGTACGACAGCGTCTTCCCTCAGTTGTGGTCTGTACAGAAGAGCAGAAGTTTTCCATGAAGAACCGCTTCTGTGTTCATCAGAGTTCCTGCCCAAGTCACTGTCTCCAGCAGTCTCCGGCTTACTCTCTCTGATTGGAAAAGTTCTAGTAAATTTAGATTTTTAGGCTGCAGCCGTTTCCTTACCATCCACAATTTTCCCTTTAACGAGTCCCCTAGGAGGATGTGGAGGAGCTGAGATTTGATAAAACCCAGATTTCCTCCTGGGTAGAATAAGAAAGACGTTGAAGGGAAACTGTGGAAGTCCCCTTAGGACTCCTGATTTCTACACAGTCCCCAGCAAAGCAATAAAACATTTCCCTAAGAGAATGCAGGGGAAGGGGTAATAGGTCTCTTCAGAATCTCTAA
Source organism: Oryctolagus cuniculus (assembly GCF_051225735.1). Classification (NCBI taxonomy): domain Eukaryota; kingdom Metazoa; phylum Chordata; class Mammalia; order Lagomorpha; family Leporidae; genus Oryctolagus; species Oryctolagus cuniculus. The sequence goes on from NC_142881.1 coordinate 15,497,733, forward strand.
CTGTGTGTTCGGGTTACTGTTCCTGTTTTTCTTATGCACAGCGTGAGCTGGAAGTATGAGAAGCTTAAAGTGTCTATTCTTAAAAGTAGTTCTTGCTCATAACTAAGTGGGTATTGTTAAATTTTAGAGGCACGTGCTAACATTTGCCTTACTTAGTTAAGAATCATATAAATGCTTATTAAGCCATTTACTGTATAGTAAGAGCCTATCATTTACAGCCTAGAAACCCAGTTAGATAATTTTGGAGAAAAGTCTTCCTCTATGTCTTATAATTGCACATTGTATGTTCAAATTAAGACAGAAATTTTGTGCTAACAGGTTTGCTGCTATTTAAGAAGTGGCTATCCTTATTCTAACTGAAAATAGAGTCCATCTGTTGTACTCCAAGCTAGGACATTTATTGCTTCTTTTTACTTTATTTTTACTAATAGAAATATGCCCTAGCAAGAAGAGAGCTTGGTTGAGCTTCCTCTGAGCCTGCCAGGCTGTCTTCAGTTTATTTCCTAGCGCTGTTGCAAGGGCCTAACATTGCCTGAATGCCAATCGAGTTGGCATTTGACCATCTGGTTTGAAGGGGAACTTGCCATAGCTAATGGATTTATGGTTTTGATGGGAAAAACAGGTTTACTGTGCTCATTTGTTATGCAATTATTTTGTTTTCTTGATTGTGATTTAAAAAAATAAGAAATTACGACAAACAATGTACGTATAATGTAAAAAGAAAAACAGTACTGAATGGCATTACATAAAAAGAAAAAACCTTGTCTTGATTGCTGTGTATATAAGAAGTAATACTTTTAAACAATGCAGTTGTTTTGGAGAGTAATAATTAAAAGCCTACATAGCTCTTTCTTCATTCATTAACTTTAGATTCTCCACTATGAACAACAAAGATTTAGCACCCTGAGTCTACTTCTCTTGACCCTAACCCGCTTTCTAGCTCTGTCAACCCAACTCTCATGAGGATGTAAGGGGAAGAACTAACCTCCCTCATTATTCTCAACTTCTTCACGCAAACAGCTGGAAACTATCGTCTCTCTCACTACTTACACATTCTGCTGTTGGAGGCATTTGGGAATGAACCAGCGGATGAAGGAATGCCTCTGCCACTCAAATAAAATGAAAATAAGTAAATAAAAATCAACTGCTGGCTGGCACCGCGGCTCAATAGGCTAATCCTCCGCCTGCAGCGCTGGCACCCCGGGTTCTAGTCCCAGTTAGGGTGCCGGATTCTGTCCCGGTTGCTCCTCTTCCAGTCCAGCTCTCTGCTGTGGCCCGGGAGTGCAGTGGAGGATGGCCCAAGTGCTTGGGCCCTGCACCCGCATGGGAGACCAGGAGAAGCACCTGGCTCCTGGCTTCGGATCAGCGCAGTGCGCTGGCTGCAGCACGCTGGCTGCGGCTGCCATTGGAGGATGAACCAATGATAAAGGGAGACCTTTCTCTCTCTCTCTCTCTCTCACTGTCCACTCTGCCTGTCCAAAAAAAAAAAAAAAAAAAAAATCAACTGCTTTGATTTAAAAATTTGGCATTCACATTCTAATGCTATTACAAGTAAGCCTGTCATACTTTGCCTTGAGGCTGATTCCAGATACTTGGAGACTTAGAAAAGAAATGCAGTTCTACATAACCAAAACCGATACTCTTTCAGCAGAATGTTCAAAGCATGAAAGTCAAGCGAATTCCCTTTTCTTACATTCCATATTCCATAATTACTCAAAATCACACCTCCTTTTCATTCAGATCATGATGTTCGTATACTTTCTGTGCCTGTTCTGGAGGTTTTAGGTGCCTTTCATTTGTGTGATGTGAGAAGAAACAATACTGTTCTCCCATAGTACTAAGATATTTTAGCTTCTTAGTCACGCTATCATTTGAAGGAATCATTTCCCACGTGTCTTAAATAGAGCATGCCTCGCTCATGCTGACAACTCTGTAAAAATAGCAAGTGTGGGACAGGGTGTTGTGGCACAGCAAGTGAAGTCCCCGCTGGGGTACCCACATCCCGTACTAGAGTGCCTGGTTTGAGCTGCGGCTGCTCCACGCTTCCCGTCCGGATTCCTGTGAGCGCTCCTGAGAGGCAGCAGGCGGTGGCCCAGGTACTTGGGTTCCTGCCGCCCATGTGGGAGACTTGGATGGAGTTTCTGGCTCTGGACTTCCACCCAGCACAGTCCTGGATGTTTCAGGCATTTGGGGAGTGAACCAGAAGATGGAAGATCGATCTCTGTCTCTCTCTCTCTTTGTCACTCCCTTCGCCCTGTTGTTCAGCCTTTAAAGTAAATAAATAAAAATAACAAGTGTTTCTTCCTTTCCTCGCCGTTCAGCACTCCCTATTTTCCAAACTGTGCCTTACTCTCCTGATTTTGCAGCTCTAATAGGAGTTTATTCATGAAGCCATCATTTTATTATTGTTGCTTTTGGAGTAAAACCCAGCTGTTAGAATATTAATGAGCTAGACAGAGAAGACCCTTAGCTACTTGTATAGTCATCATCTCTTGAACTTGGTAGTCTCTGCATCCTTCCCTTGTAACTCGTGGCAGTAAAGAGATTTTGCAATTATTCCTTCTCTTTGTTGAGTGACTGGAGAGAATAGCATGCTGCTTTAGATTTTGTCCACAATGGTACATTTTCCTCTTGGCAGTCTATGTGACTAGGGAGAAGTAACTTTGTTTCTCTAGGATGCCTCAGTTTCTCCCATATCCCCTCTAGGAGGCATAGTTTTTTCTTATGGAGAGATAATCCATATACCAGGAAATATTTTTAGTAAGATACCTGCATATCCATCCACAAAAGTAGATAGAACAGTAGAGTGAGTTTCCATACATCTATCACCTGGAATGAGCAGTTACAGTGGGACCTTTTTTGTGAGAATGGTTCTAAGGTGGAACTCATGTTGATGAAACGTTATTTTACTGTGAGAATGTGCAAGCAAGAAATGAATCAATTTTTGGCCCCTAAGGTCATCATCATTTGGATCTCTGTGAGTGTTTTCTGAGTGAGATAGCAACACATTTAGGGATTTCACTGGATGACTTTGAACTCACTCTATCTTTAGTTTCTTTAGTGCATCAACTTGGGGTGTGACATAAAAGTTCCTGAAAAAAATCTTAAGAGATATTTTTACCTGTTGGTTGTATAAAGTTCAGTCTTCCTTCAGTTAGGATAAGGACGCAGCAGGGTGTGAGCAGGCCTGTTGACAGGGTCAGGATTTGGGGTCTGGAGGACAGAGCAAGGTTTAGGTTAAGAGGGATTTAACTAGAAGTGGCATTGTGTAGAAGTCAGGAAGCACTGGGCGTGATGCAAGTCTCAAAGGTCAAGGCACAAAACGGCCTACAGTCCAACAGGTCCAAAGATCCCAAAGAGTGGTTCTCCCAAATTCAGATCAGGGTTTGTGTGTTTCCTAGACCCTTCTTATTTCTTGCTAGTGCTGCCTGCCTTAGTCCTCAGGTAGATTCAAGACAAGCCAGAGTTACTGGGACGTTCGGTAACAAATCCCTTGGAACTTTCAGATAAATCTGAGAGTACCTAAAAGATAAGTTTATTTTGGTGAAAATTTTTTTTGAAATCTATGCATTGTTTTCCCATAATGAGCATTTTCCATTGACTTTTTGTGGACGCTTCATGTAATTTAAAACATTCTTGTACCGCGTTGGCTTTTTAGAAGCATGAAGTCATGAAGTGGTATTCCCTTCTACATCTGGGTCACTGGATTTAGAGGCATTTTATATTCTTAGACCACCCTGTCGTGCATACTGCTAATCTCCACATTGTCCCTGGATTCGTGTTTAGATAGCTGTCACTGGATGAATGCTTTATATTTTTCCCAGCCCAAATATCTCCTTTATTATTTTTAAACCATGGTTAATGAATACATATAATCATTGGTTTTATTACTTTTTAAGCTGGGACTAAAATGGTAGCTTAGACTTGTTGTTTTTTAATATACAACCCAGTCAGACAACACACTCATCTCATTCTTTGTCTCTGTTTGGCTTGGCATGATAATCAAACTCCGAATGGCAATGAGGCTTAAGTCAGTACGGCCCACTTATTACATTCTTACTTATGAGGTCTTTGCTTAATTCGAGCAGTATCTGTGTTTGATCTCATATCCTGGGGTCAGGCTGCTCTTCACAGATGACAGATGGCATAATACTGGGCTTCAAAACCACCGCCACCCTCTTCCTAGGAGGGCACTTTAGGATTATGGAAATGTTTCCAGAAAAACACTGCCGCCTGTCAAAGTCTCTTCTCTGGAAACTCTGGCTCTCACTGTGGTTACATCCTATACAACCATTTCCTCACCATCCAGTTTAGACTTCACACTGCTTGGCAGGTGGTGACTGGGCTGATCTGGCTCTCCCCCAGTGGAGGACATGCAGCTGGATATTTCCAGAGTGATACAGACATTTTGGCCACTCATCTGTATTTCTCCATCTCCTCTCCTTGGTGACAGAGGTACACACACTGGGTTGTAACTTCGGTTCGTGGTATTCCTGTCCCAGCTATGCCAGTGCAACTTTGACTGGACCACAATAGCAGTGTCACAAATATTTTTCCCTTTAAGACCAGCATGTTCATTACTAGAAGCCAAAAACACAGGGGGCTTCTAGTTGGCTCCCCAGTCCCTGGAACATACTGAAAGTGGAAAATATTTTTTTGTTTCTGTGTGATCAAAAGAAAGGTTGGACAAGGTACTCCGTTGGCTCTGCAGTTACCAAGATGACGCACCTCTGACACCTGAGGTCTCTTTAGACCGAGACCCTCTGGTGTACCCTAGGTCTGAGACTGCCTCCCTCCCTTCCTACTGCTCCCCCTCTCTCTCTGAAAAATGGTACAGTAAGTGATTGGCAGCTCTGGCTAACCTTTTCTATTGAGACCTTCTTGAAGTCAGAGACTCGGGGGTGTATCTTATCTTTATAAACCTTTGAAGTACCTAAATCTAACCGTGTGTTGTGTATGGTGTGGTGAAAGGGAAGGAATTTAAACTCGCTGACTTGCTGCATTTTACATGGCCCTGTAGGTCACTTTAAATCTGCACTGGAAATGGTGTAAGGAACATATCTTTACTAATCTGCCTAGAATTTTTTTAACCTTTTGAGTATATTTACTTGTTATTAGTCACCGAGATTTTACTCGATGGAAGGTGTTATGTGGGGCACTGTGAGAGGCATCCTTTTCAAAACCCAATGATCTGTGCAAAACAATCCGAGGAGGAGTTAGTGCTTTCATAAGCCTGGTCAGGCAGCAGTCAGGTGCATGCCCCAGCGTGTGCCCAGTGGTCTGGGAAGGTGTCCTTCTGTGGGGAGCTGAGCTGGATCTCAGCAGATTGGAAGGAACTGGAAAGCAGAGGTACAAGGGAGGCCTTCCAGAGATGGAAGATTTGGGGGACCAAAGTGTGCAGGTTGGGGGAGCATAGGAAATACCTGGAAACACTAAGGAAGACCAACTCGATGGGAATGAGACTTGGGGAGAGGGAGTGTTTGGAGTTAAGGCCGGAGAAGTGGGTTAGAACAGGTGTGCAGGGCCTTGGGTGTCAGCTATGGAGTTTGCGCTTTGCTGTGTCAACAGAAAGCCATTTGGGATGTTTTTGAGCAGGGAATGCTGTCATCCCAGTGGTAATTTTGAAAGATGAGACGGGCAGCCAGACACAGGGTGAATTAGATTAGGTGGCAGAGAGCTGAGGCAGGAAGAGCAGTTCGAATTCAGTTATTAATGTTGCTTGCAAAGTTTTGAAATAGGGAGCTATTTGTGAAAATACAACAAATGAGATGTCGAAACCATTTGACTAGAACAGATTAGCAGTGGACGGGTTTATTTCTGACACAGGTGGTGTTTGGCAGAAATATCTCGTTTGTTACTGGGAGCCAATGAGTCCTTTATCTAATTATAGGAAGACTGGGTTTGGTGGTTGTAAATCGATTTTCCCAGGTACCACTTGCATCCCTGGGGAATTGAAGAAAATAGGGTGTGACATCTCGAAGGATGTCTCCCAGCAGGTTCCAGTACAGAACGTAAACAAAGAGCTTCCACCCAGGGTGCTACAAGAAGGCTGACTTTTAAATGGTTTAGTATGGCTGATTAAATTAATCCCAGAGACTCAACTTTGGCTCTTCAAAGGGCATGTTTTTGCTTGGGGCATGCCTCTTGGGTGTTGGGTTATAATATTTTTGGTCTAAAGGGCATTTGTTTTAAACGCACTTTGTATTGCTAGGCAATACAGTCAAAGATTCAGAATAGTTACTGTTTTCCCTGTAGCCCTTACTTAGGGCTCTCTTCCCTCTGTCTTCCCACCTCAGCCCTTTCATCTGTCACCTGTTAGTACCACTTTCATTCCATACCTGAAACCCCACCAGATTTTCCGAAAGCATCACTGATACTGTGTCACTCCCTTACTCAAAACACTTACATTCTGAGTTTTAAATTTTTTAGTTTAGGATTTTTTTAATTTTTAAAAATTTATTTGAAAGGCAGAGTTATGGAGAGAAATGAGAGATGAGAGAGATCGATTGATCTTCCATCCACCAGTTTACTTTCCAACCTGCTGCAACAGCCAAGGCTGGGCCAGGCTGAAGCCAAGGGCCAGGAGCTTCATCCAGGTTTCCCATGGGTACAGGGGCCCAAGTAATTGGGCCTCTCCCACTGCTTTCTGAGGCTCATTCTCAGAGAGCTGTATTGGATAGTAGAGTAGCCAGGACATGAACCAGTATCCATATGGGCTTAATCTACTGTGCCACAACACCATCCCCTATTTTTGTGTTTGAGTGTTATTTGTCATAGATTTTTTTGTGTATTAAAGTAATTTGCATATTTTTTCAATGACTGACTTTTTAAGAACATTGGTTTATCTTGCTTTTTTGAGAAGTAATTTAAGGTGGTTTATGTTGATACATAAAAGATAACAAGATAGCATGATTAAAATTGTCAGGTAGAAGAAAATATAGAAGCAAATCTTCATGACCTTGAATTAGGCAATGATTTCTTAGCCATGACACCAAAAGCGAGAACAACCAAAAGAAAAAGAAATGAAATGGGCTTCATCAACATTAAAACCTTCTGTGCTTCAAAATGCTTTATCAAAAAGGTGAAAATATTTGCAAAACCCACAGAAAGGAAGAAAATATTTGTAAATCATATATCTAATGAGGATCTGTTATTCAGAAAATATGAAGAATTCAACCCAAAAAACCCACATATAACCTAATTTCAAAATGTACAAAGAACTTGAATAGAACTTTCTCCAAACAAGATTATGCAAATGGCCAATAAGTGCTTGACAAGGTGCTCACATCGTTAGTCACTAGGGAAGTGCAAGTGCAAGTGCGAGCCACAGGTTACCACTTCACCCCTCATTGGATGGCTATAATGAAAAAGACAAATAATGACAAGTGTCAGTGAGGATATGAAGAAATTGGATCTCAGATGTATTCTCAGCAGTGAGGAAATACTTTGTGGAGAAGATGTTGTTAGTACTCCCTCAAAGAGTGAAATATAGTGACTGGATGAGCTCACCATTCCACTCCAAGCTATACAGCCAGGAGAGTTGGATCATCTCTATGCAAAAATATGAATATAAACATTTATAGCAGCAAAATTCATAACTAAGGAATGTAAGCTCAACCAATAAGTATCAACTGATGAATGGATAAACAGCACATGGTATACCTTTACAATGTGTATTATTCGACAACAGAAAGGATTAAAATACGGATACATGCTGAGATATGGGTGGGCCTTTAAGGCATGCTGACTGAAAGAAACCAGCACTGGAGATCATGTGTTGTATAGGAACTATCTAGAATGGGCCAACTTGTAGACAAAGTAGATTAGTGGTTACGGTGTTGAGGGGAGGGGACATGGGGAGGGGGAGGATTGAGAAGTGATTGCTAACGGATAGGAGCTTTCTTTTTGGAGTGGTGGAAATGTTTTGTGATTATTAGTTACAGTCACATATCTCAGTGAATATATAAAACCCACTGCATTGAAGACTTTAAAAGGGTGAATTCTAGTGTGTGTGTTATATCTCAAAAACAAAGTACATGAGAAATTTGCAGAAGGAATATAGATATAAAATCGATTTAGGGATGAAACTACTATTATCCTGTAAAGATTGGTTGATACACTTGATTTCTGTTGGCTAGGAGTTTAGTTCTCATTTGCGTAACTTACGGACCAGTGTCATGATCCATAATGTGGCAAGTCCAGTGGCTCAGGGTGTCGTCATGGTAACTGAGCTTCGCTTACCCAGCCCTGCCTCTCTAGGGGGAGTTCTGTATTTCAGTCTAGGAAACTGCACTTCAGATATTTATATTCCACATTTTCCTTTGAAGAATTCATTCTTTGTGTACACATTATTTTATGTACACATTATTTTTTGTATAAAAAACCCACTCTGTATAGTGAAGCAATCTTTTAATGATGAATGGAAAGCCACTGAAACAGGCTGATTGATTAGCGTGAAATGAAAGCTTACTGATGTAATAATCTCTCTGTTCTCAGAATGTTGACGTTCTAGGAAGCGGCCTCAAGAGCAGGGAAACTGTTATTTTTAATTGGCTTAAGGTTTATTCACTAATTTGCTGACCCAGCTGAGTAGGACGAGAAGGGAATTTGGCCTAGTGAACTTGTGTTCCATCCAGTGTTACCTTTCCTGTGCTTCCCATAACCCAGTGTGCAGACCCCCATCTAAGAAGTACCCTGGTTCATGTCCAGATTCCATTCCCTAGCCAGGCCACCCAGGCTCCCGTGTTCTATGTCCTGAGGACGGGTCGTGTACATTTGTAGTCAGAGGACTTAAAAACTCATCCAGTTTCAAGCTGGCAGTCAGACTGTGCCAGTTACTTCAAGATTTTGGTTCTTTCAGGGTATTTTTACGCTGTAATAGCTGTGGTCATGATAGAACAGAAGTCCTGGGGGCCAGCGCTGTGGCGCAGCGGGTTAACGCCCTGGCCTGAAGCACCGGCATCCCATATGGGTGCTGGTTCTAGTCCCAGTTGCTCCACTTCTAGTCCAGCTCTCTGCTGTGGCCTGGGAAAGCAGTGCAAGATGGCCCAAGTCCTTGGGCCCCTGCACCCATGTGGGAGACCCAGAGGAGGCTCCTGGCTCCTGGCTTCAGATCGGCACGGCTCCAGCCATTGCAGCCAATTAGGGAGTGAACCAGTGGATGAAAGACCTCTCTCTCTTTATCTACCTCTCTCTGTAACTCTGTCTTTCAAGTAAAAAAAAGAAGTCTTTCCTCCCTCATTTCTATGGTGCCCCCAGAGTTTGACGGTGTGGACAGCACGGGGCCGGGGGCAATGGTACCTGTCTGGACGGACAGCCCCAGCATGCATTGGAGCTAGGGTTCTATCCATATGTTTAGGACTCTGGAGAAGATGGCAACGGTGGAGGCGGAGAGCACTGACTCTGGAGCCTTCCTGGTTCAGCTCTGCCGCTTGCTCGCTGTGAGACCTTGGCCAAGGACTTTCCCTAAGCCTCAGCTTCCTCACCCACAAGATAAGCTAGGAAGAGTATGAGGGTGAAGCGAGGAGCAGAGGAGCTAAAACAAGGAGGGGGATTAGCACAGTGCCTGGCCCCTGGCTACACGTGGTAAATGTTACTGTTGCGTTGTCTAGAGTGGTGCCTGCTTGTGCTCCCTATATACTGTTGAATGAATGAATGAGTGGCTGGACTCCTAACTACAGGACTGAAAACATTACTTCATGCAGTCCTTACAGCAAAAAAGTGTTGAGAACATACAGAAAAGAATTGAAAAACATGATATGCACCCTACTATGAGAATTCAACAATTTTGCCATACTTGCTTCAGATTTCCCTTAAGAAATGAAATGTTACAAATACAACTGAATTCTTCTATCAACCCCTTCCAGATCTCTTCCATCTTCTCTGCTCTGAGATATGCTTTTTAAAAAAAGATTTTGTTTGTTTGAAAGGCAGAATTACAGAGAGAGACAGAGACAGAGACAGATATGCCATCCATTGGTCCACTCCCCAAATGGCTGCAATGGCCAGGGCTAGGCCAACCTGAAGCCAGGAACCAGGAGCTCCCTTTGGATCTTCCACATGGGTGCAGGGGCCCCAAGTACTTGGGCCATCTTCTGCTGCCTTCCCAGGTGCATTAGTGGGAACTGGATTGGAAGTGGAGCAGCCAAGACTCAAACTGGCACCCCTATGGGATACCAGTATTGCAGGCGGCAGCTTAACCCCTTAAGCCATGATGCCAAGCCTGCTCAGAGATAATTCTATCATGAACTTAGTGTTATCACTACCACACTTTTTAGGATATCCCCACACATGTATGTAAGTGAGCAATATACATTGCAGCATTGCATATTTCCACTCTTTATATAAAGCATGTACAGCTCTATTTTTTGTCTTACCAATATGCCTTTGAGATTAATTCATGTCGGCACATGTTGCTATTGATAATTTTTTTTTGACAGGCAGAGTGGACAGTGAGAGAGAGAGACAGAGAAAAAGGTCTTCCTTTGCCGTTGGTTCACCCTCCAGTGGCCGCCGTGGCCGGCACACTGTGGCCGGCGCACCACACTGATCCGAAGCCTGGAGCTAGGTGCTTCTCCTGGTCTCCCATGGGGTGCAGGGCCCAAGCACTTGGACCATCCTCCACTGCACTCCCGGGCCATAGCAGAGAGCTGGACTGGAAGAGAAGCAACTGGGACAGAATCCGGCGCCCCGACCGGGACTAGAACCCAGTGTGCCAGCGCTGCTAGGTGGAGGATTAGCCTATTGAGCTGCAGCGCCGGCCCGCTATTGATAATTTTTTAAAAAATATTTGTTTATTTATTTGAAAGAGCTACAAAGAATGAGAGGCGGGGAAGTGGGGAGAAGAGGGAGAGGGGGAGATCTTCCTTCTACTGGCATTTCTCAAATGACCACAATGGCCTGAGCTGGGCCAGAACAAAGCCAGGAGTCAAGAGCTTCATCCGGTCTCCCACCTGGGTTCAGGGGTCCATGCATTTGGGTCATTTTCCACTGCTTTCCCAGGCCATAAGTAGAGAACTGGATTGAAAGAGGAGCAGCCAGGACACGAACCAGTGCCATATAGGATGCTGGTGCCACAGATGGGCATTTGTTTTTCCTTAGTTGTGAACTGTTAGTCTCTATCCATTTTCCAGTGGGTGACTATTTCCTTTTTTTTTTTTTTTTTTTTTTTTTTTTTTGACAGGCAGAGTGGACAGTGAGAGAGAGAGACAGAGAGAAAGGTCTTCCTTTGCCGTTGGTTCACCCTCCAATGGCTGCCACGGCCGGCGCACCGCGCTGATCCAATAGCAGGAGCCAGGTACTTCTCCTGGTCTCCCATGGGGTGCAGGGCCCAAGCACTTGGGCCATCCTCCACTGCACTCCCTGGCCACAGCAGAGAGCTGGCCTGGAAGAGGGGCAACCGGGACAGAATCCGGTGCCCCAACTGGGACTAGAACCCGGTGTGCCGGCGCTGCAAGGCGGAGGATTAGCCTAGTGAGCCGCGGCGCCGGCTGACTATTTCCTTTTAGAATGGATTTCTTGATACTGTGTGTGAATTCTGGATATTAATTCTTTGTCAGTTATTATCTCAGAATCTCTCAACTTGTTGTCGTTATGGTGGCTGTTGTTTTGAACAGAAATTTTACTTTTTTCAAAAAATTATTTGACAAGAAGAAAGACAGGGAGAAACAAAATGAAAGAGGTATTTCATCTGCTGGTTTACTCCCTAAATGGCCACAATGGCTGGGGCTGGTCCATCCAGGTCTTCCATGAGGGTGACAGGGGACCATGTTGTATCACCCCCTGCTGCTTTCCCAGGCACATTAGCAGGGAGCTGGATTCGAAGCAGAACAGCTGAGACTGAAACCAGCCCTCCAGTGTGGGGTGCCTGCATTGCGAGCAGTGGCTTATCCTGTGTGCCACAATGCTAACAACCCAGAATTTTATGTCATCACATAGTTTTTTTTTTTTTTTTTTTTTTTTTTTTTTTTTTGACAGGCAGAGTGGACAGTGAGAGAGAGAGACAGAGAGAAAGGTCTTCCTTTTGCCGTTGGTTCACCCTCCAATGGCCGCCGCGGCCAGCGCGATGTGGCCGGCGCACCGCGCTGATCCGATGGCAGGAGCCAGGAGCCAGGTGCTTTTCCTGGTCTCCCATGGGGTGCAGGGCCCAAGCACCTGGGCCATCCTCCACTGCACTCCCGGGCCACAGCAGAGGGCTGGCCTGGAAGAGGGGCAACCGGGACAGAATCCGGCACCCCGACCGGGACTAGAACCCGGTGTGCCGGCGCCGCTAGGCGGAGGATTAGCCTAGTGAGCCGCGGCGCCGGCCCATCACATAGTTTTATTATCTTTTCCCTTTGTGGCTTCAACTCTTTGACCACTGCTTCAGAAATTCTTCTTTACCTTGAGGTCATTAAAGCTGGTAATATTTTTTTTTCCTAAAAGCTTTATAGTTTTGCTTTTCTTCTTTAATGCGTTTGGAATTTATTTTTAAATATACTGTAAAGGAGGCATTTTTCTTTCCCCAACATTGGCAAATCAGTTGATATGAGATCAACTTATTTATGACATCTTTTTAAAAAAGATTTATCTATTTGAAAGGTAGAGTTGCCCAGGGAGAGGAAGAGACAGAGCAGAGAGGTCTCCTTCCATCTGCTGGTTCACTCACCAAATGCCTACAGTGGCTGGGCCAGAGCAAAGCCAGAAGCCAGGAATTCTAAGCAGCCGAGGCGCGTGCGCATCGAGCCGTGCTCACAGAAGGGATGAGGGATTAGCTCCGCTGGAGGTGGGTCTTGCAGCGTGAGTGGGATTTTTGCCCGACAGAAAAGGGGGAAAAGAGCAATCCGGGCGCCGAGTCGTCTTTCCCGTCTCGGCCAGCCTGGGACGGCGGCTTGCTGCTCTCCGTGTCTGCGTTTGCTGAGGCGAGGCCACGGCACCATCTCTGGAGGCCTCTGGGGACCAGTGGGCTTCCTTGTGATGGCTTCATTTAGAAGTTCAGCTCTCCGGAATTTTAGCAGGAAAAAATAAAAATGTGAGCAGACATTAAACTGTGATTATAAGGCTTGCAGACGGGCTGCGCCTCAGCCCCCTCTCTCGGGGTCAGGCGTTCGAAACGCATACCCGCTTCAGGCCCCCATCATCCCGGCCCGCAGCTGCCCACCGCCCAGGTGGCGGCCTCATCCTCCCGTTCTGGGTCTTGGTGGGGAAGCCCCCGGACTACTTGTTGTGTGGAGGCGGGCTGCTGAGCGCTGGGCCGTTCCCACGTGTCGGAGGTGTCCGTGCCCCAGGACCGGGGGCCCTGTCCGCGGCTTGGCTCCCAGAGACAGAGACGGGGAGAGAGACTGGCCAGTGCCCTGGCGGGCAGAGACGCTGAGGGCTGGGAGCCTGGCTCACGGCTCCCCGGGCTTTGGCGGGCGGCCTGGGGGGACCCGATTAAAAAATAAATAAATAAGGCTTGAAGACAATCTGCTCAGGGTGGAAGTTCCTCCCAGGGCCCACCTGCCCAGGCACCACACACACCCCTCCTGGCTCATGTGGGTGACCAGGGAGACATCAGCTGGGTGTCTCCTTAGGTGGGTGTGCCCAGGAGAGCCCTGCCGTCCACCATCCCAGGAGCTGCAGAAGGACTCACCCTGAGGTCAAGGACATTTCCTCGTGCTGCCTCCACTCCCCAGAGGTGAGGTTCACCCTTCGGGGAGTTTCTGCTGACTAAGGAAGCTGTCGCAAAAGGGATCAAGTCTGTCACGTGCTTGCAGAAAACCACGGTTAATCCTCCAGTGCCACCAAATCAGACTCAGAGAAGCTATCTGAGCTATTAATAAACAGCGTGGCAGCCCTCCTTATCCGAACGGAGGGAGCACAGTTTCCAACCAAGTCCCAGAGCAGCTGTTTATGAAGTAGTCTGTGACATCCGGTGCAAGCCAGAGTTTGCGGGTGGGCTGAGCCTGGTTCAGGGCCGCTGAGGAACGAGGCAAGGATCTGGGTCTGGCCTGAAGCCGCTGCTGGGAGTCATTTTTCACTTGGACACCCGATTGGTTATCCTTGCTTGTTTACTTGCACAGCTGGAGTAGTGAAGATCAAGGCTATGTGTGGTACATTTATGGTTCCCATTGCATGGAGGCAGATTGGGGTGTCTTATTTTCTTTAAAACTGAAACTCAATGCTTTTGGTTTGAATGCATCTTTTTCCTTGTCTTGCTACCTCCATTGTGAGCCTTGTGGAAAGAGCTCAGCACAGAAGTTTCAGGCTGGGTAAATGTCATGGTTCAAGGCTACTGGAAGCCATTCCTCCCCAAAGATCCCTCTCTTTACTTCCCCTCTGGCCGGAGAAATCTGTGAACCTGCAGTGTCCTGGGAAAATATGTTTCTTAAGGAAGCTCATTTGGACTTTTTGTGCTCCGATATACTTCTACTTGGCTTAGTTCACAGGATTATTGTTGAGAGTTATTCTGAAGGAATGGGGAAGGGGGCAGATCTGTTTGGTTAAAGAATGTTAAAGAATGGAGAGTCTAGGGGCCGGCACTGTGGCGCAGCGTGTTAAAGCCCTGGCCTGAAGCGCCAGCATCCCATATGGGCACCAGTTCTAGTCCCGGCTGCTCCTCTTCCGAACCAGTTCTCTGCTATGGCCTGGGATAGCAGTAGAAGATGGCCCAAGTCCTTGGGCCCCTACACCTACATGGGAGACCTGGAAGAAGCTCCTGGCTCCTGGCTTTGGATTGGTGCAGCTCCAGCTGTTGCGGCCATCTGGGGAGTGGACCAGTGAATGGAAGACCTCTCTGTCTCTACCTCTCTCTGTAACTCTGCCTTTCAAATAAATAAAATAAATCTTTTAAAAAAAAAAAAGAATGGAGAGTCTGAAAATGTCTAAGTACAGGAAGATGGAATTGTCCAAGGAGGCTACCAGAATACTAAAGCAGGGAGGCCTAAACTTCTGCCAGAACAGCTGGCACAAAGCTGCTGGGGGTGGTTCAGCAAAATAATGAGTATGCTGGGGCCGGCGCTGTGGCATAGAAGGTTAAGCCTCCGCCGCCTGCTGGCATCCCATGTGGGCTCCAGTTCAAGTCCTGGCTGCTCCACTTCCGATCTAGCTCCCTTATACACCTGGGAAAGCAGCAGAAGATGGCCTGAGTGCTTAGGCCCCTGCACCCATGTGGGAGACCTGGAAGAAGCTCCTGGCTCCTGGCTTCAGCCTGTCCCAGCCCTCTCCATTTCGGCCATTTGAGGGGTGAACCAGTACATGGAAGACCTCCCCCCACCCTTTCTCTGACTTTCAAATAAATTTTTAAAAACTTAAAAAAAATGAGTATGCCAAATGTAGGCAACAGTCTGATGGCATATAAACCTAACTCAAGTATGGATGCCCTTATGACAGTAATTCCTAGAATTATGTATTGTATACCTAATGGCAGCCATTAAAAAGCTACTAATCAAAAAAGAAAAAAAAAAAAAGGCTACTACTCTCTCCCAAATATTCTGAGGAGGAGTAAGGTCATTGGCTTTGACAGGTAACTGTCACCTCTCTCTCTGAAGATGTGTGGGGAAGTGTGAGGACAGGACTTGGCATCGAACTCAAGCCTCGGTGTGGTGACTTAACCAGCTACGTGGCTTTGGGCGAGGGCTTTCATGTCTTGTGAGAACAGAGATACTGCTTCTCAGGATTGGTTAAGGTTCCACTGAGATCACTTTCATAAACTGCCCAGTGCAGTATTTTGGGCATAGAAGGTGATCGAAAAAATGCTTATTTCACATTCTATGGAGAAAGCCTAGATATTTAATTTTCAGACTCTGTGAAATTATAGTTAATATAAATTCCATTATTTAAAGCAGGGAGATGAATAGCTTTGTCTGTTTATCCATTGGCTTCACAGTGTCTTCCCTACTTTTCATGATAATCCAGGCCTTTCCTGCAGAGTTTGGGCCACGACAGATGGTGGTTATTATTATATAATAATGTGTATATATATATATATATATATATATATATATATATATGAGCTAAAATCGAGCAACATGAAAGGCTGTGTGCTTCCCGTGTCCCTGGGCCCATTGCACTCCTAGAGGTGGCCACTGCTAGTAGTTTCTTTTGTTTCCTCCTAGAAACCTGTGTTTCTTGCATGTGTGCACATAGGTATCTTGTTCTTTCCACACAGGAGCACAGTGGTTTCCTCGTTTACATCCATGGTGAATAATAATAATGCAAAGCCGCATTATTTGGACACAAGCTGGAGCCCTGGTGGCTCACTGCAAAGAGCAAATTTGGTTCAGAATCTAGGACTTGAGCACCTTTGAAACTGCAAGGGATTTAATTATATTCCTTTGGCTTCTAGTCCGATTCCCCCTGGAAGACCTTCTGGGTTAATTATGGGTCCCAGGGACGCTTGGCAGGCCCAGTGCTGCAGTGCTGTTCCACAGAGGTAATTAATCATCCAGCCCGAACCGGGAGAGAAGCTCCCTCCCATGTCCTCACTGCCGGTACTTTGTGGAGAAGGAAAATTTTCAAACAAAATGGAACCATGCGTGAGTCTTTTTGGACTATGCGGCAGATGACCATAAAGGTGTCTCCATATTGGGATTCTAATCATAAAACCAAGATAGAAGTGTGTGTAGGGGTACTAAGTCACTGGGCTGTCTGGTGCTGGATGGTTCAGTGAAGGGTACACCCTGTGCTCAGTCATTTTCTCTGTCCAGTTGCTTTTGTGTGTGTGTGTGTGAGAGAGAGAGAGATAGAGAGAGAGAGAGAGACAGGCGGAGTGGACAGAGAGAGAGAGGGACAGAGAGAAAGGTCTTTACTGTTGGTTCACCCCCCCCATGGCCACTGCAGCCGGCGCACCACACTGATCCGAAGCCAGGAGCCAGGTGCTTCTCCTGGTCTCCCATGCGGTTGCAGGGCCCAAGCATCCTCCACTGCACTCCCGGGCCACAGCAGAGAGCTGGACTGGAAGAGGAGCAACCGGGACAGAATCTGGTGCCCAACTGGGACTAGAACCCGGTGTGCTGGCGCCACAGGCAGAAGATTAGCCTACTGAGCTGCGGCGTCAGCCTGTCCAGTTGCTTTCTAATATCCCTGCCTCCTTGCTTGAAGACATCCTGTGGCTGTCTATGATTTCAGTGAGTAATTTCATGTATTACCCAACCAGAGGCAGTTTTGTTTCTCAGAGGATGTTTGACAAAGTCAGGAGACCTTTTTGGATGTCACAACTCAGGGAGAAGTGCCACTGGCGTCTAGAAGATAAACGGCCGTGGCTGTTATCAGGTGTCACACTTGCTGGGCACAGCACTCCCCTCCCCCCAGGTAAGGAATTGTCTGGTCCAAAATGTCAAGGCTATTGGGGTTGGGGAATCCTGGTTGATTGGAGGGGTTCAGGGTTCTTCCTTCATGATGTCAGTTTTGTTGTTTCTGTGTTTGGGTGATGGTTGAGAATGACCACCGACTAATTAGTGATAATGCTGAAATATTTCTGAGAATCTCAGATATTTCTTTCAACTGTTTGGCTCTTAGATTCTCTACCCCCCCAACACACACCTTTTAAGATTGATTGATTGATTTGCGGCTTGCGCGGCGGCTCACTAGGCTAATCCTCCGCCTGCAGTGCCGGCACATGGGGTTCTAGTCCCAGTCGGGGCGCCGGATTCTGTCCCGGTTGCCCCTCTTCCAGGCCAGCTCTCTGCTGTGGCCAGGGAGTGCAGTGGAGGATGGCCCAAGTACTTGGGCCCTGCACCCCATGGGAGACCAGGATAAGTACCTGGCTCCTGCCATCAGATCAGCGCGGTGCGCCAGCCACAGTGCGCCGGCTGCAGCAGCCATTGGAGGGTGAACCAACGGCAAAGGAAGACCTTTCTCTCTGTCTCTCTCTCTCACTGTCCACTCTGCCTGTAAAAAAAAAAAAAAAAAAGATTGATTGATTGATTTGCAAGTCAGAGCTGGGGGGAAGGGATAGAGAGAGATCTTCCATTCGCTGGTTCATTCCCCCAGACAGCTGCAATGGCCAGGGTGGAGCCAGGCTGAAGCTGGGAGCCAGGAGCTTCATCTGGATCTCCCATGTGGGTGCCAGGGGACCAAACACCTGGGCTATCTCCCACTGCTTTTGCAAGGCCATTAGCAGGGAGCTGGATCAGAAGCAGAGCAGCTGGGACTCGAACTGGCACCCAGATTAGGTACTGACGTCACAGGTGGCAGCTTTACCCACTACTCCACAACGCTGGCCCCAGAATTTCTTCCTTTCAGTAACGACATAGGCACTGAGTAGGTCACTGGCTCCTGATGAACATTGATGGCAAAAGTGACTTTACTAGTGGATCATTCACAGAGGGGTACTATCTTATTAGCTGTAGTATCCGCAGGCCCAGGGATTACTGGAGTCTCCATAGACATTGTTTGAGAGGGTGAATGCATGAGATATCACGATGCTCTGACATCAGCAGAATGGATGTGTAGCAGTGATAGGAGCATAAACGTGGCCTCTGTATCCACCTGGCTTTATAGTGAGTTTAACTTGCATGACAGTTCTGTGCTCATGCTTTTGTTAACGGAGCTACCATTTCTCCTGTATTTTACTGCTGCCCTTGATGCTTACCATTTCCAAGAACCATGAGCAGTTGTGGGCACATGCATACATAGCTGGCATCTGCAGAAGCAGCTGGCATGTAGTGAAGTCAGTGTTGAAGACCTGCTTTATTAAACCACTAAGGCAGGATGAGTGTCATTTGTTCTTTGAATTTGAAAGGACTCACTTTCCACTTATACTCCCAGATCTCGAGTATCGTTTAGACAGAATGATTCTAACTTGAATTTTTTTATGTGATCTTAACTTCATATATGAAGGGATTTCAAAATGTTCATGGAAAAATAGAGTTCCAAGGTAAATTTGTTGTAAAAACCTTGAAATTCATGCATAGGCTGGATCTTCAGAAATGTTCATGCAAAATGCATAGTATGAAAAATTATGTATGGATTTCAGTTTTTAACAAGATTTTTATTTTATTCATTTGAAAGGCAGAGTTAGAGAGGCCGGCAGGGGGAAGAGAGAGAGAACACTTTCATCCACTGGTTCACTTCCCAAATGGCTACAATGGTCAGAGTTGGACCAGACTGAAGCCAGGAGCTTCTTCCAGGTCTCTCACGTGGGTGCAGGGGCCTAAGCATTTGATTCATCATCTGCTGCTTTCCCAGGTGCATTAGCAGGGAGCTGTATCAGAAGTGGAGCAGCCAGGACTCGAACCAGTGCCCATTTGGGATGCCCACGTCACAGGTAGCAGCTTTACTGTCTGTGCCACAATGCTAGCCCCGTGTTTCAATTTTTTTGCAACAAAATAACGTCCTTTAATTCCATTTTTCCATAAACATTTGAAAGTACCCTCATATGTCTAAGATGAGGTGTGGCAATTGGAAGAAAAGTGAATGATAAAGAAGCATCCCTGGGCCGGCGCCATGGCTCACTAGGTTAATCCTCCGCCTGCAGCGCCGGCATCCTATATGGGCTCCGGATTCTGTCCCCGTTGCTCCTCTTCCAGTCCAACTCTCTGCTATGGCCTGGGAGGGCAGTGGAGGATGGCCCAGGTGCTTGGGCCCCTACACCCACATGGGAGACCAGGAAGAGGCACCTGGCTCCTGGCTTCGGATTGGCGTAGCTCTGGCCATTGCGGCCATTTAGTGGGGGTGAACCATCGGATGGGAGACCTTTCTCTCTGTCTCTCTCTCTCACTGTCTGTAACTCTACCTGTCAAGTAAATAAATTTAAAAAAATCTTTTTTTTTTTTTTTTTTAAAAAAAAGAGAAGCACGCCTGATAAGTTCTGGGGGTAGTGGGCTCCACTAGAGAATGATTTGCATCAACACTGATTTTATTTTGGTTGGAGTTAGGGGAATGATGTAGGGCATTTTATTTTTATTTTTTCCCTCTCTCTGTCTTTACTGATTTCAGACACCTATCTGTGAGCAACCACCGCATCTTACAGATGTCTACCTTCATATGCACCTGCTGTTACTGACAGGCGGTAGCCAGAGCAGGAGAGACACTGGCCAGAAAAGGCAGAAAGATCAGGGTGGGTGTTCAGCCAGTGGTTCTGACAACACCCATGCCCCCATCACAGTTCAAGTTCCAGCTCTGCTTATGACTCCAGCTTCCTCCTAACATGTACCCTGGGAGGTAGCAGGATGCTCAAGGACTTGGGTTTCCACCACCCATGTGGGAGACTCAGACTGAGTTCCCTTATTCCTGGCTTTGGCCTGGCTCAGCACCATCTGTCGTCAATATTTAGGGAGTGAACCAGTGGATGGGAACTTTCTTTCTCTGTTCCTCTGCCTCTCAAATAAGTAGATATCCTTTAAAAAGATCAAAAGACCCATTTCCCTTACGTGGAGGGACACATCTCTGTGGCTGAGGTGGTGAGGGAAGGTTGTGTGTTTTCCCCACTTCCTTGTGGGCAGTGGCTTCTCCGGCCTGGAGGTCTCCTGACAGTGGTCTGAGTGACAATAGTGACCCTTCCAATGGTGACAATGCACTTCTGCCCCATTCTTAGAATATCCTTGTGTTGGATTGTTTCGATTGGTAAATAGAAGTAAAAATGGGTGCTTTTTTGTGACCTAGTAGTATTTGATTGCTCTTACCTATGTGCCCATTAGGACTAACTTCCAGAGCAGTCTCCACTGTGTTCACGTGACTTTATTTTTGTTTCCACATTGTGCTTCTGTGAATACTTTCATAATTCTTGGTATACAAATGAAGGAATTCTTATAAATGAACGTATATTCAACTGAAAGTGGAAAGTTAATATTCAGAAGAAATGTCTGCTTTCGGGAACATGTACTTCAATTCTAAGCTTAAATAGCCAAGCATCCTAAGTATTTTAAACCCACCACTGCTGGCTTCTCTTGAAAACGAGAAGTCGTGGGGAAGGCTGAAGTCGAGGAGGACGTTCTTTGTGCCCTGCTTGCTCGTCCCCTCTGCACCTTCCTTTCCTGGGGTGTGTGTGTGTGTGTGTGTGTGTGTGTGTGAGCGGTCAGGGAGTTTCCCCACCGTGTGTCCAGGGAGGGCAGATGGGGCAGCGGTGTGAGCCTGGATCGCTTATCGGGGAGGAGGCAATATTAGGAAATACGTGTCTTTTAAGGAATGCAGCTTATTTTTTGTTTGGTTTTATGAAAGGTTTTCTTACTTGGGAAAGAACAGAAGATTCTCCAGTTCCCAGGCTTGTCCTTCTGTGGCAACTGATTTTACTTGGAAAGAATTGAAGGAAGGGGGTTGGATACTGATTAGGTGTGTTTATAAAAATTAATGGTGTTTGGCTAGCTAATTAGGAGGAAAGGGCAATGCTGCCTAAGTAGAGCGAGCTCGGTGACTGGAATTTTCGTTCTTGGCTCTCCCTCCCAACTCGCTTGGCCCTCAGCCTGCTGGGAGATCTTCTTGCCTTCTCCCCGCAGCAGAGAAGCTCTGTGCCTGTATGAAAGTGAGTGAGTTTCTTCTGAACAATATCATGTTAGACAGGAGTAACTTCTCCAAACATCGACATCTCAGATGTTTCTGCTTGTGTTTGTGCTTCTAGTTTTCCTTTACGTCTTCCCTGCTTCTTAAAGAGCTCTCAGAAGTTGATGTCGAAGACACTTCTTTCTGCCTGGCCTAATAGGGAGGTGGAGAGGGAGGAAGACAGAAAGGGAAAAATGGGTTTTTCTAAAATGACAATCGCTCTCCTGTAGGCAAAGTTACTTCAAAATGTCCCTAGAGAAATGGAACTGAATGGTAAGTGTCTTTTGTCACAAAAAAATTTTAAATCCTTGCATAGGTTTTTCACAATATGTATTTTCCTTGAACATTGTGAAGACTCCGCAGATGTTATAGGAACACATTGTGGGACCAGCTACTTACTTCTTCTTACGGCAAAAGTTCGCTGTCCGGCAGAGCTCGCCCTTCATTCTCTCGATGTGTAAGTGGTTTACATGAAATTATCTGTTGACTTCTGTCCAGGCTGCATCAAACCCAACCCAACCCAACCCAACCCCTCCTGAGTGTTTGTGTGACCCCAAAGGAAGCAGATAGGCATTTGCCATTCCTCTGTGGGGCTGCCAGCTCGAGATGTGGGTGGAGGAAGCGCGCAGCACCAGCAGCACATTGGTCATGGCACCTATCAGGCTCTGATTTGGAACTCTTTTGGGTACATCAGTCACAATGATGTCACATGTCCAGAGTTTGCAAATCCTTTTCAAAAGAAGCTTTCAGCTCAAGAGGACAGAATCCCTGGCTTCTTTCAATGCCAGCTCTTGACAGCCTCTTTTTGAATGAGTGTGTTTGGCCAGGGACCCAGAAGTGCTATCGCAAAGAAAGCCCAAGACTTCAGGACCAAAGACCTGTGTTCTGGCCTCAGTTTGGTTAGCCCTCTGATCTTCAGCAAGTCCCTTAACCTTAGTGAACTTCCATTGTCTCATCTGTAAAAGAAGCTGTTAAATCTGAGGTCCCCAATGGGCAATTTCCTCATCTCCATGAAGTTAATTAGAAAACCCAGTTGCAACCCTGGGATTAATCAACAGGAAGAGAAGGCATTCAATTGCAGATGAAACAGCATATGAGGGTGATTTTGGAAAGCACTCTTTGGGGAAGGATGTTCTAGAAAGTAAAATGGGGAGTGGTGTTTGGCCAGGCAGTTAAGCCACTGGCTAGGATGCCCATGTCCCATAGTCAGAGCATCTATCCCACGCCCTGGCTCTGGCTTCTGACTCCAGCGTCCTGTTGATGCACACTCTGAGAGGCAGCAGGTGATGGCTCAAGTACCTGAGTCCCTGCCACGCACCTGGGAGACCTGGATGGAGTTCCCAACTCCCTGCTTCAGCCTGGCCCCATCCTAGCTATTGCAAGCATTTGAGGAGTAAAGGAGTGGATAGAAGGACGGGTGCACATACACGCACACGCTCTCTCCATCTTGCTCTTCTCTCCTCTCCTCTCTCTCTGTCTCTGTTTCTCTCTCTCAAACTAGGAGAAGACAGTAAAATGTTTGAGAGAGCCAATTGTGTTTATCACTGTTGCTCTCTAGGTCCTGGTGTAGACCCTGGTAATTCAGCTGCTTCCCAGCACGGGGTGGGGTCAACACATTCTGGGTGGCTGTCGGCTTCCCACTTCTGTCTCATTTTGTCCCCTTCTAGTTGTCACTTAATCTGCTGTGTGGATTGTGTAAGCAGATACGCAGTGCTGTCTGCCACAGTGATAATTATTGCATTTAGAGAAAGATGTGGGTTTCTCTCTTTTTTTTTCATTATTATTATTCTTTACTGAAATGAGTGAAAACCTCTTAGAGACGGCCCCTTAAGGGGAAACAGGCCTGCCCAACAAAGCTGGCCAGCCAAAGAGGGAGCCGGGCCCAACTCCCTGGAGGTCCTTTGGTGTTACTAAAAAAAAGACCCACACAAGCGAAAACACTATGCTTTCTCTAAGTATATAGCAGTGTGGGAAACGTGGGTTAGAACCTTTTAATTCCCTCCACTGGGTAGGAAAAGCGCCAAGAGATGGCTTCTTGCCGGTCCTGGTTGTGACTCTCCCTTCCTTTTCGTCTTGCTCTTAGTGTTGATTTTGTTGGGATGTGTTGCTTGTGGCTGAATCTGGATACTGTGCACTTAACAGCCGCACTGTTTGCCCCCACCGCACCCCACCCCACCCCACCCACCCGTGTCTTGGCGACGTGGCTCCGCTGAAATGCAAGGGGTTTTGGCAGGATCCTGGCCACCCCATCAGAAGTGGTTGCCCTACCCTGGGTCCAGAGCAGAGACAGCATCCCTGCTCTTCTGCCGTCCTTGGCTAGTGTCCCACATGCCCCAGGAAGAGCACAACATGGCAGGAATTGTCTCACACCAGGATAACGTCCCCTCACTAGCTCTGCTCTTCCTTATTAAATCATGAGCTGGTTATCAAAATACTCATGCAAATAAGTGGGCAGGAAGGTGTGGTTGCCATTAACTGATGGGATTGTAGGGAAGGGGACAATCCATTGCCCTCAGGGTTCTATTTGTAATTTCTCTGAAGTACTGATACGAAAAATCAGGGACAATTTTGCTGAGCGAGTTCAACATTCCCAAGATCCCCCAAATATTTCCATATCACAGGCCAGTCTGCACCAGGGTTGTTCCACACATCACTAAGTTTCCACCGGGGAGCTTTTTCTAATTCTTCTATCCACCTGGCATGCACGTCTCCCAGGATGGTGATGGGGAGGAGGTGGCGGCAGGGGACCAAACCGAGAAAGCCAGCGTGGCTTTGGAGAGTTGGGGAAATAGAGGGCAGCCTTGGTTAAACTTAGGTCTCAGTGTAGCCTGTCACAGGCTGCTGGCTTTCTGTTCTTGAATCACATATGTGTTATTATGTTGGGTTGAAAACCAACTTCTCTTTCTGCATTGTAATTTTTAGGTCTTGCGAAGGAAGCATTGTGGCTTTCAGCAGTCACATTCGTGTACTTTGTAGTATGAATCTTTCTCTGTCACTGTGAAGTCACAGGCAGAGACCACAGGCAGGACACTCTGGGCATCTTCCCTCTGTTCCTCCGAGGTCACCCCATGGCCATGGCCTTCATCCTGCTCTGTGTTCCTGGAGACTGACTTGGATGGCTACAGCAGCGGCTCCTTTAATTTCCACGCTGAGTGGGGTCCTGCTTGCAGGGGCTCTTGCAGCAGACCTGAGGGAGGCAGGAGAACGCAGCTGGGAGATGGGGAGGTGGAAAGCTAGTGAGTGGCAAGCTGCCAGGGCTGCCAGTGCCTGAGACCGGCACCACCCAAATCCCATCGCCTTCCTTTTGGTTCAACATGGCTGGAGGCTCAGCACACCTACTCCCCGTCAAGCAGCTAAGCCTCGACTTCCATCATACCCCAGACACCACGTGCCCTGCAGCCCTGACCCAAACCCTGCCACCTTTGACCTCTGTCATGCCCTGCTCTGAGCACCACCCTTTATCCTGTGAAAAGGGTGATCTCAGCACGGGCAGTGGCACTTCTCCCTCCCGAGGGTGCCTGTGCTCCCATCTGAGTGTGTACTGCCCCTTTACTTTTCTGCTCATCTGTCTGTGTCTCCTGGGTGTATTTTGTTAAAGATGTATTTATTTATTGGAAAGGCAGAGCTAGAAAGAGAGAGAGAGAGAGAGAGAGAGAGAAAGAGAGAGAGAGAGAGAGGGAGGGAGGGAGGGAGGGAGAGGTCTTCCATCCACTGCTTAACTCCCCAAATGGCTGTAATGGCTGGAGCTATGCCAATCTGAAGCCAGGAGCTTCCTCCGGGTCTCCCACATGGGTGCAGGGGCCCAAGGACTTGAGCCATCTTCTACTGCCTTCCCAAGCCATAGCAGAGAGCTGGATCGGAAGTGGAGCAGCTGTGTCTCAAACCCAGGCCCACATGGGATGCTGGCGCTGCAAGCAGTGGCTTTACCCACTACACTATAGTGCCGGCTCCTCCTGGTTGTATTCTTAACGTGGGAAGACAGGTCTAGCTGGGGGGTCTCCCTTCTCTGAACCCAGCCAGGCTTCCTGATCCCCACAACAGTTGGGGTATTTATTCCCTTCACTCATTTTCTACCAGGTCACCTTTGATGTCTATTTTTTAGAAAATTTATTTAGTTGTTTGAAAGGTAGAGTTAGAATCAGATTTTCCATCTGCTGGTTCACTCCCCAAATGACCGCAATGGCCAGAGCTGGGCCTATCTGAAACCAGGAGCCAGGAGCTTTTTCTGGGTTTCCCATGTGGGTGCAGAGGCCCAAGTACTTGGGCTGTCTTCCACTGCTTTCCCAGGCCACAGCAGAGAGCTGGATCGGAAATGAAGCAGCCGGGACTCGAACTGGTGCTTGTATGGGATGCTGTGGGTAGTACCTGTCCCTTGTGGCTTTACCTAAACTCTTCCCACAGCACTGTAAATATCCCCCATGTTGCACGTTTTTCAGACTCTCCAGCTGAGTGTTCCATCTGCTTCCTGCCCAAGCCCCATGAGAGGCAGGTGCCTCTCCCTCCCCTCACACTTGGCGGGAAGATGTTTCTGTGGCAGGAAGAGCCTGGAGAGAAGATCCCACAGAAGGCAGCATTTTTCTGATTTTGTTTAGCCAAGAGGTCTTGTGATGGTGTCTGGGGGATGTAGGGGTCTTGCCATGGTATTTACAGCCCTGGCACCCGGCCTGCTGGGGTCACTGGGTTTCAGGATGTGCCAGTGGCTGCGTCCTTTTGTCTGGAGTTGGCTGGGCACACGTTTCATTCTTGCTGTCATACTCATGGGGTTCATTTCTAAAACGCACTTTTCCTTACTGGCTGAAGGAGGTTGTAAATAAGGTTTTCCATCACCGAGACTGTTGGGTGCACGTGTTTTGTCCGCCTCACCAGATGTAAACAAATAAGAGTCTTTGAGTTAATTGAAAATAGATCATAGTAAAAAATAATAATGGGAATAGGAGAGGGAGGAGGAAGAAGGGTGGGAGTGCAGGTGGTGGGCAGGTATGGAGGGAAGAATCACTATGTTCCGAAAGTTGTACTTATGGAATGCGTGAACTTTGTATACCTTAAATAAAAGGTTTCTGGGGTGGGTGGAGGTAAGAGTCTTTGAAAAACAGCCATTCTCAGAAAGACTTAGGAGGGCATTGTAAGTTGTTGGTAATTAGCTTCTAGTGACTTCAGGAAGGCAGGGTGGTGGGATTCGTGTTTTAGTGAATTTATCATTAAAAGCCAAACCAAATGCGATTGAGGCACCTCAGGATGTGTCTAAGCGTGCCCCCCACTCTGCAGCCCCAGGGGGCTAGTGAGCACCTTTGAAACTACTATTTTTTTATATCGTGGGTTAACTAAGAGAATTAATAAAACAAATTTCATCCATTTCCTTTTTTCAATGCGGTTTCTAGAAAAATTTAAGTGGCATTTGTGGCTTGCATTATTTTTCTTTGGACAGTGCTGGGCTATCATATGCCATTCTGTTAGCCCAAATGTATATTAAGGAGGCCTTCAAGGGTTCCTGGAAGTTGAGGGAGAGGTTGTTTTGATTTTTCCACATGATTGGGCGAGGTTTAAAAAAAATTTTTTTTAAAGTTGAACAAAAGTGAAACACAATGAATTAGAATAGCAGGCCATTCTCTTTGGATGAATGAGAGGTAGGATAATGAAATTCCCTGGGGAAACATAACAAAGTAAACCAGAGAACAAATCTCTGCTCTTAGGAAAATATTGCCCCCAAAGGTTATCTCTTGTAACCCCACTTCCTCGGCTCATAATTCAGCCTTGGGTGTTGCCGGCCTGGGGCTTTACCACGCTGGTGCCAAGAGAGGAAAAGCATTCTCTGCCTATAGACCATGGCTGGACCAAACATCTCCTCCAGGGAAAAAGGTGTTGGGATTTGTAATTGCTGGTGAGCTGTGCTCCCAGCGTGCAGGCTTGTTTGTGCATGAACTTGTTTGCCAGACTCCACGCCGGTCTCATCATTGCCAGCACACATTGGTGAGAAGGCTGCAAACGTTAGGATTTATGGATGGGTAAGGGTGTCCCACAAAACGCTGATGTCCATCAGTGACCGTGCCGTGGCTGCCCCTGCTACCACGCTGTTGCTTATGTAATGTGGAGGATGGCGTGAACCTTGTAAAGGGGCACTATCAAGTCTGCCCTAGGAGGAGGGCTGTGCCTGAATCAGCTGACCTCCCCCAGGCACCCCGACTCCCTGGCCTTCATGGCACTGATTTGCATGCAGTTTTCTCCTCTCCTTATCTAATTATTATTATTTTACACAGCAGATACCCAACAGATTCTCGCGGATTGTCAGATTCTGATTGTTTTCAAGGATTGTACTGTTTCTTATCTTAGAGATCTAGGTTCAAAGATTCGAGTTTGACTTGGTGATTTTTAAATCGATGTAGTCCTTGTATTAGCAGTTTCAGGGTAAACCTAACTTTTTGGCTTGTTGCCTTGGGAACACTTTGGTCCACACCCCTCCCTCCACTACCCACAGGCCTGCCCTTGCATCTCAGTCTTCTGTGCATGTGACAAAATATTGCTCAAACTTTTCATTTATTTATGAGAACACTATGAATGGATTTCAAATTTGCTTGCCTCAATATAAACTTATCTTTTAATTCAATTTTCCCATGAACCTTTTGGAGTACCTTCTTATAAGTTAAAATGCTATCTTAAAAATCTTTCTTTGGAAGATATTGTGGCTGCACTTTCTTGACCTTTTCTGTTTTAGTCTTACCCTGAGTAGTAGAGAGATTGCTTTAGTTCTGTGTGTGCCATTGTGCCCAGCCCTTCTCACCAAGAGTCTGAGCAAATGTTTGTTAAATGAATGATTTCGTATGTTTTCTGTCAGTCTCCTGTGTTTGCTTTTCTGCAAATTCTCTGCAGTCCATTTTCCTTCATCGTTACTTGTGAGGCCTAAACTCTGCCAAAAATAGTTTTCAGATCATTTATTCCAGATTCCACCATTTGAGGTCTTTCCCTACCCTCCCATTTGAATCCTGCCCACCGGTGACCCATAACCCCCTGGACGATGTTGGGATCCCACGGACACCCATATTTGACTTTGGGATATGGGCTGATGCCCAACAGGTGTTATGAAATTTGTATTTGAACCTCAGGTCTTTGTTAATAAGCGTGGCTTTAGTAACTGCCTTACTGCTTTAAATCATGGCTCACACTGGTTGTGCTTTAGCATTTTAAAACATTTCTGTCCCTAGAAGTCTTTTGTTTTTAAGATTTATTTATTTATTTGAAAGGCAGAGCTACAGAGAGGCAGAGAGAAAGAGAGAGAGGTCTTCCATCCACTGGTTCACTCCTCAAATGACTGCAAAGGCCAGAGCTGGGCTGATCCGAAGCCAGGAACTTCTTCTGGGTCTCCCATGCAGAGACCCAAGGAGTTGGGCCATCTTCCACTGCTTTCCCAGGCCACAGCAGAGAGCTGGGTCTGAAATGGAGCAGCCGGGACTCGAACCGGCACCCATATGGGATGTGGGCATCGCAGGCGGCAGCTTTCCCAGCTATGCCACAGCGCTGGCCCCTGTCCCTAGAAGTTTTGTGCACAGGTAAACATCTGGATACCTGAGATGGCTTAAGTCCACATCTACCTGGAGGCCCTGGTATGGACGAGACACTGCTCAGACCCCTGCCTGAGCTGCTTCTGGACAAGTTTAATCTAATAACTACACCTGATGCCAGTGAAAGGAGAACTCAGACTTCCCCTTCTCATCTCTTCGTGTTGTCGAACTGTTGCCATCAGTTTGAGAATTTTGGGCACAACCACCCAGAGCTTTGAACGTATTTTAAGACTGGTATACACAAAAGGAATGATCGGTTTTTCCATGGCAGCTTATGAACTAATCCAGAGTTTGTCTTTAAGATTCAGATTCATGGAATTGGGTTTGATTCCATTCTGGAGTCAGTGATCCACTAAATCTTCCCCCTTGGAAGCAATGTGTGGATCTCTTTGTAACTCAAACGTACAACAAAGCAGTGTCTCTCATTCCCAGACCTGGACCCCCGGGCACTCAGGAGGGAGAGACCGATTTGCTCTGGTTTCCTTCTCAGGGTGAGCACAGGTGGACTTTGCCTGTGATGCGTTTTAGAGAAAATGATGTAACACACAATGAGTGATCACCAATGTAAGGGAAGCTTAAAACAGGGCAATAGGAAGTCTCTGCCAATATGTAATGTAACTCGATTCCAGCCTCGTAGGTGGCCAAAGCAGATTATAGATGATCCCCACTTATGAAAATATTCTACTGAGTAACACCGTACAGTTACTTTTTTATAGTTTGTGTGCTGACACTTTAATCTCTTGTTATTCCAAGGTACCTCACAGAACTAATGGGGAGAGGAGAGGGAGAGGGAGGAAAGGAGAGAAGGACAGACAGAGAATTCTTTGAGCCACTGAGAACTAGAAAAGCCATTCCACAAAATACCAAATAAATTACGCTGGCCAGTGGCAGCCGGAGTTCACACATAAGTTCTCCATCTTATTCAGGTCAGCCCTTGCTGATCTAACTGCACTGATGAAAAGGGGTTTGAGTTTCACGGGCGTTCAAGCCCACTCGCTTTGTTCCCGGCCCCTCCTGAGCATGTCATTGTACCCTGTCCATAGTAGTCCTACACAGAAAATCCACACACGTCTTCAGGCTTTAGGGTGTGTGGCGATGTGAGGAGTTCTTGTGGTGAGAAACTGACTCTCCAGTAGGGGGTGGTGGTGGACCGTGCCCCCGGCCACTGCGGACTCCCTGGGCTGTGCTCCTGTGATGCAGTGAGTTTTAACTGATCTTATTCTGATGATGTAAGTGAGCAGCATCATGGCATGCAGTGTGTGAGACACAGAGCAGGTGCACAGGAGGTGATGAAGATGACTGCTTCCGTGCTCCTGATGGCAGTGCCTTTGCAGCCTTCGGGAGCACAGACGGCTCCTGGTGCTGGCTCTGCTGGCACCTTCCTCAGTCTCTGGTTTCTCATCCATAAAATGGGTACGATAATACCTTACATCCTTCCTTTTTTTTTTTTTTTTTTTTTTTTTTTTTTTTTTTTTTTTTGCCACCATGAATGGAACATGGACCTGTTGGAAGGCACACATACAGACAAGTAACCCTACAGGGCTAGCGTGTTCCAGTCCAGGCTAGATAAACTGCTGTAGCAGCAGGGGGTAAGGTGATGAGTTCAGACTGGAATTAGAGGGATTCAGGGAAGAAGAAGTTGTCTTTGAGCTGAGCGTTACAGGTGAATGATGTCCTTTAGATCCGTGGGTGGAGAGTGTGTCTGTGAGGGAATACGGAGGGCATTCTACGCTGAAGTAGTGTAGATGATTTTATTATGCTCATTCATTTCTAACGCTATAAAACTTGGAATTTTACAAAGGTTATTGTGTGCACATTAGCTCCTAAGTCTTACTCATCATAAATTATACAGAGAATTTTCCTTTTTATGAGTTTACAGTTTTTAAAAACTTACTCTTTTTCATTTTATTTGAAAGGCAGGGAGAGAGGGAAGGAGGGTTGGTGTGAGAGGGAGAGGGAAAGGAAGAGAGAGAGAGAGAATTGATCTTCTACCTGTTGGTTCACTCCCAAAATGTCCACAACAGCCAGGGTTGGGCCAGGCTGACACCAAGAGCCCAGAATTCCATCCAGCTTTCCCATGTGGGTGACAAGCACTCAAGTACTTGAGCTGTCACTGCTGCCTCCTAGAATACACTTTAGCAGGAAGCTGCATCAGAGTGCAGTGGCCTAGACTCAAGCCAGGCACTTTTTTTTTTTTTTTTTTTTTTTGACAGGCAGAGTGGACAGTGAGAGAGAGAGATAGAGAGAAAGGTCTTCCTTTGCCGTTGGTTCACCCTCCAATGGCCGCCGCGGCCGGCGCACCACGCTGATCCGATGGCAGGAGCCAGGAGCCAGGTGCTTTTCCTGGTCTCCCATGGGGTGCAGGGCCCAAGCACCTGGGCCATCCTCCACTGCACTCCCTGGCCACAGCAGAGAGCTGGCCTGGAAGAGGGGCAACCGGGACAGAATCCGGCGCCCCGACCGGGACTAGAACCCGGTGTGCCGGCGCCGCAAGGCGGAGGATTAGCCTAGTGAGCCATGGCGCCGGCTAAGCCAGGCACTTTGATGTGAGATGTGGGTGTCCCAAGAAGTGATTTAAACCATTGCGCCAGAAAAAAAAAGCATGAGTTTGTTCATCTAGGTGTGCATTTGAAAGAATGGTATCTAATATAAGGTCTATTTTTAAAAGTCAAACAAATAAAATAATTAATAAAAATGCTTCTTTTGAAGAACAAATGGTTTGAGAACTCCTGAATACCTAGCAGGCAAAAGTATATTATGAGTTTTGGAGTTGATTTGTTATTTATAGGAATGACTCAAGCTGTACTGAGTACTGTCTCATTTTTGAATGCTCTGTTCTTACTCATTATATTGTTTGATGTAATGTTGTGATAGACCACTGGTTAAACACAAGCAGCAGAAAAATCACTGATGTTGAAATACAAGTGAATCACTTTTACCATTGAACTTTTAAATCCTGCGAATTCTTATGCTCAAGTTGATCTTCACTGGATTTATAAGTTTCACTTATCTCAACAGCATTCTCCTATAACTCACTGGCGTATCTCTGATATTTCAAAAGCCAATATGTTAAAAAGATGATTTAATAACAGTTATGTATAATTTATCTTTTTCATTATTAGCAATAAAGTCTTTCCCATTTGCCATGTGGTATTTAGAGAGAAAAGCTTGAATATAAAAGATTAAAATATTACTTTTCCAGCTTACCATTCAAAAAATAATAAAAATCAACTAAGTGAACTTTTTATGCTCAACCTATTAGAATTCTAAACATCTGATCATGT
Source organism: Oryctolagus cuniculus (assembly GCF_051225735.1). Lineage (NCBI taxonomy): Eukaryota > Metazoa > Chordata > Mammalia > Lagomorpha > Leporidae > Oryctolagus > Oryctolagus cuniculus. The sequence continues at coordinate 15,530,005 of NC_142881.1, forward strand.
TGTTATAATGTAGAGTTAAAATTTCAGTGTGAATTTTTCTTTTGCATATGTTCAAATATTTCTATAATAAAAAACAAGCAGTACAATAAGCCTCATGTACCAATCACCTGGTTTCAACAATTAACAGTACTCTGTTATTCTTACTTTATCTAAACTTTTACCTCTTTTTTTTTTTGCAGTCATAATTGATAGACATAGAAATGTTCACATCTTGGTTATAGATTTTTTTTTTTTTTTTGACAGGCAGAGTGGACAGTGAGAGAGACAGAGAGAAAGGTCTTCCTTTTGCTGTTGGTTCACCCTCCAATGGCCACTGCGGCCGGCACGCTGCGGCCAGCGCACCGCGCTGATCTGATGACAGGAGCCAGGTGCTTCTCCTGGTCTCCCATGGGGTGCAGGGCCCAAGCACTTGGGCCATCCTCCACTGCACTCCCTGGCCACAGCAGAGAGCTGGCTTGGAAGAGGGGCAACCGGGACAGAATCCGGCGCCCCAACCGGGACTAGAACCCAGTGTGCCAGCGCTGCAAGATGGAGGATTAGCCTAGTGAGCCGCGGCACCGGCCGGTTATAGATTTTTTATGAACAGGTATACCCTCCTTCTGTCACAATATTGAACATTCCCATTTCTCCAGAAATTCCTCTTTGCCCTTGTCAGTGAATCCTCTCACACCTAGCAACCACAGTCCTCATGGGATTTGCTTTTTCTAGAACTTCATAGACATAGACTTAACATGCTAAGTGCTGCACTGTGTAAAGCTACTTTAGCTCACGTGTGTGTATGTGTTGTTGTGTACATGGTAGTTCTTCATTTTTGTTCCTGAGTAGTGTTCCATTATATTACAATTATCCAGTCTGTTGGTGGACATTTGAGTTGTTTATTTTACAGTTGTGAATAAACTGCTGTGAAATCCTGGAAAAATTGTGTGGGGTGTGTGTGTGTGTGTGTGTGTGTGTATGTATGTGGATTTGTGTTTTCATTTCTCTTGGCTAAACATCTGGATGAGGAATTGCTAGGTCAAATTTACCTTTATAAGAAAATGTCAAACCATTTCCCCAAACTGTTGTAGCACTTTATATTTCACTAAAGAAGTATTAGAGTTTTGATTTCTCACATTCTCACCAGCATTTTCTGTTTGCATTTAATGTAGTGATATTCTATTGTGATTATAATTTGCATTTGCCTGATAACTCATTATTTGAGAACATTTTCATGTGCTTACTGGTCATTTGCCTATCTTTCTTTGTGAAGTATCTAAATCTTCTTACTCCCGTTTTTAAATTGTGTTTTTTCTTCTTATTAAATTGTTCAAGTTTTTCACATATGCTAAATACAAATTCTATGTCTGCTTTATATTCCTTTCTTTTTATATTTTATATTCCTTTTTTTAAAAAAGATTTATTTATCTTTTTGAAAGGTAGAGTTAGAAGGAGAGAAACACACAGAGAGATTTTCCATCAACTGGTTCACTCCCCAAGTGACTACCTGACCAGGACTGGGCCAGGTGAAACCAGGAGCCAGGAACTTCCTCCAGGTCTCCCATGTGAGTGCCGGGGCCCAATCCCTTGGGCTATCTTTGGCTGCTTTCCCAGGCGCATTAACAGGGAGCTGGATCGTAAGTGGAGCAGCAGGAACTCCTAACCAGCACCCATAGGGGATGCCAGCATCACAGGCAGCAGCTTAACCCACTGTGCCACAGTGCTGGCCCCATGCTTTCTGCTTTGAAAATGTTTTTCTCCCAGGCTGAGATTTGCCTACTTCCTGTCTTAATAATGTCTTCATGAACAGACGTGTTTAATTTTAAGAAAGTTTAATTGATCAGTTTTTGTGGTTTGTAACTTTTGTATCCTCTCTAAGAAATCTTTGCCTAACTCTATGATAAAAAAGGTGGTCTATGTTTTTTCCCAAAAGCTTTGTAAATTTATATTTTAACTTGTGTGTGTGTGTTGTGAGGTAGGAATTGAAGTTAAATTTTTTTGCTACGTGAATATCTACTTTTTCTAGCACCATTTGTTGAAAAGATTCCTTTTCTCGTGGAATTGACTTGGGCCTTGGTAGAAAATAAATTAATTCATTAGAAGTAAGGATCTATTTCTGGAACTTGTATTCTGTTATATTGATTGATTTGTTTCTCATTTGAGTATGGCACTATTTTGATCAGCGAACTTTCTAGAAAATCTTTGTCTTAAAATGTAAACCCTCCATTTTGTTTAAAGATTATTTCAATAATCCTTAACCCTTTATGTTTCCATGTCTATTTTAAAGTCAGTTTACCAACTTCTGTTTAAAAACACCTGCTTAAATACTGTTGGAGTTATATTGGATCCATAAATTAATTTTAGAAACAATATCTTCATAGTGCTTACAATCCACAGGTATGATCTGTAGCTCACTTGTTTAGGTTTGTTTCATTTATCCCAGCAACTACTTGTGCTCCATGTGAACATCCTTTCTCAAAGAGTTTTCACAAGAATACTGGTCCCTAATGCCCTAATGTGTCCTGCATATGTAATGAATTGGCTTATTGCTTGTGCACCTAGAAATTATTGACTTCGTAGAATTATTTGGGGAGAATCTAGATTCACTAAAATGACTTTTTTGCTTAATTCTGTTGGGGAATAGGACAGTACCTTGCATTGCTGTAGCCCAGTATCACAACCAGTATATTAACATCAGCTCAGGCAAGACATGTCACAAGGATCCCTTGTATTGCTCCTTCCTTTTTTTTTTTTTTTTTTTTTAGCAGATATAACTTTTAGGAAAGATTTATTTTGTTTATTTGAAAGTCAGAGTTACAAAGAGGGGAAGGAAAATACACCCCCCCACACACACACACACAGAGGGAGAGAGAGAGAAAGAGAAAGAGAGAAAGAGATAGAGATCTTCCATCTTCCATCTGCTGGGTCACTCCCAAATGGCTGCAACAACTGGGGCTGGGCCAGGTTGAAGCCAGGAACCAGGAATTCCATCTGGGTCTCCCACGTGGGTGCAGGGGCTCTGCTGCTTTCCCAGGTACATTAGCAGGGAGCTGGATAGGAAGTGGAGAGGCTGGGACTCAAACTGCTGCCCATATGGGATGATAGTGTTGCATGTAGTAGCTTTACCCACTACTCCACAATGCCAACCCCAGCAGATATAAGTTTTTTAAAACTATATTTTATGGGGCCGGCGCTGTGGCCTAGCAGGTGGAGCCACCGCCTGTAGCACCGGCATCCCATATGGGCGCCAGCTTGGGTCCTGGCTGCTGCACTTCCAATCCAGCTCTCTGCTATGGACTGGGAAAGCAGTAGAAGGTGGTCCAAATCCTTGGGCCCCTGCACCCATGTGGGAGACCCGGAGGAAGCTCCTGGCTCCTGGTTTCAGATAGGCATAGCTCTGGCTGTTGCGGCCAGTTGGGGAGTAAACCAGCCAGTGGAGGACCTCTGTCTCTGCCTCTCCTTCTCTCTGTGTAGCTCTGCCTTTCAAATGAATAAATAAATGTTTTAAAAAACAAAAACATATTTGAAACTTTTATTTATTTGAAAGGCATAGAGAGATTTTTCATTCCATTGGTTCATTCCCAAAATGCTTGCAGCATCTGGGGCTGGGCCAGGCTGAAGCCAGGAGCCAAGTCTCCCATGTGGTTGGCAGGGACTAACGAACTTGAGCCATCGCCAGCTGCCTCCTAGGGTATGTGTTAGCAGAAAGCTGGAATCAAGAGTGGAGCTGGGACTTGAACCCAAGCACTGTTATATGGAGTATGGGCTATCCCAAGTGATATCTTACCTGCTACACCAAACACCTGCCCCTGATAGAGCTGTTCTTGAAAACTGATTTCTGACTTCCGGCTAGTCCTGTTGTAAATCTACACAATGCCTGTGCCTGTGCTAGTGCTGTTGCTTACACTTCTTTCCAAATGGTCTCGAATAGCTTTAATACACATGCTAGAGTTTTATTCCTCTTATCTAATGATTTTTTAAAGATTTTATTTATTTATTTGAGAGGTAGAGTTACAAACAGTGAGAGGGAGAGACAGAGAGAAAGGTTCACTCCCCAGATGGCTGCCAATCCGAAGCCAGGAGCCAAGTGCCTCTTCCAGGTCTCCCATGCTGGTGCAGGGGCCCAAGGACTTGGGCCATTCTCCACTGCTTTCCCAGGCCATAACAGAGAGCTGGATTGGAAGAGGGACAGCCGGGACTCGAACCGGCACCCATATGGGATGCCGGCACTGCAGGCGGAGGATTAACCTACTGTGCCACAGCGCCGGCCCCAAATCTAATGATTTGAAACCCATTATCAGAGCTCTCTCAGTTTTAAATCTGTTGATAGAGATCTACTTTATAAATTTAAATAATATTCGGCAGTTTTTTATCTGACTTCAGATAATACCTCCTAGCTCCCTATTATATACAATGAGGAATTTATCACCTGTCTACCTCATTTCTCTTCTACCTTGTACTCTCTCTACCTTCTGACTGCTGTCAGCTCTACTCCCTCCTCTCCCCTCCCCCTCCTTCCCCTCCCCTCCCCTCCCCTTCCCTTCCCTTCTCTTCCTCGCCCTCTCTTCTCCTTTTTTCCTCCCTTTCTTTTTCTTTCTTCTCTCTCTTTCTCTTTCAAAAGGCAGAGAGAATGAGAGACAGAGAGACAGAGATCTTCTATCCACTGGTTCATTTCCCAAATGCCTGCAACAGATTGAAGACAAGCACCAGCAATTCAATCCGCGTCTCCCACATGGGTGGCAGTAACCCAACTACTTGAGCTATCTCCCAGGGTATGCGCTGGTAGGACACTGGAGTCAGGAGCAGAGCGGGGATTAAAGCTGGGCACGTGTAGGTGTCTCAAGTGACAACTACTACGTCAAATGCCTGTTCCTCTACCTTAATTTTTCATAGTCAAGATTTATATATTTTAAATCTTGTAAGTTGCTTGCTTTTTTATATTTTATAGGTTGATTTTTAGAATTGAAAACCAATAGAAAATATTCAAATTAAAATGTAATTATTCTTCACCATAGAAACTGCTAGTGTTATTGGATCTGCCTGTAGAGAAGGAATTAAAAATGTTTCTTTTAATTATTTGAAAGGCACAGTGACAGAGAGAGGGAGAGACAGAGAGAGAGAGAGATCCTCCATCTGCTGGTTCACTCCCCAAATGGCCACAACAGCCCAGGACTCGGCCAGGCCAAAGCCAGGACCCCAGAACTCCATCTGGGTCTCATGCAGCCAGGACTTAGGCTAGCGCTCTGATATGGGAAGTCAGAATGGCAAACAGCGGCTCAACCCACTGTGCCATGCCAACCCCAGAAGGAATCAGTCTGTGCACTCAATATGTCTTACCCTAGGAGAATATCTAAGCATTGACAAAGTATCATCAAAGAATCCTTTTCCAAAAATCTTTTTTTTCCCTCAAAATTATGTTACTTTTCAGTTTGCCTTGTATTTAGGCCACGATTTGCTTATACAGATTTTTAATTTACATAAAATTTTTAGTCCCTATTTTTGCTTGCCAAGTAAAATGAATGCATCAATAGCAACCCTAAGATCATACAACCTCGTGGTCATAACTTTTTGAATGAAATCTTCTTTCCTGAAGATGTTTCCTTGGAACTCTACCCAGGTTCAAGTTTGGACTCTATGGTTTATAAATTTGTTGCAAAGCTGTCCCTGTGGCATCTCCCACCCCGTGTTATTCCTAAATGAATTCTGCATTTTCTTGGAATCTGTAGCTTTCTGTTTGGTGATTAATTTTTCCTTCTGTTTGAGGCAATCTTCACCTAAGGCAAATGGATCGTTGCAGGTCTGTAAGATTCTTGTGTTGCCCTGGTTTGATTGAGCTGGTGTAGATATCCAAGTTTAAAGCTATTTTTTCCCCCTAACACGTGAAAGGCTTTGATCTTCTGTCTCTGACATCAGAGGGGCTGCCAACGCCGATGGTAGCCTGAGTCCTTTGTCTTCCTTCATAATCTGATTGGTCCTCTGATAGCTTTCAAAATCTTCTCTGTGTCTTCGGAGTGCTGAAACTCTACCAGAAGGGTATCAGCTTGAGCTCCTATTGAGGTCTGCTGCTGCTGCCTAAATTACCTGTTTTCTCTGGAATCACATGCTTGTGTATTCATCTCCGTCTCAGTCTCACGTTGTGCTTTTGTTTTTCCTGGACTGTCTTAGTGACTCTTACTTGTTTCTCCATAAAGAATCAATAGAGAAGGGGCCGGCACTGTGGAATAGCCGGTAAAGCCGCCGCCTGCAGTGCCAGCATCCCATATGGGTGCTGGTTCAAGTCCCGGCTGCTCCTCTTCCAATCCAGCTCTCTGCTGTGTCCTGGGAAAGCAGTAGAAGATGGCCCAAGTGCTTGGGCCCCTGCACCCGCCTGGGAGACCCAGAAAAAGGTCCTGGCTTCGGATCGATAGAGCTCCGGCTATTGCGGCCATTTGGGGAGTGAACCAGCGGATGGAAGACCTCTCTCTCTCTCTCTGCCTCCCCTTCTCTCTCTGTGTAACTCTGAGTTTCAAATAAATAAATAAATCTTTTTTCAAAAAGAGAGAGAATCAATAGAGAAGTGGATAAGGAGATTTCCATTTGGGGGATTCATTTTTCCTTCTGCTTCCTTGCTGGTGTGATTGTCCTCTGGAGTTCTATTCGTTTGTATTTACAAGAGATCTCTACTTTCAATCTATTTAACAATATATATTGTGTTTGTTTTGAAGCCTTTATTTATCATATACCAAATGAAATCACAAAGTGATCTTTTAAAACTCCAAGTAAAGGGCTAGCGCTGTGGCATAGTGGGTAAAGTCGCCGCCTGCAGTGCCAGCATCCCCATATGGGTGCCGGTTCGGGACCTGGCTGCTCACTTCTGATCCAGCTCTCTTCTGTGGCCTGGGAAAGCAGTGGAAGATGGCCCGAGTTCTTGGGCCCCTACACCCAAGTGGGAGACCCAGAGGAAGCTCCTGGCTTCAGATCAGCGCAGCTCCAGCCATCTGAAGAGTGAACTGGTGGATGGAGGACAAATCTCTCCATCTCTCTCTCTCTTTCTCTCCCTCCCTCCCTCCCTCCCTCTCTCTCTCCTTCTGCTTCTCTGAAACTCTTTCAAATAAATAAATCTTTAAAAAAAGAGTAAGGCTCTAGAGTTTTACATTAATTAAAAAAAAGTTCTGAGAACCAAGTTTAAAAATTGCTGATGTAAAGATCCGCTGATTTATTAGAATTGGAAAGGAGGACTATCTACATTAATTGGCTATTGAACTGAATGATGGGTGTAGATTTTCTTTTTAAGAGTAAATGTCACCCTCGCATCATTACTTGCCCTGCTCTGTTGTGTCCTGGTTTAGATGCGATTAACACAGAATGTCTGATGTGCGTCTAGAATCGTTTGTACCTCCCTGCACGAGGCGAGCACCTCCTGACAGGTGCACGCTGTGCTCTTCCTCCCTCCCACTTGCTGGCATTTGCTGCTGCTGCCCGGGGCTGAGTGGGCCGGCCGGAGGCTGGCTCTGTCTCCTGATTCTACTGCTGGGCAGGGCAGCTGTTGGGGAAGCCGAGTGCCAGCTTCCCAGGGCTGATCGCCAAGCTGCCTGGGGACACTGGTCCCAGGGCAGGAGTGGATCTGCAGGCTGTCAGGTACAAGTCCTTCATGCCAGTCGGTACATTTCAGTAACTACGCATCTCTGACTCAAACGGTTTCTCCTAAGTGCCACTTAACATTTGTTAAAAATCCATCTCAAAGTGGCCGTATGTGAGCTGTGACGAGTGGGTGCAGGAGGAGGAAGAGTTGAGCTGGTATCCAGGGAAGCCATAGATTGCCTTTCTCGGATCCCACAGACCACAAACGACAGGGGACGGATGGCTCCCTTGCCTGCCTTCCTCCTCTCGAGTGCCCTGCCTGTGTCGTGAGTCAGAGGAGGGAGGATCAGTGTGAATTCTTGTTCTCACTGAACTCACACGAGACCAGAAGGCCCAAGCACAGCCTCAGGACTCTGCTGCTTGAGAGAATCTGTTCAGCATCTGTCATGGTTGAATCGTGACCTTCCTTTGAAGCCCTAACTCCCAGCCCTGCAGAACGTCACTGTCGTTTGAGATAGGGACTAGAAAGAGGTAACTTTAAAAGGGGGTCGTTAGAACAGGCCTTACCCCGACATGACCCTTGTCCTTATAAGAGTAGGAAATTTGGACACAGGGAGCGACTTGTGTGGGCAGTGAAGAGTGCCCGTGTGAGGACCCGGCAAGAGGCCGCCATCTGCAAGCCAAAGGGAACGATTTGAGAAGAAAACAAGCCCGCCACGCCCTTGATCTCGGACTTCTGGCCTTCAGAACTGGGAGAATATAAATCTCTGTGGTTTATGCCACCCAGACCAGGGTATTTTGTTGTGGCCACCCCAGCGAACAAATTCAGCATTTTTAGCCGACCGGTCCTGATTCGTTCCCAGCTGCCCTCTCTAGGCACAGAGGAGCAAAGCATTCACTGGACCTGGGCAAGCAGCCCAATCCCTTGATTCTAAATCCTGTATCATCAACTTTCTGTAGACACCGCCAAGGCTATCAAGGAAAGATTGTGACTGACGTTGCCAAACGATTTGGATAGGCAACCTGGAGAGAAAATTGGTGAAGGAAATCAGGAGACTACAACTGAGAGAATTTCACAGGTGTGTGAAAACAACATCGTGTAGGGTGTTAGCCAAGATGCCCTGATGAGGACTGGTTTCCACAGCAATGGTGCAGTGGCAGTAAAAAGTCCAGTGATCTAGTTTGCCAAAGAATCTGACACCCTAGTAAGCTCTCGAGTCCAGAGATCAGTTTGAAGTCCTCTGGTCCGGTTGTGCCAAGCATCGCGAATGGGAACCCTTCTTTGTTGTATGTTTTTCCCCATCTCTTTCGGGCTGTTATATCATCTTTGGCATTCCTAGCAGCAAAATTCAACTTGAAAAACCTGTTGTATCCTAATAGATCCAGTTCTGATCTAAGTCTCTGATCTTACATGGTTCATTCATTCTCTGTGTTGCAGTTTTCCTCATCTGAAAAGGGGAGTAACTACTGCTCCCCTCTTTACAGAGGTACTGTTTTGGAGTTGTAGAAAGAGAGTGGACTTCAGAAAAACCTCTTTTCCTGTTGAACTTGGCCTTGAGAAAGCAATGTAGCCGCCCTGAGCCTTGGTTCTCCAATGGAATCTGTACAGTGGGGATGAGAATGGTTTCTCAAGGGTGCTGTGAGAATCAAATGAGAACTTTGCATTAATCCCTGCAGGTTTCCAGGACTCCATCAACGTTATCCGTGGTGAGGTGCAGATGATGGCACCTCCAAATCCTTGATGTTCCTAATAGGAGGGAGGTGTTAGTTGCTCTGCACGCCCTCCTCAGTTATGATTTTGTCTTATGACAGAAGCATCTGCTTTAAGACTCAGGGTCGTTGAGATGATTTAGCAGGAGGGCTTAATGGACAGGGGTTCAAGATTTAGGTAAGTGTACGAAGATGCACCTGTGGAGTGAAGTCTTGTTCTAGTGGCAGACGAATGCTGAACTCCCAGTGGAAGCCACCAATCAGGCTTCCTCCAACTTTGATGCGGACATAAATTCCCGGCACATCTTCCCAAAGTGCAGATTTCCATTCTGTACCTGGAGATGGGGTTGAAGCTGAGATTTCTAGCAAGTTCCCAGGTGAGGGTGCTGCTGTCACTCTGGGGTTAGATTTTGACCAGCAATCTGGTGCAGGCTGTCAGATACAAGTCAGATACAAGAGCTACCCCCGACCCCAATTTATTTGTAAATTCCATTATAGTCAACTGTTTGTTCTTTTCTGCCAATTTACATTAGACCACAGAAAAAATTCATTTCTACTTTTCATCTGAAATCAGCCATGTTCTTGCCACTTTGCTTTCCCTGACTTCTTTGTCAAGTACTTAAATAACATTTTTTAAGAATAATAACAGAAATGACTAATATTTCCTATAGAGGTTACCATATGCCAGGAACTGGTTACTTAAACTCCCCCAATATCCCAATAGGTAGGGAGTGAGCCAGCAGATGGAAGATCTCTCTCTTTCTCTCTCTTTCTCTCTCTTTCTCTCGCTGTCTCTCCATCTGCCCCTGCCTCTCTGAAACTATGCCTTGCAAATAATTAAATAAATCTTTAAAAAACAAACAAACAAAAAAGAATTTGCTCAGATCACTCAGCTAGTGAGTGGCAAACCAGGGTCATCTTAGGAGTTTATATAAAGGATCCCTTTGTGGGGGGGGGGGGGGCAGGCATTTGGTGCATAGGTCAGTTTGTCACTTGGGACACCTGCATCCCATATCAGAGTGCCTGGGTTCAAGTCCTGGCTACTCTGCTTCTAAACCAGCTTCCTGCTAATGCACATCCTGAGAAGGCAAGGGTTGATGGCTGAGGTACGTAGCATCCTCCTACCTACACTGGAGGCCTGGACTGAGTTCCAGCTTGCTGACTTTGGCCTGGCTCAGTGCTGGCTGTTGTCCTGGCTGTTGCCTGGCCCAGTCCTGGGCATTTGGGGAATGAGTCAGCAAATGGAATATCTGTCCCTCTGCCTTTCAAATTAAAAAAAAAAAAAAAAGAAAAAAATTTAAAATATAGAGAAATCCTTTTGTAAACCAGAGACTCTAGGGGTAGCTGGAATAGTGCACATCACTGAACAGTGCTGGTTCCTCCTGTTTTGGTGTCTACCACAGCTTATGAAACATAGAGCCTGCTTCGCAGGAGCCAGCCAGCCACCATGACATTCTTGGAGAATGCAATCCCAGGGATGCTTCCTCAGTGGGACACCAGAGGCCCGACCCCACCCAGGTTGTCCAGCTGTGGTTTGCTGAATAACAAAGCTTGGAGAAGGAAGCCTACTGAGTGAAGGTCGAAGCTAGCAGACAGGCCCTGTGGGGTCCACGTCCTTTCCACCCGTTTCTGTCCTAACTTGAGTGTAAATGCAGCCTTTCCCAACCAAATATTATTATCTACTGATTGACGTTGAACTTTAGACATTGTTCACATTTTCATCTGAAATTGCCAGGGGCCTTGCTACTTTTCTGCCCACAGGCTCTGTGGAGCACTTTAAAATTGTTTGAAATCTCAACCACCTCCACCGCCCTACAATTACAAGGTTGGCCAGGCAGAGCAGCCGTGGAGGAGCCTGAGCGCTTTGCTGGACATGAACAGGGCGTGTGTCTATGAGGGGTCTTCAAAACTGCGTGGAAAATGCCTACTATGGCTGACATTTTTGTTATTTCCCTCAAAATGAGCTGACCTGTTAATCCCATTTTTCCATGAACTTCTTGAAGTACCCTTGTGTTAGGGGCTGCGACTCAGTAGGTGGGGGAGATCCTGTAGACAGGGCTTGCTGCTCAGATCCAGCGGCCACTCCATAGCCCTGCCCAGATCCCTCCCTCCGGTGCCTGGGACTGGTCACTGACTCCCTCCTGCTGGCCTTCATTCTCCTCCTCCTTGAAATAAAAGGGTTGGGCCCAGAATGGGAATTTTTAGAAGTGTGTGTGTATGTTTAGCGATGGAACCTTTTCTCCAGATGAAAGTTCATCTGGAAACCCAGAAACTGAAGCGTGAGAGTTGACATTTGTCTGGAGTGGGTTAGGGTGGAGCCCAGCACGAGCCCTCCCCTCACGGCCCCTCTCCAATGCCCGGAGAAACCTCTGTGGTTTGCTAAGCAGAAAACAGCTGGCCTGGGGGATGGGAAGGCTCCCTCTGGCTAGGACACGGGCATCTCCAGGCTGCTGTTTGGGGGAAGTGTCTGACTGCTTATGGCATTGTTGTCCTTGACCCCAGGGTTTGGTTATTAAAAACCCTAAAAAGATTCCACAGGTCTTCCTCAGTGCTGACTTACTGTGAAAGGTTCAAATGTAAGTTGTTTTTTGCTCTATCATTAAACATACCTTATCTGCTTGAATTTGGACCCTGGTGACTGGTTTGTTGTTTTTGTGAACTTTTTTGTGTGTGTGGTGGGGATGTTATGGAAGAATATTACAGGGAACAGAATAGGAAGGTTTGTTCTATTTTTTTAAAATTTTTGATTAGTTCTGTAAAGTTCTGGTGTATATCCATACATACTAACCCCACTCCCTTTATTGAAGTAAGTTAATGGTCTTCTTGGAAGAGATGAGGTTTGAATGTAGGCAGAGACAAGACATTCAGAATTTCAAAAGTCTACAGGAAAGTCCTCAGAATAATTGGTTTTCTTGAGATAATATGTACACTAGCTATTTTCACTGAAGGCGAGGGATGGAAGTTTCATTGTCAGGAAACTGTTAAGCACGCACTAAGAGAGAACGTTAATTAATTTTAAATTCTCCTGGATGAAACTGGAGAGCTGAAGTGCAGTCTGTAGTTCATAGTAGCATTTTCATTGTCATTAAGATAGGACATTTTCTGTTTCCATTGACGTTGAATGCAGCCCCCATGGAGAAGGTTCTGTAGCAGCTTGGTGGTTGGTACACACTGGGTGGAGGATGCAAGAGAGCTGGGATGACTTAGTGATGTTGTCAGGGCAGGTGTTTACCTCCTGGTTGTGTATTCCGCCTTCCTGACCTTCAACAACAGAAAATTCAGTGTAGAATGTAGCCCTTTGTGTAGACCACAGTCAATAAATATTTTCCTTTCTTCTCTGGGAATGAAACGATGTTATTGCTGGTGTCATATATCACTCATGAGCCAAATGAAGATGAAAATTAATGTTATAAAGTTATAAAAGTCCACTGATGGTATCGAAGTCATTGTGGTTTAACCTAATATTGGATCCTCTTACAGTGAGACCAAGATAGAATCTCTTTGTTCTACAGTAATTTGTTTCCTTTCAGACTTTATCCTCATAACTTTTCAAATGTTCCAAAAGATAGGAATCCCCCAATTCCTATGGCATATATGTGTCAGATGAGTCACTGAATAGAAATGCCTGTTGTTTTTGTAGGGAGTACAGAAGGCTTTTGACTCCCCTCTACCTGAGCTGGCTGGGCAGCACTGAGGATGGGACAGAACGAAATTGATATAAGGAAGAAGAGTGAGACAGAGTCCATCGCTGTGTATGTGAGATGAGGAAGGCATCTCATGGAAACTCAGGCATTCTGCTTCTCATTATTCCCTGTTGGCACAAAACATTCATGCAGATCCAGCACTGATACTGGTTCATTGGCATCTACATGGATTCTATGGTCAGAGCCACCTGCAGAAGCCTTTGAGGACATTGAGTTGGCGCCATGTGATCACATCTCACTACAAGACCATGATTAGAACCTACAGTCCTGAGTTCGAGTCCCTCTTCTGCTGCCTATAAGCTGTGACTTAGAAAAAACAATTCCTTTCTCTCTAGGCTTAGTTTTTTCATCTGTTCCAAACAGATTAGTAATAGTTGTTACTTTCCAGGCTTGGTGTAAGGAATAATTGAGAGATGCATGTGAGAAATGCTTACCATAGTCGCTGGCTCAGAATAACTGAAAAAATATTAGCCCTGTTTTGGGGTGGTGATGGCAGATGTTAAGGGGGTGATGAGGCTAGACAAAGACAGGTGGTGGATCTCCAAGTGCTCATCATTGTTCATCCAGCTTACTGGATTATTTATTACACAGAGAGTCTAGTTTATGTGTGCCAGAGACTCCACCTCAAGTTTTTTTGACAAACACTTGCCCAGAAAAAGAAAAAAGAAAAGGAAATAAGGAGGGGAGGGGGAAAGGAAGAGAAGAAGAGTTGACAGGAAGGGAAAGTGGACTTTGCCATTCCTCATCTGTTATAGGGGACACAGAGCAGCTATCACTGGCCCCTTTTACAGCTTTGGAACACAGGTTGGTGATGTGCCCGGGATCACTGGCAAAGCCAGGACGAGAGCTGAGTCTCCGCCTCTGCCTGCTCTGGGAAGTGTTGGATGGCAGCTCCTCACTGAACTTAGACGGGTCACGGTCACAGGGTGAGAGGGGCAGCCTGCTGCGCAGCCCTTACCGAGACAGTCTTACTCTGTCTTGTGTTGCCATGGTAACAACACCCGAGGCTGGGAAACTGTAAAGAAAAGAGGTGTGTTTAGCTCACCCGTTTGGAGGTCCAAGATCGGGCGGCCCTGTCTGCACAGCCTCTGGTGAGGGCCTTCTGGTTACATCACAGCATGGCAGATGATAAGTGGGGAGTGAGGAAGCAAGAGTGAGTCTCGGGAGAACTAGTCCAGTCCTATGAGACCCGCCCACTCCTGAGACGTGGCGTCCATCCACTTGGGAGGGTGGAACACAACCCCAGTTCCCACCCCTGGATGCTTGCCCCACCTCACCCCCACCACCCTGGGGACCATGCTTTCGGTACACGAATCTTCGGTGGACAAACCACATTCAGACAAGAGCAGAGAGCAGGCAGGCGCTACCCATCGAATCTGTCTCTTGGTGAATGGGGTTAAGTCGGGACAAATTGCAGGAAAACAATGTGACTCAGGAAACTGCTTTTAACATCAATAATAAGAACAGTCCCATTCCCCTAACACACACACACACACACACACACACACGGTCTTTAACGGTGAGACTTTTGCAGACAGCCCTAGGGAGCCTTAGAGGCACACTACCTTTCACACTGCCCAGCAGTGTTTGCAGGAATGGCGATTGCCCGGGCATCTTCTCTGACTCGATGGCTCTCCCTGAGCCACTCTACTCTTGAGAGAGTTTCGGCATCGTGGTCATGGTCTTCAATTCTGATCGCTGTGTCCACACTTCCTCTGTTTCAGCTGTCTCGTCTTTGAAGTAGAAATGGTGAGGTACCCGCCTCAGAGGGTTCTAAGGAATTAATTAAGAGGATCTTTTCTCAGTACTTGCAGAGAATGAGCCCTTGATAAATGTGAGTTATGAGTGAAAACAAAGCCATTCTAGTTGCATTCTAGAAGCTGAGATAGTGACCATATGTAAATATGAGTGTACTGGGAGTTGAAGATAGTTCAGTAAAGTTCACAGCATTTAAAAATAGATTTATGTTATTTGAAAGGCAGAGTGACACAGAGAGAGAGAGAGAGAGAGAGAGAGAGAGAGATTTTCCATGTATTGGTTCACTCCCCAAATGGTTGCAGTGGTCAGAGCTGGGCCAGGCTGAAGCCAGGAACCAGCAGCTCCATCCAGGGCTCCCCTGTGGGTGGCAGGCACCCCAGTACTCGGGCCATCTTCTGCTGTTTTCCCAGGCACAGTAGCAAGGAGCTGGATCAGAAGCAGAGCAGCCAGGTCTGGAACTGGCACTCCGATATGGGGTGCCAGCACTGCAGGTGGCGGCTTAACCCACTGCGCTACGACATCAGTCCCAGCACATAGCATTTTGTTGCTGGTCTCAAAAATGTTTTCATGGACTCTGCCGGGAAATCATAAGCATAAACCAGGCCTAGTAGCACAGGAACAGTTGTGTGCTATGAGTTGTGTGCTTGATGAGGCTTTCCGTTTAACTGTGTCCTAAATGGCACGGTGTTCTCAGGGCTTTTGAAACCAAGATCTCCAACAAAGTCACACAGCTGAGCTTGGGTTGGCGCCCGTTATCCGGGCTTAAACAGAAAAGCATTGGAAGACAAGTCCAAGGGAACTGACAAGCCAGTGCTCAGCTTTTCCCCTGTGCTGTCCTAGATGAGATCTCGAAGACGCCTTTTCCTTATGGCCTATGACCTTTTAAGAAATCCAGTTTTCCTCTCTCCCAGTGGGATCATCTTTTCTCATGAAGTCCAATTTGCTTCAAGTTTCTGTCTCTTCTGCTTACTTCCAAAGATGAGGCTAGGCACCTGTGAATGTCTCCTTACTCATGTCTGCTGTTTTTCACTCTCAGCCCCCTTGTAAATTACACTATGCCTCATCTCCTATTCTGCAATTACAAACCAGATGGAAACCAGGTCTCCCAGCACGGTATGCTGTGAGGAGCACTGATCACGGAGGAGCGGGGCAGCGTGTGTGGTAGCAGCCATGAGGGCCTCTCCACAGCCACGCCTTGCTGCAGACAGAGCCGGGCATGCTGGCCTGCTATAGTCATCCAGATAGCAAATCAAATGTCACCAGACAGAAGTGTCCTCCTCACGCATGCCTGGCTGCCCCGGGCAGGTCCCCTGACGGTCTGGCTCTAAGCCTTCTCACCTTTGAAGTGATGACATAATCATCCCTAGCATCCCCTCCAGCCTCTGCCTTCCTACCGCGCGTTTTCCAGACTCTGTTTTGTGGTCAGGGACCAGTTGTGCTGGATGGGGCTTCTCAGGCCGAATACATTCACGCAGTGCTTCTCACCATCTTCATCTTTCAGCTACGGGCACACCTGCATCTGGATGCACATGAAGTTCATGGCTAAGGACCCTATTTAATAATGTTCCCTGAAGCACTTCTCAAATACAGGTGATAGGCGATTGAAAGCATCTTTGTGTATTACTCTTGCTCTCTGATAGTCACTTTCTGGGGGAGGCTTCTGGGTCTATGAAAGGCATCCACTGCCAGGCTTGAAGATGACTGAGCTAATGTAAAGGGGAGGAGCTCCAGTGAAGTCTGCGATGTTAACTTGACATTGCAGAGGCACCATGGCCATTTCATCAGAAAGTGGCTGTGTGTTTTAAGCAGTTGGTTCCTGATCTAAACAAATCAATCCAATTATCTCTGCTTGGAGGGCTATAATGGGAAAGGCATTGCTTTATTGACTAATTGTTCAGAAAGTCACAGATTCAGTATTGGATTGCCTCCCCCTCCCCACCCCCTCCACCCGGCTTTTGTCTTACAAGCAGCGGGAACCAATGCAAGGTGCATTTAACGTAGCACTTAATTTTAACCTGCGGGAAACAGCTACAGCACACCACTTATTTCTTCCCTCTTTTTTAAAATTTTAAATTAGATAGGAATAATCATTTGAGACTTAAGAGGGTAGGAAAAACTGGCCTCCATTCCATTTTAAATGGAGCCAGGAAGAATAAAAATAAATGCAGCGGGTCCATCCTTATGGTGAAAATCTGAAGACACTGTCAAGCAAGCAAGCAGAAACACTGGGGCTAAAGTAAGGAGCCGCTGTCGTGAGAATGCTAAGCGCTGGGCGTCATCTGAGGGTTTGGATAAACGCCACTGGCCCACGGGCAGCAGCCAACCCATGACAGCTCCACGAATGCCAAGCATTTTATCAACGAGTGATCCAGTTGTGATCCTTTGTCTGGCGCCTGGTGCTGCCGCCAAGTCAGGAGGATGTTATCAGAGGCACTAAGTTCCAGGCAGTGATCCCGTTAGGGGAGGGGAGCCGAGCTGACCACCCAGTTTGGCTCTCCAGAAGCATTATAAAACAGCAGAATAGAAAAGCCACGTGGGCCTGAGGAGTGCAGGCAGGTGGGCCAACCTGTGGGTTAAAAAGAAAAAGGCCATGTAGATGGGGAAGACAGTGAGCCAGGAATCTTCCATTAATCAAGTTTTCTCTTTAACCAGTGTATTTCAAATTCTCTTTATGGTAAATGAACATCTTGAAATGAGTGCTGGTGGTGATGTCTTTTTTTTTTTTTTTTTTTTTTTTTTAAGATTTGTTTATTTGAAAGAGTTAGAGAGAGAGAGAGAGAGTGAGAGAGAGAGAGTTCTTGCATCTGCTGGTTCACTCTCCAAATGGCTATGGCAGCCAGGGCTGGGCCAGGCTGAAGCTAGAAACCTGGAACTCAGTGCAGGTCTCCCATGTGGTGACTGAGGCCCTATATGTGGGCCATCATCTGCTGCCTTCTCAGGTGCATTAGCAGGGAGCTGGACTGGAAGTGGGGCAGCCAGGACTCAAATCAGCACTCCTATGGGATGCTGGCATCGCAGGCAGCAGCTTAACCCATTGTACCATAATGCCAGCCCTGGTAGTTACGACTTTACTAAAGGAATTAAGTGTTTTAGTCTCACACTGCCTCTTTCTCCTCTTCGTCAGTGAGATGCTGTCTCTGGTGCTCAGCATGTTTATCCTAAATGTCTTCCCATTGCAACATCATCTCTATGGCTTTCCCAGTATGTAAAATCCCTGACATTCAAAACAAACTGGGAGAAAAATTGGACTATGGATGGCGAGTAATCCAGCCCAATGTCAGGACATTACTGAATAAAGGAAAAAATGCCTCTTTCCTGAGCCTTTCCGGATGAGGTCATTGTTCCCAGGCAGCCCAGACCCAACATAAAAAGGCCCAGAGTCCATGCCTCGTCTCCACCAGGGCCTGGTCAGGGAACGGCTTCCAAAGCCACGAAGAATAAATAGCCAGGCTCATAGTGAAAGAAGCCTCTCCGAGTTATAGTTGTTTTTGTTTTTTTAATTTCTAGTATTAAAACAACAGCAATTGTGGAGATGACAATTCATTAAGGCAAAGAGGAAGCAGGCAGCTTGGGAAAATCGACACTTGGCTTTCCATGTCTCCTGCACTTAATTGTTGTGACGTGACAGTGGCCACCATCTGGATTCTGGATTGTGCCGAGTGGAGGGAAATCCTAGGAACATTCGGGGTGTGCTTTCATAGCAGCTTCCCAGAATCGGCCATCCCCCATGGGTGTGGTGCCAGGAAGTGAGGTGCTGCTGCAAGTGGTCCTTAGAATCCGTCAGAGATGGGGAGGGCGAGATAAGGGGCCCTGGGCTCTATAGGTGAGGAAGGAGCTGGAGTCGCACCGGAAGCTCCTCATTCTTCCTGAGCTGGCTGGGACACACCCACGAGGCACACCCCTCCCTCCGGCCAGCTCAGCCCACAGACTCCCGGGAGGAGAGCCCAGCACAGCCTCTGCTTTGAGGAGTGGATGCGGGTTTTCCGTGTGCCGATGCCTAGTGAAGAAACGCTGAAACCCTAGAGCCCGGGGCACGCTGCTGACCTGACGGTGACCGAGCTCATGGACCCTCGTCGCCTTGTCAGAGACCACAAAGGTTTGACTGTCCATTTTGTAATCTTTTTTTTTTTTTTTTTTGACAGGCAGAGTGGACAGTGAGAGAGAGAGACAGAGAGACAGAGAGAAAGGTCTTCCTTTGCCGTTGGTTCACCCTCCAATGGCCGCCGCGGCCGGCGCGCTGCGGCCGGCGCACCACGCTGATCCGATGGCAGGAGCCAGGAGCCAGGTGCTTTTCCTGGTCTCCCATGGGGTGCAGGGCCCAAGCACCTGGGCCATCCTCCACTGCACTCCCGGGCCACAGCAGAGGGCTGGCCTGGAAGAGGGGCAACCGGGACAGAATCTGGCGCCCCGACCGGGACTAGAACCTGGTGTGCCGGCGCCGCTAGGCGGAGGATTAGCCTAGTGAGCCGCGGCGCCGGCCCATTTTGTAATCTTGACCTCTACCCTTGTCTCTAAAGATGAGCAGAGGTGCAGGAGTTTTCCACTGGGTGAAGTAGCCTTCTACTTACTGTACTACGCTAACTTGACAGTCTGGTTATATACGTAATACGTGTTTGTATAAACTGCAGATTTCATACTTGTATATCAACATATTTACAGATACCCAGAGCACAGAGAGGTGTTAAAATCTACGTGACTGTTTTGTGGCAGGAACCCAGCTCCATATAACCCACAGCGAGTAGGTGGGTTGATCTGTTGGGGGCTAAATTCAAAAGGCATCCTCCATGGCTGCAGACAAACACCCGGTTCCTGTGTCTGGGTCTTTGGCTGGGTTTGGGTGCCATCCCTAGACCACTTTCCCTCTAGTGTTTTAGGGGTGAGTTCCCTCCTGATGAGGCTGCCTGCAGAATGACCCAGCTCCTTCTGGTCTGCATTCCCCCGGGGGGCGATAGCCAACATCACATCCAGCAGACAGCTCCAGAGGCCACCTGACAGTCTCACAGCTGCTCCATTGAAACCGGCAGACGGTCAGTGTTGCCTCTCTTGATGCTTAGGATAACAGAGTGTGACTTAGGTTGGTTTCTGAGAGTGAACGAGAGAGTAATTTCCATGTGAGGCAGAGAGAGGTTTTGTCTCCTGCCTCCTTCCCTTCCCATCGCCTGCTGTCTTGCCAGCTTCCCAGGAGCTGCAGGGGATTTCAGGTCTCCCTTCCCACCCAGGACATGGTTCAGGTGCACACGCTTGTTAAGCAGTACGAAGGAATTCAAGATTGGCACACTTCTTTTTTTTTTTTTTGACAGAGTGGACAGTGAGAGAGAGAGACAGAGAGAAAGGTCTTCCTTTGCCATTGGTTCACCCTCCAATGGCCGCCGCGGCCGGCACACCGCGCTGATCCGATGGCAGGAGCCAGGTGCTTCTCGTGGTCTCCCATGGGGTGCAGGGCTCAAGTACTTGGGCCATCCTCCACTGCACTCCCTGGCCACAGCAGAGAGCTGGCCTGGAAGAGGGGCAACCGGGACAGAATCCGGCGCCCCGACCGGGACTAGAACCTGGTGTGCCGGCGCTGCAAGGCGGAGGATTAGCCTAGTGAGCCGCGGCACCAGCCGTGGCACACTTCTGTAGCTGATGAATAACCCAGGGTAGCTTCTTGCGCCGTAACATTTTCTCCTGTAAATAATGCCATTTGGGAAAAACCATGCTGATTTTAAAGTCTGCTAGTGTGGTTTTGAATTCTTTATTGATCTGTCTTATGTTTTCTGAGAAGTGAAAAGCTGACAAATATCAGAATAATAAGATTTAAAGCTAACAGTAGCCTCAGGTTTGGCAGTAAGCCAAGAACTCTGCCCCAACTTTTTCTTCCTCGGTTCTTTCTACAGTGTGGCATCACGCTCTTTGGCTCTCTCTGGGCCCTCCTTGAAGATAGAATGTGAATGTTAATAATAACTCTATGTGTCATTAGAATGGATTCATGTAGGACTGATACTTAGAGTGTAAGAGTCAAACGCTGTGATTGTCTGACTTTCCTAACCGAAAGGGGTCTGAGTGGGAGAAGCAGGACATCTCCAGATGTCTGTAATCTATATTTGTATAAATTTCAGGTCTTCTGTTTTCCTTGAAGTATATGAAAAGTGGATTTTACTTTTAATTTCCAGGAAAGATAGGGCAGGTATTAGAACTCTTATGTGACAGAGATCATAAGAGAGCAAGCCATGTCTTGATTATAATTTTTGAAGATCAAATTAGAAAGGAAAATTTTCCTTCTTTACTCTGATCTTTCGTATTCTCTTCCTTTCTACTCCATAGAATATTAAAGAATGTTTTTAAATTTATTTTCTTGAGAGAGAGACAGACAGGGAGAGTGAGCTCCAATCACTAATGCGCTCTCCAAGGCTGGACCAAGCCCCCAGGATCCAGGAACCCAGTCCAGGTCTCCCATGTGGGTGATGGCTACTTTAACTTCTGGAGTCGTCACTGCCTCCCAGGAACTGCATTAACGGGAAACTGGAATCAGGAGCTGGAACTGGGGGTTGCACCCAGACCCTCATAAAGGAGACCCAGGTGTCTTAACGGCTAGGCCGAATGCCTGCCTGGACTGTGGGGTGTTTTTAAGGTGCTTGAAGTCTTCGACTTGCCAGCTGGAATCAGGAGAAATCTGTATAATTAGTCATTAGTTGACTCGAATCTCAGTCATAATTACCTTGGAAATTGGAAAATTACTTTGAGACTTAAAAACAGGCACACTTTGTTTGCAGCACCAGCGGTGTCCCTCCTCTGCAGTTTTCTCCAAAGGACTCTCCATAGGGAATATTGGCAATACATTTTAATTAACTTTTTTTTTCAAGGGGAAGGAAGGATATTTTGAAACGGTATAAAATAAACAAGTCTGACTGTGCTTAAATTTTGTTTCTTATTTTCAGGGGCTGATTCCCTGACGTTTTAAAATTACAACCAACCTTCCACCTGCTCATCCATCCCTCGCTAATAAGAGGAGATCACCCTGTCCTCTCTCTCCTGGCACGCCTTGAAAGCTTTGGCTAGTTAGAGGGCCGTTGATTTAAGACTTTGATACAGCAATTTTTACCTGCTTGTAAAGCATAAATTTAGAGCTAGTGTTTGCACACAATTAATAGTAATTTAGGCATATGAAATACCTCGCCTTCTATTTTACATTAAAATCTGAGTGCTGACATGTATGTCTCCATCATTAACATACTTTAAAGCCTGGGGTGAGAGCCAGGATAGCAATTCAGGAAATTGGGATTTAACCAGACTTATCACTAAATGTCATTCATTTCTAAAAAAGGGGGGGAAAATCCTGCAACATGCTGGTTAGCACTCCTTTTAGGTCTGAGAGAGAGAATGCAATTGCTGGTTTTTCTGCTTTAAGAGGCGGTCACAGCTGCTACTGCAAATGAGCTCTGCCAGAGTGGGTGGCCAGTGGGTCAATCAGAGCATGACACTGCCAGGCGTGTGTCTGGGGAGGGGAGCAGGCAGCAGCCTGGGTGCGTGGAGCACTGGATTTCCATAAAACAGGCGACAGCAGAAAGGGTTTTGACAGCTTCAGTGGAGGCTCACCTTCCCACAGTCATGGCTGCACACTTCCCCAGCTTCCCGACTGCCGACCACCGCTGGGAGGGGGCCTTGAGGATCTTAATGGATTAGCCTGCTGTTCCTCCTCTCTATAGCACTGTGCATGCAAACAAGGGTCCTGCTGATGTGTGAACTGACAAGGGGACTCGCAAGGTGCTGTGAGATACTCCGAGGTGGTGGCAGAAGGTCCGGGCGTGTTCCGTGTTCCTGGAGCAGGGCTATTTTGTGGGAAGTACTTTTTTATTGACTATGAGTATTTTTCAGTGGTTGAAATGGTCTACCATTCCCATTTTTTGTTCCATTAAAAAAAAAAAAAAAAAAAAAAGCTTTGCTGGCGACCTGAACACAAATGTGCATACAGATTTGTGAATTTAATCCCCACTTGCCTTCTGAGGCTCTTGGCCTCAGCTGTGTCTTTTTTTTTTTTTTTTTTTACTTTAAAGTCACTCTTACTGTAATACTCTGCTCCTAATTGGTAGCTTCATCGGGGAGGGCCTGCTGATGTGTCATGGAGTCCCCCCTGGACTTGGCATGGGAACCGCTCGTTAACATTCTCTTTGTTGTAATTAATTTACCACGCTCTGCTCGGCAGGTGGCAGGTGTTGTGCTAAGTACTGCTCAGAATCAGTCTCCGTCAGTTGGAATTTATCATCACAGAAGGTCATTGGCATGTATGGGCCAAAGGTGTGTCAGGCAGCCAACCAGTATGAGACATTGTATAAGCATTGGGGTAAAAGATATGGGGAGGCATGGTCACCACAAGAGGCCAGGACGGCCGGCGCCGCAGCTCACTAGGCTAATCCTCCGCCTGCAGCACCGGCACCCCGGGTTCTAGTCCTGGTTGGGGTGCTGGATTCTGTCCCAGTTGCTCCTCTTCCAGGCCAGCTCTCTGCTATGGCCTGGGAGTGCAGTGGAGGATGGCCCAGGTCCTTGGGCCCTGCACCTGCATGGGAGACCAAGAGAAGTACCTGGCTCCTGGCGTCAGCCGCAGTGCGCTGGCTGCAGTGGCCATTGGAGGGTGAACCAACGGACAAGGAAGACCTTTCTCTCTGTCTCTCTCTCTCACTGTCCACTCTGCCTGTCAAAAAAAAAAAAAAAAAAAAAAAAAAAAAAAAAGAGGCCAGGACATTGGCTGGGAAGGGCTGGGGTCTCCTTGGGATTTAGGTGATCACAGAGGTTGCAGGGGGCACGGTTTGACCTCGGGTGACTTCTCACTAGGTTTATATGACGGAGGTATCTTGTCCTTGGGAAGCACCTCTGCCCACTCCTCACTGCCAGAGCCACAAGGGATTGGCGACTTATTTTCCCCTTGCCAACATGACTGCTCCTTGGTGAATTGCACACCAGGTTACTTGTTCTGATAGAAACGTGCATCTGGATGAGGGTGAGGAGACAGTGCTCCTTTCGGACACCACGTGCTGATTAAATGCTTGAATTCAAGAGGCAGAAAGATGGGCTTCGGATTGCAGCTTTGATATCTACTAGCTGTGTAACCTAGCACAGATTCCTCCATTTCTCTCAGCCTCAGTTTCCACATCTATAAAATGGAGGTAGCAATGCCATCTGCTTTATAAAACTTGCAAGGATTAGATGAGAATACCGTAAAGCTCAGGGCAGGGTGCCTCACACGCGATCATGATGAATGGGATTATATAATTAATGATTGCGTAGCTGCTCCTCAACTTACGATGAGGGTATGCCCCAATAAACCCATGGTGAATCGCAAATATCCTTAGTTGAAAATGCATTTGGGGCCAGTGCTGTGGTGTAGCGGGTAAAGCCACTGCCTGTAGTGGTGATATCCCATATGGGCACCGGTTCAAGTCCCGGCTGCTCTACTTCCCATCCAGCTCTCTGCTGTGGCCTGGGAAAGCAGTGGAAGATGGCCCAAGTGCTTGGGCCCCTGTACCCGTGTGGGAGACCCGGAAGAGGCTCCTGGCTCCTGGCTTCGGATCAGCGCAGTGCCAGCCGTCACATCCATCTGGGGAGTGAACCAACGGATGGAAGACCTCTCTCTCTCTCTCTCTCTCACTCTCTCTCTCTCTCAGGCTCTCCTCTCTCTGTAACTCTTTCAAATAAATTTTAAAAAATGCATTTAATACACCTACCAAATATCATAGCTTAGCCTTGTTTGTCTTAAATGTGCTAAGCACATGCACGTTAGGCTACAGTTGGCAAAATCATCTAACATGAAGCCTACTTTATAATAGAGTGTGGAACATCCCATGGAAATTATGGAGCACTGTGCTGAAAGTGGAAAACAGAGAAGTTGTGTGGGTTCACTTTCAGGCCATCACGAAGTTAAGAAATCTTAAGTGGGACCATTGTTGAGTTGCACTGTCTGTTGTTCCAGCTGAGAAATGCAGATTCTTTCAAATTACTCGCGTTGTTGAATAGTGCTTTGGAACCCGAAGCCTGGATTCTAGTTTGGTTATTTTATTTTTTATGCTTGTGGTTTATTTTGATTCTTTTAGTCATGAAAATTTCAAACAGTGCATGGCAGGGAAAAGCTCCCCCTGACCGACAGCCAAGCCTTGGGGGTGGCCGTGATCATCAGTTTTGTGGACTGACCTTATTTTCTTTTTCTTTTTTTTTAACTTTTATTTAATGAATATAAATTTCCAAAGTACGGCTTATGGATTACAATGGCTTCCCCCCCATAACGTCCCTCCCACCCGCAACCCTCCCCTTTCCCACTCCCTCTCCCCTTCCATTTACATCAAGATTCATTTTCGATTCTCTTTATATACAGAAGAGACTGACCTTATTTTCATCAAAGTGATGCATGCTTCTGGTTTTCCAAGTCAAAGAGTGGCTTCTCCATGACTGGGAGAGCAGGGGTTTTCTGGCCTGACTTCCTAAAATGAGCAGCAGTGCGGAATTTCTGTTACAGAATGTGGCTTCTAAAGGATATTTTTTTAACCTTTTTATCCTTCATAGTTGAATAAGCTAGTAACCTATTAAAAGGTTTGAAATATTGCTAATTTGATCAGTTCAGGGGAGAAAATTAATAGTACTCAAGAGAGATCTGATCTGCCCCTAGAACAAACATTGGCAACTTCCTGTAAAGGGCAGATAGCAAGATTTTAGGTTTTTACAGATCTGTGCTTTGTGTCCCCATTCTTCTCTCCCTCCCTCCTTTCTTTCCTTCTGCCTTTTCAACACAGTCCTTTAAAAAAATGGAAAAACGAAAACAAAACTCTTAATTTGGAGTTCATACAGAAGCAGTCTGCAGGCCAAGTTTGGCTCATGGGCTGTCATTTGTTGACCTGTGCCTTAGAATATCAGAGCAGTGAGGATGCAGCAGTCATGTAAGGGGCTGGCGTTGTGGTAGAGCAGATAAAGCGCGGCCTGTGATACTGGCATCCCGCACAGGTACTGGTTCGTGTCCCAGCTGCTCCAGTTCCAACCCAGCTTCCTGCTAATGGCCTGGGAAAAGCAGTGGAAGATGGCTCAAGTGCTTGGGCCCCTGCTGCCCACATGGGAGACCAGGAAGAAGTTTCTAGCTTTTGGTTTCAGACTGGCTCAGCCATTGTGGCCAACAGGGGAGTGAACCAGCAGATGGATGAGATCTCTCTCCTCTCTCCCTCCCTCTCTCTCTCTCCTCCTCCCTCCCTCTCTCTCTCTCCCTTCCTCTCTCTCTCTCTCCTCCTCCCTCCCTCTCTCTCTCTCTCCCCCTCCCTCTCTCCCCCCCCTCTCTCCCTCCTTCTCTCTCTCTAGCTCTTTCAAATAAACAAATATTTAAAAGAATGGTGCTTGTGGCCGGCGCCGTGGCTCACTAGGCTAATCCTCTGCCTTGTGGCGCCAGCACACCAGGTTCTAGTCCCGGTCAGGGCGCTGGATTCTGTCCTGGTTGCCCCTCTTCCAGGCCAGCTCTCTGCTGTGGCCCGGGAGTGCAGTGGAGGATGGCCCAAGTGCTTGGGCCCTACACCCCATGGGAGACCAGGAGAAGCACCTGGCTCCTGCCATCGGATCAGCACGGTGCGCCGGCCGCGGCGGCCATTGGAGGGTGAACCAACGGCAAAGGAAGACCTTTTTCTCTGTCTCTCTCATTGTCCACTCTGTCTGTCTGTCAAAAAAAAAAAAAAAAAAAAAAAAGAATGGTGCGTGAGATCACCAATGTGGCCTTCTTACTTGTCTAATCACTCACTGGACTGAAGGCTCCATGGAGGAAGAGGCTCTGGCCAGCCTGTTCACTACTGTACACACAGCGACGTCTGTCCTGGAACACCTGGTGCATCGCATTCAGCAGCCAGCAATGAATGAAGAAAAGCGGATAGATTGTCAGGCTTATTTGACAAATCAGCGGTTCCTTGCCTCATTCATCTCCCTCCATTGTTTCAGTGGCGTCCGCGGATACGGGACACGTGCTGGTTTTCAAGTTTTAGAGTACTAGTTAGTTCTAGACTTCTCACTTAGTTATCTCTTTGGAGAGTGTAACAGTCAAAATCCTAACCTTCCTTTGAAGTAAATCAATGCATAGTGTCCACAGTGATTTAAAAAAAGCAAGAGATGTCAACATGTGCATTTTATCTAGGAAGATGGAATAACGCACCAGGATAAGCAGCTAAGAGGTAGAAAAGGCTGCGTCCTGTCTCTTACGTCATCTGCACATGCAGGGAAAGGGACCAGAGGTCCAGCCTAGCATAGCATCTCTCGGCACCTTCTGCTGGTGTCGGCCAGGGTTCGTCTCCTGGGAACAGGACGAAGGAGAAGGAAGTAGGGTAACCTCCTGCCCCTAAAGACTGCCAGCCCAGCTTGTCTGCACTGCTGTTCTTCATTCCTGCTTCCAGCCGCACTGATGCCTCCAGTTCGTGGGTTCTGCCTGTCCTGTCCTGAGCTGACACCTGCCCCTCCAGGCTAAGTCTTGGTTACAGCTCCCATTCACTTTCTAGCTTCTAGAATTTCATTGTATCTCTTGTCTGCTGTAGTTTCTCCTGTGTTCTCCTTGGAGAGGCACAGAGACAAACACATGCTCAAAACATCATCTTGGCCTATAAGTTCACAGTTTCTATCAATTATACTTCCCAATAACTGTCTTATATGCTATCCATCTCATGTTTGATTTCATTTCCAGTAGAGTTGTGAGTTCATTGATATTAGACTATGATTTTTTAAAGTATTTTATTTATTCATTTGAGAGGTAAAGTTACAGAAGAGAGAAAGGTCTGCTGGTTCACTCTCCAAATGGCCGCAATGGCCAGAGCTGTGCCGATCTGAAGCCAGGAGCCAGGAGCCAGGAGCTTCTTCTGGGTTTCCCACACGGGTGCAGGGCCCAAGGACTTAGGCCATCTTCTACTGCTTTCTCAGGCCATAGCAGAAAGCTGGATTGGAAGAGGAGCAGCCAGGACTAGAACCAGCGTCCATATGAGATGCTGTTGCTGAAGGTGGAGGATTAACCTACTGTGCCACAGCACCGGCCCCTAGACTTTGATTTTTAAAAATATTTATTTATGTATTTGAAAGGCAGAGCTACAGAGAGGCAGAGGCAGAGAGAGAGAGAAAGAATTCTGCATTCACTGGTTCACTCCCCAAATGACCACAACAGCCAGAGCTGGGCCAATCTGAAGCCATGAGCCAAGAGCTTCCCCCAGGTCTCCCACATGGCTGCAGGGGCCCAAAGACCCTGACCATCGTCTGCTGCTTTCCCAGGCACATCAGCATGGAGGTGGTTCAGAAGTGGAGCAGCCGAGACTTGAACCGGTGTCCATATGAGACATCAGCACTGCAGGTGGCGACCTCAGCCGCTATGCCACGGGGCCAGCCCTGAGACTATGATTTTTTTTTAAAGATTTTATTTATTTGAAAGCCAGAGTTACAGAGAGAGGGAGAGACAGAGACAGCAAGGTCTTCCATCTGTTGGTTCACTCCCTAGTTGGTTGTAACAGCCAGGGTGGAGTCAGGCCAAAGCCAGGAGCCTGGAGCTTCATCTGGCTCTCCCAGGCAAATATTTTCACACAAGATGCTGTCTATATATTGGTTATTGCGGTTTAATAAACTATTCCAAAATAGTTCCAATATAGTAAGCTTTGGAAGCTTACAACAGAAATCACAAGTCTGCAGGTGTGGCTGCAGAAGGCTGAGGTGGTGGGCAGTCTGCAAGCTGACTCCCATGTCTGGGGTTGGCTCTGCCCTATGCATCACTTACCCTCCCTTCCGACCAGCAGGCTGGCTCAGCCGTGTCCTCATCACAGTGAAGCTGAAGGCAAGAGAGTGTGCAGGAACACACGTGACCTCTTGAGTCCTGAGCTCAGAACTGGTGCACTGTCACTTGCCAGAGTAACCACGTGGCGGAGTCTGCTCTCAAAATGAGAGGACGCTGCAAGGTTACGTGGCACAGGGCATGGGTACAAGGAGATACATCCCGGTCCCTGGTGGAGCTGCCGCACCCCGTGTCGTAGCAGTCACATTGGTGTGGGTAGACTGATCGAGATTGTTGAATGTCTTCTTATGCTTAGTTCACTTGAAAGACTTATTCTTGATTTTTTTTTTAACTTTTATTTAATGCATATAAATTTCGAAAGTACGACTTATGGATTACAATGGCTTCCCCCCCATACCGTCCCTCCCACCCACAACCCTCCCCTTTCCCACTCCCTCTCCCCTTCCATTCACATCAAGATTCATTTTTGATTATCTTCATATACAGAAGATCAGCTTAGTATACATCAAGTATGGATTTCAACAGTTTGCTCCCACACAGAAACATAAAGTGAAAAATAATAGATGATTTTTTTTAAAATGATGATGAAATCAGAGCAGACCTATTTTTAAAAAGAAAACAAAAAGGTAATTCTAGCCCTCAGGGGTCTTCCTAACCAAATCTGTGAAAATGATACACAGATGAAACCAAGGAGTAGATGTTTCTAGACACACAAGATTTGAACACTTTGTATGACTAGCTTAAAGCCAACTTCTTGTGTAAAGGGCAAGATAGTAAGTGTTTTCGCTTTTGTGAGCCACATGGTCTGTGTCACAGCTATTCAACTCTGGGATGGTAACACAAAAGCAGCAGAGTTTCAATAAAACTTTATTTACAAAAACAGACACGGCCAGTGGCTTAGACCATTGACGGAAGTAAGAGATCAGCCATGGCAGATTTTCACAGAAGGGACAGTGATTTCCAAGGCAGTAAAGGTTAGGTTAGCAAGATATGTCTTAAAAATAAAGTCAGAAAAAAAAAATTATAGAGCCATTCCATAGGTAGAAATTTCAACAGATTCATGTAGTTTAGTCAGAATGAAAACAGTATTGAAAACCCATCATTCTTCAAAATTATTATTTGCTAGAAATTATTTCCACACTGAAAGCCTCTTTGGAAACACATTTACCCAGAAAGCTAATGTTTTTCCTGAGCTGGATAATGAGAAAAAAGGATTAGAAATAAAACGAAAGAAATACATAATTAAAGTGCTTTGATTTGATGCTACTTTGAAAGTTTTACTGACCAGATTTGTATACTTGACCTAGATTTGTATAAAGGAACTTAAGGGATTAAGGAGAATGAGTTATTTTTAACCATTAGGAAACAGCAATGCACAGTTCGAGTGGGTCTTTTTCTACCTCAGCTGCATTTCACGTAGCGACGCACGTTTCTTGCCCATATTTGCCGATAGAGTAAGGCCTGAGCTACTGTTAGAAGACGGGTTTTCTTGGCTAGAGATCTTCACTGCCTGTTTGCTCAGTCACAGCCAGCTTCTATCAGTAGCCCTTCGTTTGACGGATTTCTGCTGATTAAACCCAGATTCTGAGTTTGGGGGGCAATTTTGGGAGAGGTGAAGAAAGCTGTTGGTTAAGAACTTAAAGGTTTTGTCAAACTTTGTGTTTTTCTCCGGTGTTCCTTGGCTTTTCGTGCTTGGTGGCAGTGTCAAAATACACACGAGATGGGGTCTACAGGGTATGTTTATTCATTTTTATTGTTATCCATTCATTTCACCTTTTCCTACTGTGTGCCAGCCACTCCACCAGGACCCAGCAATGCAGAGCTGACCAAGATAGCTGTGCCTGTGTGGCTGTAGAGACGCAGAGGGCGTGGGCATCCCCAGGGAGGGAGCCGGTCCCCCGGGAAGTGGAAGGATTGTTTTTCCTGGAGCAAGTAAAGGCCACTCTGATTTTAAATCCACACGACTAAAATAAAACTGTGCCACGAAGGGACTTAGGATTCTCCACTCCTAGTCATTCAGCCTGGGGTGAGCAATAAAAGTAGAAGGAATTCTTGGGAAGTTTTGAGGATGCAACAATTTGGAATCCCCTGAGTTTGGTGGGAAAACCCATTTTCCCAGAGAACATAGGGCTACAAATCTGCTGTCATCGTTACTGATTATTTCTGTTCCGTTTACTCTTCATTTGTTATACAAGTTGTGTTTGCTCCTTTCCTTGAGCAGGAGAAAGTTGAAGCCCTAACCTGCAGTACCTGGATCACCTTAACCAAAAATCAAGTCAAGATGAGGCCCTTAAGGTGGGCCTTAGTCCAATACGACAGGCGTCCTTATAGTGAGGGGAGATTAGAGTGCAGAGGTAGACATGGCTGGAAAATGGTGTGAAGACACGCCCAGGGATGCTGGCCGTGGCCACGGGGAGGTGTGAGGAATGGCAGAGTGCCCCTCTCAGCCTTCAAAAGCCACTACCCCTGTGGATGCTCTGATTTTGGACTTCAGCCTCCAGACTGTACACCAGTGAGTTTATAGTGTTGTAGTACTACTACTCGGTGTGCAGTAATTCGTTACAGCAGCCGCCACCTAGTGTGAAAGGTTGCATAAGTGTGCTGGCAGTTAGTAAAGGCAGATACCTGGGCAGAAGAGTGGCTGGCACATACTGTTATTTTCTGGTCACGTAGATTTCAACCCAGGACTCGCCAGCATGGGATCATCTGCCCTGGGGTGACGATTCTTCAATGACTGGACCCTCAGGACCCTTGGGACAAAGGGGTCTACCAATCCCAAGCAGCTATCGAGGACTGTGTCCCACTGTGGGAGGGCTACAGGAGGAGCCCTGTTCAGAGAGCCGAGAGGCCCTGGGTAGGGAATTCTGGGCAGACACTAATGGAGATTCAGCCTCCCAGGTAACTTGCAGATTTTATGTTTCTTTGTGAAGAAAATTTTTAGTTTCTTTGTGGCTGCTCGGAGCAGTCTTATCAACTTCTGACCTTGAAGGTGCAGCAGTTGGTTGCCTTGTTCCTGCTTTCACCTCCACCATAACGTTGAGAAATGCAATGATTGAGAAGCTACAATATTTTGAGCACTTACTCTCTGACGGGTGCTGTGCCAAGTCCTTACATATTGTATTATCTCATTTAATCATATCCGCAACGTTGGGGAGGAGACAGTCTTAGGAGTCCCACTTTATAGATGAGGCAACTATCACTTAGAAAAGTATCATGCCTGACCTTGAACCAAGCTCTAATTGCAAAGTTCCTGCTCTCACTATCTCTGGGCTCTCTGAGTGTGAAGTGGCTAAGACTAGGACAAGATTTTTATAGTTATGATGTTCATTTAAAATAGGGGATAGGAGTTTGGTTCCATGGCTAAGTCACTGTGGGACACCTGTTTCCCACATTGGAGAGCCGGGGGTGGCGTCGCAGCTTCCTGCTGACGCACATCTTAGGAGGCAGGAGGTGCTGGCTCCAGTGCTTGGTCTGCCACACACAGGAGACCTGGACTGAGTTCTTGCCTCCTGGCTTTGACCTGGCCCAGCCCTGACTGTTGTGAGCCTCTGGGGAGCAAGCCAGTCAATGGAAGAGTCTCTCTCTCTCCCTCTCTCTCTCTCTCTCTCTCTCTCCTTCAGATAAAATGAACTTTTATATGAGAGACTATATGAGAACTGTTTAAGGTGATCCTAAGAACGGATTCCAAAGATGCTGTAGAAGGCCTTGGAAAGGCCTGGTTTGCTCATCAGCTAACCTGCTTCCTCATTTCATTGTTGTCCTCTGAACATGTTGACCTGAATTTTTCCTCTAATGCCCTTTTCAATGATGTCTTTTTAAAAGAGCAATTTGCAGAGATTTCATCTTCATGAAAACACCAAAAAGAAAAAGATTCAAATAACCAATCACTGGATACCTACCATAGCCAGGCATCACAGCTGGACAATTGGGGTTGTGGCAGACATGGTCCCTGCCCTCACGATGCTCCCTACAGACTTTTGGGAAGGCAGATGACGTGTAGGTAATTGTATAATTTTCAGTTGTGGTACTGTGATAGAATACATGGGGTAATAAGGGAATCTAATTTAGACAAGGGCACTCTGAGGGGGTGCATTGAAGGCAAGAGCTGATTAGTGAAGAGAAGTGGGTGTGTTGCTGATGGGAGCCCCAGAGATGCTGGTGGAAGGGACAGTGTGTGTGTGAGTGAGGTCTGCTCTGGGACAGCTGGAAGGTGACCACTATGACTGGAGCACGGTGGCCAAGGAGGCTGCAGGAGATGAGAGAGCCATGGGCATTCGGCCAGCAGTTAGGACTCTGTGGGACACCGACATCCAGTGTCAGAGTACCTGGATTTGAGTGCTCGCTTTGGCTCTGGATCCCAGCTTCCTGCACGCTGGGAAGCAGTGGTGATGGCTCAAGTAGTTGGGTCCCTGCCACTCATGTGGGAGACCTGGACTGAGCTCCTGGATTCCAGCTTTGACCTGAACCAGTTCTCACCACTGCCCCACCCCTCTCTGTCTTTCTAAACAAGTTGATTATATAATTAATTAATCAAAACTAGCAAAACTCATCTATCATGCTAAGTAGGTAAGTCAGAATAGTATTGCCGGGCCGGCGCCGCGGCTCATTAGGCTAATCCTCCGCCTTGCGGCGCTGGCACACCGGGTTCTAGTCCCGGTCGGGGCGCCGGATTCTGTCCCGGTTGCCCCTCTTCCAGGCCAGCTCTCTGCTGTGGCCAGGGAGTGCAGTGGAGGATGGCCCAAGTGCTTGGGCCCTGCACCCCATGGGAGACCAGGAGAAGCACCTGGCTCCTGCCATCGGATCAGCGCGGTGCGCCGGATGCGGCGGCCATTGGAGGGTGAACCAACGGCAAAAGGAAGACCTTTCCCTTCCCTCTGTCTCTCTCCACTGTCCACTCTGCCTGTCAAAAAAAAAAAAAAAAAAAAAAAAAAAAAAAAAAAAAAAAAAGAATAGTATTGCCCTGGAGGGTTGGGATGCAGCACTGACTAGGAAACCTTCTGAGGAGTTTCATGCGTTCTGGATCTTGACAGGTGTATAAACATACACTGAGTTCTGAGATGTGTGAACTGCACTGTGTGTTAGGTATATTTCAGTTTCTAAAAAAGTACTAAAATTATTACGATAGGCTTAAATAATATGAGGGAAAGTGTTTATAAAACCAAAGTTAAAAAATTACATATGTCAGGAGCCGGTGTTGTGGCATAGTGGGTTAAGGCCCTGGCCTGAAGCGCCGGCATCCCATATGGGTGCTGGTTCTAGTCCTGGCTGCTCCTCTTCTGATCCAGCTCTCTGCTATGGCCTGGGACAGCAGTAGAACAGGGCCCAAGTCCTTGGGCCCCTGTACCTGCATAGGAGACCTGGAGGAAGCTCCTGGCTCCTGACTTTGGATCAGTGCAGCTCTGGCCGTTGCGGCCATCTGGGGAGTGAACCAGCGGATGGAAGACCTCTCTATCTCAACCTCTCTCTGTAACTCTGCATTTCAAATAAATAAAATAAATCTTTAAAAAAATTACATATGTCACATGATCTAAGTTAAAAATTCATAGCAGGGGCCGGCGCTGTGGTATAGTGGGTAAAGCTGCCGCCTGCAGTGCCAGCATCCTGTATGGTACCAGTTCGAGTCCTGGCTGCTCCTCTTCTGATCTAGCACTCTGCTATGGCCTGGGGTGGCAGTAGAAGATGGCCCAAGCGCTTGGGCCCCTGCACCCACGTAGGAGAACTGGAAGAAGCTCCTGGCTCCTGGCTTCAGATCAGTGCAGTTCCGGACATTGTAGCCATCTGGAGAGTGAACCATTGGATGGAAGACCTCTCGCACTCTCTCTTCCTCTGCATTTCTGTAATTCTGCCTTTCAAATAAATAAATAAATCTTAAAAAAAAAAAGTTGTAGCAAAAAACAGAAAAAAATTTACTGAATAATTAGTAATGGTTTCTGGGTGGGAGAATTGTATTTCCATTTCTCTGGTTTTCAGAGTTTTCCAGTTTTTCTGTAATGAATGCAAAGTATTTCTTTGTCAGAAAGATTGAAATGGGAGAAACAACACCTGAAGTGGTATCCGACATAACTTGAGGGACTTTTACATTGAGTTTGAAATTTTAGGGGTGAAGTGGCAATTCAGAGGCAGATGAGTTCATAGCATTGTGGAGTAAAAGATGACATCATACAGGGACAAACTTCAATAGGATCCTGGCCAGTGTTTAGGGCTTAAGTCATTTATAATTTTTATTATTTTTAAGAATTCTTTATTAATTTATTTACTTATTTATAAGGCAGAGCTACTGAGAGAGAGAGAGAGAGAGAAAGAGACAGTGAGAGAGTGATCTTTTCATCCACTGGTTCACTCCCCAAATGGTCACAATTGCCAGGGTTGGGCCGGGCCAAAGTGAGGAGCCACAAGCTTTATCCAGTTCTCCCATGTGGGTGGCAAAGGTCCAAGCACTTGGACCATCCTCCTATGCTTCTCCCAGGCTCATTAGGAGGAAACTGGATCAGAAGTGAGGCAGCTGGGACTTGAACCAGTGCTGCAGCATTGCAGGCAACAGCTTAGTCCATTCCATCACAACACCAGCCCGTTTTTTTTTTTTCCATTTAAAAAGCTCTTGTCCTTGCATTTTCCATTTTTAGGCACTACCATTTGCTGTGTTCTTTATTCTGAGGCTGTATTTTCTTCTCTGCTGCTCCATATGGCAGTGTGAGTTTAAAAATTAATTGTGCCACGCCATGCTCTTCTCTTGAATATAAATAAATAAAAGGACCTGGAAACACACACACACACACACACACACACACACGCACGCACAGCTCCAAATTATCCATCTGTTCTGCTGAAGATATCCACCACCCACTTCATCCTGGAGCAGGCTATTTTTGTTTGCTTTGTCTTGAGAACTCCTGTATTGGAAGCCTCTAAAGACAGCCTTTGGTTTCTATCAGAAACTGAACAGCAAGGCACTTTGTTCTCGTTTCATACCTATTGCAGGGCTATGCACAAAGAAATGCTTAATAAATGCTGATTGCATTGCCTTGTGCAGGTCATGGGCTCTGCCACATGGGGTTTTTCCTATGCACATTTTTACTGGTGGGTGCACATTTACAATTTTGAAGTGGACTATGAAAAGGATTACAGTCTTTAGAACCCAATATTTTCAAGATCTGTTTTCTGCAACTCTTTATCCTTGTAGGTGAATTTAATGACTAAATTTTCAGATTTTTTATAATATCCAAGAATGAGTCGATGCTTTCTGGGAGCGTCATCTTTTCTTCTCTCTCCTTCCTTCCTTCCTTCCTTCCTTCCTTCCTTCCTTCCTTCCTTCCTTCCCTCCTTCCTTCCTTCCTTCCTTCCTTCCTTCCTTCCTTCCTTCCTTCCCTCCCTCCCTCCTTCCTTCCTTCCTTCCTTCCTTCCTTCCTTCCTTCCTTCCTTCCTTCCTTCCACTACTTTTCTCTCTTTCTTGGCAGGCTAAATAATTACATTATGCTGTGTTACTGGAAATTGTAATCAGTAAAATGCACACGTCTTTAATTAGAATGCTAGGAAATACTGCTGAGTAGGACCGTTTACTCACTGCAGGGACTTGAGAGGCTCAGGCATTTATAGACAGAAGGTCAGTTTGAGGATATTTGAGCTTAGATGGGCAGTCTTAGTATGTTTGCCGAGGTAGCCCATGGGACAAAGTTCATAAATATTCCCGAAACACCTTCCCAGAGCAGACTCAGACGCAGGGTGCTGCCAGTGCTCTCCAGAAGTTGCTGGTCCAGTGATTTCTTTCTTTCTTTCTTTCTTTCTTTCTTTCTTTCTTTCTTTCTTTCTTTCTTTCTTTCTTTCTTTCTTTCTTTCTTTTTTCTTTTTTCTTTTTTCTTTTTTCTTTTTTCTTTTTTCTTTTTTTTTTTGACGGGCAGAGTGGACAGTGAGAGAGAGAGAGAGAGACAGAGAGAAAGGTCTTCCTTTACCGTTGGTTCACCCTCCAATGGCCGCTGTGGCCAGCGCACCGCGCTGATCCGATGGCAGGAGCCAGGTGCTTTTCCTGGTCTCCCATGGGGTGCAGGGCCCAAGCACCTGGGCCATCCTCCACTGCACTCCCGGGCCACAGCAGAGAGCTGGCCTGGAAGAGGGGCAACCGGGACAGAATCCGGCGCCCCGACCAGGGCTAGAACCCGGTGTGACGGCGCCGCAGGGGCAGGATTAGCCTATTGAGCCGCGGCGCCGGCCAACTGATAACATCTTAAATTCATTATCTTTGCAAGCAGCTTATTATCATCTCTTTCCCCCAAAACTCATTCTCTGCCCCCTGTTTCTCATCCCAGTGGCTCCACTTTTTGGTAGCCACTCCGACTCTAATTTTGAGGTTCTTTTTGATGCATTTCTTTCCCATGTAAGTATCTGTATCGTTTTCATCCTGGCCATTTTCCACTGGAGTTTTCTCCTATAAAGGAGATTGTGAGTCCGTGTCAGAGCGGAATGGCCCACGGGCTGCTGCTTGTTTGTGAGATCTTTTCTGTCTCTTCTGTGACCTGGCCTCCTTCCACTTGCCTGGTGGCCGTCAGGTTTATCTGTCCCCCTAGGCCAGGTGCTCTGCCTTCCCCCTCCTCCCAAATGCCCATGCATACCTGACCGCTTCCCCACTCCCAGGTCCCTTTTTGATCCAGATTTCTCTTAGACAGCTTTTCCAGTGGATTCCCTCTCGTAGGCACTGTCTCTTCTAACTCAGCACAGTCTGAAGCCTGCCCATCTCCAATAACTGCCCACCTGTAAGCACCCCAAATCTTGGCCAATGACATGTTATCAGCACTGACATACTAGAGGACTCTAGAAGTAGGCAAAAAATTCGTTCTCTCATTCCCAAAAGTTCACGGAATGTGTGGTTACCATGGCGTAACAGTGACCAGATAATGATTTATAACATGTTAGAATGAAGCCGGCGCCGTGGCTCAATAGGCTAATCCTCCACCTTGCGGCGCCGGCACACCGGGTTCTAGTCCCGGTTGGGGCGCCGGATTCTGTCCCGGTTGCCCCTCTTCCAGGCCAGCTCTCTGCTATGGCCAGGGAGTGCAGTGGAGGATGGCCCAGGTGCTTGGGCCCTGCACCCCATGGGAGACCAGGAAAAGCACCTGGCTCCTGGCTCCTGCCAGGATCAGCGCGGTGCGCCGGCTGCAGCGGCGGCCATTGGAGGGTGAACCAACGGCAAAGGAAGACCTTTCTCTCTCTGTCTCTCTCTCTCACTGTCCACTCTGCCTGTCAAAAAAAAAAAAAAAAAAAAA
This sequence comes from Oryctolagus cuniculus, assembly GCF_051225735.1. Classification (NCBI taxonomy): domain Eukaryota; kingdom Metazoa; phylum Chordata; class Mammalia; order Lagomorpha; family Leporidae; genus Oryctolagus; species Oryctolagus cuniculus. Next base: position 15,567,720 of record NC_142881.1, read on the forward strand.
AAAAAAAAAAAAAAAAGATTTAACATGTTAGAATGAAGCTGTGATTTTATTTTGCATTGGGTAAATGTTAGAGGTAAAAGTTAATGGGGGGGGGGGAGGGTGATATACTGTGGCACAGTGGGTTAAAGTCCTTCCCTGCCATGCTGGCATCCCATATGGGCACCAGTTCACCTCCTGGCTGTCCAGCTACCAATCCAGCTCTCTGCTATGGCCTGAGAAAGCAGCAGAGGATGGCCCAAGTCCTTGGGCCTCTGCACCCATGTGGGAGACCCAGAGGAAGCTCCTGGCTCTTGGCTTTGGATTGGCCTAGCTCCTGCCACTGAGGCCATTTGAGAATTGAATTAGTAAATGGAAGACCTTTCTCTCTGCCTCTGCCTCTCTGTAATGCTGCCTTTCAAATAAATAAATAAATCTTCAAAAAAAAGTTAATGGGGAAATATGGATGAATCTCAAAAACCTGCTGAGTGAACGAACCTAGGGACAGGAAAGTACATATTGGATGGTTCTATATATAGAAAGTTCTGGAATGTGCAGAAAGAGAAATCAGAACAGTGGTTGTCAGTGGTAGGGGTGGGGACCGGCTGGGAAGAACACGAGGTTACTCTCTGGGGCTGCTGCAGGTGTTCTGTGTCTTGCCAGAGATGTGGGTTCATGGGTGAATGAATTTGTTAAACCTCATCTAATTGTACAGTTAAGATCTATGCTTTTCACTGCCTATAAACTTGATTAATCCTCTGCCTGCGACACCAGCATCCCATATGGGCGCCAGGTTCTAGTCCTGGTTGCTCCTCTTCCAGTCCAGCTCTCTGCTGTGGCCCAGGAAGGCAGTGGAGGATGGCCCAAGTGCTTGGGTGCCTGCACCTGCATGGGAGACCAGGAGGAAGCACCTGGCTCCTGGCTTCAGATCGGCACAGTGTGCCGGCCGTGGTGGCCATTTGGGGGTGAACCAACGGAGGGAAGACCTTTCTCTCTGTCTGTCTCTCTCACTAACACTATCTGTCAGATAAATGTTAAAAATTATAAAAAAAAATGAGAAATCAGTTCAAGAAGGCAAGCTGCAGAGTTAAACAAGTGTGATAGTATCCCATAAATAGTTACAGAGGAAAAATGATGCATCTCTGTGAAAACAAAACAATCAAATGCAAAAGGAGGAGGACAGGCTCCTGTGTTTGTGGCCAGGAAATGATGGTGAAATTTGAAAGTGCCGCCAGTGCCGTAAACTCAGTGGTTTGAGAATAAATACATGGCCACTTTTGCTGTGATATAGAGCAGATTAAAATCATACTGCAGAGAATGAGAAGTTATGAATGTTTTATATGGAAACTTGCAGTGCTTCTGAAAATCTTGCACTCAACTCCTTCCAGTACCTAATGTAAACCACAGTTTCTTGGTTTAAGTTGGTAGGTGGAAGCTTTTATAGCACTGGTTTGATGATAACTGACGCACAGATCCCATAAGGATGGCCTCAAGGCCATGGCAGGCCTGCTCGTGTGCTTTGCTTTGTTTAGTTTTTTTTTTTTTTTTAATTAGTTGCTAATGTTTGAAACTTTGGAAATTTCACATAAAATATTCAACATCTGGCAATACATGGCTGTCATTCAAAAACAGCAATAATTGTTTGGGTCTGAGTAAGATGTAAATTTCCCAGATCTGACCAATCACAATTGTAAAGAATCAATCTACTGCCTCCAGTTCTTAAATGTCTGCCGTCAGTCCTGTGGTTTTTCATTTACATCGTCTGAGTTCACATTTAGGGAGCCCCTCCCACGTACCAGGAACCAACACGAGCTTTAGTAGATACATAAGGGAGATGCTGTTGTCAACGCCCATTTTACAGACAGGATAACTGAGGTTCAATAACTAAAGAGTTCTCTTGACTTTGCTCAGTAGAAAGAAACAAAGCCAGGATTTGAAGTAGAAATTTTGATTCTGGAGCATGGGAATTTGCTGACGGCATTGTTGTTCTTTTGTTATTTATTTTTAAAAAACATTTATTTATTTATTTGAAAGAGTTACAAGAGAGAGAGGGAGAGACAGAAAGAGAGGTCTTCCATCTGCTGATTCACTCCCAAGATGGCCTCAATGACTGGGGGACTGGACCAGATCGAAGCCAGGAGCTTCATTAGGGTTTCCCACATGGGTGGCGGGGCCACAAGCTCTTGGGCCATCTTCTGCTGCTTTCCCAGGCAGTTAGTAGGGAGCTGGGTTGGAAGTGGAGCAGCTGGGACTTGAACCGGTGCCCATATGGGATCCTGGCATCACAAGTCTCAGCTTTACTCGCTACTTTGGTTTCATCCATTGTTTAGTTCAAGTTTAGTATTTACCTCTGGTTAATTGAGTTCTTGTTTTCTTGTGATTTATTTTGCTACAGTAATCTCTGGTCTCTGTTCTCTTGATTTAGCACCCCGGCAATAAAAAAGAAAAAAAATTACATATACATATTATTGACTGATAAATAATACTCCTGTACTGTATTAATATTATGTGCATTCTAAAATATACATGTGCTTTAAAGTTTTAAAGAATAAGATGACGTGTGTGTATGTATATTCTAGAATTTTCTCTCCATACCACAGCAGATTATCTTGTAGATATTGTACACTCTATTTTGGCAGTCAGTGGATTAAATGATGCCTGGACAATGACTCTGCCTGAAAGCATTTTCATATCAGAGACTGCCAATTTTGTATCCAATAAATTGTCCCTTCCAGATAAAGGGTGCAGCAGAAAGGTCACCGTATCAGCTCAGGCTATAGAAAGATCATGGAACGTTCTCCATTGTTAGAAGAAGTATTGTCCATCTGTAGTCACATTTAAAACACTGTGTTCTAAAACCTTCTACAGCTGTGAACTTCAAAACAACCAAAGGCATCTTTTATTCATATTAAGGCCTTGGGTTTGCCTTTGGTGGGGGCCGAGTGGGGGTGGGGGTTTAGGTTCTGACAGTGGGTTTGGTTCAGGAGGAAGTAGCATCTCTGAGAACTGAGATGTGGGGACTTTGTGTATGTGGGGGTGGGGGGGTGGGGGGGTCTCTTATCTCCCAGGACTGCTGACATGATTAACAAATTTGTGGTTTTAAAGCACTTGCACAAAAGCGAGTGCTGAGACAGGCTGTGAGCCAGGGATCGATGTGGAATGTCTTTGTGGCCATGTGCCCGCAGGCTTCCTGGAACTCCAGCCCTCTCTAAAGGCAGGTTGGTGGCGAGCACACTTTTGGCAGGTGTGCTTGTGCTCCCACCGAGGCAGCGTGTTCTCTCTGCAGAGTCACCTGCCTGTGGATGGAGGGCTTCTTCCTTCGAGCAAGTCCTCCCTTCCCAGCATCTTGTGTGACCTGAACGAACTTGCACCTTCTGGAATGTTCTTTCCTGCCCTCCAGTGACCCTCTTTTCTTGGTAAACTTGTTTTGGAGGTCCAGAGGGGAGCATCACATTCTCCATAATCCTTCAAGCCCCAGGCTGACTTGATCTTTCTCACGCACTTCCATGAGATCAGAGCGTGGATGGGGGGAATGCAAGGGAACACGTTTGGCGCAGCCCCTGCTGACTCCTCAGAGGGAAAAACTTGTGTGAGTGTGCGTGCATGCGTGCGTGTGTGTGTGTGTGTGTGAGTGTGAGTGATTGCTGGGGATGGAACAGATACATAAAGTTGTTGGTGTAAAATGTGAAACATGAGCCACTTCTCTGTTCTGAAACATTTTCTTTCATCCAAACAGAAATGAACTTCCCCAAACTGCAAACGAAGCCCCCAGCCATTTATTTACCAAGTTGAACTGTACCTGGTGTGCCCAGACCTGGTTTCCTGCTGTGTGTGTGTGCTGTGCGGGGCCCCTTTCTTCTTCATATTTTTTACTTTTTAAAAAAATTTTAAGACTTATTTATTTGAAATCAGTTACACAGAAAGAGAAGGAGAGGCAGAGAGAGAGAGAGAGAGAGGAGAGGAGAGGTTTTTCCATCCTCTGATTCACTTTCCAATGGCCGCAATGGCTGGAGCTGAGCCAATCTGAAGCCAGGAGCCAGGAGCTTCTTCCTTGTCTCACTTGTGGGTGTAGGGGCCCAGGGAATTGGGCCATCTTTTACTGCTTTCCCAGGCCATAGCAGAGAGCTGGATAGGAAGTGGAGCAGCCAGGATTAGAACCAGCGCCCATATGAGATGCTGGCACTGCAGGCGGCAGCTTTACCTGCTACACCACCATGCCAGCCTCTCTTCTTCATATTTTTAAAAAAGATTCATTTATTTAATTGAGAGGCAGAGTTACAGACTGAGAGAGGGAGAGAGAGAGGTCTTTCATCTGCTGGTTCACTCACTAAATGGCCTCAGCGGGTGGAGCTGGGATGATCTGATTCCATGAGCCAGGAGCTTCTTCCAGGCCTCCCATATGGGTACAGGGGGCTAAGCACTTGGGCCAACTTCTGCTGCTTTCCTGGGTGCATTATCAAGGAGCTGGATCAGAAGTGGCGCAGCTAGGACTCAAACTGATGCCTATATAGGATGCTAGCACCACAAGTGGAGGCTTAACCTACTATGCCACAGCACTGGCCCCTTCTTGTTCATGTTAAAGCTGCTAACACCTGGTATGTCATGCTGTCACTGCCCAACCATGTTTGTAGAATGAATTTAGCTCCCAGACACAAAGATGCAAAAGGACTGGCATTGATTTTAACTGGGACTTCTGTTCTAGTGCTTACCTCTTGTGACCTTAAACTACAAGGAATTCTGTGAAGTCAACATTTCAGTCCAAAGGTGAACAATCTCAAGAAGCCAGTGAGCAAGAGGCCCTGGTGACAGCACGGTCTCGAAATAGATTATCTGAAGTTGACAGTGAACATGAGGTTTACAGGAGTGAGTTGGGGCTTTTCAGTGTTGAAAGACATGAATTATAAATATTTCAAACTGTGCCATTGGAAACGCTTCCCTCTGCATTTTTCCTCCTGGGAGGGGAAGCTGGAGCAGGCAGGCACCATGCACCTGCTCAAGGGTCAGCACCTCTGCCAGCAGACAGGCAGAGAAGCGCTGACACTGGGGTTTCTGGCTCTCCACTCAGCTCCTTATCCCACCCGCAGGGACGACCTGTCTCCTAATTACCAGCCACTGGGGCAGCATCCTGTGACCACAGCTGGCTGGGGCCTCTTGGGTGTGTGCCTACCACTTAGTGCCTTCCAGTTCACTGGTACTTAGATAAGCTCTGACCACGGGGACAAACAGCGCATCCTGCAGCTGTGGATGGCGCGGTAAGATTCTTGAAGTGGTGCGGAGTGTGGACGTTTTCCTCTTTTCATAGCACAGTTCATAATGGCCAATGGGGCGCTGTCTCTGATACCTGCCTTCGTTCCAAGTACTGGGTACTCACGATGGTTTCTGAAGGAGGACTGACACATTCTAAGCAGTTACAAGGCGTAGAGTCAAGAGTACGTAGTATGTGCAGAGCTCTTGGGAAGGAATGGGGTGACACAGAGGCTTAGCAGCTGGCGGGGGAAATAAGATGTTCCGCTGGCAGCCATCTTGCGAGGCAGGGTATGATGAGTGCCTAGGTGGAACCGCTACTGGCGACAAAAGAAGAAGCAGGTTCCAGCCAGAGTGATTCTGGAAGACCTGAGGCAGGAGGTCCTGTCTGGGCTGCATTTTTAAGCACAGGTGGGTTTTCAGAAGGTCTAAATGGAAAAGAGGTGGAGGAATTTCAGGAAAGAGAACAAAGCATTGAGAGGATTAAGCATCAGCGGGTATGAGATGTGTTTGGGGCACAGAGACAGCGTGCCAACTGATGGAGACCAGTGGATGGTGACACGTGGGCAGCAACTTAGTCCCCTGACCCAACAGACCTTTCGCTGGAGACCCTCATCTAACATACAGGGTTTGAGCTCAGGGGATGCCTTCGAGCCCTCCCTGAGTTGATCTTGTTTATGGCTGCTTCCTTGAAGGCTTTCCAAGCCTGCCTCTTACTGCTGTTTGGAAATCTTGCCTTTGGACCGTATCATCAGAGAGTAATTTGAGACCCTTGATGTCTGTGAAACTCATTACGCCTCAGTCTTCAGGATGCCTTGGTGCTCTCGAACCTGACTGCTCAGCAGATTCGATGTAGTATTTGAATTATTGATGGAGACGATACGGGAGAGGGGGCTTGGCTGCTTGTTCCGTTTTGAGCAGGTCGCGGGTGAGTGGCGATCCAGGCAGAGAAGCGGCTGCGTGCAGAGTGATGGACGAAGCAGGTCTTCCAGGGGAGTCCTGCCCAGAGGGGGGCCTGTGCCAGTATGCTCAGAAATTCACAGCCTGCTTTGCAGGGATGGGTAAGACCCCTTAAACATCGGGCTTTGCAGTGGAGATGCCAGGGTTGATGGTGCCCATGGGCAGAAGGACTGAAGTTCAGGACTTGCCGGGGCCCGGGAACAGGTGTAGCTTCTCCAGTAGGACAAGTGTCTGCGGGCCAAGTCGCGTGTCCTTGTCTGGAAGTCCACTTGCGCCCCTTCCTCGGAGTCTTCTCACTTAAGAAGTCGTTCTTGCTCTGCTTTGTCTGTTCTGCTTAGCAGCAGAGATCCTGACCCTGGCTACTGCAGCTGGAAGGAAGGCAGGCTCGCTGAGCTCTTTGGTTTGCGCGTTCTGATTGATTGGAATGAAAAGCCCCCCAAAATCACAAAGCAAGTAACGCTATTATTATTGTTGATGAAGCCATAGGCTTACCTCAGACCATTTCCTTAGAAAACCAAGTTCCAGGAAGATGCACAATTTTAAAGTGGTGATTTGCATTCCGGGGGAATAAAAGGATTTTTTTTTCTTGGTGGGAGGCAGGTAGATCTTAGCAGATGATTTAAGGGAAAATGGGATGCTTGCCTGAAAAAAAAAAAAAAGGCCTGATTACATAGAATAAAATGAAAGCCAGAGAGATTTGTGGAGAGTTGCTGCATGAGCTGAGACTGGCAGGGGAAAAGCAGTGAGGAAGCATCCATGCCTCCTGCACACTGTGTAGCCTCCAGATGCCTCCTCCTGGGCTTGGAGCCTATCTCATCAGACAATTATGCAGTGCCTACGGGGTGTGCACAGGCAGAATGCTCAGGGGCTGTCTGTGCAGACAGAGCCCCTTGGTGAATTTTCCTACTGAAGGTTTCTTTTCATAATGTATCTTAGAAGAAGAGCTTGTTTATGTGCACTGGAACTATTTCTGAAGGATTAGGAATTTCCTTTCTGTTAAGATATGCAAGCCAGCAAAATCCTGGGCAAAAGTCAAACATTTGTGATTTTCATTAGCTTTGTAATGTAGTACATTGTGATGTCTCGTCTTGTAACCACATAAACTGTCACATTACCCCTGTACTCCTTTGTAATCACTGTGGCTGTCATTCTCTGTGGGCTGGGGTGAGGAGGCTGATGTTGATGTGGCGGTGGGAGGACTGGGTCCCCTCCGTGCTTCTGTAGGGTGCTTTCTGCAACCTGAGCTGTCCTGGGGACAGAGGAAGCCAGGCTGTTAGGATTGGAGGCATGGCTCCAGTACTGTGTCCGGGAAGCTGAAGTTAAAGGTCTACTCTGGGGGCAGGTGTTTGGCTCAGCAGTTAAGACACCTGTTCAGATGTTGGCATCTTATATCAGTGGGCCTGGGTGCAACTCCCAGCTCCCAATTCCAGCTTCCTCCCAATATGTACCCTGGGAAGCAGCAGGTGATGGCCCGAGTACTTGGGTCCCTGCCACCTACATGAGAGACCTGGATTGAGTTCCCACTCCTGGCTTTGGCCTGGCCCAACCAGGCATTTACGGAGTGAAGCAATGGATAGGAACTCTCTGTCTCTCAGCTTCTCAAATTAATGAGCTTAAAAAGCACACAACAGCTCTGGACACCTGGAAGGTGGCCCCTGGTTCACAGATGCCTGGTTGTGCAGGTTCCTACTCTCCCAAGCAGCCTGCCTCTGAACCCTTACCTCTTTCCACTGCCTGAGAAAGGACGTGGCCTCGGGTTTCTGTGCGCTTAGATTGTCTTCAAAGGCAAGTGGACATCTGTGGTTCTCATCAGCCACCTTTATGATTCACACTTAATTTAGTTTCCATCCTGACCTAAAATTCACACAATGCCTCAAGCTTCTTCCAAGTAATCCTGTTACCTGAAGAATTGAATTTTTTCCTCTAAAGGGCTGTAGGAAGATAATTGTTCCTTGAACTTGATATTTGGATCTGCAGACTTGTCCACAAATGCAGGGGTGTGGCCTGAGTAGGTCCCACTGAGACCATAGCTCAGTGTGGAGGTGGAGAAGAAGCTGTGGAATTGGTTTTAGTGGGTAACCACTGGACACGGGTAGGGACCAAGAAGGCAGGAGAGCTTTGTCATGGAATTGCTCCATTTCTTCTTGGTCAGGAAGATGTTGGATTTGAAGCAGATAATCAGCCTGTTCAGGTTTGTTTCTCAGTGTGCAGAGAACAGAGCTGTAGGAAATTAATCACAGCTAGAAAGCATGAGCGGAGAAGGGCAGAGGTTGTGATCCTGCAGCGTGTATTAGAAAAACACTCTGGAGGAACCCAGGAGGCTGAGGCAGGCCTCAGGGACCTGCCTTCAAAATAAACTGGTTCAGGAACTAAGGTTTGGGAAACATTAGAAGAATATCTTACAGCATCTGAGGGTACTTCAAAAGGTTCATGGAAATCGAATTAGAAGTCCATTTAGGTCCAGAAGTGTTTTTGAAACCCTTGCATAGTTTTTCATAATTCACATATTTTTCACCCACGTTTTGAAGACCACTCTAGAGAATGGAAAGGAAATGATTGTTGGCTGTGGCCAGTAGCTAGAGTTGCACCTGTAGCCACTGGGGAACTTTAATTGAGGCCCTCTCTGTGAGATCTGAACCCTGGAGAGCTGGTGGGGGATGGGGGGTAGGGGAATGTTTTCCTGAGCACATTCTCATAGGAGGTTTCCGATCATATACAGATGTGTGCATTTGCCCCAACTTACTGTCAGGCTCTCACGAGACATTAGTGAATATTTGCAGGAGAGAGATGTTGCAGCCATGTCTTTTCTCTTGCACCGCATCCAGGATTAATCTGAGTTTTAAATATGCCTCCAAGTGTGAGAGCGACATCATTCCAAGTTCCTAAAGTGGCTATTTTATACCTGCTCATATGAGTGCGACTATGGTGCCCTGAGCTCTGCAGGGTAATCCCTTAAGCCTGTCTTCCTTAATCTTCTTTGCTGGGCAGTGCAAAGACAGTAAGAGAGGCAGCAGAACTGAGAGAGAGAGAGAGAGAGAGAGAGAGAGAGAGAGAGAGAATGAATTGTGAGGAAGCATAGCCGCGTGGGTCCTGGGGTCTGTTCCTCGTGTCTTCATGATTCGGGTCAACATGCCTTCCTTCCTTGGTTTAAGATGCCTGGGGAGATTGTGCCGGTCAGAGAAAAGCAAAGTCACTTCGTCTGAGAGGTGCAGGGCCAGGGCCTCGTACACAAGGACACTGCTTGTTGAGGACCTGAGTGTCCCTGGACCGGCCTGCCCTGCTCAGAGGCGAGCCACCATCACCCATTTGTTGTATGTGTACCCCAAGAACTGCGGTCTGTGTGAGCAGGTGGTTAGCAACTGTGAGCCTTCTGGTAAGTAAGGGAGCCCACGCTGGCCGTGGTTTTGGGTTTTGTGATTGACGTAAGTAATGAAGGACTACCTTGACCACTCTTCTGTAATGCATCCTCCAAAGGAAACACTAGCCTTAATATATAATTAATGGAGGTGAGGGTGGGAGAAATGGAGACTGTGATATAAGCATAGCTGGGTAGCTCAGTTAGGAGGGCATTTTCATCCGTGATTTTATTATCTCAGTAATAAATGTGTCTTTTCCCAAACCTGGCATGAATAATTGTCAGTACTAGGAAGTGTGACAGACAAAGAAAGGTGGCTCCTGAGAGGGGCTGTTCTTCCGCAAGACACAGGAGGGATGGAACAGGACTGTTCAAGGCAGCAGCCTGGCACTTTTCAAGGGTGATCTAGGTCAAGGTGAGGACCAGACTGTGTGGCTGTCGAGGGAGGGAGGGATTGTCTTGTGAAATACTTTTTAAAGAGAAGGAAACAGAAGTGTTTCTAATATTGAGTGAATTTGTTGGGGCTTTGTTTCAGACAAGGTTATTAAAACGTGGACACTTATCTATACGCCTAGGGAAGAGGAGACGAAATCCCAGTCTGAGGGTGGAGGCACTGCACTGGGGAGTTTTCAGACATTGAGTTGTAACGGTGCCTTTCCTAAAGAAGATATAACCGATGTAACTTCCCAGGCCTTTCAAAATCAGCAGTTAGTGCAGGAGGCAGAAGGGATTAGACAGGATCCCTACAAATGAAAAAGATGAGCCAGAAAGCATACTGTGCACCCGATACTTCCAGGAAGGCCAGAGAGGAGGGCAGAGTGGGATTAGCATTAAGTGAGGTAAGGGAGTTAATCTATGCCAAAGTTGTGTTGTTTTATTGCAACAAATTTCTAACAGCTTTGTTAAGCTATAATTCATTTACTATATGATTTGTCCACAATTTTGAGGATATTCACTGATAAATGCAACCAGACACAGTGAATTTTTGAATATTTTCCTCACTTCAAAAAGAAACCAGTGCCTTTTAGCCATTAGCTCTGCACCCCAGTTCCTCCATCCCCGTCCCCAAGGCTTAAGAAAGCAGCCATCTACTCTCAGTGTGCATAGACCTCCCCACTAAGGACATTTCATGTGAATGAGATTATAGCATATGGTCTTTTGTGTCTGGCTTCTTTCACCTAATATAATGTTTTTAAGGGTCATCCATGTGGTCTCGTGTGTCTGTACTTTATTCCTCGTTGGGGCTGAGTGGGATGCCAGTGTATGGGTGCACCACATTTGGTTTATTCCTTCATCAGTTCATGGACATGTGCATTGTTTCCACCTTTCAGACAGTTTGACTATTGCCTCTGTGAACTTTCACGCACAAGGTTTTGTATGGACTCGTGCTCTTTGCTTCTCACACCCAGGGTGGAACTTCTGAGCCGTGCAGTAGCTCTATGTTTAACCTTCTGAAAAAGTCCCAGACTCATTTGCAAAGCGGCTGCCCCATTTTATATTCCCACCAGCAGCATGAGAGCATCCCAGTTTTTCCATATCCCATTAACACTTGCTATTATCTGACTTTTTCTAGCCATTCTAGTGGGTGAAATGGTATCTTACTGAGCCTACACTGAGCTTTGACTTGGACAGGGAGGAACTGGCAAGCAGATCAGTACTGAGGCAGGGAAGGATGCTGAATCGGACCCATGCTGATGGTGATGGTTTCCTTTGTCACCCTCCAGCAGCCTCTGCTTTGTGAATCCAGGCTCACCTGTTTTATGGGAGCAGGGAGTGAGATGGAGAATCTGTGACTTCTGCTCCCAGCCCTCTTAGAAGCTACTATAGAAAAAGTGTTCAGAACCAGCTGGCCACACTTACTGCAGTGTAGGGAACCGTGTGGGAGACCTGCATGGAGTTCTGGCTCCTGGTTTGAGCCTGGCACAGTTCTTGCTATTGCAGGCATTTGGGGAGTGAACCAGCAGCCTCCAACATCACATCCACATGCTGGCAGACACTGAAAATCCCTTGATTTTTATTTATTTTCAAAAATGTTTATTTTCATCTGCTTGAAAGATGTAGGAACAGAAAGGGAGAGACAGTAGGAGAGGTAGAGGGAGGTGGGAAGGGGAGAGGAAGAGGAAGAGGGGGGAGAGAGAGAGAGAGAGAATCTTCCATCTGCTGGTTCACTCCCCAAACGCCTGCAATAGCAAGAATTGTGCCAGGCTGAAGCCAGGAGCCAGAACTCCACCCAGGTCTCCCACATGGATGGCAGGGGCCCAGGTACCCAAGCCATCATCTGCTGCCCCCTAGGATACATTAACAGGAAGCTGGATTGGAATAAGAATCCCAGGGGTCAAACCTTCACAGGCTACAAGCCTCCTAATCAGCGGCCTAGCCCACCGGGCACCACCCACCGTTAAAATCCCTTTGTTGAAGAAGGAAAGTTTCATTTCACAAAAAAGAGTTAAAACACACAGATTTCTATCGGAGCTACTGCTTTTTTGTGAATGACTCCAGTGCTTCTACTGAAGGAGATTTATATCTGATGTGTTTGGAATGAGCTGTTGTTGCTCTTGAAAGAGATATACCTGTTGTTGGGGGAAGACGGGAAGTCAAGAGGAAACCAGGTAACATGTAGCTGAATGAGTGTGTGCCGCACAATGGCTTGCCTGCAGCTCCAGTCACAAGGGAGCGTGAGCAGGCGCAGCCTCAGAGGGAGCTCTGGAAAGGAATCCGTGATCCTGCTGGGCTGTCTCCGTCTTATTGGAGGCAGATGTGTGAATCGCGGAGATGAGGCGAGCGTCGTGGCTTCGAGGCTGGATAGTCCAGAATTCGAGCCCCAGCTCTTTTCCCTGCCAGATGAGTTCTTTGGGAACGTTGGTGTCTCCCAGCAGCTTCCCCACCCATAAGGTATGTGGTCATGCACACCTTACACAATTGCTCTGAATAGAGTATACGGAGGCCCGGGCAAACATTTTCTATGGGGCCCCTGTCTATATGTACAATTTGAGTCACCCCAAATCAGTGTGTCACTGGCCCAGCCATGTTCAATCATGGGAAAGAAATACCCTGCCAGCTGGGAGGGGTGATTGCTTGTCAGGTTTCTCTCCTGGCATCTGTTCATCAGCAAGACTTCTCCAAGGAACTCCAGTGGCATATATAACGCTTAGGGGTCCTCAAGGCATCTGGTCAACCATCTGTAGACTATGAGAGGGATGCAGAAAATCATGTCCCACTCAGGCAGCACTGCTGGCTCCAGCTGTTCCCAGATACCAGAAAGGGACTTTGACATTTTGGAGGAAGGCATGGGACTAGGGCAGGGGCGCTGCTTGCCTAGGTTTAAGAATTAAATGAGAACATGCACATCAAAGTGTTGGGCCTAGTGGCACACAGAAGTATCACTATAGCTGAGCTTTAATCATAATAATAGCTCATCTTATTTTACAAGATAATGATGCTATTATTTGCCTTCCACTGCTATGAGGCAAGAGAGGCCGGTTCTGTGCAGCCGAGGCCCAGGACTGTAAACACAGCACAGGAAGTGGGATTCCCAGGAAGCTCGCTGTGTGCTCCAAGTATCCTGTTTAGGATGGGTGCTTGGAGGAGGAAGTGCGTGCTCTTGCCATCAGGTGTGCCCTGTGCTCGGGAAGCCCCAGCATGCTCAGTTGCAGCTCTTGTCAGGGGACTTGGGGCTATCTGGCAAAGGCCTTCTGCAGCTGCCAGAAAGACCTCAAGGTGCTGCAGCTTCCTGTTCTTGTTGACTGCTGTTCAACCCCTGCTTTGAGCTGCACAGGGCTGCACACTTTCCAACATGTCCCCATGTGTTTCTGCCCTTTTGTCGTGCTCAAAACAACCCCCGGAAGTCAGGAGGGGAGGAACTGTTTTCCCCATTTGAAAACAGGAAAGGAATTAGCTGGAGCTGGGACATGTGGACAAACAAATAATCAGTGAACATACAAAAGTTTCTGCAAGTGGATATAACTCTGTCTGATGTAGACCCCATATGGTTCTAGAATGACTGTTACCTGGGGGTACCACAATGTCTCAGACATTGTACCAAGAATATTACATTTTGGCTGGTGCCGCAGCTCAACAGGCTAATCCTCCACCTAGTGGTGCCGGCACACCGGGTTCTAGTCCCGATCGGGGCGCCAGATTCTTTCCCGGTTGCCCCTCTTCCAGGCCAGCTCTCTGCTGTGGCCCGGGAAGGCAGTGGAGGATGGCCCAAGTGCTTGGGCCCTGCACCCCATGGGAGACCAGGGCTCCTGCCTTTGGATCAGCGCAGTGCGCTGGCCACAGTGCGCCAACCGTGGCGGCCATTGGAGGGTGAACCAACAGCAAAAGGAAGACCTTTCTCTCTGTCTCTCACTATCCACTCTGCCTGTCAAAAAAAAAATATTACATTTTTCCCCTGTTTTGGTAAGATTTATTTATTTATTTGAAAGGCACAATTACAAAGAGGCAGAAGCAGAGAGAGAGAGAGAGTGCAAGAGATATTCCATCCACTGTTTCATTCTCCAAATGGCCACAATGGCCAGGGCTGGGCCAGGCCAAAGCCAGGAGCCAGGAGCTTCTTCTAGGTCTCCTATGTGAGTCTAGGGGCCCAAGGACTTGGGCCATCTTCTGCTTTCCCAGGTGCATTTGCAGGGAGCTGGATAAGAAGTGAAGCGGCCGGGACTCGAACCGGTGCCCACATGGGATGCCGGCACTGCAGGTGGAGGCTTAACTTTCTGTGCCACAGCAACAGCCCCAGTTGTTCATTTTTTAATCCCAGTAACTCAATAGAGCAGGTACTTTCATCCTCATTGTATAGAAGAAGAGCCATCTGTTGTTCAAAGACCTGCCCAGGGTCACATACAGTGAGTGTTGAAAAGCTAGATCTGGATCAAGTGCCCGACACCCAAATTCATGGTCCTCGTCACGATGCTGGTCTGACCAAGCTTGAGGCCTCCTTCATGAGGCCTGCCGAACACTGGCACTCCTAACATTTGTAAATAATATCGCTAATTAAGTACTTCGGCAACTCAAATTTGAAGACCTCATAAAATAAACTGCCTTGTTCAGGAAAATTCGTGAATGTTTCCTCCCCTCCATTCATATAGAGCAGCTCTCTCTGCGGGGACAATCTTCACTCTATTGCAGGAAACCAGAGTGTGTCTTTGAGCCTCTTCTTCCTGTCCTGAGGTTCGGGTCTAGCACAGATGAAAGTGTGTATTTAGGGCAGTTACGTCTTTTGACAAACAAGCAGGAAGAGACTGGCACTGTTATGGAAAGCCCCAAGGCTGTCTGGAGAGGGTCCAGTAATTATGATGTCAGCTGGGTCTGAATTCCAAAGCAGAATGTTCTGGACCCGAGACCAGGGATGACCAAGGCAGACTTGGCAGTCCCTCCCTGGAACAGCAGTTCCCATCCTGAAGACAGACAGGTGATTCTGGGATTCGGCCGCCTACTGAGGCCTCCTTGTTGTGTTCAGCACACTCCTAGCAATTATCTTCGCTTGGGAAGGTCTCCCAAGACCCTGCTATCTAGATTTAACCACCTAACTGGGAGAACCTTATTTTGTTTCTTAAACATGATTCTTGAGCTTTTCTTTTCAGGTCCCCTGCTAATTCCATGCACTGTCCCACATTAATAACCCCCAAAATTGATGTCAAATGACCAGGGAGTGGTGAACATTGGGTGCAGTGGGTAAGGTGCCACTGGAGGACACCCACATCCCGTATTGCAGTGTCTGGGTTTGATTCCCAGCTCTTCTTCCACTTCCAGCTTCTACTCCCTGGGATAGCAGCAGATAATGGCCCAACCACTTGGGTCACTGCCATCCAAATGGGAGACTGGATTGAGTCCTGGGCTCCTGGCTTCGGCCTGACGCAGCCTGAATGGTTGCAGACGTCTGGGGAGTGAACCAGGGTTTGGATGATCTCTATCTCTGTCTCTCTGCTTTTCAAATAAAGTAAGTTTTTTAGAAAAGGGCCAGGGAAAGTCTTGGGTTTTGTGGGGGCTTTGTTTGAAGAGCAGATTCTTCAAGTCCCAGAGGAACTTTGCCCTAGCATCTTCTTGATGGTGTTGGGAGGCTGCGCTGGGGAAAAGGGTAGAATCTCTAGCAGACCTTGGACTCACATGTGAAGAGCCTCCCTTAAATTTGAGAGACGTGTCTGGCTGGCAATGAAAAGGTGTGCCCGGGGAGATATGGGCCAGGGGAACGTGTGGCTCCTCCCCTTGGCTCTGCTCTCCTGACCGATGGCTTTGTCTGGGGGCTGTTCTGAAACGCCAAGTAGCTGCTGCCGGTGAGCAGGTGCACTGACTGTGGCCTCCTGTTCCTCCACTGTTCTGGTCTCAGGGGCCACATCCAGGGGACATGCTGCCCTGAAAACGCAGTCTTAGTTTAACTTACTCTGTTGAGGGTGACATTATGTCTAGGGAGGGCGTGGGCAGAGACCTGAGATTTCAGCTGGGTGGTAAAGCATTAGTTTGCATTTTTTCCCCTTTGATTTATAGGCACCAATAACCTTGTTAACTTGCCAAGGCTCCCATTCCACTCGTTTGATTCTGTTTCCCGGAATTGTGTCTCCAGCCGTTGACGGTCAAGCCTGGTCTCTATCACATCTTGCCATTAACCCCCAAACACCTGCAGTGGACTTCTCTGTCATGGGTGTTGGAAGGAGCTGTGCACACTGGGCCTCTGTCTTAGACCTGTGGCTCTGCTGCCTGGCATGCCCCTCTGTTGCTCTGATGCCCATTAGTCAGCTGTTTAAGCTTTTCCTGCCCTGGGGAAGCTTGCTCGTCCCTCTGGCCTCGTCCACCTCTGTGCTCTCATAGCGTCCGTGCACACCTCTGTTACAGTTACCTGTGCACAAGCCTCTCGCTTTAGCACACTACGAATTCCTCTTGGATGGCGTGGAAGGAGCCACATTTGCATGTTTATTTCGTTGTAGTATCTGGTAGGGAAAAAGTGCTGTAAGTGTGTGTGAATAAATGAATGAGTAAATAAATGTTTGTGGAATCAAATCATGACATTTGAATCCAACGAGGCATAAAATTGTTTGCTTGTCTTCAAGGCTGGGAGAAGCAACATGAGGCTGGGAGAAGCAACATGACATGATGCCTATGGGCTCAGACTGTTATGCCAAGTTCAAAGTCCAGCACTGCTTCTAGTTGTATGACTGGGCAAATTCCCTAGTATTTCTGAGTCCCAGTCTTATCTCATGTAAAATGTGGGTGATATTACCTACATTGCAGTCATATTATAAGCCCTAAAAGACAATACAAATACAAAAAATTCTAGTGTTTGGTAGGCGATCAGTAAATATTTCCCCCTTTTCTTCTCTCCACCCAGTTGTGAGTGGCTTAATAATTGTCCAGGTAACAAATATGATTTGTTTTCAAAAGAAAGGTCACTGAAGGAGCAGGGAAGAAAAGTAGGATTTGAAATTTGAGCTGGAAAATAGGTTAAGATTTATCCAAAATATGACTAAAAAGAAAACATGCCAATGATCTCAGGGTGGAAAGAGAAAAATGGAGGTAGGACATTTTTCGCTTAGTTCCACTGATTCAGTCTGCTTGGTCGAGCCTTGATTATTTGTTTCCTTGTTATTAATTGTTGTTTTTTTGTTTTCTTTCTTTCTTTTATTTTTAGGTCCAGCAATGTAGGCAAGTGACTATTTTCACATGAAATGTTGCCATCTAAATTACTTCCTAGAGTAACTAAATATGCTGAAATACCTCATTTGTCTTAATTATATGTACTTAGAAACTAATCTTATCTAACATCAGAGGGTAAGGCGGTCTGTTTAAGTCTATTGTTTGGCATTATTTGTATCCTGGCTTAAGCATCTTTTTTTGACTCTAAGAGTGGCCTACCTGACTTAGCATCATTTGACCCTAATGATCCTGGGTCATGATCCAGCGCTTGTAACTATGGACTCCTGTTAACTTGGCTAATCAGCCATTGGCTTGTGATGGCCCTGGCCTTACAAGACAAGGCTGCCAACAGAAAGGTGATCCAGATTGTGTGTTATTCATGGGGATGGCCAGGGAGCCAGCAGCGAGGAGGTTCTGTCCTTGGGATACAAGACAAAGGCTGCCAGCAGGGAGGTGGTGTGGTCTGTGTGTTACGTGTTAGGGTGCAGTGGTAGCCAGGAGAGTGATGGTTCCTTTTCACAACCCTCAGAAGGCACCACACTCAGAACACGTTTGGGAAATCCTTTGCAGAATCAGATTCAGAGGACTCTGGATGACTAGGATGTGCAGTACAGTTCTGGGTTTTTCTTAAACAGGAGAAACATTGTCAGCACCATTCCTGGATAGCGCGGGAGTCTGAGGCCCAGAGAAGTTGACCGTGCCAAGGTCTGTCACGTCACTAGCCGTGGTATCAGATCAAGGTCGTCAGCGTCCTTCTCCCTGTGGAACATGCCAGAAGACCGAAGATTCACAAACATTTTTTCCCCTTCGTTTGAGACTGAGTCCAGGTGGAACTTGAACCTCTCCAGGCTCCCCTCTCTTGGGGCCCCTCTGATACCACACAAATGCCCATCCATGCACCTTTGTGCTTAACTGTGTATCCCCTTTGTGGTAGGGCAATTGTTTTAATGATCTTTTCTCCTCCAGTGCTTGGTAACTAAAGGTACTCCATAAATTTAATTACAAAAAAAAACTTTTAAAAACTTATTTGAGGCTGGCGCCGCGGCTCACTAGGCTAATCCTCCGCCTTGTGGCGCCGGCACACGGGGTTCTAGTCCCGGTCGGGGCACCGGATTCTGTCCCGGTTGCCCCTCTTTCAGGCCAGCTCTCTGCTGTGGCCCGGGAAGGCAGTGGAGGATGGCCCAGGTGCTTGGGCCCTGCACCCCATGGGAGACCAGGAGAAGCATCTGGCTCCTGCCATCGGATCAGCGTGGTGCGCCGGCTGCAGCGGCCATTGGAGGGTGAACCAACGGCAAAGGAAGACCTTTCTCCCTGTCTCTCTCTCTCTCACTGTCCACTCTGCCTGTCAAAAAAAAAAAAACCTTATTTGAGGGGCAGAGAGATAGGAAAAGATCTCCCATCCACTGCTTCAGTCCCCAGATGCCCTTAAAGGCCAGAGGGCCAAGGCTGTTGAGCTGGTAATTTAATCAAGGCCTCCCACGTGGGTGGCAGGGACCCAACTACTTGAGCCATCACCTGCTGCGTCCTGAGGTGCTCAATAATAGGAAGCTGGAATTGGGAGAAGAGCTGGCACACATACTGAGGCACTCGGGTGTGGGATGTGGGTGTCCCAGCCAGCATCTTACCTGCTAAGCCAAGGCCCACCCCTATTTTTAAATTGAGATATGTTTACACACCTTAAAATGGATCATTTTAGCATGAACAATTATGTAGTTTTTGGTGTATCTACCAAGTTGTGTGACCATCATCCCCATCAAATTCTTGACCATTTTTGTCACACCCATAATAAACTCTGTACCCGCAGGGAACCATCCCTTCATACCAGTCCCGATCTACGTTCTGTGTCAATGGACTTGTTTATACTGGACATTTTTCATGGAATTATACAAAATATGACGTTTTGTGTCTGATTTCACTTAGTATAATGTTTTCAAGTTTCCTCCGAGTTGCAGGATGTATCAGTTCTTTATTCCTTTTTATGGCCGACTACTATGCCATTGTCTGTATATGGCACATTTTGATGATCTGCTTGTCAGCTGATTGTAACAGCCAAAAAGTGGGAACAATGCTGACAACTAACAGCACTGCTATGTACACTTGTGTGCAAGACTTTGGGTGGCCATGTTTTCAGTTCTCTCGAGTACATACCTAGGCGTGGAAATGCTGGGTCTATGATTAACTTTCTGAGGAATCGCTAAGCTGTTTTCCACAGTGGCTATTTTTCATTCCCACCCCTTAATGCCATATAAAGTGAAATCAAAGCTCTTCCCTAGAAATGCAATCATCAGTTTTCACTAAATTTTTTTTAATTCCCTAAGTGCATCCATGTCTATTTAAATTCTATATCTAAATCTTCAAAACCACTTATATCCCTACAACTTAGAGGTATGCCAACATATTAGCAAAAGAATAGGGTCTACTCTGAGACATTGTTTAGCCGGCTTCTCTGTTCATGCCTTAATGTAGCTCCCAAGTTTTATTTGTTTGCTGTTGAGAAGTCTTTCCTCATCCAAGTTCTGTAGCCATAGATAGCAACTGAAATTCATCACAGATGAATATGCTGACCCACAGGGCCCAGAAAATCCAACTCACAAAGGGAGGGCATTCTCACGACTTAAAGTGGGACCCCAGTGGGGGTAAAGATGGGCTCTGGGGGGAAAAGCAAACCACTGGGGCCACTGCCAGCACCCAGCCCTCTCCTTTTCTGTCTGTTGCAGCCCAGATCATTTTGTAAGGTCATTTTTAACATTACAAGAATTCTCTGGAGTGTTCAATATTTGCTGTCCTTGTGGGACAGTTCCCAGTTCTGGTCCCTATCAGTCTTTTCCTTGAAGTGCTGCCATGTGATCCTAGTGTAGCTGATGTGTTCCTCTGTTATCTACTCAGGCCAGGCTTGCCCTGAAAGGATCCAGTCTAATTCTCTCATCACTCGGCAGCCAGCAGCACTAAGGGATAGTGGCTACTTAACAGATAAGTGCCTAAGCATTGAGGTCATCGGTCGGTCCAATATTATCCTTGATGGAAATATTTGTTTAGTATACCTCAACTAAACTTGGTCAACTGGTCTATTTTGAGAGTTGAAAGGGGAGGCAAGCAGGTGTACTTCCAACACATTCTTGGTTAGCTTCTTGATCTAAATACCGGGAGTGGTCCAGTTCGTCTTCCATATGCAGCAGCAGCTGGTGAAAGATGTTGAGCCCAACCAACTTTCTATTAAAAATAAGTTAGAGAGGCCCACGGTCTACTTGAAGCTTTCCACCATCTCTTCTGCTGAGTGGCAAGCGATCTTTCCTTTGAACTTCAAAGCATTTCCTCAGTCTCTGATTCAAATGTCTTTCTGCCACCATTTAAAGTTATTCGGGTACCATTTCCCCTCTTAGAATGTAAGCTCATTGATTTGGGCACCCTTGGTCTGCATACCACCTTCGGCCCCTTGGAGGTTGACGCCTGGCACATTAACGAGTCAGCAGTTATTTCTCTTCACTCTTCTCTGATTTTTGCCCACGTGGCTCATAATGTGGATGCCGTGGTTTTATGTTGTCTGTGACTTAGTTGATTTTTTTCTGTGTGTGTTTAACAGCCAGTGGGGCATATCGGTAAGTGCTCAGTGTTCTTAAAACATTTTATTCAGGAAAGAAAAAAGCTTTGTGTAATTCAGATCCAAAACCAAAAAGAACTTAAGTTTAAATATTTCCCTTTCTGTCCTCGCTCCCATCTCCCCCATTCCCTGCAAATCCGATACATATGGAGAGTGTTTTACATCTTGTTAGGATGGTGAGCGGGAGGAAGGGAGAAACACTACCTTCTATACCTCCCTCAAAGTCACAGCCAACTTGATATGGCACATAGTACTACCACAGTCACACGTTGAATGGTAGCAATATGCAGTTGTTTAGATAAAAGAGCTGGGGCAGGGGGAGGGCGGGGTTGTGACGCAGAGGGTTAAGCTGTCACCTGCGACACCCCCACATCACATGTGAGCACCTGTTGAAGTCCTGGCTGTTCACTTCTCATCCAGCTCCCTGCTCGTGCAGATGGTGGTCCAAGTGCTTCTGCCCCTGCCACCCACATTAGAGACCTCGGTGGAGTTCCAGGCTCCTGGCTTCAGCCTGGCCCAGCCCTGGCTGTTGCAGCTATTTGGGGACTGAAGCAGCAGATAGAAGATTTCTCCCTGTCTGTCTGTCTTTCCTTCTCTCTCTGTCACTCTGCCTTTTAAATAAATAAAACAAATCTCTAAAGAAAAGGGAAAAAAGGCTTTTCTATCTTCCACTTAATAAATATAAAAACCAAAATTTTAAAAATAGAGCCCATCTATATATGTAAATACAGTAGAATATCATTTGACTTGTTTCTGCACAGCTCGACAAATGTCACAGATCACAGATCCTCCCTAAAACCCAACCACTGGCTGAAAGACACTTGGGGGCATATTTCTCCATGAGGGAGTTATTTTTCAGCTGCATTCCAGAGCTAAGCCAAGCAGGTTCATTTACATATTTTTGAAGGAAGAAGTGCTTTCACACAGTGTGTGTGCATACAAATTGCATTATTTTTGTACAATAAAATGATCCAATTAAGCATTGATTCTCTTGAGGAAAAAGCATATTCGGCTCAATGAACACATTTGGTTTCTTTGGGATATTGTCTTGGAACCTGCCTCTGTCATCGGAACTGGAGGCCTAGGGAAAGGGATCAGAGCAACGAGACATAGGTTTCCTTCCTTGTTAGCATAGACGTGTGGATAATTTAGACCCTCATTTGTGTTGAACTCTTCCCTGCGAGAAGAGTTTGAGGGAAAGTTGTTTATTTGGGATGTGATCCCAAGCAACACTGGTAGGGGAGCAAAAGTAATAGCAGGTGCACTTCCAGGTTAGTTACCATGTGGGCAGCCAGTTCTACAGGGAACTCTGGGAGACTGCGGAGTATACATCAAGGGTACCCCAGCAAAGGGGCTGGGGCACTATGGCATTCTCTGCCACCTCCCCTGCATCACTGGTTGAGAGCTGCCGCCAGGTACGTTAACTTGGGGTCTTTTGAAGCTTCTCATAACCACATTTGATGGCACTGGCACACAACCCATCACCGGGAGGTATTATTTTGGTGAAAATTTC
The DNA here is from genome assembly GCF_051225735.1 of Oryctolagus cuniculus. Lineage (NCBI taxonomy): Eukaryota > Metazoa > Chordata > Mammalia > Lagomorpha > Leporidae > Oryctolagus > Oryctolagus cuniculus. The sequence goes on from NC_142881.1 coordinate 15,589,989, forward strand.
CCCTGCGTTCTAGTGCAGGATCTTTTGGTTATGAGGAAGAGAAACCTGTTTATCCCACCCAACAACTCAATCAAATGAGGAAGGCAAGGGCTATCCGAGCATGGAGAGGGCTTGTGGGAACCCAGGAAATATCCAAACAGAGGGGCCTCAGGAGGCATGGAACTCCAGGTTGCTCCAGGAGCAGCAGTTCAGGCTGGGGGGTGCGCTACTCTCTTCCCTCCACCCTTGGCATGGTGGTGCTGTGCACGTGGCCCTAGGATGGTGCGCCTTGCCTGGCCTTTTCTTTTAATGCAGGTACCACTGGGTGGGACTTTTCTATGCCTCTCTTACTTAGGATTTTCAGCAGTGGAAACCTCATTGGCCCCACACATCTCTTGCCAGACAAAATATAAATTGTAAGTCCTTGGCCAGCCAACGTGTGGGTCTTTCTCAGATCCAGGGTCTGCTACAAGTCCAGCCGTCATGGCCACGGGGCTCACTCAGAAGAAGGATGCAACAGCAGAGGAGTGGATGTCCCTGGTCCCCTAAAGCATATCATTTACACCTGAGCAATCGGCTGGATGGGAATAAGTAAGGCTGGTCGTGGGATTCCACAGCATTTTCACGAATATACAGGTTAAATAACAAGAGAAAACAAACCCTAATTGTATGTGAATAAATTGGAAACAATTATGGGTCTAACTTGCCAAGTTCAAGAGATGAGAACTGGGATGAGATTTTGTGAAAATCTGAAGGAGAATGAAGTGATAGGGTGATGCGACCCAAGATGGCTTTTATGAGATGCCTGGATTAAGAATCTGGTCATTCTGGTGCAAGTCTTTACCTCCCAGCTATGAATATATATATTTGCCTAGAACATTTGCATTCTCTTCTATAACCAAAGTCCAGCTGTGGTAGCAGAGTCACAGTTAGTCAGTGTCACTGCTCACGACTAGAACTTTTGCGGCAGCGTTTGCATTCCTGGGTTTATCTTTCGAATCAGCTCTTCGTGGGCTGGGTGTGGGTGTCAGGTGGTTTTCCCAAGAAGAGTTCCGGGTGTGGTGCTGCCTGAGCACCCTTGTGTTTGTGGTGCTTCGCTCATTGCCTTGGAGTCTGAACAACTTGGGCTGTAAGGTGTCAGGTTCCTGGGACGCACCATTTCTCTCCCTCAACACTTCCAGGGCTTGTCCTGGGGTCTTCCAAGCACCAGTGTTGCTGTGAGGAGTCTGAGGTTAGCCTGAGTTACTGTTTTTGGAGGTGGTCAGCTTTTTTCTTTTTTCCCTTGCCTGGATATATAGAGAATGGTATCCTTTGAAGTTCAAAAGCATATTCTAGGACTTGGGGTTTGCATTATGTATCAGATTTTGCCAAAAGCTTATATCTAGACACTTTAAATCTGCAAGTTCAGGTCTGTCTCGACCTCAGGGGTATTTGCATGTATTGAATCTTGGGATGCATTTCCTGCTTCTTAGATTCTGTACTCTCAGGACATGAATTTAAATCTTCCTTCATCTTGCCCTTCTGTAGGTTTGCACTCATTGTTTTGGGCTCTCTCTTCTGCAGCCATTGAAGTCGTCTCACACTGGTCTCTGCACTGGGAATTAGATGGATTCCCAGTGTCTGTTCCGTTCCCTGATGGCTCCTTTCTTACTTTGTTGCTCCTTGGTTTGCATTTCTTGGTTTCTGTAACTGTTTCCTTTCACCCCATTCTGTTGCGCCATCTCTGCCTCCTTGAGCTCTGTTTTTGTTATTTTATGCACAGACTCAGCCTCCTGCATCTGTGCCTACACCGCTCACTGCAGTCATCACGGGGCAGCCCAGGGGTTCTGTGAAGATGGCAGTCAGGGTTTGTCTCTGCTTGGAACCTACCGCACTTTCCCGTGGGGTTCCTGGGGAAACCCGGTTCCTTGCAGGGATCCATGGGCCCTGGCTCCTTGGCCCTCTCTGAGCTCCTTCCTCTTGCCCTCACAGCCTCCCCACTGCTTTGTGCACATCAGGTAAACCTCTGCCTCAGGACAGCTGCCTCTGTGGTCCCATCTCACTGGGGTGATCTCTCAGATGTTCGCAGGGCTTATTTTCAGGCCTGCTTCAGGTACTGACTCAAACGGCGGCTTCACAAAGAGGTCTTCCTCCACTAACTGCTCTACTTAAGATCACAGCTCCTTCTCCCCTCACTCTCTGTCCTCCATCCTTGGTTTGTCTATAAAAGGGGTATTAGTAGATAATGCATATTTTTGAAGCTCTTGATGTGTGTGAACTTACATTTACATTTTATTACGTCACAGACACACACACACACACACACCCCAAATAGAATGCAAGCTCCTTCATGGAAAGGATTTTGTCTGTTATGTTCATTGCTATATCCCAGCACCTACAGTAGTTGGTCAACGCTCAATAGATACTTGTTGAGTGAATGAATGGGCTGCAGACAGTCACTCTGTCTTCCTGCGAACATTCCTCCCACCAAGTCCTCTTTTCCTCTGCTAGCTGGCAACACACTACTTTCTCTCATTTTGGCAACAAAGGTCATATAACAAGGTATCAAGATGGAGTTAATGGGGTCGGCACCGTGGCTCACTTGGTTAATCCTCTGCCTGCAGCGCCGGCATCCCATATGGGCACCGGGTTCTAGTCCTGGCTGCTCCTCTTCCAGTCCGGCTCTCTGCTGTGGCCCGGGAGTGCCGTGGAGGATGGCCTAGGTCCTTGGGCCCTGCACCCCATGGGAGACCAGGAGAAGCACCTGGCTCCTGGCTTCAGATTGATGCAGCACAGCCTTGGTTGCCATTTGGGGGGTGAACCAACGGAAAAGGAAGACCTTTTTCTCTGTCTCTCTCTCTCACTGTCTAACTCTGCCTGTCAAATAAGTAGAAAAAAAAAAAAAAAGAATGGGGTTAAATCGTTGAAGGTGCTACAGGTTAAATCCCCAGCTTCAGTATTACCAAAAGTATGTAACCTAAAATGGTTTTAAAAAAATGAATGTTACAGTGTTTATGCTTATTCTATTTTGTTGTAAATTGATGAAGCTATGACAAACCAAAAGTAACAGTTGTCATTAGCCTTCATTGTGTTCCTTCTCTGCACTGGCCCTTTAATTTCATAGAGCATTTTTGTCGTTTTTAAGATTTATTTATTTGAAAGGCAGAGCTACAGAGAGGGAGAGGCAGAGGCAGAGGCAGAGAGAGAGAGAGAGAGGGAGGAGAAAGATATCAATCTTTCCTCTGCTGGTTCATTTACTGGATGGCTGCAACAGCCAGGACCAAGGACCCAGGAGCTTCACTGGGGTCTCCCATGTGGGTGCAGGGACCCAGGCATCTAGGCCATCTTCCGCTGCTTTCCCAGGCTCATTGTCAGGGAGCTGGACCAGAAGTGGAGTGGCCAGGACTCAAACTGGTGCCCATGTGGGATGCTAGCACTGCAGGCAGCAGCTTTACCCACTATGCTACAGTGCCAGCCCCAGAGGGTATCTTTCATCCTCAAGGCTGGGTACATAATTTGCAGGGTCCAGTTCAAAAAGAAAATGGGGGTGGGGGTGGGGAGAGTGGCTCACTGATCTAAATGCAGACAGGGGCAGGGTGCCATGAAAGGTGCTAAAATAGAAAGCTTTCTCTATCTCATGGACTCTTTCAACTTGTTATAGTGGTTTTTGTTGCTATATAATGTGCTCCTAATGTAAAATTAGAACATAGTTGTAATTTGAATTATTAATCTGAATTTTACTTTTTATGTTTCTATTGCACAATGTCAGTTTGAAACGTGAATGTAAGAGCCTTTACACCATATATGAAATCACCGAAATTACACAACCTGTACTTCTTAGACCATAGACACGTATGTTGCATTGTTTCCCCTGAAGAGTGGCAGTGCTGCACGGAACGAGCACAGCTGTGGTTTTAGTCCACATCTGGATCCGTGTTCTCTCTGCCGTTGCTGTGTCTTTGGCTTCCTAATGAATCAGAAGGGAGGAAGGGGCGGTGCTTGTCCTGTCTTCCTTCCTCTCTGTGGCCCAGAGTAAGTGGTGGTGAGCACAGGGGAGCAGCACCCGTGGGAAAGGAATGGGGAGATTCCATGGCTGTGTTTCCAAGAACTCCACTGCCTTCTTTCTGCGTTGGAAGCAAGCCTTCCGGGTGGAACGGGAAATGACCTCCGAGTGCCCCCGGTGACTGAGTCATCCATGCAACACACTGTCCTCACTTTGAGTGCCTCGACACTGCCGTGCATCGTGGTCCACAGGAATTCTGGGTGGCTGGGGCCCTGCAAAGGCTCTGTGAGAGTTGGAGCATCTGGAACAGCAGATACACGCGCTGCCCTTGTCTGCACACACGCATGCCCCTTGGTCCCCTGAGACCTGGCTTACCCAGCAGTAATCTAATGACTAGATTACCACACATTTCAATATGGCAGCAGCAACAAATTGACCCAAGTGGGGCGTTCTTCTCAGTACCGGACCCTGGAGCCAGCCCTGTCTGTCCTCCCCACCGCCTCACTGGCGGGGTATGTTATACCCGTTCGCAGACGAGTTCCTTGGAACCCAGAGAAAGCTGTGTGCCCAGGCCACTCAGCACATGGGGGAGCTGGAATCCAAACCCAGTCTGTATGTGTGATCAGCAGGCCTGGGTGGCTGCCATGGTATAATAGAAGAGGTGCTGCATGGGAGGTCAAACGTGAGGGGGTTTGGCTCCTTTCTAAGTAATCGTGTAACCTTGAACAAGGCTGTTTTGGGACTTTGTTTCTCATCCTGGTGAGTGTTTATCCATGCAAGTTATAGATTTCCACAAGGCCAAGTGTTGGTGGCCCTGGGCCTTCCCTCCATGCACAAGAGCTTGCTGAGCCATGACCCTGTGGTGGCGAATGCAGTGCAGACTGTGTTCGTGGCGAGTTTTATCTGGCTTGTTCCTCAGAGGAGCACTGAGATGTTCCAGGAGAATAGGGGAAAGGTTACTCTGGGAGTTAGAGTGGCACAGTTAAGAGGGTTGTAAGGACACCTAAGAGGGACCAGGGAGAGGGGAACATAGGCTTTGAAAAACTGTCAAACATTCTGTAACCTCCCCCAAATACCTTAACTGTCTGTCTACATAAAGCCCAGAAATGCCATTGTGGAGAATGCTCATTGTGGGTGATCGAATCGCGTTTTAAAAGATGTGGCAGGGAGGTCGCAGGTGCATCACGTTCCTCTGTCCAGCCAAGGATGCGACCAACAGGATGAGGTCAGGATGGGGTTCACCTCTCCTATCAGATGACGTCCAAGAGCTAACAAAGGGTAAGGTGTCACGAGAGGGCAGCAAAAGGCAAACCCATTTCCGGAGGAGTCTGTGTGCATCCAGTGTGTCCTGCCTCAAACAACCGTGTGTGTGTGTGTGTGTGTGTGTGTGTGTGTAGGGGTGTGTGCACATGAGCGTGTGTGTGCGTGTATTGTCTAGAGACTGGAAGGAGCAGCTCTTTAACAACCTCTGCAGAAGGGAAGGCTTGGGACCCTAAAGGGAGAGCTTGTGTCTTCGGACTCAGACAAACCTGGCCTTTTCCTTACCCGGAAAGTGTGAGGACCTATACCCCGCCAGGTGCTCTGAGCTCCGAATGAGATGATAACTGTACCGAGCCTGGACGGGTGGCTGCCATAGCGTAGATGCCCTGCACATGATCATGAAAATGGTAATGCAGGTTGGTTATCTGAGAATTTTGTAAAATGACCTCCCTGATTAAGTTCCTTCCCAGCGTGCTTTCTCTGCAAGGTAATTACTGGTTTGCGGCTTGGCAAATACTTGAAAGCTTAATTTTTATCTAAGAGAATGAACTGGCTTTTAATTTATTTGAGTTAGAGTCTAAGATCAGACTATTTAATTATAAAAATGAATACAAATTTAGCGTTATGCTTTTACTCTAAGGTATGCTACTGATGTTTATCCCTACTTTAGTATTCATCAAGCGTTGCCTTCCTACTTTGTTCCTGTCACTAGGAATACAGAAAACAGTAACATGTGACCTCGTTCCTTGGAGAGCCCACACTCTTTTGCAAAAATATCCATGTAAATCCTTCCTGGCAAAATGGTCAGCTCAGAGCAGCAGACAGAAGAAAGCATTGCCAGGGAAGGCACCAAAATTCCACCTGACAGAAAGTAACTGATTTTATATCCTAAGAAATGGACTTCTACCCTGAAAATACCAAGAAAAAAGAGAAAGTTGGTGGCAAACTAATTGAAAAAACAAAATGGCCTTTTCCCAATTAATTCGGTTGTTTCTGTACTTGTGAACTTCTCATGTACCTGAAATTAGGCTGAAATCTGTGAAATTTTCTTTACTTTCAACAGATCCTCTGAGTCCAGTGAGAGGCCCTGTTACACTTGTAAAAAAATGACTGATTTGAGTCTGCGCCATGGCTCACTTGGTTAATCCTCTGCCTGCAGCGCCAGCATCCCATATGGGCACCGGGTTCTAGCCCCAGTTGCTCCTCTTCCAGGCCAGCTCTCTGCTGTGGCCAGGGAGTGCCGTGGAGGATGGCCCAGGTCCTTGGGCCCTGCACCCCATGGGAGACCAGGAGGAAGCACCTGGCTCCTGGCTTTGGATTGGCACAGTGCCAGCTGTAGAGGCCATTTGGGGGGTGAACCAACAGAAGGAAGACCTTTTTCTCTGTCTCTCTCTCTCTGTGTCTATAACTCTACCTGTCAAATTTAAAAAAATGACTGATTTGATGTTTCCTCTGTCATTTATAACCTTAGTGGCTGTTTATCGTGACCTCAGATCTACACTGGTAATCCTTGTCATTTTCTAGAACTGCAGCTTACTGCTTGGGTCTGCACTCAGAATTGGCTTCTGAGAAAGGCCACAGGGAACGTTCTGGATGCAACTGTAAAATCACTCTGCTGTCAACTTGGCTGGGCATCGATTCTGAGAGTCATGTGGAAAAAATTCAAAGAATTGTCCATGGAGGATGTGAAAGTTGGGTCCAGAGGGCTCAGGTACTCAGGAATTTGCCTTGGAATGTAGAAAACTGTGGAATCGCTGTTCCTGACAAGTGCCCACCGAACAAACGGCAGGCTGACTGTTGGTTCAGGGTCGTTTCGCAGGTGTGACGGGCAGGCTGACTGTTGGTTCAGGGTCGTTTCGTAGGTGTGACGGCAGGGTATACAGTGGTTGGTAAGCCGCTGAGTCCACCCCTCTGTCTCGCAAGCCTGTCTGTTGTGCCAGCAGTCCTTGGTCCCCGAGGAAGCTGCTCCCTCGAGAATCCCTATCATCAGCCTAATCTTGAGTCTCTCCGGTGCTGCCCACGTCCAGTGAACTCCTTGCTACTTTCCCACCTCATCACCTCTTGCAGTGACATTTTCCTCTTGCTTTGTTCGGCCAACGCTCACTCACCTCCTTCCCCCTGAATCTCTCCTGACTCCAGGTTGAGCCCAGCACTGCCTGCACCCTGTGCCGCCTCTGTCTGAACATCAGCCTAACTTCCTGGAGAAGATCCAGGTGCAGGCATGTCTGCTGCAACATGCAAGCCCCTTTTGAAAGAGGTCTCTCTTGCCGGTCCCTAGCACACAACAGATGTTCCATAAATGTCTGAAGCGAATTTGATGGATATAAACATTAAATAGAAAATCAACAAGGAACTCATTCTCGAGGTTTCTTTCAGCTGCATTTTTCCAGAGGATTTTGAGTGCTCGTTTGCCCACAACTCCAGAAGTATTGAGGGGCGGTGCCTGGACACCTGGAGCTGGGAAGGGGCTCTGAAATTCCTGGGCTACAGGTGCACTTGTCTTGGGTGACCTGTAGTTAGTTCAGCAATGAGGAAGTGGACTCTCCCAGGTTGCTTGATTTCCAGTCCTAACATTTCCTTCTCAGTTGGCATTTCTGCTGAAATGACATGCACTTGAGTTTTTGCCAAGTGTGGCTCTCCCACAAAATGGTTTCTGTCCTTCGGTCACTTGTGAGTGAATGAAAAGGCAGCAATGAGTCATTGTGGGGGGCGGGGGGCAACAGATAGAACCATGATTGAGGTCTGAATTAGGAAGTCTGGAATGAGATTCAGATAAATCACTTGGAAATCATTTCTAGAAATAAGAATAAAAATCTTCTTTTTCATAAACTGCAAATTTCATGGTTTCCCCTTGATTTATTTCTCTGCACATCTTGCAGCGTTAACTGTAAAGTAAAAAAATCTACTCTTTGCTTCTGTATTCCAAGCTCTTAACTGCCCTAAAGCAAGAAGACAAAAACAACTTGATTTTACTCTCCCTCATTCCAAAAATAACTTTCGTAATACCCTCTGGTTATCTTAGAAGTGCGGAGTGGATGCCTTCATCTGCAAGCAGGGGGGGACTTTGGCCATTTGACTGTTATTTAGCAACTAAATGCTGGTGACTCATTCGCGTAGACTGTGGTGCAGGAAATTTCTTTCCATGGAAAACACAGGAGGAGGGGAAACCTCTCTGAACCACTCTGTAGTATTTTCCTTTAGAAAAGGCGTCTCTGAAAATGAATAGGCACCAGCTGTTATTCTGCTAGCTGGGTCTCCAAAGTCTGCCAGCATGCTGAGCTCTGGTTCTGCGCAATCCACGAAGATATCCCGCTAGGGTCGGACCATTTGGTTAGGAAACTTAAATCTCAGAATTAAGACCTGTCATCCTGGACAAACAGCATTTATGGAACCCGGAAGGCTTATATTGACTGGGTTCAGACTGGAGACCAATGGTGTTTATTGTCATAGTCCAGTGGGCGTGGAGGGACAGCGAGCACTATTCCCTTAGCTGAATAACATGAGAACTTGGAGAGGTGTGCCGAAGTGAGGTGCTGATCTATTTATGCAGCAAAAATATAATAAAATAAATTCACCTGCTGGGCTCGCAGCACACACTGATTCCTGCCTCTGTGCTCATCAGCTTCTCCTCAAAGGCTCTGGGAGAGATTAGGGGTGGGCAAAGTAGCGGAGGGCAGTTTTAGCCTTGAAAATCAGGCAATGTGAAGGGCTTGTTTCCTCTGTGCATTGCATCACCCCCTCCCTGGGGAATTCAGGTCCTGCGCACTCATTGTTGGCTCGTATTTATGAATGGAGGTTAGAGAGGCTGTGTAAAGGCTCTTCAGTGCTCAAGCTCCCAATGGCCGCTGACTTAGGAAGAATATGACCCCATGGGGCTCCTTGTGGGGGGGGTGGGGAGTAGTGTGGGTGAAGCACAGCGGAGAAAAGATGACCCAGGGGCTTGGGGGCTTAGCCCTTACGTAAAGACTGAGACACCCAAGCTATTAATAGTTAGAGCCCTGAGTCACAGATGCAGGAATGTCACAGCTGCTTGAGCTCTGCTACTGTTACACATCAGAAAACCAGCAGTAGGGACTGCCCAAGAGGAATGGGAAGACTTGGGCATGTCCCCTGTTCTCCCCAGCCCCACGAAGCTCTGGGCATTCCAGCCGTCACCGCGTGACGTCAAGGAGGAGGCAGGTCGAGCGACTTCATTCCTCCGTTCCCCTGGCTGCCTCAGCCCCAACACGTTACAATATTTGCAGTAAATACCGTCTAACGCTGGCAGTGCATTCTGGTTCTGAAAGAGCATGGCCATCTGCTACTCTGCGCCAGCCGCGCGACGGCTGTCTTTTTGTCTCTTGCTCACCGCATTTCTTCCACATGGTGACGTGGGAAGGGGACCTGCCGGTTGGGATCTGGCCGGCAGGTGCTGGAATGGGGTGGGTGTGGCCTTGTGTTCTGCTCCCGGAAGACAGCCCAGTGCCCTGCAGATCAGAAATCCAAGGTCCCTTTAGGAGCTGCTGCTGTGGGATCAGGCTCACCAAGGTCTCAGGCTGAAGGTTCCAGCCCAAACCGTTTGCCCCACGGTGACAAAGGTTCCTCCTCCTCACACGTGTCCAAAGGGCTTGTCTGGAAAGCTCTATTGAACACAGTCTGATTCCTACCCAACTGGATAAGTCAGATTTTTGTTTTTGACTTTGATCCTGGATAAGTAATTGTATCCTGAAAGATCATCTTCTCAGTCACTGTCCCAGCCCCTCCCACCACCACCCCATCCCCATTCAGGTAAAATACGGAGAGGGGGCTGTAGGGCAGACCAAATGCCATTACTCAGGGTACACAAGACAATGAACTTGACGTCGCCCCTCGCATTATTTGTCCATTTTACCAAGGCCGATTTTATGCATTCGGTTTGCCTTAAAGAAGCTGTAACAAGAATTGGAAGCCGTTGTCACAGGAAACTCCTAATCGACTCGCTTTACTGAAACCAGCCCTGGCTGGGCCTGGCCCCCTCTCTGGCAATCATTTATCAGCTTCTGGGAGGGGTCCGGAGCTCAGAGCCTCTCGTTGCCCGCTTTCCCGGGGCCTGGGCGGGAGGAATGCTAGGTGGTGTCATTGGCCAGAGATTAGCGCGGTGGAATGTTGCATTTGTTGCGGAGCAGCTGTGGTGAGTGGCTTCAGCCGGACGGTGAGAGAGTCCCCGAGCGGCGCAGGGCGCGGCCGCCACTCGCCAAGCCGGAGCGGCGCGGGTGGGAGCGGCCCGCCCCGGGCGGGGGCGGGATTTTAGAATCCGCCTCGGACTGACCAGGCAGACGGATGCCGGGGGCTCGTGCTCGCAGCCCCTCCAGCCGGGTGCGCGGCGCGCCCTACTCCTGGGCGTGTTCCTGCAGCCGCCGCCAGTCCCCGCGGCGAAGGATCCGGTTGCCATGGTGAAGGAGCAAGGTAATTATAACTATCGACCCGGCTCAGGGCTGCAGAAGCCGGGATGGCACGGCTCCGCAGGGCTCGGCCACCTCGCGGGAGCAGTGATCAATGGGGAGCCGGCAGACATGTTCTCGGTGTGGCGAAACCCGGGGCTCCACTGCACCCAGACGTCATTACGAACCTTTCATTTAGCCAAGGTGGCGTCCCGAGCTCCTCGTATTTCTGGAGTTTGCACAGCTGAGCTCTGAGGGACGAGGGGTGGGGAGCTGGGTGCGTCTGCTTTGATTGTTAATGCATTTAAAAATTTTCGGTTGTGTGTGAGACCTGCCTTCCCGCCCCATCTTAGCTTAGCCTACATTCCCTTACTTTCACCGCCCAGTAAGTTGATTAAGATTTGCAATGGAATTGTCTTTCCTACCAGGTCCAGCTGGCGCTGGCTGATGGGAGGAGATGGGCTGTTGTAAACGTTCCGGATGTGCTCAGCCTTTATGACCTGTCACTGCAGTCTTATCCCCACTACGCCTCCAAACCCCTTAAATGATGCTGGGTGAAAAGTGGGGGGGGGGGAGTGGGGGGGGGTTTGCAAGCCCCACACAGGTGAGCCTTATTTATGCACTAGCTGTGGCCCAGAAACTAAGATAAATCTCTCAGAACTGCATTGTACTGGAGATTCCTCGTTTATCTGGGAAATGTCAAAGACCATAACAATGCTTGTTTTTAATGATCTGGGTGATTTGTAAACGCATCGGGTATTAGAAAATGAGTGGTGAGAGGAGAATGGGGAGGGGGAGCGACAGCCCCTTGCCCCTGCACTGTCAGCCTCAATCCCCCTCTCTTTTCTGGAGGTCAGTGTTGTTCATGGCTCATGTGTATCTTTCCCGACCTTTCTAGACTGGAACTAGATCCATCGGCAGTCATACACATAAGAGCAGTGCAAAAATGGGGTTATTTTAGGATCATTTTTTCTGACTTGATTTCCCGCCTTGGTATGTCAGGGGTACCCTCCCTGAATGATTTTATGATGCAAACCACCACCCTGGTCCAGGGCATGGACACAGATGCCGCTCCTTCGGGATGTCCAGAACTCTCTCAATGACTTGTCCGTATGTACTTTCTCTTAAAGCGACTGCAGGGAATAAATGTGAGTTGAAGTCACGGAACCCAAGATGATCCTGGACCCTGGAAGCTGAGTTTGGTTTTGTGATGCTCATGGATGGGTGGGGGAATAGGACCATGACAGCTTAACAGTGTCCAGGCTGTGCCTCAGGACAAAGAGAAACACGGTTCTGCTTTGTTCATTCTCTTCCCGTGCACCTTTCCTGATCGCACGCTGTGGCTCCGGTCTTGCCTTGAGTGGAGTGATTTGGCGTGAATGACAGTGCTGTGATAATGTGTCCTCTGTTTTGAGGGTGATGGCAGAAACCCCAAGAACCGCAGATGGATGTGGACGTGACTCTTCCTTTGCAGCCTCCCCCTCCCCCCACAACTAGAATAAGATGGCCTTGATCCCTGTTGCTAATGGGATTGGGAAATTCGAGGGGAAAGGGATTACAAAAGCCACTTCTTGATTCTTTTCCCACGGGACCCGCGGAAGCCCCAGATGTGCCATATGTGGTATGCATTAGAGATCGGTGATCCCCAAATAGCAACTCCTTTTCTAAGTCACCGACACTTGCAAAGCTTCGATTGCCTGAGTTCACCTTTGCTGTGTGTCAGTGGCCGCCCTCTAACTGGAATGCTTGGGGCAGCCACCGAGAGGTCATAGCTAGCATTATCTTAACCCTTAGCTGCTGATTAAAGGCTGTTCCCTTTGTATTTTGAGGTCTGAGTCAGTCCATGCTGCTGCCTCCCAAACAGCCGACAACAGAGGGGGGCGGGGACTTTTTTTGGGGGTTTTGTTTTGTTTTGTTTTGTTTTGTTTGTTTTGGCAGCTGCACAAGAGCTTCCTTGGAAAGAAGGGAACTTCTTCTTAGCCTCTAAAATGAGAAAGGCACAAGGATCCAGACATGCATCCTAGGGGTGAGGAAACTTAGAGCTCAGAAAGAGTGAGGAAAGTACTCCAGGTCACACAGCAGATGACGGCACCAAGTTCTTATCATCCGGGTTCCTTTGCTCCGTGTTGGTGGATTGGTGCCTGCAGTTGCCACAGCATGTCGACATCAGCCGTCTCTCTCCCTAGACTGGGAGCCTCTCGGGGAGGGACTGTATCTCCATCTCTAACTTCAGTTCTGGCCTGGGCCTGCCCCACTGCAGATTCTCCGGTGGTCAAAGCCGCGTGCCCTGTTGTCAGGTTGGGACAGGAGAGCCTGTGTCTTCTTGACTCTGAACTTTTCCAGGCCTCTCCATCTCTTCTTGGTATCAGAAAGGCCTGGCTCCTTTGTTCCTCCTACAACCAGAAGGGTGTCCATGACAAGGCCTGTGGGGGGACGTCTGAGGGAAGAGTCACCACACAGGGCCCTTCAGAAGGTTCGTGGGAAAGTCGAATTCAAAGCCAAGTTTATCTTGGTGCAAAACAGCTTTGAAATCCATGCCTACCTTTTCCATGGTGTACACTAAAATGAAATATTTTTAATCAGCAATATCATATGAACTTATGAGTTATAGGATAATATCCATTTTTTCATGAACTGTTTGAAGACCTATGCATGGATTTCAGAAATTTTTTGGCACCAAAATACACATGTTTTAATTCCTGCTTCCTGGAGCTTTGCAGTTCCCTAGCAGACTCCCCCATGGTCCCCACCACTTAGCACTCATTGTCTTAAAAGTCACTGGTAAGATCTCCGCTCTCAGATGGACAGGGCCTGGAGAGAAAGCAGGCTGGCCTGTCTCCCCCCTGCTAGTGTGGAGTGACATTTGCTGACACGCTCCGACCTGCATTAGCTGTTCCTCTCCCGGCCAGGCACCCGTTCCCTTCCAGTTGTAGACACTAATTGATCCCGGAATCTTAGTTGTTTCTCGGATGTGTGCAAGGGCACCTTACCCTTGCTATGTCCCGTAACAGAGGCATGAGAGGTTTTTGTGGGTTTATCAGTCAATACCTGTCTGCCTGGATACAGGCTCATCAACCCAAGTTCCAGAAGCCCACTCTCCTCATTTGAAAGCTCTCATTGTGGAGCTGAGCTGTTCCAGTACAAGGTTCTTAAATACAAAAGGGATTTATTGTTTCTTTTTGTTTCTTAATTAAACATTCACTTACTACTTAAAAAATTATTTATTTGAAAGCAAGTCAAGGCAAGGTAAGGCAAGGTAAGGAGAGAAATAAGGGAAGACAGCGAGAGAGAGAGAGAGAGATCTTCCATGTCCTTGTTCATTCCCCATATGGCCTCAATGGCCGGGGCTGGGCCAGGCTGAAGTCAGGAGCCCAGAACTCCATCTGGGTCTCCCATGTGGGTGGCAGGGCCCCAAGCATTCAGATCAACATCTGCTGCTTTTCCAGGCACATTAGTGGGGACCTGGATTTGAGGCAGAGCAGCTGGGATGCCAGCAACCTAAGTAGGGACTTAACTCACTATACTGTACCACTGGCCCCTATTATTTCTCTTTGTTCAAGAATACAAGAGGAAGCAAATACTGAAGGTTAAGTTATATAACTAGTCATCTAACTTAGATGATAAAAAATGCGTATGATTTGGAGACCATGTGAAAGAAAGAGGGTTTACCAGCAAGAAATAGAGTATAATCTAGAAAAATCCTTCTATCCCTCTGTGGGTGGAGGTTCACTGTCCACTTGGCGTCGGGTGTGTGGGGATATGCACACACACGGCAGCTCATTTCTCTAGAGGAAAGTTTCTTAACCTCTGCACCATGGTTATAATGACAGATAATCCTTCGTAAGTTTGTCCTGGGTGCTGAAGGATGCTTCGCAGTGTTCCTCGCCTCTCTCACACCACTTGAGATGGTGGAAATATCTCTGGACTTCACTGTGTGCCCCTGGCCCGGGGTGGGGGAAACCGTCCCGGCTAAGAGCAGTGGCTGTGGAGGACAGTCGGACTCTGAGACCCCTTGGGCTCCGTGCTCTTTGGGGTTTAGGTTTATTGAAATGGAGCCCTATGAGCACAGAGGATGAGAGAGATGGGAAATCCTTAAAGCAAGCCGACACAGCTGGCACTCTCCTCCTGGCCGCCTCAGTTTGGCAAAGAGGCGTTCGCGTGAGAGCCCTGCAGAGGCGTTCGTGTGGCCCCCTCCTTCGTCATGGGTCTTGTTCCCAGCTCATTTCATTGCTGAAAATGGAAAAATTGTGTTCATCAAAGCGGATTTATGCATAGAGATGTCCCAGCGCAGTTCTTCCTTTATTTTCCTTGAAGGTTTTCCCTTCTGACCAGGAGACTTCCTGTTGGGTCACCAAGTCCTGCAGGCTCTTCCGGGGTCACAGAAAGGCCTGGGGCCCAGATGGGCTGCACAGACTTGGAAAAACACAGTGGCTACTCTTGCTTTCATTGCCATCTACTGTGGAGGTAAAATAGGCTCACAAACAGCTAATGTGAAGTGGATGTTGGAAAGCAGCAAAGATAGGGGTGTGTGTTTAGCCTCGTGGTTAAGATGCAGGTTAAGACACCTGTGTCCCAGAACAGACTATCTGAGTTCAAGTCCTGCTCCAGCTCCGGACTCCAGCTTCCTGCCAGTGCAGACCCCAGGAGGCAGCAGTGATGGTTCAAGTAACTGGGTTCTTGTCACGCTCGTGAGAGACTTGGATTGAGTTCCTTGTTCCTAGCTTTAGCCAGCACAGCCCTTGCTGTTGCAGGCATCTGAGGTGTGAACCCATGGATGGGGAATCTCTCTTTCTTCCCCCACCCCCAAATAAGTGCATAAAGAACAAATGAAGCCAAAAAGAAACAAAGGCACAGATACAGTGCTCTGACAGGTCAAAAGTGGGAGACTGAGCTTTCAAGTATGCTGATCAGGAAACGCAGTCTGGGGCAGATGTCTCTTAAATTGGGCCCTTAAAGATTGAAAGTATTTGGACCTGTGATAAATTGGATTGAAAAGAAAGTGGACCCATAACATGAGGCTTGAGGGCCGGAGAGCGGCTTCGAGGTGTGGACTGAGAAGTAAACAGCAATCAAAGGATCTCTAGTGTGCTGGAGCTGCCGTCACGAAGCACCAGAAACTCAGCAGCATGAGGAGCAGAAACTTACTGCCGCGCAGCTCGGGAGGCCAGCACTCAGATCAGGGTGCCGGTAGACGGCTGGAAGAGAGAGTCTGTTCTGTGCCTCTGCCCTGGTTTCGGATGTTCCTTGGCTTGTAGACGCATCACTCCGTCTCTGCCCTCCCGTGCACATGACCTTCTCCCCGGGTGCTCATCTGTCTCCATAGTCCCTGTAGCATATGAGGACACTCACCCTCATGGCCTCATTGTAAGTCTGTTACCTTTCTAAAGACCCCATCTCCAAGTGAGGCCATGATCTGACTTAGTAGAGGCCAGGACTTCAACATAAGGATTTGTGGGGAGAGGGAGGTGCAGTTCAACCCATTGCAGGGTGTTAGATGTGGCCAAGGCTTGGGAAGGATTTGGGAAAGGGAACAGGCCCACTAAAAAAAAAAAGAGAGAGAGAGAGACAAATGGGAGAGCTCTCTGTCTCTCTCTCTCTCTCTCTCTCACACTGTCCACTTAAAAAAAAAAAAAGGGAAAGGGAACAGGAGCAGAGAGAGAGAGTAGGGGGTGGGTGGGAGGGAGGAAGTGAGTTCAGGTTTATACACTTTGGCCAGTACTGGAAATAAAGGACTAGGGAGTGATTAGAAGTGAGCAGTCCAGGTCCTACCTCTTGGGCAGGAATCTGAGGTTTCTTGGCCAGTTTGTATAAGCATACTCTGTACCATATAGAGGATAATGGTAGAAAAGGACCTGCTTTCTTCAGGAATAATGGGAGGTTCTTCAGATGTTGGCTTCATCAGGGAAGCTGGCACCACACCCTTCTGCTACCTATGAACTGCTGTGTCCAGTGTCCTTTAGGGTTTGGAAGTAGCCCCTTCCTGCCACATCTGAGAGCCATTGCAATCTTGTTTGCCAGCTCCTGAGAACAGTGGTGTCCTGCACCTCAGCTGTGACCTGCAGGCTGGCACCGAAGTAATCCTCCTAGGACACTGAATCATCATATCATTGCCCAACTCAAAAAACCAAATAAATGACAAGGTAAAGTTCAAGGCTTCCTGCTTGTCATGCAGTTCTCCCCAAGTCCTTAAAATATCTTCTCCCCACACCCATCTAAATAAATACTCTTTCAAGCCAGTCCTGGTTTATGTTAATTTTTAATGCTGTTATTAAGTCGGCCAGTGAATGAACACACACTACATGGCAGGCTCTGTGTTGAGAGCTTAGCATACCCTGTCTGTAATCTTTTCACTCTGCAAGGTCAGTAGTATTCTTCCCTCTAATTGGTGAGAGAAAAGAGGCTCATGGGAGTGAAGAAACTTGCCAGGGATTGTTTAGCTAGAATGTGGAAGAGCTGAGTTTTAATTTTCTACCTGTCTGGTGCTCAAACTTGTGCTTTCTATACTTAAACCCCTGCCCCCTCCTTTTCCAATTTGATGAATCAGGGGAGCGTATAAGGAATGTTTTCCTTTCTAACCCTTCCTGCCCTTGTGAGAAATACTTGTATCTTCCTTTCCTACATTTATCAAAGACCTAACTCAGGCTCTGCTTCCGCAAATCTCCTCCAAGGCCCATCCCTGTTTGCATTCTTCTAGAATGACTCTGTGTACCTAAGTTAACAGCAGAGAAATGAAACGGCCGTCGTCTGTGCAACTTCAGAGACTGCTCTTTCTCCGGAAGCCCAGGTGTTGGTCAGCTTCCCTAGGGTCTTGTAGAACAGCATTTCCAGTGGTGCAGGGTTGCTGCCTCTAATGCTGTCCGCTCATCCCCTTGGATCCCACTCATCCCGAAACACCCACCACCAACTCAGGTGCACACATTGCCCACGTAATCAAAACCCACTTGTGGAAGTTGGAGAACAGCAGGTCTTTCACTGCCGTGCAGTAAGACCTCGTGTGCTGGATGACTGTGGAGTCGTCTTCCAGGTCCCTGCTTTCACACACCATAGACAGTGCTGGATTCAGGCTGGGTGTTCAATGCCCGGCCCTGGTGTGCTCCTGGACTCGATAGAGTTCTTCTTTTCCTTAACTTCAAAAGCTCCCCGAGATCCTTTAAAAATTGTTATTTATTTGAGAGACTGACAGGGTGGGGAGGGGGAGACCAACCAACAGAAAGAAGCAGAGAACTACCATCTGCTGGCTTGCTCCCCAGATGCCCATAATGGCCAGGACTTGATTGGAGCTGAAGCTCAATATGAGGATGTTAATCCAAGTCTTGTGCATAGGTGACAGGAACACAATTATGTGTACCACCACCACCATCATCTCCCAGGGTCTACATCAGCAGGAAATTGGAGTTAAGAGCTGGAACCAGGAATTAAACCCAGGTACTCTGATGTGGGCATCTTTTTTTTTTTTTTTTTAACATTTGTTTTTTTACTTGAAAGGCAGAGTTACAGAGAGGCAGAGAGAGAGAGAGAGAGAGATCTTCTATTTGCTGGTTCACTCCTCAAATGGCTGTAACCAGGAGCCAGGAGCTTCATCCAGGTCCCCAACATGGGTACTGGGAGCCATCCTCCACTGCTTTCCCAGGAACATTAGCAAGGAGCTGGATTGGAAGTAGAGCAGCTGGGCCTGGAACTGGAGCCCATAAGGGATGCTGATGTCTCAGGCCATGGCTTTACCCAATATGCAACAGCACCAGACCCAGATGTGGGCATCTTAACCATTGTCTTATCCACTAGGCTAAACACCCACCTCCCCACTCCACTCCCCAGCTTTTTAAGGGGACATCAGGGACAAGAACATTTCCTAAGTAAGGTATAAAGGAAGTTAGAGATTCAAAGAGACACTACAACTTCACAAGTTTCAGAATCAGTTGCCCTGATTACCGACTTATTTACATAGCACAGTTGTGAACTCTGCATCTTCAGGAAGAGGGTAGCTCCACTTCTGTCATCATGTTCCACGTGAGAGGGAAAGGCCCTTAGTATCTTAGGAATAGAAGTGCTACCCTCCCCTGGAATGATGGCTCTCCTCAGCATATCTTTACTCTACAAGGACTGTCTGATATTTCCAAGGCTAAGGGAAAGAATTTTACATTTTAAAAGAACCATAACAAATCCCCATACCCTGTGCCACCTACTCACTGATTTCTAAAACTGTTAACCTACAAAGAAAAAAAAAAGATGTCATTACCACAGTTAGACTTAAGGCAAATATATGAGTAAGTTTGAGAGGACAACATTGGCTAGAATTCATCAAAAGCTTTTGAGAGTAATTTTTGATGACAGGGTTAAAGTCAAGAATATGTAGACAATGACCATCTAGCTGGAGGTTGGACCTGTTCTGCCGTTGGCTACTCCTAGACTTTGGGAGGTAGCACTGCCTCTTGCCTTTCCCATAACCTGGTCAAGTGGCCAGAAAAGAACAACCTGTATTGCATCACCTACACCTTCTTTAAACAAGAAGAAGTTGATTTTTCCAGATCCCTGCAGAAAAGGCATACTCTGGGAGACTCGCCCTGCCATGAGGACAATTTTGACATCTGATTCACTTTGAGGAGGTGGCCCCTGTGTGTCATCCTAGATATTCACAGCTCCGAGTGGGGCAAGAAGTAGGATCCTATTATTGTTTGCTTCTCATATGCCAAAGTCAAAATGCTGAGTGTTTTCCTGAGCCAGCGTTAGAGAGCCAGAGGACTTTTCAGAAGGTTCGTGATGAGTGAGTGGTGCAGGATTTCTTCCCATTGTGGTTGAGCCTGATCCGGACACACCACAGTTGAAACCAGCCCAGCTTCCTATTTCATTGTGTGTTGGGCTGAGAGTGACTCATGCAGAGAGGTATGTTTATCCCAAACTGGCAGGAGCTGTGTGTTCAAGGGCAAATGCTGTGAACAGTGGGGAGAGCGAATATTTGTTCTGCATGACCTCTTTTCTCTGAAACATTGTATTTGTGCCCAGACTGACTTGATTAATGCTATTATGGTCCAACATGCCCTGGGGAGCACCGGGGGTGGGTTTCCGTGTCTCACTGCAGTCCCACAGACTGGTTTGAATACTTGGACTTCACCCTAAAGATACCGGCTTTCTTAATACTTTCTTAATACAAGGAAATGACTGTCAAGGGCAGTGGTTCTCAAACCTCAGCAGCACGGAACCTCATGGAGGCCTTGTTAGCATGAAGATCTATGTGCCCTGCTCCCAGAGTGTCTGATTCAGCAGGTGTGGGTGGGGACTCACATTTGGCTTATCTAACGATTCCCGGATGATGTCAGTGGCCCTGGTCTGGGGACCACAGTTTGCCGCTGTGTAGGTAATCCATGATTTCTGTAAAATCATCAGCCCTACAGGTGAATAAGTTAGAATTTTTATATAAGAAGCTTCTCCATTCCCTCCTGCAAGTTTTTTCTTGCTCGTGATAAACAGATGACAAAGGCAAGGGGCATCATTCTTACACTGGCTCTTTTTATTTTTAAAAGATCTTATTTATTTGAGAGGCAGAGTCACAGACAGAGACAGGGAGAGAGAGAGAGAGAGAGAGAGAGAGAGAGAGAGAGAGGTCTTCCATCCAATTGTTCATTCCCCAAATAGCCATAATGACTGGAGCTGGGCCGATCCAAAGTCAGGAGCTAGGAGCTTCTTCTGGGTCTCCCATGTGAGTGCAGGGGCCCAAGGACTTGGACCAGCTTCCACTGCTTTCCTAGGCCATAACAGAGAGCTGGATCAGAAGAGGAGCAGCTGGGACTGGAATAGGCACCCATATGGGATGCCAGCGCCCCAGGCAGAAGCTTTATCCTACTGTGCCACTATCACTATGTTGGCCCCCGTTGGCTCCTCCGTGTTCTAAAATGAGGCTGTGTTTTGTAACCAAGTAGTTCTTCTGTAAGATTCCAGAGGCCAAGAAGCTGCTGTCAGAATATGAGACCGGGTATGCAAAGGGTGCGAGGAAGTTACAAGGCTCCTTTTCAAGGGAATGGGTGAGGCTGGGTTTGGCTTGGGGCAGGTGGCACCGACTCAGAGTCAGCACAGGTGTGGCATTCTCTGGGTGGCATTCCTACTTCCCGAAACCTTGGGTGAGCTTGTTTTCTGGGTTTCAGAGAGCTCTCTGAAAAGGCAGTTCATTCGCTATCTGAGCTCTCCAAGTTTACCACTCGCTCTTTAGCCTTTGAGGAGTTAAAATATAATGTTAAAGCACACAGTGTTTCATTCACCATCGCCATATTCTCTGTGTTCTAGTAATCTGTATGCTTTCTTTTGTTTCTTTCTCTTGTTTGCTATTTGAAGTATTGTGAGAAAGGAGTAGTTTAAGCAAAATCAAGAAGAACAATGAATAGGAGAAAAAGGCAGCCGGGTTATTCCTCACTAGGGTGTCTGATGGGGAGTGGGAGAGAGGGCTGAGGACACCCCAGAAAAATGGCAGGGGCTGTGGGCACCCAGGTCCTGGGAGGGTCCTGTAAGTGACACAGGGGCTAGATGGGCGTCCACTGCACTGTTGTCCAAATGCCACCTGTGGGCCCTTCTGGGAAGCCATTGAGGGGCAGAGTTTTAGGATTGACACTGGGAATGCCATCTGCTGGGCTGGATCCCAGTTGTGCTGGGAACCAAGGGAAGAACATATGTTCCTGTTTCTGCTCACCCAGAAAACACTTCTGCCGTGTATCAGGGTCTCAGCCTGAAACTTAGAAGATAGCAGGGAGCCAGAGCAAGTGTCCAGCAGCAGCCTGCGTCACATCAGTTGTATTAAGGCTTATTTTCTTCCAGGAATTTTGGGAATAATCTGATCCAAAAGGCCCTACCTTCAGGAGAGTGTTGGAAGAGGGGCTGGTTGAGAATGCAAATAGAGGGAACACAGGTGGTAGAAGGGGAGTATTTATGCTGTTGTGGGGGGCAGGTATTGGGGGTTCAAAGGAAGGAACAGTTACGGAATCGAGGATTCAGAAACGGCTTTAGGGAAAAGGGGCCTTTGACGTTGGTCTTGAGGGTTCTGTACGTTTCTCGAAGTCGGGGATGCTGTTTGATTCAATTTGTGTCCACAACTCAATGTCTGCTCCACGGTAAGTTCTCGCTGAATGTTCAATGACCTAGTGAGTGAATGAATGATGTGAATGGATGGGGGAGATGGTTCTCCTTATTTAGGAACCTAACATGAGATAATCCATCTAGATACAGAAATTAATAAAATGCAGCTCTGGGCCTGGATACACTTACATTTCAGCAAGCACCATGGGCACATAAGTAATTAGGACACAATTATGAAATATACTAAATGAAGAACAACTATTAAAGCAATATGGTACTGCGGGGCAGAGTGTGTTAGACTCTTCCAGGTGCTAATGGCAGACTCGGCTTCGAAGGAGGAGGAGTGCATTGGTGGCTAAAGGGGTTTGAGAGAAAGGTGTTTAAGTCGGTGGAAGAGAAGCAGTGAGATGCAGCTCCTGTGGCTGCAGTGCCACAGTTCGGTTTGGCAGGGGCTACCCCTGGCCACATTACCCAGTGAGGATCACAGGAAAGAGAAGTGAGGGACTTGGGGGTCACACTGAGTTGGGGGTCGTACGTCCAGATGCCTCCAGGAGTCAGGCATGTGACCTAAATGACTAGGGACTGGGATGAAGTGGCTCTTTCTAAAGGAGGGATGCTGCGTTCTAAGTCCCGTGGAGGGACATAGGCCAAGTTGCCAGACATTCTGGTCTTCAAGAGCAGCTGGGAATGGGGATGTGCTCTGGGTCTTATTGGGGGAATCTATTTCTTCCTGTGGGCAGGCTTGGCAAGCACTGGGGAAGCCCCAGACCGCGAACTGGAGGTCTTTTGGCTGAGTCCTGCCCACAGACATGTATGGGTTTGGCACACGCAACGCTTTTGTAAGGGGAAAGTTGAGTGACTTGCCAACACGTCAACATCTGGAGATTTTACTTGTAAAAATCTGAGTGTGGGGGCAGACTCCTCCAGAGCCGGCAGCTCCAGCCTGCACACCTTCATTCCCTAAAGGTGGGGTGCAGCCAGGGAGCTGGGGCTGCGGCTGCCACGGGATGGACCACAATGCTTCCACCTCTGGAGGACACAGAGCCGTGCTCTTAACCCGTCCGGCAGTCCACTGTTTTCCTTCAGTGAAAGCAGGACCAAGAATGTCTGCTTTTGTCTCCCAGTAGGGAGGTCCAACAAGTTGTCAGGAAAGGTTGAGCATGGCAAAGAACTACCGGCAGATCACAGCAAAAAATGAGAGAAAACACGAGCTCAGCAAGTGAGAGCAAAGGAAAAGATTTTAAGAGCAAAAAGAAGTGCAGGAAAGGAGATTGGGCGGGCGCTGTGGTGGAGCGGGGAAGAGCCACCACCCCCAACACCGGCATGTTGCTGGCAAAGGGCACAGCCCAGAGCCAAAGGGAGGGACTCAGAGCCCCTGGCAGAAGGAAGGAGACCAAGCTGTAAGTGGTGAGAAGAATCACTTTTGTCACCTAGCATTCAGCTAGGGTGTTCCACACTTGAACCTGTGAAGCCCTTCCCTGTGCCTGTCCAGATCCTTCTCTCTCTCATGCACCCTACGAGGTACAGTTGTTGCCCATTTGCCTTGGTGGTTTAGCAGAATCGTCCTGTAAGCCTTTAGGATTTCATGGACTTGCCTGAAAAATAAGCCTTGTTTATAAGCGGGGTGTCCCAGGACCAGAGGAGGGCCGTCCTGTGACCCGTAATTCCTGCTGACCTGTGGCAGAGCTCCTTCAGGAAGTTCACCTGCCAGCCTCTTGAAGCTCACATGCCTTGGGCAAGCAAGCTGGTGGCGCTGGTTCATCTTCGCACAGGAGAATGAGGCGAGACGCCTAATGATGATTTGAGGCAGGGACGCATTGGCTGTCCAAGAACAGTTGCTTTAAAGTGTGAGCTCGGGAGTCTTCCTGGAGGAAGCTGTCCACCCTGTAGCAGACCCTGCTGGCTGTTCCACCTGAGCATGTCCCACTCTGGGGTCAGGTCATTCAGTCTTTCTGAGGCTCTGGTGCCGCCCTAACTTCTATCCGCAGGTCAGTTCAGCTGGAAATTGTGCTTCGCTGTGTGGTTCTCATTCAGAGAGCTTAGTCGGAGTTGGTTTGAGACTGGTCCAACAGTAAGCTCATTCCTTCAGCTCTTGTTTTTCTGTGAGTCAGAGACTTAAACAGGTCTTTTATGTTTTGTCATCAGTTGAGTTGCGTTGACATCATCAAAATTGCCTAATTGGTAGATGCTGCTGGTGAACCCAAAGCATTTAATCAACTTTCAGTTTCACCCTAAGCCTGTTGCTATGGCAAAGAGAGAGGCAACCAGGCTGGTGTCAAAGGCATGAACATACGGAACATGCATTTATAGAGCACAGACGTCGTGCCAGCAGCTGTGCTAGACTCCGCAAATGCCATGGCCGTCACCTTCTAGTGGAGAAAACAAAAGAAAGCAGGAAGGGGATGGAGTGTTTTGACGGTGGTGAGTAGACAGACGGGCAGCAGAGGGGGCGGCAGACAGACTGCCTGGCCTTAGGGGGCCAACAAGAACGCTCTGAGAAGGAGACGTGAAAGGTGCTTTGGGATGAGACCAGAGAAGGAACCAGCCTTGCAGACAGCTGGGAGAGAGAGTCTTCTGGGAAGGGAAAAGCAGGCAGCTGGAGAGTCCAGAAGCAGTGAGAACTGGAGCCAGGGAGCCGGGTGCCTGTGCAGAAGGCTTGAGAAGGAGGCGGGGGGAGGGGCAGCCGGCGTCTTGGATAGTGCAGGGATTGGAAGTCACTTGGAGGGCTTCATTGTAGAGCAGTCTGCTCAGACTCCGTTCTGACAAGAACATTCTGGTCGCTGTGTGGCAAAGGGATTGAGCACTTGTGTTGAAAGTCTACTCTCTGCAAGATACAAACCCCTTGTGTTCTCAATGACTGTGCCTTTGTACCCTTCCTAACGCCTAATTCTGGTGAGCGATCCATTACTTAGAGGCCTATCTGATTGTTTCTAAGTTCCAGCAAATCTCTGGTGCTGCCAGCCCTGGAGGTGAGCTGTGTTTGTAGAAACTCCTGCAGGAGACGTGAACTGGGTCTGAAGGTGTCTCATTCAAAGTTCTTTTATCTGTCTTTTAATGGGCTCCTTCCCAAGGGGGCAACAGAGATGAAATGATAAATGAGGCCATTTGTTGGGGTGGAGATGTGTTGGTAAAAAAAAAAAAAATCTGTCATCCCTTCGTGGGGAGGCTTGCATGCATGAATGAGGGGTGAGATGTGTCGAGGGTGCTGGGTGCTGGTGATTCCTATCTGTGTGTGTACAGTTGTTCCTGTTGCTATGCAGCTCTTGAGAATCTGAGGCTGACAGATACAAATCAAACCTGCTGCTGAAGATCTGTGTAGACAGCAAGTAGATGAGTGGTTGCCTAGGACTGAGCAGGGCAAGGAATGAAGAGGGCTAATGGCAGTGGGGTTTCTTGGGGTAATACGAAGGTTCTACACTTACAGTGTGGTGTTGGTTGCACAACACTGCAAATATATTAAAAATGATAGACTGGTACACTTTAAATAGCAAGTTGTCTGGTGTCTGAGTTATATCCCGTTAAAACCAAACCTGCTGCTCAGCACACTGGGTACTGTTGAAAAGGTGACATTGAAAGCCGTGAGCTGGATTTGCAGTGGGTACTGCATAGCTGGTGTCTGTTGCCAAAAGTCAAGGAAGAGAGCCTTTCTGAGTCTGAAGTGGACTGCATGGCCGTTCATGATCAGGGACTTTAAACCGTGAGCCCCGTCCTCCTGCAGTAAGACACTCCAGAAACGCGGGTGCTTTTATTGAACACTGTAATCTGAGTGCTTCCTACACAGGAACTCAGCTATCCTCCTAGGTGTCTAAGTAGGATTCACCCCCTTGTTACAGAAGAGGAAATTGAGGCTTAGAGAAGAACAGGAACTAAGAGGGGCAGAGCCAGGAGTGGCACTGGAGCCCGTCTGATCAGAGTCCGTGCTGTGGCCATCTCGTGCCTGGCAGCTCAGCCACTGTGACATGGCACAGGGATCTCAGTGCGCCCACCGGGCTGACGAAGGTCCTAGCAGCAGCCGGCCATGCTCTGGTGATGTCGCTCACCTCAAGACCTCAATCCAGGGCCGCATGAGCAGCCTTTGACATCTGAGTGCCTAAGCTTTCCTTCAAGGATACACAGGGCCCAGCTCCTTCCCTCCCTGAAGTTCCATCCCGGTCCCATACTCACTCCTGGCCACAGCCAAGCCACAAACACCCCCTCCCTCCTTCCCACCCTCTGGCCTGGCTTCCCCTCCCCCTCCACCCCCATTTAAACCCTACCCATCCTCAGAGGCCCACGGGAGACAGTCTTCCTCCTAGGAGCGCTTTTCTGGTTTCTTTCTCCTCCTCATCCGCCACGGGGTTTCCTCCCTCCCTGAGTTCATGTTCACGCCCCAACCCCGCCATCTTCCCTGCTAATCCGTAAGCTCTCCGAGCGCAGGATCTGGGCTTTTCAGAAGTCTGAGGGGACCGCTCCCAGTTTCTCCTAAGTTCTCTGGTTCGGGAGGCCTTTGTTCAGAGGCTGCCCGGCTTCCGGCGCCTGGACAGGACCAGTGCTCTCACCTGCAAGCCCCTGCTCATGCTGTCCCCACCTCTGAACATTCTCCCCTGTCACTCAGTCACCTTGTCCCCAGCCCCCAATGTCAAATTCCACTCCCTCCCCATGCCACTCCCCCCAACTCTGGCCCTGCCTCCTGCAGGTCTCCTTCTTGGAAGCCCTGGCATATTGCCATGACCCTCGTCCCCACCCCCGACCCCTACCCCAGGGGCCAGCTCCCAAATGGGAATTCCGTCTGTGTGGGGGCTTCCTGGATGCTGATCCCTGGGGTCTGTGCCTTCAGAGGTGGGGGTGGCAGGGCTCCTCTGGGGCCTGAGTTCCCCACCAATCCTGGCACAGCACAGCGCACCCAGCAGACATGTGCCAAGTCCATGTTTGTTGACTCTGTCGATAAGAAGTTATTTCCCAAGTGGTGGAAAGTTGCACTAGGAGTTTTCATGGAGGCATTTTTTTTTTTTAAAGATCTGCTTGTGTATTTGAAAGGCAGAGATACGGAGGGAGGAGAGAGAGAGAAAAAGAGAGAGAGAGATTAATTTTCCATCAGTTTGCTCACTCCCCAGTTATCAGCAATGGTCAAGGCTGGGCTAGGCTGAAGCCAGGAGCTGCATCCTGGCAGGAGCCCAAGCGCTTGGGCAGTCTTCCACTGCTTTCTCAGGGAGCATTAGCAGGGAGCCAGATGGGAAGCAGAGCAGCAGGGACTGGAACCCATGGTCACAGGGATGCCATTGTCGCAGGAGGCTGCTTAACCCACTGCCCTACAATGCTGGCCTCAGAAAGTTGTTGTTGTTTTTTTTTTAAGATTTATTTATTTACTTGAAAGTCAAAGTTAAAAAGAGAGAAGGAGAGGCAGAGAGATAGAGAAAGAGGTCTTCCATCTGCTGGTTCACTCCCTATTTGGCTTCAACAGCCAGAGCTGAGCTGATCCGAAGCGAGGATCCAGGAGCTTCCTCTGGGTCCCCCATGCAGGTGCAGGGGTTCAAGGACCCAGGCCATCTTCTACTGCTTTCCCAGGCCACAGCAGAGAGCTGGATCAGAAGTGGAGTAGCCAGGACTGGAACCAGCGCCCATATGGGATGCTAGCACTGAAGGCAGCGGTTCCACCTGCCACGCCACAGCGCCGGCCCCAGAAAGTAATTTTTTAATGTTTCCCTCCCTTATCTTCCCCTATTCCCATGTTGGATTTAAGTATATATGTTTTCCTTTTTCTTTTTCTTTTTTTTTTTTCTCCAAGAAGTAACCTTCACTAGGGCCTTGCTAAACTTCAGGAGATAATCTATTCTCTTCCACTCAAGCAGATGAAATTAAATGAGAGTGACAGAAACACCTGGGGTATGCTCTCTGGGCCCAGAACCAGCAGCAGAATACCTGCTCTGTGTTTGTCTTTTCTTGCAAAGCTTACACCTGACCAGGTCACGTCATACAGAAAGCTGCAGGTGCCTTCGTCTCTAGGCAGTGGCTCTGGAGCTTGTCGCGTCACGTCCGACTCTGCAGTTGGGTGCCACCCTCAGTCATGTGCTTCAGGCTCCTGGTGGGTGCATTAGACACTGGCGAGACCCGGGGAAGGTGAGTTGGTGTGCTTGTTGGCAGAGCGGGAGGCAGGGCGCCTTTTCAGGAAAGATTCTGTTTCTTTTTTCTGCCATGGACAAGTACCTGAATGAAAACCTCGCCTCACTGCTTCCTGGCAGTGCCACCTTGGGCACAGCGGAGGGCCAGCCTGCTCTCCGGAGGGTGGGCAGTGGGAGGCCCTGAGACGAGAAGCAGGCTGATCCCCCTGGTGTCCAGGCCTCAGCAGAGCCGGGTTCCAGACCCCCAGGTGAGGTCACCGACAGCCCACGTTTCCCCTCGCAGGGCTTTCCCCAGCTGGCACAAGCGCCTTAGTCTCTGTGAAGCTCAGTTTGCCCCTCTGTAGGATGAGGATAACTTGGGTCTAATGGGATCTAGGGAGTTAATATCTTTCAAACCTTTTCTACATCGGGAGGTGCCACACACGTATTAGCCATATTCATTGCTTGGTCTAAGATGCTATTTTTGGCTGGCTAATGATTTGAAGTGCATCCTGGGAAGTAAGTAGAAGCAGCCAAAAGGAAGTGGTGAAGGCAGCTGGATGGCTTCCTGTGCTGTTAGCAGGTGCATTTGTACCGTGCAGGTTCACTTCAATCAGCAAATGAGCGCTTTGTGTTTTGATGTCTTCACCCCCCTCTAAGGTGTCTGAGTTTGGAATGCGAGAGTACAAAGTGATGATAGTGCTGTGTCTGGGCCCAGCTGCTACTACCTCTGCCCCCTTGTCATCCCGGGAGGGACTCACACGGGACCCCAGGCCCTCTCAACTTCCGAATCAGGATGGGTGTGGCTCTCTCTCCTGCAGTCCCTAAAGACATGGTGTGCTGCCAGCAGGATTCAGCCCCAAGACACTGCCCCATCATTCCACTTGATCCACTTCTAGGTGGAATTGCTGGTGTGGGGGCAATTTGAGATCCCCAGGGGACCTTTAGAGGTCCTATCAAATTTTAGAGGGGATTTGTGTAACGCTTCCGAACTCCCTGCTCATGCAGGCTGGTGGCCATCTTGCCTGACATTCAGCTGACACAGGCATCTGGGTGCCAGCCTGGTGCCACAGGGACTCCCAGGAGGGGGTGACCTCATGTTGTTTCAACCACCACCCTGGAAAGCAGTGTTCTTAGCCCTGCTATTCAGTCCCCAGAAGTTGAGGCATGTAGCAGGAAAGGCAGGACTGGGAGTCAGGTCTCCCAGCTTCAGGTTCAAGGTCCTTTCTAATGACTGCTGGGAGACGAGGTGTGACTCGTATCACATGACTGTATTCCAAGGTGGAATTACTGAGTGCGGCCAGAGAGAGGCTAGGGGAGGCTGGACAAGGAGGGTGTTGCCCCAGTGAGTCATCCCAATGGAAAGGTGTGTCTCAGGAGTCACTCTTTCAGGAGGTGGAGGACAGGGCTCCGTGCTGACTTCAAATCCCTCTCCAAGATCCCCCATCCCATACAGAAGGCAGGTGCAGCACGTCAGAGCATGTGTGTCCGCTGACTACAAGGAGGAAGCTTCCTGGCTGAATTATGATCATTGCAGTACCTCCTGGCCTTGGGAGTTGGGGGTTGGGGACCAGCTTAACTGGAGTTGAGCCCAGGCTGTTTCTATAACGAGGAGCCCAGCTGATGGGTTGGTGACAGTATTGTTTACTTATGGAGGAATAACAGAGATTTGTTTCGTGGCCATGGAAAAGGTGACTCCAGTATAGGGACGTGTTGTGAGCAGAGAGCTACAAGTGTCAGGTGGACCAGGGTGGAATTATCAGACCACTGCCCGCTGGGACTGTTTGTGCCAAGTCATAATCCTGATTACTAAACTCGCGTGGCGTAAGGAAATTAGGTCATGGAAGCCGATTCAAGAGAAGGATCCTTTTTGGACAACTAATGACAGGGTAGCAGTGCATGTGGCTTCCAGTAACTACCGCTTGCCGCAGCAGGCAATGAACTTTTAGGTAAACTGCAAATTAAGCACTCAATGAATTTATTTAAGCTCTTGAGTTTCTTGTTGTCTAGACCATTCTGGCACAAAGAAAGGGAGTAGGAAGTGAGGGAGAGCAGTTCCCTACATGTGGCCTCACATTCAGGAGGAAAGTAACAGGGCAGAAGCCAAGAAAATATTCTCGATAATGAAGCAGTCTCTTGGAAACATAGACTCCCAAGAGAACGGGTGACCTGTCTTGAAGCAGAAATCATATTTACCATACAGAGACCCATCTTGTGATAGCAAATTCAGGCCAGTCCCAAGCAGAGACAGATGTCTGGTCCAGGCCTCTGCTCAGGAGGGAGCTCCAGGGAGGGTGCTGCTGGTAGCAGGTTGCGTTTCTTTGCCATCTCACTCCTCCTCTCCACGTCCTCTTTGCCCATTGTGTACCACATCCTGGAAGAACACCCCCTTCCATGCAAAGTGTGATTCCCCGTCTGCTTGCTTAGGAGCAGGTACTAGCTCTGGGGTGATGCTGCAGCCAAGCTCCCCTCTTCTGAGCAGTGGGATAGAGACCTAGTGAGTACGCGGCACCAGCTTGATTGCTTCTGTGCGGGATGAGGTTTTCCTGAGGAAAGCTGTGGGCAGCTTTTGAGCATGGACATTGCCGTCACACTGCTTCTTAGGTGTGTTATCTTGAGCGTGGTATTTATTTAACTCCTCTTAGCTTTGGTTTCTTCTTCTGCAAAACAGGAATAAGACAGCAGTACCCCCATAAGGCAATTGTGAGGATTATGGCTATTCATTAGTTGTTCTCACAGCGCTTGGCATATAGTAAGTGTTTGATAAATTTTGTCTCATACAATAATATATAATATATAAAATACAATTAATATATTTATATTTATGTAATAAAATATATATGCAATAAAATAATAGTGTGCTCAAGTTATGTAATGTGATGTCAGAAACTGAAGACCCTGGGGCTGGCGCTGTGGCATAGTAGGTTAAGCCTCTGCCTATGGTGCCAGCATCCCATATGGGCACCAGTTTGTTTCCTGGCTGCTCCACTTCTGATTCAGCTCTCTCCTAATGGTCTGGGAAGACAGTAGAAGATGACCTGAGTACCTGTACCCACATGGGAGACTTAGAAGAAGCTCCTGGCTCCTGGTTCCTGGCTTCAGATTGGCCCAGCTCTGGCTGTTGCAGCCATTGGGGGAGTGAACCACTGGATGGAAGACTTTCTCTCTGTCTCTCCCTCTCTCTGTCTATAACTCTGCCTCTCAAATAAATAAGTCTTTAGAGAAAAAATTTAAGACCCTGTAGTTTCATGTACGAGATGCTACAATAATGATATTGAGTAGCAACCTGAATCCAAAAATTGAACCGAAAAAATGCAGAGGGGAAAACAGATTATCTTGCATCTGAAATCAGAACTATTCTAGAAATTTAGAGTAACTGGCCATTGAGTTTGTGGGTTGGTTTTTTGTTTGTTTGTCTTTAAATTAATATTTATTTATTTGAGAGGCAAAGAGCTCCCATCAGCTGGTTCACTCCACAACAGGCCCCAGTTGAGGCTGAAGCTGGGAGCCCAGAACTCAGTCTAGCTCTCCCATGTCAGTGGCCAGAGGCCAATTACTTGAGCCATTTCTGCTGCCTCCTGGGGTCTGCATTAACAGGAAGCAACTCAGGGGCAGAGGTAGGTATTAAACCCAGGCAGGCTGATGTGGGATGTGGGCAACTCAACCAGTGTCTTAACTGCTAGGCCAACCACCTGCCTTGAACTTGCAGGTTTTTAGGGCAGGATTAATATACTGTGAAAGAAAGCAAAATAAACACAAAACAAGGGAAAAGTAAATGTGGTACAGATATTCAGTGCTGAAGGATGGGGAGGAGAAGAAATATTTGCTCAGCCTAAGTCTTAGTGAAAGCCTCGGAGGAGAAACGACCTGGGCTGGGCCTCCTGGATTGGGTTTGATTTGAGCAGTTTAGGTACAGAACATGAACGCAAGTGTCGGGGAAAATAGAGATGCTGGATTAGGAAGTAGCCAGGACCAGTTCAGGGAGATTTGAGTATTAACAAAAATTCATAAATAATTGAGTATTTTAGTGCTGAGTCTTTGAAATCAGACTGCTGGAGTCCAAAACCACAGGTACACTGACAGACTCAGCAGATTAGTTCCATCTCTGCTGTCTAACCAGCCAGCGTGGGCCTGTGATCGATGATTTCTGCAGGCAGGCAGAGAACTTGGTCTTGATGGATTTGCAGATCTACTGGGATACCTTTTTCTTTTGTTCTTTTTAAAATAAACTTCGTTTTGAGAAAGCAGATTTTGATGAATAGGAAAACTGAGAAGGCGGTGAGCAGAGTTCCTGTTTTTTTTTTGTTTTTTGTTTTTTTTTTTTTTGACAGGCAGAGTGGGCGGTGAGAGAGAGAGACAGAGAGAAAGGTGTTCCTTTTTCCGTTGGTTCACCCCGCAATGGCCACTGCGGCCGGTGCACCGCGCTGATCTGAAGCCTGGAGCCAGGTGCTTCTCCTGGTCTCCCTGTATTAAGGACTCGCGACCTTGCCCATTAGTAACATTTTACATCAGTTGGCTCATTTGCTACAGTTAATGAGCTGGGATTGATACCTTTTTGCTGCTGTCCGGGCTGTGTTCGGACTTCCCTCGTTCTTGGCTGCGGCCCTGTTCTGCCAAGGATGCTCCATCTGGAATGCTGTGCTGGATTCAGTCCTCCAGCCTCAGGCTCCCTCGGCTCAATGGTTTCTCAGACTTACTTTGCACTTGAACTTTGTGACAGAATTGAAGGATTTCTGCAGTCATTTTGTAGACTGTTCTTCCATCTGGGGTTTTTCTAATGATTAGAGTAGGATTTGGGGATTTTTTTTTTTTTTTGGAGGAGGAGGGGGGATGAAGACCATGGAGGCATAATGCCAATTTTTATCATGTTATATGCAAGGTGCATTCTGTCACCATGGCTCTATCAGTGGTGACGTTGACCCTGGTCACCTGGCTGAGGTAGTGGCTTTCAGATTTCTCCTCTGAAAAGTCCCTCTTTTTTTTTTTTTTTCTCCTCTCTCTCCACATCGTATACTATGGAAAGAAGTTACTAGATGTCATCCACTTCCACCCCACTTCCCAAGTAGACTACTCTTTGCAAATTGCATTAGGGAAGAAAGATGCAGGGAGTAGGAAACTCAGCAATCTACGGAACAAACAAAGGCTTGGGGGCCTTGGGCGAGTGTGACTGAGAGGGGATGAGTGAGCTATTTGAGAGCAGACGCAATTTAGTGGCCGATAGAGGAAGGTACCAAGGAAGAGGGCAAGGTTTTCAGTGTCGGTGATCAGGGAATTGTCTCGTCTAAAGAGCGCTGGATTAGGACTCACTGCATTTGTGTACTGCTTGTTTCTTGGTTGTATCACCTTGGGAAAGTCACTTGATTCCTTCGTCCAAATTTGTACATTTTTTTAAAAAATTTATTTATTTATTTGAAAAAGAACTACAGAGGGAGAGGAAGGGAGAGAGAGATCAATCTTCCATCCACTAGTTCACTCCCCAGATGACAGTTATAGCCAGGGGTAGGCCAGGCCAAAGCCAGGAGCCAGGAGCTTCTTCCAGGTCTCCCACATGGGTAGCAGAGGCCCAAGCACTTGGGCCATCTTCTGCTGCTTTCCCAGGCTGTTAGCAGGGAGCTGGATTGGAAGTGGAGCAGCCAGGACTTGAACCAGCGCCTATATGGGCTGCCTGTATCACAGGTGGTAGCTTTACCTGCCACCCACTACTCTGGCCCCTAGCATGTGCCTTTCTAACATGGCTTTGACAGCACCTGTTCATCCTGCCTCTGGAGCTCTTGTGAGAGAGAAGCAGACAGAGCAGATTTGTAAGGACTTTCACAGCCATCAGACACTTTTGTTTCCAGGGCTGGTGAAGGGACATGGGGTGCTATTGAGAGAAAAGGGGATTTGGGAGAGGGAATTCACTAGTTACCTGGGAGATTCTGAGTATTTGCCAAGTCGTAACTGATAGAGCTTATGGTGCCTGCCTGCTAAGGAGATTCTTATTTCAAGTATGCGTTCTCGGATTTCTGATTCAAATGGTCTCATTCTATCTTCTGTCCCTGGGAGGGAGGTAGCATGGGCAAGGCAAAGCTGGTTCAGGATTTGAAGGGAGAGCCCTACCTAAATTCTGTGGCATCAAGGCCTCTGCTTGAGCGCAGAAGGTCCCTGAGACTGCTGAATGGCCTCAGGTCTGTAGACATTTTAATAACAGCACACCCACAGTGGAACGCTGGTTTCGCTTCTGCATTGGAGTTTCAGGGACGTGGCTGATCTGGTTTGCTTGACGGTGAAAGACAATACGTACTTCATAAATTTCACGGAAAATATGTATTCTGAAAAACACTCTAGGTAGATGTCAAAATTATTTGCACCAAAATAAGCTTATCTTTAATTCCATTTCCTCGTGAACTTTTAGAAGTGCTCTCATAGTTTGATTATAGTTTGGCATTGCTCATAGTGTTATAAAGTCACTTTAAAGACATTTTTAATTTATTTATTTGAAAAGAAGAGAGACCAAGAACACGAGATATCTCCCATCCACTGTTTCACTCCCCAAAAAGGCTACAACAGCTGGGATGCACGGTGTGGAAACCGTGAGCTGGGAACTCAAGCTGGGTCTCCCAAGTAGGTGACAGGGACCCAAGTACTTGAGCCATCAGCTGCTGCTTCCCAGGGTGCTCATTAGCAGGAAGGTGGAATCAAGAGTGCAGTGGCGCCGCGGCTCACTAGGCTAATCCTCCGCCTTGCGGTGCCGGCACACCGGGTTCTAGTCCCAGTCGGGGTGCCGGATTCTGTCCCGGTTGCCCCTCTTCCAGGCCAGCTCTCTGCTGTGGCCCCGGAAGGCAGTGGAGGATGGCTCAAGTGCTTGGGCCCTGCACCCCATGGGAGACCAGGATAAGTACCTGGCTCCTGCCATTGGATCAGCGTGGTGCACCGGCCACAGCGCTGCGGCCGCGGTGGCCATTGGAGGGTGAACCGATGGCAAAAGAAGACCTTTCTCTCAGTCTCTCTCACTATCCACTCTATCTGTCAAAAAAAAAAAAAAAAAAAAAGTGCAGTCAGGACCTGAGTCCAGGTACTCTGATATTGACTGCACTCTGATATCCAGGTACTCTGATATGAAATGCTGGTGTCCCAGGCAGTGTCGTAACCTGCACAAAATGCCCATCCACCAAACCGCTTGTTAAGGGCTGTGCTAGGTTCATAACAACAAAGGCTTAATAAAGGAGTGTGTATGTCACTTCCACAAAGCCGCATGTACTAGGAAGGGCCGGCAGAGGCACCCAGAGGGAGCAAGAACCTGCTGGGTTAGAGCAGCTTGGTTCCCCATGAGGAAGCTCTTTCATCAAGTAGCCAGGAGCCCCTCCAGACTGGACAGCATGCGGTGCACGGATTGCTTTACCTTTTCAGGCAAGTGAACCCTTGGCTCTTGATACTTGCAAGTATTTCCTCATTGTTCGGAAAGTGTGCAAACATGCTTTTTGTTTTTCATTTTACTTGTCTATTTTGCCAACAAAATTGATGAGCCATGGAAGACTTTAACCGCCTCTGCCCAAGTTCTGGGGTAAATCATTGACCACTGGGTACAGAGGACTGAGGTGGGAAGCCAGAGTGCTAAGTGGACCTCCACTAATAACTTGCTGGTGACATTAGGCAGAAATGCCAGCTCATGGCTCATCAGGTTCTCTGTCAGTACACTAAGGAGAGCCTAGCAAGACTCTGAACGGTGGAACCATAAGTCAAAATCATCAACAGAGCTACTGGTAAATTAGAGGTGTGCAGAACTAGCTTCCTGTCTGTATGGCAACAAATTCAGCATATTTCAAAACAGGAGAATGGGACCAGCACTGTGGCATAGCAAGTAAAGCCGCTGCCTGCCGTGCCAGCATCCCATATGGGCGCCTGTTTGAGTCCCGACCACTCCACTTCTGATCCAGCTTTCTGCTATGGCCTGGGAAAGCAGTGGAAGACAGCCCAAGTGCTTGGGCCCCTGCATCCACATGGGAGACCTGGAGGAATCTCCTGGCTCCTGGCTTTGGATCAGTGCAGCTTCAGCCATTGTAGCCATTTGGGGAGTGAACCAGTGGATAGAAGACCTCTCTCTCTCTTTCTCTGCCTCTGCCTTTCAAATAAATTAATTAAAAAAAAAAAAGAAGTGAGGCAATGAACATACATTTGGTAATAGCCATGTATCTAAAGACAGTTATTCAAAATGGAATTTCTTTATTCACCTTTAAAAAAGAGAGAGGATTTTTTTTTGGTTTGATTTTTGTTTTATCTACATTGATTGGAGTTGGGATGAAATACACACTGAAGACATTTCTCAAAGGAAGACATATGAATTGCTAACAGGTACCTGAAAAAATGGTCATCACCAATGATCAGGGAATGCAAATCAAACCCACAATGAAATATCACCTGACTCCAGCGATATTAGCTACTATTAAAAGCACAAAAACTTACAAGTGCTGGTAAGGGTGTAGAGAAAAGGAAACTCTTGCCCCCCCTTGGTGGGAATGTAAATTGGCACAGCCATGGTGGAAAACTGTGAAAGTGTCTCTAAAATTAAAAATAGAATGACCCTGTGGTCCAGGAAGCCCACTGCTGGGTCCAAGTCCAAGGGGAACACGATTGCTATGTTGAGGAGACACCTGTGTTTACTGCAGCGGCTCTCACACTAGCCGGGAAATAGAAGCCATCTAACTGTCCCTCCTTAGATGAGTGGATAAAGGAAATGTGATACAGTACACATGGAGTACTGTTCAGTCATGAAAAGGGATGAAATCTTGTCATTTGCAGCAACGTGAATGGAACTGGAAGTTGTTTTGTCAAGTGAAATAAGCCAGGCACAGAGAGGAAAATACCACCCTTCTCACTCCTGTTAAGAGAATAGTGGTGGTTACCAGAGGCTGGGAACAGAGCATGGGGAGAGGTTGACTAAGCATTGCTAAGTTACAGTTCTGGTGTTGTGTTGCATGGGGGGTGACTACATGTAATGACAATATATGGTATGTTTCTCTTGGGGAAAAAACCCTGGAGTTCAGGATTTTGGATGTTTTCATCATAAAATGGTAGATTTGGAGGAGATGGAGATGTTTGTCCTGATGGGACATTATGCAGTGTATACATGTATAGAAACACCACGTGGAAACCCACAAATATGTCTGATTTTTATATGTCAGTTAAAAGTTAAAAAAATATTTGAAAGGAACACAAACTGAATCTCTTTGGATTCTGTCATTCTCTAATTAGGAAAGTCCATTTGTTCACAAATAGTTGTTCTTAGAAGTGTCTGGTGGGTGAAGGAAAGACAGATAAACATGATACAGTCTCTGCTCTTCTGTGCATGAATGTCAAAGTCATCTCTGGGCCTAGAGGACTTGGTGGTGTCATATATATTTCCAAAGGGAAATGCTTGCAAAATGCAGGTGCCGATCCCAATCCTGCCCTTTGTGGCTGGTGCCAGCATTTGCGCTGGCTTCTTCATCCAGACCTGCAGAAAAGCCAAGAGGTGAAATGATATTTCCCTCTCTCATCATTACTCAGCATAGCCTGGCTTGCTTGCTTAGCTAGGAGAAATTCAAGTGTCAAGAGAAACCACAGCATTTCCCATCCAAAAATGCCTTCTCCCTTATCGCTAAGAAATCTACTGTGTTCTAATATTGTTTTGGACTGGATGAACTTGAGAATTTAGAAAAATACTTTTTTTTAAAATGCCAGTCCTTCTCTGTCGCTGGCCTACTCATATTGCAAGAATTTGAAAGCTCTTAAGCTGGAGTACGTGTGAGGGTCACCCAGGAGCTTACTCAAAAGTAGATCCCTGGCACCCACCCCCAGGTGAGAGACCAAGAAATCTGCATTTTCATTATTTTAAGTTTAATTGCATTTATTTTTTAATTTATTCAGAAGGCAGAGATGGGGGAGGGAGAGAGAGACTGAAAGAGAGCCCCCATTCAATGGTTCACTCCTCAAATGCCTGCAGCAGCTAGGGCTTGGCCAGGCCAAAACCTGGAGCCAGGTACCCAGCCTGGGTCTTCTGCATGGGTGGTAGGGACTCAAGTACTTGAGTCGTCATCACCTGCTGCCCCTGAAAGTTCGCCTTAGTAGGAAGCTGGAATAGGAAGCAAAGTCGGGACTCAAACCCAGGTACTTTGCTAAAGGATGGAACATCCCAACTGGCATCTTAACTGGTAGGCCAAGCACCTGGCCCAGGAATCTGCATTTTAATGCATGGCACAGGGAGCCTTGATTTGGGGGACCAGCAGAGTTACCTTCAGGATGACTCTGGATGATGTGCCCGGCTGGTGTTGCACTGTGAGTGTGCTCTTTGTAAGTCAAGCCCTAACTGGATGTTAGATCTGCACTTGAACTTGGCTAAATTCTTGCCTGACTCATAACGATTTCCTGATTTGTAAAATTAACATGGGAGGAACAGGAGCGCAGGCGTGAGAGGGGCCTGGACACGGTAGATGAGTAGGTTGCTCACGGCTCTGAAGTTCCATTTCCTCATCCACCAAATGGTGACAAAACAAGAACATTCCAAGGTTGTGAAAAGATGCAATTAAAAAATAAGTTTATTTTTGGTGCAAAAAACTTGGAAATCCATGCAAATGAGGGATCTTCAGAGATTTCATGGGAGATGCATATTATGAAAAATCCATGGATTTCAAAATGCTTTTGAAATAAAATAAACTTATCTTTAATTCCATTTTTTCTCATGAACATCTTGAAGTATGTTCGTGGTACCTGCGACACTACAAGAGAGGAGAGAGGAAAGATGAGAGTGAAATGAAGTGACTTATGTGTGTGCACCTAGCACCATGCCTGGAATTTAGTAGATGAGTGGATAAAGAGGCTGTTACTCTCCTTCATTCTTATAGGAAGAATTAAACAAAGAAAGAAACATACTGTCCACTAACACTTGCGCAGACTTGTTAAGGAGAGTGGTTCTTACTGCCCAGGTGACTAGGTTTTTGCCCTTGCACATGTCACCTTAAAAGTCAGTGCTCATTTAGGGATCTTGATAGCATACCCCTAGCTAAATCCCTTGGAAAATTCTGAATTCTGTCGTAAATACAGGTTTTCCAGAGAGATCCCAGCAGGGCGGTAAGGAAAGGCGGTGAGCTGCACTGGCGGTGCCGTGGGGAGAATGCGGATCGTGTGTTCTGCCCGGAACGCACCTGCTCTCGGCGCACACCTCACGAGAAGCAGCTTGCTTCTCAGCATTGAGCCAGTGATGGGTTATTTGGACTGTCTTGCTCAAACTCTTTTCAGGCAGAGGGAGGGCATGACCGAGGCCTCAGAGAAACAATGGGCCGCTGTGCGCGTGGTGTGAGTGAGCCCTTTGCTGGAAGGTGCTTTCTACACTGAGTTTCAGCACGATCCGCCCCCGTCTTCCTCCTGCCAACCGCATATTTATCATTTGGAAAAAAAAAATTCATCTTTGTTCTTTCTGTTGGTTGATAAATTTGAGGTCCGCTCTTCTTAGCCCATATCACACTTGTTTAAGTACCTTTGAAATTCGATTTTTGTCTGTCTCATTGATTCTGAGTACCCAAATCAGAAAAGGATTTCGACAGCAGAAAAGACTGGTGAGCTGGACCTGCAGGTATCTCCGTGGACGGGGGCTGGACTTGCTAGGCCCAGGGCAAGGCTTCCCTGTAAGTCCTGTGCTCTGAAGGCTGCACTCAGAGACTGACAGGCAATCCCCTCAGCCCTGCCATGTGATCTTAGGGTCTGAAAAGACCCCAGGAATCCTCTGGCCCAACCCCTTTTGTTTTATGGAAAAGGGAAACTGGACTCAAAGGGACCTACTCAGTTCGCAGATTATCTTTTTAAAACGACTGCCTGCAGTGTGTGCATCAGAAACTGTGTGCGCCCAAGGAGCCTTGTAATAGACCTCCAACAGGTTAAGTGAGTTCCCATATTAAGATCAGGAGGCACTCTCAGGTAGAACAGCCCAGAAGCCGGCCAGCGTACACTAATTAATGGCTAAATAAGTATTG
Source organism: Oryctolagus cuniculus (assembly GCF_051225735.1). NCBI lineage: Eukaryota > Metazoa > Chordata > Mammalia > Lagomorpha > Leporidae > Oryctolagus > Oryctolagus cuniculus. Next base: position 15,629,728 of record NC_142881.1, read on the forward strand.
ATTGAGCTCCTTTGGTGCATGAGCATTTTGCTATATCCTGGGGACCTGCGGGAGGGAGGAAGGAAAAAGTACAAATGGGGAAAAAGAGTGAACTTGGGTTTCATTCCCTCTTCAGAGAACATCCAGGCTACAGAGAAGTCCTGCTGGAAGATGTGGGGTTTTTTTCCCCAAGGTTTTTTTTGGGGGGGAAAGGCAAGGAGGGGGCAGTGAAACATCTTCCATCCACTGGTTCACAGCCCAGATGGCCCCAATGGCCAGGATTGAGCCAGGCTGAAGCCAGGAGCTTCACCTGGGTCTCCCACATGCGTGATAGGGTCCCAAGCCCTTGGGCCATCTTCTACTGCTTTCCCAAGCTGTTAGCAGGGAGCTGGTTTAGAAGTGGAGCAGCTGGTGGCCTCACCACTGCTGGCCCCTCCAAGGTGCTTTCTAAATCAAGATAGAGATATGTTACAGATGGACACTATGGGATATTGAATATGATCATGTATTTAATGGCCCAGTGGTGCAGTCTGGGAGGAGGAGGCAAGAGGACACAGGGTCCATGTATGTGTGGTCCCATGATTATTGCCTGGGAGAAGGCTCAGTTCGTGCTTGTTGGATCACCAGGTGACTCACTGGTTGTGGTCAGTGTTTAAGACATCTTATGGGATGCCTGCATCTCATACTGGAGTTGCTTGTGTTCAAGTCCTGCCTCTGCTTCCAATTCCAGCCTCCTGCTAATGTGCACCCTGGGAAGCAGCAGGTAAAAGCACAAGCAGTTGGCTCTCGGCCACTCTTGTGGGAGACCCAGATTGCATTCACAGCTCTCAGCCCTGGCCTGGTGGGATCTGGGGAGTGAACCAGCCGATGGGAGATGGTCTGTGTCTCTGCCTTTCAAATAAATCAAATACATTAAAGCTATTGATAAATATGTGGCTTATTTGATAGGGAAAAAATGATGGGTCTGTTACTGCCTCCCTGTTGGACTCCTCTGTAGGATGCTCTGTCCTCACCTGCACCTGCTGTTGTCTCTTCCAGTGGCCCACCCTCAGGACCCTCACCACCCGTCGGAGAAGCCTGTCATCCACTGCCATAAATGCGGGGAGCCATGCAAGGGCGAGGTGCTCCGCGTCCAGACCAAGCATTTCCACATCAAGTGTTTCACCTGCAAAGGTACCGAGCCCCCGCTGCCCAGCTCCGCGCCACACCAGGTCCCCGGGGCACAGGGGGATGCCCTCAGGAGCCCCGGGGTTGGACTGGACTCCAGGCAGAGACCAAGTCCCTGCAGAAAGGAGCTCCATGGGCCCTCAGTGAGGTCTCCCTGAGATCCCTGATGTGGGAGGAGGGAGTAACCCTGTGCAGGAGCAGCGAAAAATGCAGTTTTGTGCTTTGTCCTTTGTTTGCCTTTCAAAGGAAGGGCGCCTTCCTGCAAAGTAATTGTGTCCCATGTCTGTTCCTAATAGGAGGACTAGAAACCTGAAAGGTTGGGGTGCCATGTCCCTGGCACCTGTGTGTGTGGAGGTGTGAGTGTGGTGAGATGTGAGATTGAGCAAGAACGATTGGGAGGGTTTGTTTCCAAGCAGAAAAAAATGCCTCCCATTCAAGAACCACCAATTTGCAGTTGATTTGCAATGACATACCTCCTGTTGGAGCTTTTTTTTTTTTCCTGAAGATTTAATTATTTATTTTGAAAGTCTGAGTTTTAACCACTATGCCAGTCCCATGTTTTGGGGTTTTATAAAAAAAAAAAAAAAAAGTATTCATTTGTTTGAAAGGCAGAGTTAGAGATGTCTTCTACCTGCTGGTTCACTTCCCAAGTGACCACAGCTGCCAGGCCTGGGCCAGGCTGTAACCAAAAGTCCAGAACTCCATCTGGGTCTCCCACATCGGTGACAGGGGCTCAAGTACTTGGACCATTTCGAGCTGCTTTCCAAGGTGCATTTGCAGAGAGCTAGATTGGAAGTGGAGCTGCCAGAACTTGAACTGGTGCTCATATGGGATGCTGGCATTGCAGGCAACAGGTTAACTTTCTGTATCACCACAGGGGCCCCTGTTAGGAGCTTCTAAAGATTGGCATGGTAGAATAAAATACGCTGTGTTATTCCAGGTCCCAGGCATGGCTGACTGGGGAAGCAGTAGTAGTAGTGTGTGTTTATTGTTTGTGTGTTTATTGGAGAAATTGCACTCGAGCTGAGAGCATGGCTCGGTAGCTGAGGGGCAGGTGCACTCCTGTGAACGAGGTTTCATTTTGGGGATCTGTGGGGCCAGACATTCAGCATTACCATCCTACCCCATCCATCCACAGTCAGGGCCATGCTCAGGTAGGCACCTAGCTTTTCTGGAGTCCACAGTTTTGTTTTTTTTGTTTTTTTGTTTTTTTTTTTTTTTTGACTGGGCATAAGATTCTCAGGAGAAAGAGCACTAGCATACGTGAGCTGGGTGTGCTTAGTGCACGGCTAGAATTAATAATAGTGTTGTGCATTCAGGATTTTTGCTAAATGAATAGGTGATAGCTGCTTTTCCCATGGGAGTGGAGAGGGAAATGGGTAACTATGTAAGATAATGGATAGGTCCATTTGTCCCCTGTAGTGACAATTCTACCACATACATATCTTATAACATCAAGTTGTATACCTTAAATATTCACAATGAAATTTATTAAAAAAAATAACAAATGCTGTAGACATCTTATATAGAGAAATGATTTAATCCTTCTGAAAACCCCTATGAGTCAGTTGGACAAACCTGAGGTTTTCAGACAACCCAAGCTGGTCATCAGGAAATAATGAGGTTCACACCCAGGGTGGGTGCTGACTGTGCTGTCCCCTGTATGGCCGAGCCCTGCCCTTGTCATTCAGCAGCTCTGACATCTACTCACCCAGATGTGAAGTTTGTAGATTCTATGTACACCTGCCTATATGTACTATATGTGAATAACTGAATAACAACTAGAGCATGTTGGAGGAAAAAAAAATGTTTTCTGGTTCCACCCGGTTTGGCTAACTTGGAATCAGCATTCTATTTGGTTTTGTTTTTCCATACATTTCTTGAGACATGGCTTAAGGGGGCTAGATTTGGTGTGAAATAAACACAGCACATTAATGACCGCAGCCCTGTGTGCATTTTACACTCCTAGTGCAAGCATGCACTGTTAGCCTCAGATCTGGCTGTCCCTACCCAACACATCGAGTATTGGATACCTTAAAATTTTTTAAGGTATATGAATTTCATGTGCTTCATAATAGATTTAGAAACAGAGTGATACTTGCACCCTACCCCCTCTCCCATCCACACTCTCACCCTCCCTCCTCCTTCCCCTCCTATTCCTTCTCTTAATTTTTACAATGATCTACTTTTAGTTTACTTTTTTTTTATTTTATATATTTTTTGACAGGCAGAGTTAGACAGAGAGAGAGAGAAAAGTCTTCCTTCTGTTGGTTCACCCCCACAAATGGCCACTATGGCCAGCGCGCTGCGGCCAGCGCACCGCACTGATCCGAAGCCAGGAGCCAGGTGCTTCTCCTGGTCTCCCATGGGGTGCAGGGCCCAAGCACTTGGGCCATCCTCCACTGCCTTCCCAGGCCACAGCAGAGAACTGGACTGGAAGAGGAGCAACCGGGACAGAATCCGGCGCCCTGACCGGGACTAGAACCCGGTGTGCCAGCGGAGGATTAGGCTATTGAGCTGCGGCGCTGGCCTTATTTTACTTTATACTCATAAGATTAACCATACATTAAATAAAGAGTTCAACAATTAGTGTGAAGAAAAAAACACTGTTCCTCAACAGTAGAGACAAGAGCTGTAAATAATCATTGAGGCTCAAAATGTCAGTTTCATTCCTTTATATTACATTTTTCATACACTATTAGTTTCAGAATAGAACTGCATCAAGTAATTAGACCACATGTTCATTTATCCCCTGAGGGTAGAATCCTCTTTCCTTTCTTTTCTCCTCTAGTTTTAATCTAATGACCAAATGTAAGTTAGTTATGTTGGAAAGCTGCACGGTGTTCTTGGTTTCATGCTATAAATATGTCCCCCAAAGTTAAATATTTGTGTAAATTGAATCCTACGTTAAGAGCACTTGCTACTCATGGGCATTCTTTCTTTTTTAAGATTTATTTATTGAAAGAGTTACACAGAGGCCGGCGCCGCGGCTCACTAGGCTAATCCTCTGCCTGCGGCGCCGGCACCCCGGGTTCTAGTCCTGGTTGGGATGCCGGATTCTGTCCTGGTTGCTCCTCTTCCAGGCCAGCTCTCTGCTTGGCCCAGTAGTGCAGTGGAGGATGGCCCAAGTGCTTGGGCCCTGCACCCACATGGGAGACCAGGAGGAAGCACCTGGCTCCTGGCTTTGGATCGGTGCAGTGCGCCAGCAGCAACGCGCCAGCCGTAGCGGCCACTTGGGGGGTGAAGCAATGGCAAAAGGAAGACCTTTCTCTCTGTCTCTTTCTCTCTCACTGTCTAACTCTGCCTGTCCAAAAAAAAAAAAAAAAAAAAAAAAAAGTTACACAGAGAGAGAAGGAAAGGTAAAGAGAGAGGTCTTCCATTTGCTGGTTCACTCCCCAATAGCTAGAGCTGCACCAATCTGAAGCCAGATGCCAGGAGCCTCCCCTGGGTCTCCCACATAGGTGCAGGGCCCAAGGACTTGGACCATCTTCCACTGCTTTCTGAGGACATAGCAGAGAGCTGAATTGGAAGTTACGCAGCAGGGATTGGAACTGGTGCCCATATGGGATGCAGGCACTGCAGGCAGCGGCTTTACCCGGCACACCACAGCGCTGGCCCCATTATTTTTCTTTTCTTCTTTTAAAGATTTGATTTATTTATTTATTCAGAAAGATTCATTTATTTATTTGAAAGTCAGAGTTACACAGAGAGAGGAGAGGCAGAGAGAGAGAGAGGTCTTCCATCCACCTGGCTCCTGGATTTGGATCGGCACAGCTCCAGCCATTGCAGCCAATTGGAGAGTAAACCAGTGGATGGAAGACCTCTTTCTCTCTGTCTTTGCCTCTGCCTCTCTCTGTAACTCTTTAAAATAAATAAAATAAATCTTTAAAAAAAAGAATTATAATGAGAGCCACATGTGTAATTCTAAATTTTCTCAGTGATATTAAAGGAATATAAAGGGACAGGTGCTATTACTTTTAATAATATATGTTCTTTAACCATGTGATTGTTATAAAAATGATCAAGAAATTGTTCTTTTTATTTATTTATTTATTTGACAGGCAGAGTGGACAGTGAGAGAGAGAGACAGAGAGAAAGGTCTAGGTCTTCCTTTGCCGTTGGTTCACCCTCCAATGGCTGCCGTGGCCGGCGCACCACGCCGATCCAAAGGCAGGAGCCAGGTGCTTCTCCTGGTCTCCCATGGGGTGCAGGGCCCAAGCACTTGGGCCATCCTCCACTGCACTCCCGGGCCACAGCAGAGAGCTGGCCTGGAAGAGGGGCAACCAGGACAGAATCCGGCACCCCGACCGGGACTAGAACCCGGTGTGCTGGCACCGCAAGGTGGAGGACTAGCCTATTGAGCCGCGGCGCCGGCCAAGAAATTGTTCTGTTTTTTATACTACCTTAGCAATACATCTCCCTTTGGACTGGCCACATTTCTAGCGCTCAGTAGCCACGTGTGCTTAGTGGCTACCATATTGGGCGGCACAGTTCTAAAGATTCCGTGAGGTCTGCATTCTCGTGGTCTTCTCTAACCCAGAATTCTTGCCAATGCTCTCCCCTGGTGAGTGCTAGGCCTTTTTCATTTGCCTCATTCCCTGGTGGACTTCATTGCTCTTCCTGCACTTCGCAGAGTACTGCCGCCACAGGGGAGCCGTTTCCAGGTGACTTGGCTGTGGACCTGGGAGCGCGGAGAGAGGTTTTAGCACAGATGGGCGGCACGCGCCTCTGCGTTCTCAGGCTGTCTCCAGCACAGCGCATTCTTCACTGACCCGGGCCTGCCTTTCCTTCCTTCATCTCACTCCTTCTCCATCCTCCTTCCCTCCCTCCTTCCATTAGCAGACTTTAATTTTTAGATCAATTTTAGGTTTATGGAAAAAATGAGCAGAAGGTACAGGCGGGCCAGGGCCGTCTGTCCTGCGTTCAGCGCGGGTGCCATCTTGGCAGGACTTCCTCTCTCTGCGAAGGCTCTTCTCCCCTGCATCCCCGTAAGAGCAGAGCCTTGCATTGCCTTAGGGTCTCTACTTTTTACAGACCCAGTAGAATGGTTTCCCACAAGTAACAGCAACCTGAGTTCTGAGGAATTCTGTCTTCCTCCAGGCTCAAGTGGCCCAGCTGTAGTGGGTCCTAACCTCATGGTTTGATTCCTCCTGTTACACTGAAAGTGGAGTTGTGATGTTCAGAGCGCTCCCGCCCTGGGCCACAGGACTTGGCGGGGAGCACAGGGTACAACAAGTGCAGCTGCTGGTCCAGAACTGCCGACTGCCCGGGGGGGCGTCCAGGTTCCGCGGTCTCGGGGGCAGCAGGACTTCCTCCCTGGAAATGCCCACGCCTCCCTCCCACTCTCATCCCTGCTTCCCTCACACATCTGCCACGGTGACAAAGCCTCCCGTTGCGTGGATGGGGCAGTGATGGCTTTCCACAGTTTGCATAAAAGGCCTAAAATGCAAATACCTATAGCAATAAAATGGAAGGGTGACCGTTTTTCTTCTAAAAATAGGACTTAAAAGCAGGGAGAGAGAAGACACTGACCATCTGACATGAGAGCTAAACAAGTAAGAACGTGGGAACGGGTTGTGGTGGAAGAATTGGAGGCTGCAACCCAAGCTTTAAGCCATGGCATTGCACAGTTAGCTGTAACAGGATCAGGGTTGGTGAGCAGGAGTTTCATCAGTGAATCTGTCTCTCTTCCTGAAATGCCTGGCGTCTTGGGATCTGGTGGTCCAGGAGCTGATCATCCATTTACTAAGTTGGACACCCACTCCATGCAGGATTTTCACAGTTGTGTGCGGAACTTCCCTGGGAAAGAGCAAGTGGGGGGAACTGCACACCGGAGGAAGCTCATAGAACGAATTCCCAGTGGTCTCCCTGGAAAGTGTTAAGGAGATGAAGAGAGTGGTTTAATTCGTGGATGGATTCTATAATTAAATGAGAAGGAGATCCAAACCCTTCTGTTAGCACTTCTAATAAACAGGAGGGAGGAGAATGTGGCTGCAGGGCCGTGGGTGGAGCTATTTATTCTGTGTCAGCCTGTGGTCACTCTCCCTTCCTTCTTTGCCCTCAGCAGCCATACCACTAACTTCAAGGCGTTGCTGGAGTGCCGTCCACCTATGCTGGGACAGTGTTCCAGTGATGGGGCTTTTTTTTTTAAATATTTATTTATTTATTTGAAAGTCAGAGTTACACAGAGGAGAGGCAGAGAGAGAGAGAGAGGTCTTCCATCCGCTGGTTCATTCCCCAATTGGCCTCAAAGGTCAGAGCTGCACCGATCCGAAGCCAGGAGCCAGGAGCTTCTTCCAGGTCTCCCACACGTGAGCCGTCTTCTACTGCTTTCCCAGGCCACAGCAGAGAGCTGGATTGGAAGTGGAGCAGCCGGGTCTCAAACCTGCACCCATGTGAGATGCTGGCGCTTCAGGCCAGGGCGTTAACCCACTGTGCCACAGCGCTGGCCCCCAGGACGGTTTTTTAAATGTACCACCTTGTGTGCACTGTGGCTGTGTGACAGGTCATATGAGAGAGTAAGAAACCTGAAAACAAATGAGAAGCATTCACTTTGGTCTGGGTTGTGCGTGTTGCTGTGCAGATCCTGCAGGAGATGCTTCCTGCAAGGGACAAATGATCAATGGCTGGCACTTCTGAGTGTCGCTTTAAATTGAATTATGATTCATTTTAATTATGCATGGCACTTTTTATTGTTTTGATGTATTATTCATTATAATAGTTGTTTATCTTGAGCGTTTCCCGGGGTGATACCCCAGATCCATTTTATCTGCCAGAAGATTCTAGAGCATTTAGAAAAGATCAGGCAGCAGGGAGATTGCTCAAAGGATCAGAAAGACTGCCCGGCCAAAGGTCTGTGTTTTCAGTGAGTGTTACCTGCAGAAAATTACAGCTGCTCCCTAGAGCGCAGATCTGCTACATCTTCCTTCCTTCACACCCATCCTTGTGTAACATATTTTATTCATTTATCTTTAGTCTCTATTAGTAACTTCAGTGAGCTCAGAGATTCAAGTCTTATTTATTTATTTAGTTGAGAGACACAGAGACACAGAGAGCCTCCATCCACTGGTTCACTCCCCAGATTGCAAGAGCTGGGGCAAATCCAGGAGCTGGGGATGAAATCCAGGTCTCCCACATGGGTGGCAGGGACTCACATACTTGAGCTGTGACTACTGCCTCTCTGGGTCTGCATAGCAAGAAACTGGAGCTGGAAGTCAAACCCTGGTTTTTGTTTTGGTTTGGTTTTTAAGATTTATGTGGAGTTGCAGAGAGAAAGAGAGAATGATCTTCCGTCTGCTGGCTCACTCCCCAAATGGCACAATGGCTGGTGCCCAAGTACCTGGGCCATCTGCTGCTGCGTTCCCAGGTGCATTAGAAAGGAGCTGGATCGGAAGTAGGGCATCTGGGATTTGAACTGGTGCTCAGAGGGATGCCGGCATCACAGGCAGCGCCTTACCTCCCCGCGCCACAACGCCGGCCCCTCAAACCCAGGCACTGCGCCGTGGGCCTTGGGCATCATCCCTGCTACGCCATGCTTCCTGGGCAGAGGGTTTTGGCTGTTTTTGTTCATTGTTGTGTAGCCAGGGCCTAGAACAACACGGTAGGTGCTCAGTGAGGTGAGCAGCAGCTGGCTATGTGTACATATTCCTTTTGAACGTGAGCAGAAGTAAATGTCCAGGACGCATCAGGTGTTCGCTGTGATGTGTGTCCTCCAGTGGTCCAGACAGGAACAGTATCTTCTCAACAGAAACAGGAAGTGTAAAGGGGTCTATCACCAATTCCAGAGCCCCGTGCGTGTCTGCCAGGCAGGCAGAGCAGATAAGACTCTCCCGAAGGCTACTCCAAGGCCATTCTTCATTGAGCTCTGGCAGCTGCTTTGTTTTACTCTGGTTTTGACCCTGAGCCTTCTCGTCTGGGCTCACGTGGGCAGATTGGGTTACTGATAAAAACCCCAGAAACGTGAGAGCCAGTTCCTATATTCCCGAAGAGCTGAACTCTGGCTTTTAATAACTACATGAATCTTATCATTCAGAAAAAGAATAAAAAGCAGAATTAACCAGGATTCAAAAAAAAAAAAAAGTATGGTATTAACTCCCTTCTTATTGCAAATGAGAAACTGCTTTTATACTGCCATTTGTTTATAAAATGATAAGCCTAAGTACTTTATCTTTGAATTTTATGCCATGTTGTTTCCTTGTCAAATAAATGTAATTCAAAAGTTTTAAATATTTATGGTGTTGAATTCCAAACCAGAGCAGGATAAGGGCCCATCATTTCTCCAGCTCACACTGCTCAATGATTTGTTTATTCTTGAGTCTGTTATCACCAGAGGGACTGACAGCTTTTTGTTTTGCCTGTCAAGGGTGTGTGTATAGAAACAGCCTTGGGAAACAGAGGTAGTGTGAAGGCGTCTTCAGAAACTTCATAGAGGGGCAGGCTTTTGGCCTAGTGCTTAAGACACCTGTGGCTCACATGGGAGTCCTGGATTCAAGTCCCAGCCCCACTCTGGGTTCAGCTTCCTGCTACTCTGCACCCTGGGATGTAACAGGGGATGGCTCAGGTGGTTGGGTCCTTGCACCTTCCTGGGAGGCCCAGATTGAATTCTGGGCTCCTGGCTTTAGTCTGCCCAGCCCCAACCGTTGGAGGCATTTGGGGGGTGAAGCAGCAGACAGTAGCTCTCATGGTCTGTGTGTCTGTCTCCCTGCCCTTCAAACGAGTAATTAACTAATTAAAAATTGTTTAGAGTTCATGGAGAATGCATACTATGAAAAAAAACTATGCATGGATTTCAATATTTTTTGCACAAAAATAAACTTGTTTCTTAGTTCCATTTTCCGGTGGACTTTCTGAGGTCTGGGGCTACTTCCCTCCAGAGTGGGAGGCAGCTTGACTTGCTGTCTAACATTGTAGCAATAACGTGTGCCTTGAAGCCGAGGTTGGACAGGTCTGCTTGCAGCTCATTATAAAAGATCTGGGATTCACAACCTCAGGATTCCTCAGCTGTGGCACAAACCCCCACAGCAGGTGCAGCATCCAGCAAGGCTTCCCTCCAGTGCCCATGGGGAACCTGGGAGAGTGTGGAAAGCAGTAACAAATAGGAAGCTTGTGCCCCTGCTATGCTATGACAGTCTGTTGCATGCAACCATGAAACGCAGGCAAGTAGGGCCAACATTGTGGGACATGGGATAAACCACCACTTGTGATGCCAGCACTGGTTTGAGCCCCAGTTACTCTACTGCTGACCCAGGCCCCTAATAATGTCCCTGGGAAAGAAACCAATGATGGCCCAAGTACTTGGCCCCTGCCACCCATGTGGGAGACCTGAATGGAGTTCTGGGCTCCTGGCTTTGGCTTGGTCCGCCCCCAGATATTGCTGCCATTTGGAGAAGGAACTAGAGATTGAAGATCTCTGTCACTCTGCCTTTCAAACAAACAAGCAAACAAAAACGGGGGGAGGAGGGAACAAGGGCAGGTGAACTTGTTAGTTATTGCAAGTAGGTTAAAATTGCAGGTTGTTGGCCAGCGCTGCAGCTCAATAGGCTAATCCTCTGCTTGCGGCGCCGGCACACCAGGTTCTAGTCCCGGTTGGGGTGCCGGATTCTGTTCTGGTTGTCCCTCTTCCAGGCCAGCTCTCTGCTTGGCCCAGGAGTGCAGTGGAGGATGGCCCAAGTGCTGGGGCCCTGCACCCCATGGGAAACCAGGAGAAGCACCTGGCTCCTGCCATCGGATCAGCACGGTACGCCGGCTGCAGCGGCCATTGGAGGGTGAACCAACGGCAAAGGAAGACCTTTCTCTCTGTCTCTCTCTCTCTCACTGTCCACTCTGCCTGTCAAAAAAAAAAAAAAAAATCCAGGTTGTCGATAACTCTAGGGACATGTGCATGAAAGTGTATTTCTTGAGAAACGTATGCTGAAGTCCACCCAGCTTTATGAAGGAAGAACAGATTTTCTGGGAATGCGATCTGTGTAGCTGAGGCTATGGGACTGTTTATAGAGGAAGGAGGCAGGCTCAGGTTGTCCTCCAGCGTTGTTCAAGCAAGTGTGAATCACATTCCTGGTCCCTTTCATCCCCTGAGCCATGGCGTGCCCCTTGCTCAGACCTCCTCTCTCCACAGCCACATCCATGACCTCTGCCAGTCTCGTGGCTCAAATGCCACCCGCATCCCGGCAACTCCCCGGGCTGCACCTCTTCCCCGTAACCTGGACTGAGTCCTCAGTGGCCTTCTAGCATCTCCAGTCAGCATCTGGACTGGAACCCCAGCGCCTCGCGCCGTCCCCACCCCAGGGCTTTGCTGGCCGGCTCAGGGCAGCGGCTGTCCAAGTTTCCCTCTCGGTCACTCAGGCTGAAATCCTCGGAGTCATTCTCGATTCCTCCTCTCCCCTCAAACACCACACCCTCCATCAGCAGGTCCCTGTGACCCTGTGTCCATGGAAATACGAGGTATGACCACTTGTCACCATCCCAAAGACAAACGCATCTGCTTGGATTACTAACCCGCACAGGTCTCTGCACTGCCCCTGCCTGGCATGTGGCATGTTTTCAGGGCGGCATCCAAGATGATCTTTAAAACAACCCGACTGCTGTCACCTTTCCCAAGAATTCCCTCCACTTTCAGAATGGAACCCAAAGACCTCAGTGTGGCCTCTAGGGCGCCCTCCCCACCGTTTCTCTCTGACCTCATCGCCTGCTGTTTTTTCTCTAGCTCAGGCTGCTGAGCTACACTGGTCTGCTTCATCGTTCTTTTAGAAGATTTATTTATTTGCTTATTTGAATGTTTTCTGGGCCAGGCTGAAGGCAGGAGCCAGGAATTCTATCCTGGTCTCCCGCATGGACATCAGGGCGAAAGCCCTGGACCATCTTCCACTGCCTTCCCAGATGCATTAACATGAAATGGGATTGGAAGTGGAACAGCCCTCCTGCTGTGGGATATCAACCCTTTCTTTTCTTTTCTTTTCTTTTCTTTTCTTTTTTTTTTTTAAGATTTATTTATTTATTTAAAGGCATAATTATAGAGAAGCAGAGAGAGAGAGGTGTCTTCCATCCACTGGTTCATTCTCCGGATAGCCGCAAGGGCTGGAGCTACACCGATCCAAAGCCAGGAGCCAGGAGCTTCTTCCGGGTCTTCCATGCAGGTGCAGGGCCCCAAGCACTTGGGCCATCTTCTACTGTTTTCCCAGGCCATAGCAGAGAGCTGGATCGGAAGTGGAGCAGCCAGGATGTGAACTGGTGCCCATATGGGATGCTGGTACTGCAGGCAGTTGCTTTACCCACTAAGCCACAGCACCTACCCCATCAACTCTTTTTTTTTTTTTAAGATTTATTTAAAGATTTTTTTTAAAGATTTATTTTATGTATTTGAAAGACAAAGGTACAGAGAGAGGTAGAGACAGAGAGAGAGGTCTTCCATCTGCTGGTTCATTCCCCATATGGCCGCAACAGCCGGAGCTGTGCTGATCTGAAGCCAGGAGCCAGGAGCTTCCTCCAAGTCTCCCACGTGGGTGCAGGGGCCCAAGGATGTGGGCCATCTTCTGTCTTCATCTCAGGCCATAGCAGAGAGATGGATTGGAAGAGGAGCAGCCAGGACTAGAACCAGCGCCCATATGGATACTGGCACCTCAGGCCAGGGCTTTAACCTGCTGCACCACAGCACTGGCCCCAACTCTTTCTTGATCATTCTTAATCAAACCAAGCACTGAGCAGCCACAGAATCTTTGCACTTCTGTCCCCTTTGCCTGGCAAGCTCCTCATCCAAGTATGTGCCCTCCCTCACCTCCTTTGGGTGTCTTTTTAAAAATGCTACTTGTCAATTAAATCACCCCTGGTACCACCTGGTATGTATTTATGTATGTGTATCCATGTATTTATATATGTGTTTATATAAATGTATTTATATATGATTTATTTATTGCCTGTCTCTGCCCATTATAATTTTAGCAACAGTAGGTCAAGAGGCTTAAAGTAACAATCCTTAAATAGGCCACTTTACAATAGCCCTTCAATAAGAACAAGGCTACTGGGGCCCAGTGTTGTGGTCAGCAGGTTAACTTCCCCCCACCCCCACCATGATGCCCACATCCCATGGCTGCTCTGCTTCCAATCCAGCTCCCTGCTGATGCACCTGGGAAAGCAGTGGATGATGGCACAAGTGCTTAAGTCCCTGCCACCCACATGGGAGACCTGGATGGCATTCCAGGCTCCTGGGTCTGGCCTGGACCAGTCGCAGCCATTGCTGTTATTTGGGGAGTGAACCAGCAGATGGAAGATCTTTTTCTCTCTGTCTCTCCACCTTTCAAATAAATAAAATATATCGTAAGAGAAAAAAAAAACAAAGGTATTTCAAGTTTATGGAAAATGCAATTAAAAGAGAAATTCATTTTGCTGCAGACGTGTCTAAAATCCGTGTATATGTGTACCTTCAAAATGTTAGTGAAAAGTGAGTATTATGAAAAACCTTGCATGGATTTCAAAAATTTTTCGCACCAAAATAACTTACCTTTTACCTCAATTTTCACACAAACCTTTTGAAGTAGTCTCATATTTATTGAATGAGTGAGTGAAGTTTATCATTAAGTGGTCTAGTAAGTATAGATCATTATTTCCAGGTCACTGAAGACTTCATTTCAGTTATGTTTTTGTAAATGTGAGAGTGAAGAAATTTTTTTTTTTTTTTGTGATTCCCATACATAGCCTTCTCCCACAGTGAGAAAATGTGAGCTCTTGAATCCTTTTTTCAGTCCTTCTGATGTCGTAAAGCACAAGGCCTTTCTAACAAAGAGAGAGCAGCTTTCAGGCCCCAGGAGGCGGTGTTCACGGGCAAACTAGATTACACCGTTGAATATTTACTCCTATGGGCACTTTATCTTACACAAGAAGTAACGCTGGGTTTCGATTGATGGTAATGGTATGCTTCTGCTCTTTTAAATAATTGTATTTAATAAACATGACCTGAGGGCCGGCGCCGTGGCTCACTAGGCTAATCCTCCGCCTAGCGGCGCCGGCACACCGGGTTCTAGTCCCGGTCGGGGCGCCGGATTCTGTCCCGGTTGCCCCTCTTCCAGGCCAGCCCTCTGCTGTGGCCAGGGAGTGCAGTGGAGGATGGCCCAGGTGCTTGGGCCCTGCACCCCATGGGAGACCAGGAAAAGCACCTGGCTCCTGGCTCCTGCCATCGGATCAGCGCAGCGCGCCGGCCGCGGCAGCCATTGGAGGGTGAACCAACGGCTAAAGGAAGACCTTTCTCTCTCTCTCTCTCTCTCACTCACTGTCCACTCTGCCTGTCAAAAAAAAAAAAAAAAAAAAAAAAAAAAAAAAAAAAAAAAACATGACCTGAGGTTTCTTAAGGAAATGGACTAGGTGGATCAAAACTATGGAAAGCCAGGATAAGAGTTGTACACCAGTGAACGTAAGTATGTTTGGGAAACATAGATCCGAATGGTGTGCATGGATCCACATCCGAAATAATGAGCTTCTTTTTGTATGGTCTTGATTGTGTTTGTTTTTTTAAAGCAATTTATTTATTTATTTATTTAAGAGAGTTACAGAGAGAGAAGGGAAGAGACAGAGAAAGATGTCTTCCATCTGCTGGTTCGTTCCCCCAGATGGCAGCAATGGCCAGGGCTGAGCCAAGCCAAAGGCTGGAGCTTCTTCCAGGTCTCCCATTTCCCAGGCCAACCAGTGCTCCTAAGGGAGTGCCACACCACAAGCCCAGCTTTTTCCCACGGTCTCGGCAGTCAGCCTTACCATGACATACCTGAGTGGCGGAAAAACTGACTTTTACCTGTTATGATCAGATTGGTCTGTGCTCATTAGATTGAATTATTCAGAAGTGTCTTCTAAGAGTCGACTGGTTTGGCCGTTTTTAAAAATTTAATCTCAGGAGAGGCCTTGATAGCGTCTGCGTTATAGACTGAGACGTGGAGGGCGGGAGTAGGATTGCTTACTAAGATCAACCCAGACCAAATGAGATGAGCACCTTAAAAGGTTTTGTCCACAATAAACCCAACAGAAGGACTTGCAGGAGCTCTCCCATGGGGGCCGCAGCACCGGGGTGGGAGGGGGTGGCACCTGCACGCCTCCTTCCGCGGTACAAATGAACTTCTCTCAGCCTTCCTGGTGCAGGGCCCCCAGTGCCCTCCCATTGGCCCTGACAGCGGGAGAGAATATTTACAACGAACCCAAGGACTGGAGATAGACTTTCTGTTATACCTAGAAGCTTCTGAAACTCTGAGTTTCTCATTCACATCACAAGGAGCACAACCTTCAGGTACAAATGCGGAGCCGTTCCGATGCTGGGTTGTGCTGTGGTTTGGGTATGATTTGGCTCCCGAACTTCTACAGACATTGAAACCCCAAAGTCGTAAGTTAGTGGCACCAAGAGGTTAGACACTTAATCCAGTTATGGCAGGGTCCAGTGCAAAACGATTCTCATGAGAGGGTTGTTAGAAAGCCTGACTGGGGGCTGGCGCCGTGGCTCTATAGGCTAATCTTCCGCCTTGCGGCACCGGCACACCGGGTTCTAGTCCCGGTCGGGGTGCCGGATTCTGTCCCGGTTGCCCCTCTTCCAGGCCAGCTCTCTGCTGTGGCCAGGGAGTGCAGTGGAGGATGGCCCAAGTGCTTGGGCCCTGCACCCCATGGGAGACCAGGAGAAGTACCTGGCTCCTGCCATCGGATCAGCGCGGTGCGCCGGGCACAGCGCGCCGGCCGCGCCGGCCATTGGAGGGTGAACCAATGGTAAAGGAAGACCTTTCTCTCTGTCTCTCTCACTGTCCATTCTGCCTGTCAAAAAAAAAAAAAAAAAAAAAAAAAATTCCAGGTTGTCGATAACTCTAGGGACATGTGCATGAAAGTGCATTTCTTGAGAAACGTATGCTGAAGTCCACCCAGCTTTATGAAGGAAGAACAGATTTTCTCGGAAGGAAGACCTTTCTCTCTCTCACTCTCTCTCTCTCACTGTCCACTCTGCCTGTCAAAAAAAAAATAAAGAAAGAAAAAAAGAAAAGAAAAAAGAAAAAAAGAAAGCCTGACTGGGACCCAGCCTCTCCCTCTGCTTCTTGGCTCCCCATGTGACCCTCCCTCCACATTGCACCATTGCCATCAGCCACCCTCATCAGAGGCCAAATCAGTGGGGCTCCGTATTTGGGACTTTCCTTCAAAACTACAAACTCAATCATCTTTTCTTTTATGAAGGTAGTCCCCTGGGTGGGCATTTGGCATAGCAGGGATGCCCGTGTCCCATGTCAGGCACGTGGGTTTGAGTCCCCGTGCCACTTCTCATCCAGCTTCCTGTAATGATCCCTGGGAGACAGCAGGTGATGGCTCAAGTACTTGGGTCCCTGTCACTCACATAGGAGATCTGGATTGAGTTCCAGTCTCCTGCTTTGGGTCCAGCTCAGCCCCAGCCACTGCAGGCATTTGAGTGTGGGGAGCAGGGCCTGTCTCCTGCAACATGGCGAAATAAGTACCGAGACTAGACTAGACCACTGAGACTATTAAGACTAACTCCATGCATCTGATCTCCCATCATATGGCGCTGAGAGAGAGTAAACAAATCTCACACAGCTGCCTCGTCAATTAGCTGATTCCTGACCCAACCCCTTATAAGAGGGAGAGAGACAACATGCGCGGCCGCGCCCCCCCCCGAGAGAGTCGGTTGGGGAGCTCGCTGGAGCGCTCCTCCGCGAAAGCCGGGGAGCGGTGGGGGTGCCGCTCCTCCGCGGAGGACCGAGGAAAGAAAACAGCGTCCGGTCCAGTGTCGTTCCTCCGCGAGTGGGGGAGCGACATTTGAGGACCAAACTAGTAGATGAGAGCGCGCTCTCTCTCTCTCTCTGCCTTTCAGAGAAAATGAAAATAAGTAAATAAAAATGGTTAAAGTTAGTTCCCTCAGGTATTTTGTTGTATTAATGAGAAGCTGTTTAGTATATGATGTATCAGGTAATTCCATGGAAACAGCTTGAAAGCTACTGGAAGAGAGGTTAAACCTATGAACCCCTTAGGGCAGAGTTCACAGAAAGTGGTCCTAGAGGAAGTTACCCTCAGTAGCTCAGACGCTGGTTCCCGGTCTTCCTCATCTCACTAAGGAGCGTCTCTAAGGTCGGGGTCTGGCAGTCCCAGCCAGCTCCCTGAGTAAGTATTTGATGCACCAAATTTGAGACCCACTCTTGCTGGCCATGCTGCAGGAAGCCTCTGGCTTACGTTGGTGGTGGGTGATGGACAGGGGGAAAGTGGAAGCTGATGAGGAGAATGGAAGAAAAGGTATTCCAGCCCCTGATCCGCACCTTCTCAGTGAGGATTCTCTGATCATGGCCGTGTGACCTAGAGAATTCCTGCAATTGGGCTTTGCTTTACAACAGCCCGATTAATCATTTAGGTCTGAGATGCTCAGCTAGCGAGCAGATGTCAGAGTGCGTGCCCTAACTGTACTTGACAAGTACTGTGGAGATGGGGGAAGATGTGTATCCAGATGTGCTCTCTGAGTTCTGAACAGGGACAAAAGAAACAAGGTGGGGAATTCCCTATTATACAGTTTATCTGCGATAGCAGGTCAAGGTTGAAAGCCAAAATCAAAATCAACAATGAGAACCCTAGCTCACCCAAGGACACAGTAGAAATTCTTAGCTTGCATGGTAACATCTGTTTATTCAACAGATATTTTTGGAAGCCTCAGGCATTGAAAAAGAAGCTATGCGTGATCATGTTATACACTTGTGAGATATGATCTCTGCTTTAATAGGGGTATTCATCAGACATTCCAGTGGTCATACAAGTATGACTTACCAGCTGAGATGGGTGACACCATATCCTTTAGGGCCAATAACTGGAGGTAAATGGGTGATGGGAGCTGGCCGCAGCAGGATCTTGGTGGTGTTTGTGTGAGAAGGAGGGGCAGGTGGCCAGGAACCCACCCCACCCCTACCCTACCTCTCCCAGAAGAGGAGTTTGACACACAAGGATAAAGATACAACCACCCAGTCCCTCCTTGTAACAAGTCAACTAAATGGACTTCATTATTTACATTCTTACTTCCTTTCCAAGAATCACTTAATTTTTGCATAAATCAAGTTAGGAATATTGGTGCTTGGTGGCCTTTTGTCACATTAAGTCATTGTGCAACCTCTGTCCTCTCTCCATTCACTGGGCTAAGGAGCATTCAAAGGTATTTATGGTATGGTCCCTACTCCTGCAGAGCATAAGCTCCTTGGGGTGCAACCAAGGTCCGTGACAGGACAGACGCAGTAAGCAAGAGGCCACCTGGAGCTGTGGTCAGATGATGTTGCCAAGGAGGGCACAAGATATGAACTAAAGCATGGATGTTCCAGAAGACTTAATAACCTTCCTGGTACTAGACAGAGGGTGTGTGCCAGGCGTGGTCAGGGAAGGGGCCAGCAGTGTTCAAGGCTGTGTGTGGTGAGGACAGGACAGAGGCTGTGTGTGGTGGCTACAGTTGACACATGGGCAGCAGACAACTAGCAATGAATGGAACGGTGATGGACCTGTCGTTGCTGAGAAGACAGCACTTTAAACATCCATTATCGTGGCCGGCGCCGCGGCTCACTGGGCTAATCCTCCGCCTTGCAGCGCTGGCACACTGGGTTCTAGTCCCGGTCGGGGCGCCGGATTCTGTCCCGGTTGCCCCTCTTCCAGGCCAGCTCTCTGCTGTGGCCAGGGAGTGCAGTGGAGGATGGCCCAGGTGCTAGGGCCCTGCACCCCATGGGAGACCAGGAGAAGTACCTGGCTCCTGCCTTCGGATCAGCGCAGTGCGCCGGCCGCAGCGGCCATTGGAGGGTGAACCAATGGCAAAGGAAGACCTTTCTCTCTGTCTCTCTCTCTCACTGTCCACTCTGCCTGTCAAAAAAAAATTTTAAAAATTTAAAAAAAAACAATTATCGTAACTTCATTCCTTTTCAAAAGTGGAACTAGGTTTGTATGTTATTTATAGGCACATCATTCCAGAGAGGCGTCTGAACATTGGGTGTCTGTGGAAAATAAGATGCCAGATCCCGTGAGCTCTTCACTTGGGGGGCAGCGCTGGCAGGAATTCTCATGCAGAGAATCTGTGTGTTGCCGCTTAGAAGTCTGAGTCTGAAGTCTGTTAGATGGCATGAGAAAGGACATTTTTGATAGCTTTCACAAATCCCTTGCTCCTCTTATCTATAATGTTCGATCTTTGAAAGAGCCCATAAACATCAAAATTATTTTCAAAGTGTTTTCCTAAAATTATTAGAAAAATTCAGATACAACTTCTAATGTCAATGAGTTAAAATATTTGTATATTTTTCAAGAATAAGGCTTTTTAAAAAATATGTATTTATTTATTTATTTGAAAGGCAGAGAGAAAGAGGTCTTCCATCTGCTGGTTTACTCCCCAAATGGCTGCAATGGCCAGAGCTGTGCCAGTCCCAAGCCAGAGCCAGGAGTTTCTTTCAGGTCCCCCATGTGGGTGCAGGGTCTCAAAGACTTGGGCCATCTTCTACTGCTTTCCCAGGGCATAGCAGAAAGCTGGATCGGAAGTGGAGCAGTCGGGACTTGAACCGGAGCCCATATGGGATGCTGGCACTACAGGCAGTGGCTTTACCTGCCATGCCACAGTGCTGGCCCCGTCGTTGTCAATATTTCTTAACCAAAGACGTGGAGCTGCCTCCTTCAGGAGCCTGCTCTCATTGATAATCACCTTGTGGTTCTAGCCAAAAACTTATCTAACATAGATCTCTTGGAACATGTAAAACAAACTACTCCCTCTCTTGTCCTCCTTAGCAAGAAAAGAGTTGATCACTGATTTCCTTAAAATAGCTCACCATACTTTAAAGACCATTAAGACCTGACCTCCTCTTCTTCAATCTAATTCCAATTCCACCCACTGCTTTTTAAAGTGTTTTGTCCCAGTCCTTTAATTATTCCTGTAGCTACTTCATGTTCCTGTTCAAGTTTCTTCTCCTTAAACGGTGGAGGGATTAACTCAGTCTTATTCTCAGTTGGGAGGCCTTCTTGTTATTGCTAAACACAACATAAAGCTTTGTCTGATCCTGTAGGGAGGACATGTGAATTCAAACATTTTCTTAAGTTGTTGACTCGGGGTGGGCGCTGTGCCGTAGCAGGTAAGGCTGCCGCCTGCAGTGCCGGCATCCCATATGGGTACCAGTTCCAGTCCCAGCTACTCCACTTCCAGTCCAGCTCTCTGCTATGGCCTGGGAAAGCAGTAAAAGATGGCACAAGTCCTTGGGCCCCTGCACCTGTTTGGGAGACCTGGAAGAAGCTCCTAGCTCCTGGCTTCAGATCGGCACAGCTCCGGCCGTTGCAGCCATTTGGGGAATGAACCAGTGGGTGGAAGACTGTCTCTCTCTCTTTCTCTCTCCCTCTCTCTCTCTCTCTCTCTGCGCCTCTGTAACTCTGCCTTTCAAGTAAATAATTGAATCTTAAAAAAAAAAAAAAAGTTGTTGCATCTCCATCCATTTCAGTCTCTCAGGAAGTTCAAGAGTCTTAAGAGACTACAGATATTGGGAGGTGAGTGACATGACTACCTGGGCACCACATTCTTGAAGGTCATCAGGAACAAAGACAGGGTTACTGGCACAAGGTCAATGCCAAAATGCCTTTACCTTGTGCTGTGCCAAAGGAACTTGGCTCTCATCACACACCCCAGACACCAGCCTGCTTTAAAGTAGCCTGAAATTGGGGGGGAGGGGGGAACAGTGGTTTTCCATCTCTCTACTCTGGAAGATACACTAGCATAAGAAGTGGGCTGGTAGTCTAGACCAGTGGACAGTTCCAAAGGCAGTGGAGCAGGACCAGGAGGCATAGCAAGTGCCAGAGAGCAGTGACTGTTCCGAGCCCCAAGGGGTCAGAGCCTGGGGGAGGCTGCTGCTTCGCCAGGAAGGCAGCCTGAGTGGCCTGGCCCAGCAGGAGGGTGGGCGGGGCACTTGGGAGGATCAGCCTGGGGACAGCACTGGTGTTCCGGAAGAGGCTGAGGAATGTTTGGAAGATGGGAGGGCCTTAAGGCAGGGTCAGCGTGCTCAGCAGAGTGAAGACACATGACCCAGCTCCTCCTGGAGACTGAAAAGGGGAAGGGGCTAGGAGAGGAAGTAGGCTTTAGTAAAACTTTCCTAAGGGCCCCAAACTCAAATATGTGGCCTGGTTTGAGATGTAGCTCCCTAGGGGAAAGCAAGGTCAGTCCTGTGAAGCAGCATCAGCCATCCATTTCCTTTCTTGTACATATGCTCAACCCCCATGCCTGATAGTAAAATAATCCATGCTATGGGATTTAGTACTTTAATACTGGTTTTTCTGTTACGGACCAAGTCTTTTTTTTTTTTTTTTTTTAAGATTTTTTTATTTAAGAAGCAGAGTTACAGCCAGAGAGAGGAAGAGACAGAGAGAAAGGTCTTCCATCTGCTGGTTCACTCCCCAGATGGCTGCAGGAACTGAGCTGATCCGAAGCCAGGAGCTTCCTTCCAGTCTCCCATGTGGGTGCAGGGCCCAAGCACTTGGGTCTTCTGCTGCTTTTTCCTATGCCATAGCAGAGAGCTGGACCAAATCTTAGAAGGCAAAACAAAGCAAAACAGAAGTCCAGTGAGTAAGAGATATTATTCTGGTGATAACATTGTTTCTTGAGCTGTTTATAATTAATATTGTTTGCACAAGTGTTAAAAACAAACTTATGGCATTGTCAAAGATTTTCTTAATAGGGATTCTGAAATGTTTTCCTTCCAACCAAGCAAGGCTTTGATTATTTTAAATTCAAACTCCAAGTTAAACGCAAACCCTCAAATAACTTGTTTTGGGGGCCCACCTTACCATCTGGTTGAGTCTGTAACTATTCCTTTCCCAGAACTGATTGCTGATTTTTGATGTGCATCTAGAAGTTAATGTGAAAAACTACTCACATGTGTTTTTTGAGGCTTTAGTATTCGCTTCCAGGATAGAGCATTACCAAAAGTTATTTCTGGTGAAACACCGCCCCTCACTTTGTTGTTGATGCCTCTCTGTGCAGCTATTTTGGGCTCTGAGCTACAGTGGATACAACTTTTATAGTGCGTGGTATCTTGAGACACACTGCTCTGGGATTCAGAGCTAAAATGGATTAACTCAGACTCCCTACTCTAATGGGGTTTTTGGTGGCTTGGGAAGACACTGTGTTGTAGTCTACTTCTGTGTTCTCTGAGAAGAGTTTGAGGGATAAACGGAATAAAATCTCGGATGAAACGAAGCTCCACTCCCATTAGTTGGAGTAGAGGAGAGAGGATGAGGAGGGAAGTGTTGGGTATTCTCAGTGCAAACCCGGGGAGAAGTGCTTGGGAGTAGCGCAGCCCGGGTCTCTCCACCCCCAGCGCTAGGACTTGGCTAGGACTTGGCAGCCTCGGAGGAGGCAGGGCCGCTGCTGCTGCAGGTAGGGCAGAGGCAGAGGCAGGTCTGGACCTGCCCAGGGGTGAAGTAGCCTGGCCCTAGACAAGAAGGGTGACCCGGGTCCCAAACCTCCACTTCATGGGGTGAGTTGAGAAGGGCTGCTTGCACCTTGTGCTGGACTGACCAGCTGCCGGAGCGGACTGACCAGGTGCTGGAAGCACCTGCCCTAGAACAGAGAAGCAAGGACCCACTGGAGGTTGCTGGCCCCACAGTTAAAATCCTTGCGTCACTGGGGACTAACTTTGAAAATGCTGATCGTGTTTGTTTCCCATCCCTGTGCTCTGTTTCTGGGTTGAGCGGATTAAAACCCCAGCCAAGGGCAGTGGCACAGCAGAGATGCTCAGCTCACTCAAATGGATGAAGATATCCTCTTTTGGTTTTCCCCCTAAACCCACCTTTGGTAAACCCACCTTTGGCCATGGTGGTAAGGATTACCCGTGCTCCTAAGTGCTTCCATTTGACGGGCAGATGGAATGTCACTGAAATGTATTTGTCAGAATGTAAAATGTAACTGCTGTTTTTAGAGGGTTGAAGAAATAGTTGCTACTGCAGCTCCATCGGTGCCACTAAAACACTGTTCTGTTTTAACCCTTGTCTGACACCTCCAACTTCGTTCCCTCCTGTTCTGTGGTATTTTTACAACTTGAGCCACTCCTGTTTGCTGGAGTTTTTCTTAAATGCCTGTTTCTAATTCTGCAAGTCTTATCTTAATGTCTTGGATGTGCATATCCCTACTTCTGCAGCAGTTAACTGTGTTGCGGAATTTGTAAAGATTGAGTTTAAGAGCAGCAGGGTAACAAGGCACAGTGCGGTTCATGGCAGGTTTTAGTGACGGTGAGCAGGGCAGGATTCAGTGGGGCCTTGGGCGGGGGGTGGGGGGGAATGTGTTAGTAACTGGTCACCAGAAAGCAAGCCGGACTGGCGCCTGACCCAGCTGTTAAAGGTGCTGGTTGGTACGAATGGCACCCGTGTCGCAGTGCCTGGATTTGATGCCCAGCTCCACTCCTCATTCCAGCTTCCTGTTAACACGGACCCTGGAGCTGCAGGAGATGGCCATAGTGGTTGGGTCTGTGATAACTCCTGTACAAGAGCTGGATTTGTTTCCTAGCACCTGGCTTTGGCCCTGATCAGCCCCAACCTTTTCAGGCATTGGAGGAGTGAACCAGCAGATGGGAACGCTCCCAGCCTCCTTCCATCCCTCCCTCCCTCCCTCCCTCCCTCCCTCCCTCACCACCCCATCTGTCTGCCTCTCAAATAAATAAATATCTTTTGAAAGAAGAAAACAGTTAATAATGCCTTTCTCTGGAGCCCCCCCCTTTTTTTTTAGTAAAAGGAATCTATGCTTTTCCCTGGGCATATGTTAATTTTCAACTAAAGCAAAGACAAATGGAGTGCCTAAAGTTAAAAATCTAAATATAGGCTACTGAAGTTTGACCTCACTAATTGAGATTTTGTGATCATTTAGATGTGAACGTTTTGCTGTGGGCCATCCATTAAAGTATTTGCCAAGCTGTGAATATAAAACAGACCAAAGCTTTTTTTTTTTTTAAAGATCATTAATGTTCTCTTTAGATATTTTCAGTTACAAAGAATCGTTCTTTTGTTGAAGTGTAATTTTCAAAATGTTAAGTATACGAACTCTCATACAAATGTAGAATGAGCAGGTATCAAAGATTCATTCAAGTCGTTAATGAAGGAACCAGCAGGATGACCAAGCTGGTTCAGAAGAAAACTGGGGAATGGATCACTAAGGCACTCAAGAAAGAACATGGCAGGGGGTGGGGGACGTCATGATACAGTGGGTAAAGCCACCTGCAGGGCTGGCCTTCGGTGGGCACCGGTTCGTGTCTCAGCTGCTCTAATTCCTATCCAGCTCCTTGTTAACGGCCTGAGAAAAGCAGTGGGAGATGGCTCAAGTGCTTGGACCTCTGCCACCCTCCTGGGAGACTTGGAGGAAGCTCCTGGCTCCTGGCTCCTGGCTTTGACCTGGCCCAGCCTCAGCCATTGCAGCCATCCAGGGAGTAAACCAGCAGATGGAAGGTCTCTCTCTCTTTCTAACTCTGCCTTTCAACTAAATAAAGGGAGGGAGGGAGGGAGGGAGGGAGGGAGGAAGGAAGGAAGGAAGGAAGGAAGGAAGGAAGGGGAGAGTGAGAGAGAGAGAAAGAAAAGAAAAGAAAAGAGAACAGAACAGAACATTGATTATAATGGCTGGGTTCAATGTAAAACTGATTAGTAGGCCGGCGCCGCGGCTCACTAGGCTAATCCTCCGCCTTGCGGCGCTGGCACACCGGGTTCTAGTCCCGGTTGGGGCGCCGGATTCTGTCCCAGTTGCCCCTCTTCCAGGCCAGCTCTCTGCTGTGGCACAGGGAGTGCAGTGGAGGATGGCCCAAGTGCTTGGGCCCTGCACCCCATGGGAGATCAGGATAAGTACCTGGCTCCTGCCATCGGATCAGCGCGGTGCAGCGGCCGCAGCGTGCCGGCCGCAGTGGCCATTGGAGGGTGAACCAACGGCAAAGGAAGACCTTTCTCTCTGTGTCTCTCTGTCACTGTCCACTCTGCCTGTCAAAAAAAAAAAAAAAAAAAAAACTGGTTAGTGGTTCAACAAGATGATAAGAAGTCATCTGCGTCTCTGTTGGGTGAGAACATAGAAGTCAATCCTAACTTCCAAAATCTGGGCCTTGACTTAATCAATAGCAGAGAGCTTGTCAAACACAGGTCCAGCACTGGATAATGAACTAATCCTTGTGTGGGCTGTGAAACAGTGCTCCAGGTACAGGCATTGTGGTGCAGTGGGTTATGCCAGCATCTCACACTGGAGCCACGATTTGAGTGCAGCTGCTCCACTTCCAATCCAGCTTCCTGCTAATGTGCCTGGGAAGGCAGCAGAGGATGGCCATAGTACTTGGGTCCCTCTGCTACATTACAGACCTGAATGAAGCTCCTGGCTTTGGCCTGGCCCAGCCCCAGCCATTGTAGCCATTTGGAGAATGAACTAGCAGATGGCTGGAAGATCTGTCTCTCCTGCCCTCTCTTTCATTCTGCCTTTCAAGTGAATAAAAAAATATGTTTGTAGAAGAAAATAATAAGTTAATTCTTAATCCTCCTAAGAGACCAACATATGGCCGGCCTCACATTTTCATGTCCATAAAATCATGAGTAGACTTTTCTTAGAAATAGAATTGTTAACATTGCTTCCTCTGTGACATTCGTTCTTTCCATGTAGTGCTGTATCACAGACACTGTGTGGCCTGCAGGGATCTAACCCATAATTTTGAACCCAGTTCCTTAGGCTAGATATCCATGATTGAGTCTATCTTTGCTCTACCTATAGAAATTCAAGTTGTTTTGATTTTTTTTTCCAGTATACACATTATTAGAATAAAATTGTTTTGCCAAAACAAATTTATAAAATTATTTTTATAATTTTAATTTTAAGTAATTTTAATCATTATAAACATTATTTTACTGCAGAGGAGAGACTACTGAAGTCTGGGGTCTGAGTAGTGGCAGCAGGAAGGCAGAGGAGGAGAGAGATCATCGAAGCATTTTGCTGGGGGAATGAATTGGATCAGCGGCCAGTTGAAAATGCTGGAGTGAGAAGGGTGGCACAGGTGCCGCTGCTGTTTTATTGAGAGGAATCTAGGACAAGCAGAAGGCTTTAGGGTCTGGCAGAGAAGCTGAGAGCATACGGTCTGCTTGGAACATGCCAGACTTGAGATGGGCACACCCAGCAGCCACAAATCAAAGTCTGAAGCTCGCAGAGGTTGCCAGAGAGATCACTAATTTCAGATCCTTTGCACAGAGTCCCAGTTGACACTGCAGGAATGAATGGGATCTGTTCCGGGAGGGGAGTCCCCATGATGGAGGGAGGAGGTGGGTGTGTGGAATGCAGGGATTTGGCCAAGGAGACTGCATGGGAGCCGTCAGGAGGGGAGAAACAGCAGAGGCAGGCCTGGGATGGGGTGAATGGCAGTGGAGGGGAAGAGTCTAGAATTACAACACAACTGCTTCATCCTTAGGAATGCAGTGGAAGCATCCTTTGGGATTTTAGGTTCCTCGTCTCACTGCTGTGTGTGTGCCATTAAGGACTCCTGTCTCTGTGGGTCCCTGTTCAAACACGTCTTTCCTTGTTGTTTGAAGACACTTGTAAAATATTCATGGAAAATGGAAGTAAATTTTATCTTAGCGCAAAAAAAATGGTTAGACCCATGCATAGTTTCTCGTGATACGCCATTTCCATCAACTTTCTGAAATGCTCTCACATAAACCAGTAACGGCAGTTTGGTAGGCTGGCTTGAGCACTGCTTTGAATTTAAGGATAAAGCCTAATTAGATCACAGTAGGGCACAGTTTAATTGTCATTTGGTACCAACAGTGTTATGAAATTATTTTTTAAATTTATTTTTTATGTATTTGAAAGAGAAGAAATCTTGCATCCACTGGCTCGCTCCTCAGACACCTGCAGAGGCTGAGCCAGGTTGACACCAGGAGCCCAGAAGTCAATCCAGTCTCTCATGTGGATGACAGAGACCCAACTACTTGAGACATCACTGCTGCCTTCAAGGGTCAAGGGTGCCCATTAACAGGAAGCTGAAATGGAGAGCAGAGGCAGGACTTGAACCAGGCACTCCAAGATGGGATGCAGGCATTCCAGGTGGCATCTTAACTACTGTGCCATTATGTCTACCCTCAAAATAATTTGTAAGACTATGCTAATTCCTGCAAACTAGGACTTACTTAATGAGGAGAGAATGTATCAGTTTCACAAAATTATGTGCGCTAGCAAAGGTCACCCAGAGGTCCCCAAAGGAAGGAGGAAATACAAAAAGTTTTGAGAACATTTAGAATTAGCTTTGAAACTGTCTAAACAATCTGTATTAGCATGGAAAGTATCTCCTGTGGCCGTGAGTCTTTTTGTAAAGGGTCTGTGGATTTTAAACCCAGCCTAGGTATTTGTAGGAAAGACCTAAGGAAATTAACAGTAGTCCAAATGCAAGTTTGGACAAATGCAAATTTCTCCTGGCTTGGAGAAATACCTAAGTTTGGAAGAGTTACGGAGTCATCACAAGGCAAGGAGAATCGGCATGAAACTACCAAATTTGAGACAAGATTTTATTAAACTCAAAATCTGTGTTCTCTGTATCCTACTAGGTACCATTCAGTTCCAGAGAGAGAATCCAAAGAAGTAAAGATGAGGGCTCTTACTTATGTACCTTTGTCATCCTGCAGGAAAGGAAGAAAGGGACCTTGAAAACACCGAGGAGAACTCTCAGGTGTTCTGTGAGGCCCTGCTTCCCCTTCCCCAGGATTGTTTCTCGTTGCCAAAGAAATTTGCAGTCAGCACAAGGCTGGCCCATCCTCCGGTTCCCTCAACCCACAGGACCCAGTTGGTGAGGAAGAAGCAGGTGTGAGACCTGTGGGGGCAGGAGGAGCTACTGGCAGGTTCCCGGAGGCAGCAGGTGGCGAACGAACGACTGTTTTCCAGATTACAGGATCACGGTAGTATTTATAGGGTGGTCAGTTTCAGGCAGGATGGAGCCAGGCCATCACCTTGGGTTACTTCATTGCAAACTGCGAAGAAGTCATAGCCGTGGAATGTTGATCTAAACAAAGACTGCCGAATCCGCATTGGAAAGCTGGAGCAGGTTCTGTGTCACCTTGAATATCTTTAGCAGCTGGTGATTAGTAAAGGGTGCTAGCCGGGGTGGGGGAGTGGTTACTTCCATCAGAGTCTTACTGTGCTCAGCACTAGTTCATTAGATGCATTAGTGAGTCATGGGAGCTAATCATGTGGAACGTTCTAGCAGGTAGGAAAGCAATTTCGTGATTGAACTCACCTCCCCACCCCCTCTTCCTCAACTGAGTGTCTGCGCTATCCAGTTGCAGAAATAACCAGAAAGACTCCTGGGTTCATTGCCTCGGGCCCTTAATGAGTAGGCGTCCCCCAACCTTGGAACAGAGAAGGTTCCAGGTTGGCAGCTTTGGCTGCTGCTTCTCAGTCATTTGGCAGTGAAAAGGCTTTCTTCTCAGGGACGTAGCCTGGACTGCATTTGTGGGCAAGTCGTTGTAACCTGCCTGGGTTCGTCTGAACATGGAGACCAGGCCCTAGCCCCTGGCACCCCCAGACCTGCTTGTCTGCACCATCTCCATAAACCACAGCTGCACAGTTTTGAAAGAGACACCAGAAACCGGGACAGAACAATGCATCCTCATTTGCATGCACAGCCGTCATGAATGTTTTATCTCAGACATGTCCCCATTTCTTTCCTCTTTGGCCTGTCTACTTTTTATTTCTTTCTAGAATATTTTAGAAACTGGCTTGTACTATTTTCTGTACAAAGAGAAAATTGAAAATTGAATGTCTTAATTCTTCATAGCTATGGGAAAATATTTCCGGTGTGCAAAAAAGGGGGGGAAAAAAGCTATTGGAAATTTTAGCTACTGCATTTGCTAGAGAAGGAATTTATTACTCAACTCAGTAACAATCTTGGCCCAGACCACGGAGCTGTGTGGGCAAGCAGTGGGCACCTTTCCTAACTAGCCCTGCCCAGGACACCCTTCCTTATAACTGAGGCAGCCTGAAGCAAAGCTGTCTTTCCATCAAGACTGTTTGAGTCTTAGACATGCCACAGAGGCCACTGAGACCCAGCAAGTGGATTTTACTCGTATGAGATATTGCATAGCTCCTGAGGGGAGGAGGCAGGGAAGGAGCAGAGCCCCACAATAAATAGCTCTTTGTACCAGCCTCCTCCCCTCTCCCCAGACCACTGAGAGCGCAGAGTAAGCGACCAGGCCGCCGCTGCCCGGGCGCTTGGCAGAGGATCACCAGATGTGCACTTGTCTCTCTACAGTGTGTGGCTGTGACCTGGCTCAAGGGGGCTTCTTCATAAAAAACGGGGAGTACCTCTGCACCCTGGACTACCAGCGGATGTACGGGACACGTTGCCATGGCTGCGGGGAGTTCGTGGAGGGCGAGGTGGTGACTGCCCTAGGCAAGACCTACCATCCCAACTGCTTTGCCTGCACGATCTGCAAGTAAGTGACAGTCTCTCCTAACCCCACGGCTTCTTCCAACAGAGAAATGCTGATTTCAGCTGCTCAGGCTTGGGGTCGTCCCCTCTCATCTTGAGTAGCACTTAGTCTGATGTGTTCTTAGATTTATTTTTCTCCTGACTTACAGTAATTACATTGGGAGAGGTTAGACATGATGTCCTGTGCAGAGTAACATGGATGGTTTTAAGTGCTGGAAACCACCTCTGAATGTAGCTGACTCTTGAAATATCCTGACCAACAAAGACACTGGAGAGAAGTGGCACGGCGGCTTAGAAGGAAAAAGCTTATTTGGAAATATCAATTCCTGTGCTTCTGTATGTGTTTAAAATTTAATTCTGTGTACTCAATAGCAGGGCTTGGCCAACTGTGTGTGGCCCCCGGGCCACTGTAGGCCCAATTCCTGGTTTTGGAAATGAAAGTTTACTGGGACACAGGCACACTCTTTGTTTGCAAACTGTCCGTGGCTGTCTTGGAGCTACACCGCATAGTTGAGTAGCTGTGTCTGGGGCCACATATATGGTTCACACAAAGCCTAAAAAAATGTTTACCATCTGATCTTTTTGGGGAAAGGTTTGCCAACTCCTGCTCTCAAGCTGCCTATCATCTGCCAAGATTAAATCTTGACTGCGCAAACTAACTTGATTAATGTGATGAGTCAGAGAGAAGGAAACTGTAAGGTGTGAGTGGGAGGATCTGCGGTCTCCATTGATATTGTGTGTTTAGAGCTACACCTTATAAAATGGAAGGTGGGTTTCTTCCAACAAGGAGACTCACCAGTAAGCCTGGGTCTCCTCGTGGTCAGTTCTCATTTGGCAACCCCATGCCTTCTTGAGAAGTGCTCTGCTTTACCGTGCTTGTCCATAAGCGATAGTCCAGAAGAGGTGTTTTGTTTTGTTTTTCAGTGTTTCAGGTTTCAAAGCCAGAGAGATATAAACTCCAGAAGGTTCAACTTAATTTTGTGTAATTAATAATACTGATAAATAAATCACAATAAATGTGAAATATATTAAAATGGTTTAAATAACTTTTAACAGCTATTAGCTCATTTCTTACTGTTTTAAAAATCATAATTAAAATTTTATATTAATAAGCTGACCATTTTTCTTATTTAATGAAAGGCAAAGTTCCATGCTGACGTCTCCCTTTTCGGGCTATGGCGCTCAGCCTAGTTGGGAGTCTGTGGGCTGCCCCTAAGGAGACCGGCATCCCAGTCCTGCTTCCCAGGCTGAGTTGAGATGGCTGTGAGTGAGCTTTCCCAAGGCAGTGATCTCAGCTGTAAAGTGAGAGGCTTTGTACCACATCAGTGATTTCCCAAACCTGGCTGTCACTGGACTCTCCTGGGTGGAGTGGGGATGAGATCTCTTAAGATATTCATCTTTCGCCTATTTTCCCTCCAAATCCACATGCTGATAATAGCTTCTAGAAGGTTCCCAAGTATGATGTTGGCAAGGTTGGAAGGCCCTGGTCCAGGTAAACTCTATGAGCCCTTCTCTCCTGACCCTGAGCAGCACTGCCCTAAAGTTAACATAGTGATGGACACACATTTACCCACCGTAGCCCTGTCCCTGAACATTTGAGCCAGCAAAGAGGTGCTTGCTCTTGCCACAAGTGGGTACCCTCATCCAAAATGCTTAGGACCAAAACTATTTTGGATTTTGGAATATTTGCATATGTGTAATGATATATCTTAGGAATGAGACCAAATCTAAACACAGAATTTATGTTTCCTGTACACCTTATACACATACCCTTAAGATAGTTTTATGCAGTATTTTTAGTATACCTGTGTTTTTTTTTTTGTTTTTTTTTTTTTTTTGACAGGCAGAGTGGACAGTGAGAGAGAGAGACAGAGAGAGAAAGGTCTTCCTTTGCCGCTGGTTCACCCTCCAATGGCCGCCGCTGCAGCCGGCGCACCGCGCTGATCCTGGCAGGAGCCAGGAGCCAGGTGCTTTTCCTGGTCTCCCATGGGGTGCAGGGCCCAAGCACCTGGGCCATCCTCCACTGCACTCCCTGGCCATAGCAGAGAGCTGGCCTGGAAGAGGGGCAACCGGGACAGAATCCGGCGCCCCAACCGGGACTAGAACCCGGTGTGCCGGCGCCGCAAGGTGGAGGATTAGCCTATTGAGCCACGGCGCCGGCTTAGTATACCTGTGTTTTGACTGCAACCCATCACATGAGATCAGGTCTAGAATTTTCAACTTTGTAGTGTCATGTCAATGCTCAAAAAGTTTAAAATTTTGGAGCATTTTGGATTTTCAAATTAGGGATGCAAGCCTGTAGTTAGTGCTGCTGCTGCTTCTGAGTTACATAACCTGACCTGGGCTAGGGGCTGCTTTTACAGTTTGCAAGTAACATTCATATAGAGTCGCGTTTAACCCTCCTAGCATGCCATGAAGTCAGCCAGGGTCGACATCCCTATTTATGTGTGGCTCTGAGTCTCAGAGTTTAAGAGACTTTGCCAGGTTACCCTGGGAAGGTCACATTTGAACTTGGTTTTTCTGGCCGTAACTCCAGGTTTCTCTCCATGACAAGGTTTTTCTCCATGCAGGTCACAGAAGGAAGTGGGAGGGACTGAAAAGGGGCATTTACAAAATAATTCAAAGTTCAGAAGGCCTGCCTCCCGAATAACTCAAAGTTCAGAAGTCCAGCTCCAGGACTGGACTCTGGTTTGCCCCATAATGAATCACGTGGGATTGAGGGAAGTGAGGCCTGTAACCAGGAGAGGTCAGTGAGGCACCCAAGGTGCACAGTGGAAAGGAACACTAATGGTCAGGGTCACACAAGTGCCCAGTCAGAGTAGAAGTGAGCAGCTTGGGCCTTGCTGGCCTACTCCAGTCCTGGCCCCGATCAGAGGCAAAAGGCCCTGTACTTGTTGCATTTAACTCCCTCCTGGCCTGCTTACTGAACAGATTTGAGGTTTGTTCAGGTTTCATTGTTAAATGTGAAACAGTAGGCTCTCTGGCATCTCCCACAGTGTGGTTCTGAGTATTAAAGACAGAGCAAGTCTGAGCTGATAGGTACTATTTCCACCTGCCAGTGCTTGGTGTCCCTTGCTGGCAAATCCAGCCAAGGCACTTGGCCTCTCTGAGCCCTATCTGTACCACAGAAAGTAACAGACAAGTGGGAAGACCCCCACCTCTCCACAGGACTCCTAAAATTTGGAAATGTAAGAATGCAGTCTCCTTGAGGATTGCCACCAAGCACATTTGTGGAGTTGGCCTAAGTCTGAATATACCTGTGTTTGCTTTGTGTGTTAGGCTAACTGCAGGGTGGCTTACAGGGAGAAAGAAACTGTGGACATGACATCTACTAGGAAGCTTGAACTTGATCTTAAGAAATTGCTTCTGAGTCCGATGTGTGAAGTTGGGCCCGTGTGTTTTACATTTTCGAATTGACAGCCCCACGCCTAGGAAAACTTGTGCTGGTGAAAGTTCCTGGCAAGTGGACCAGTTGCAAATAAGCAGGCATGGAAATGGTTTGTCATATGTCTACTAATTAATGACTGATTTTTACAGGCTGTCTCCCTGGTGACCTGGGAGGAGAAACCAACCAGTACCATACGTGCAGAAGGCAATAGCTCTGCAAAACATGCTGTTATAGATAAGTGTGTAATAGGCAGGGGAATTGTCTTCTGGAAAGAAACTGTTACTAATTCTCAAACACATAGTTACAGTCTGTCCTGTTTCTCATGGCTTGTAAGGGACTATACTTGCAGCACAGGGAGGCATTCGTATGTCTGGGACAAAGTATAATTAAGCAAGGTGATCACAGAGCTCCAGGCACGGTCCCAGGATGTGGGGAAGAGTTCACGCTTAGCCTGTAACCAGTGCTATTGGGGAGGAGCCCTAAGGTTCAGTTGGAACTCATGGCACTTACGATATGTCTTCATGAAGATTTTCCATTTGGAAATGTACACCCTGTGCACCCTGCTAGATGATTTCTTGGAACATTCGCCACTAAAGACTGGAAGCAAATCATCCCATTTTACTGTCTGGATGCCCATAAAGCCAGTGCGTTCTCTTTTCTTCAGAAAATGAGACACATTTATTTGTCTGGACTCTGTCCAGCTGGCTGGCTCAGTTATGTCTGCATTTCAGGCATGTTGGCTGTTCTTCCTCCAAGAAATAAATTTGCTTCAGAGGGCAGCAAGCAGAAGGAAGAAGGAAAAGGAATGAAATCATTGGAATAACCCTGAGGACCATGTCTTTCTGTCTCCAGGCGTCCGTTCCCGCCCGGAGACCGAGTCACGTTCAATGGAAGAGACTGCCTTTGTCAACTCTGTGCACAGCCGATGTCATCCAGTCCGAAAGAAACCACCTGCTCCAGCAGTAAGTGCCCCAGAGACCCGTTGACATGAATATCTTTGTAGTTCAAAAGTAGCTCAGGCAGGTGCCTGCCTTTTTGAGAACCCCTGCTAGCTGGGGCCAGGAGGCGTCCTGTTGGGGTATTTTCAGTTGTAAAGTGTGGTGTTCGGTGAAGCCGTCTCTAAAACCCAGGCAGCGCCATCAGCTCCATTATTTCAAAAAGACATGACAGAGTTGGCCACCAAACCTTCCGTTTTGACAGTGAGTGAAGGAAAACAGAATTATACGACCTCGCATTAGAAATGTCCATTCTGCTCATGGAGGCTGGGATGGAAGAACGCTTGGTGCTGATGTGATTGATACCTTTCTGCATTAACATGGCTCTGCCCACTGCACCCAGGGTACAGATGCAGTGATTTCTACTTACTCTTAAGTCACTTTTTCTTCACCCAGAATGTTCCTGATATGTAGTCATTTGATAGATGTTTTACGAAGCCCCGCAGTGTGCACTGTTCTTCATACTGGAGGTACACCTGGGAACACCCCCCCCCCTCCCCGCCCCAGGAAGCTTGCTTTCTGGTGGGAGCAGGTGGATGATAAATGCAAAGGTTAAAGTAGGAAGAAAATCAAACAGAGTAAGGGGCCTTGTTTATATGGGACGGTCAGAGAAGACCTCTGTCTATAGGTGACAGCTTATTTGACGAAAGTCTGGGGAGCGAGCCCCACTCTTACTAATTCTTACTCGGGGGATTTGTTATTACTCAGGATGAGTTCTCATCTGAATCCAGTCCTGGCTTCTGCTCTCTTTTTGTTCATTTAGTACTCCTCGTTGTTTTGGTTTAAGAAACAGAAGTGGGATTTAAAAAAAATGATCAATATGTTTTTAATTTATTTGAGAGGCAGAGACACAGACACAGACAGACCAGTATAACTTCCTCCAGAATAAAAACAGTGCCCAATCACACTGTTTCTTCTAACAAATAACGTGAGGTAGGTCAGTTGACAATCTTTGAAGCCAACATGTTCCGAACTGTGGTCACCAGGAAGGGAGCTCTTCTTTTATCTCCTGCCGGGGGCGTTAAGATGCGGGCTAGGCGTTTGCCTTGGTTTCTGTGAATTTTGCCAATCCTTGGGAGACCGGAAATAAATTCCCCTTAAGCTCCATGAGTCTTAATAGACGAGCATGAGATAAGCCACTTCTGCTCCAGGGGAACCCTGTGTAATTTACAACAGTGACTCCAAGTCTTCCCATGAAAGTGGAAGCCTAACACTTGTTAAAATAAATAAATAAGGAAATGTTTTGGCCAAAGCATTTGCATAGAAATTGGATTTTGACCACTGGGAGGGAAGAATAAAATACACGTGTTAGCACCACTTGTCAACACACTTGATGGGACCTTTAGCATGGGAATCCGTGAGACCTCCCGAGAAGTAGCAGCAGCCTGGGTACGACAGCAGGGAAAAAGCGGACACCATCCTGGACCCCTAAGGTTGGGGTTTAAGTCCTTCGTCATCCTTATGGCCCTGTCCTAAGCACGGCAGATGCAGTTAGCCCCAGGCTGTTAGGTAGGTGGCCTGCAGCGGGAGGAGTCACCCACCATTTGGAGGGCTTGCTTTGAAAGTCCAGTACCATATGCTTGGGAGGACTTTTCACTCTAGTTACGAAAGAGAGGAAGGGGTGAGGCCTACCACAGGATGTAGCAGAGGGTCACGCCCATGAGGCCGTAAGAGTCTCGTAATCGTCCTTTATCCACCTGTCTGTCCTGATAGGTGGGGACACTGGGGCCCATGAGCACATTCAAGGTCATACAAGCTCTCCAATGGTAGGGTAGGGTCAGATACAGGTCTTTTGACTCCCAGTTTTTTGCTCTCTTTTTGTTTGTTTCATTCTTTTCATTTGGTTTAAGAGGGGCAGAATAGAATTTTGTTTAAACTGTGATTAATATGTTATTTGTTAATTTATTCAGGAGGCACAGAGATAGAGAGATCCCATCTACTGGTCCATTCTCCAGATGCCTGCAATTGGGCTGAGTCTGGGAGCCAAGCACTCAGTTCAGGTCTCCCGCATGGGTCACAGGAACCCGATTCCCAGAGCCATCACGGCTGCCTCCCGGACTGTGCATTAGCCAGAAGCTGGAGCCAGGAACTGAACCCAGGCACCCTGGTGAGGAGTGCAGGCACCTTACCTGCCAGGCTAAATGCCTACTCCGGAAGTGGGATACTTTTAAAGACTTCTGGTCCTCTGAGGCCTAATATTTGGGAACATGTTTCCCAGTCATCATACTATTGAAATCATTTTTATGATTTTAATAAATTTTTGCTTTATCTATATTTTTCGATTTGTAAATGACATACATATTTGCATGTTTAAAAAAGAAAGGAAAGTTCTAAGTGTATAATGTAATCAAATGCAAATCTGTAGCTTTTTAAAAAATATTTATTTATTTATTTGAAAGAGTTACACAGAGAGAGAAGGAGAAGCAGAGAGAAAGAGGTCTTCCATCCGCTGGTTCACTCCCCAATTGGCCACAATGGCTGGAGATGCACTGATCCGAAACTTCCTCCAGGTCTCCCACATGGGTGCAGGAGTCCAAGGACCTGGGCCATCGTCCACTGCTTTCCCAGTCCATAGCAGAGAGCTGGATCAGAAGTAGAGCAGCCAGGTCTTGAACCAACGCCAATATGGGATGCCGACACTGCAGGCAGTGGCTTTACCCACAACACCAGCCCCAATCTGTAGCATTTTAAATACTGTTATTGCTACGGCCAGATTGTTGGGCCAAGCCATATTTTCTCCTTAGCTTCCAGTGGATGAGATCCCATTTTATGCAACTGCTTCAGTCAGAACACTTTTATTTTTAACAAGTACTTGTCTGTTGAGATAAGTACTCAAGTGGCATTTATGAGGCATGCGAGTATCTGTAAAAATGGCAGGAGGAGAGAGGCAGCTTTTCTATATTAGATACGTAAGTGCAAAATACCCAAACTAGGCAGGCACACAAAACTAGAGCAGTAGGAATTTCTAGGAAGTTTCTGAAATGTATTGGCGCATAATTGGAAAACACTTGGTTGCTATTTGTAACTCTGCAAGAAATGCTCTAAACTTTGAAACTCTTCTGATGTTACTTAAATTCCTATTTTAAAAAAATAAATGACATTTCAAACTTGGAAATCTTCCTAAATAGAAGTAAAACATGACCCTATTTTACTGCAAAACTCTTGCTTGGTGCTGTTCAAAGTCAGCAAAATATCTCAGAGAGTTGAGGTTCTAGGAGGAAGTTGCTTTTCTGACACAGTTTTAGTTCACATTCTTTGGCTGCTTTCCCTTAAGACTGAATAGGAGGTGAAGACGGCGAGAGGGAGAAAAGTATCCCGGAGAAGGGAGGGGGGCACTGAAAATTTCGACTGGTCTCAAATGAGTTTCCCCAGCAAAGATTCTGTATTTTGGTTTCAGCTGCCCAGTGGCCGCTCTGTCTGTGTTGCCTGATTTAGGAAGAGCTCCCCTTGGCATCTGCTGCCTGGTGTTTGCTCCCACCTTATTATAATCCTTTGAACCTTGACCTCTATTTTATTTTCTTTACCTAAGCACTCACACAGTACTTCCTGTGTGTCAGGCACTGTGTAGCTGGTTTGGAAATACCAACTCACTTAATCCTCATAGCAACCCTATGGGTTGGTACTAATACTGTCCCCTTCTCAGAGAAGAAACCAAGGCCATAAAGGTGAAGTAATGTGCCCAGGGTCACCCAGACAGTAAGTAGCAGAGTTGGGATCCCAACCCAGTCTTGTGGCTCCAGAGGCCATGTTTTGTTCCCTGATATTTATTGTATGATGTAAGTATCACTCTGATTTTCAAAGACAGAAGAGCTGAGCCTTATAGCAATGACCTGAGTTGTCTGCAGATTTTCCAAGTATTCTTGACTCCAAGGGCTGTGCACTTTCCACATGCCCCAGCTGCCTCACTGGTAGCATCAAGGTTTGGTGAATGGAAACCATCAGGAAGTTATTCAGGGAAGCAGACTCCTTCAATAAAAGGTCATAGCTCCAAATCAGTTAAAGCTGTTGCTGCATCCAGTCTGATAGAATTTCAGTCAAATAAGCTGTAAACCTGATATCAAACGGAAGTAGTAAAAGCTACCTCATAGAGTTGCGATGAACATTAATAAACTGTTTACCCAGATGATTCATGCATTTTAAAACTGTGTGCAAAAGACATTGTGCTCTACCAGAAGGCTCAGTACAAGGCGCCAAAGTTCAATTCCATTCCTTCCTGGTGCATTTTACCAGGAGCTGAACTGCTGGATTCCCCAGGGTTAAGGAACAGTGTGAGGGCAAGCCTGTGTATGGTAACCCAGAGCCTTGGAACTGGCTTTGCATTGTCACTGCTTGTCTCTTCCGGGCCCCTGAGCACGAGTGGGCCGCTGTCTGCATCACCCTTTGCATTGTCTGACTAGTGTCTGATCGTGTGTGGGCTTGGCGGATTGACACGACAAACGCCCCCACACACATACATCCAAGCCCATCTTCCTCTCTTTCCCTCCCATGTGTGGAGCATGTGTCACTGTTCCCACTGCGGTTGTCACTCCTGCAAGTGTCAGGGCAAGTGCCCCCACTGGCTGAATTTAATCCACATGCAGGATTTAAGAGGGGAGGAAGGCAGGTTCCAGTATTTTACTTTTCTGTTTGGCGCAATTTCTTTTCAGAGGTGCAAGATCGTTTTCTTTTCTATTTCTGTTCTCTCTCAAAAGATCATTTGCAGAGGGGTAGGGACTGTGCACTGAGGCACCTGCCAGCAGGTGCAGGGGTGAAGTCCTTACTGGCTTCTCACTGCTGGGGTCAGATCCTGGCTCTTCTAGTCAATCCCCTTCTTTTACTCCACTCTTATTTTCTCCACCTGTGAAATGGGAGAATAAAAGGTACCTACCTTGGAGGAGTAAATAAATATGAGGGTACTTCAAATGGCTTGTGGAAAAATAGAATTCAAATGTTTATTTTGGTACAAAAAAATGTTTGAAGCCATGCGTAGTTTTTTTTTTTTTTTTTTTTCTGAGACACATTTTCTGAGAATGATTTGAAGACCCCTCATATTTTATAGTGCTGAGCGCTCAGAAAAGAATAACTTGCTCTTCAGGCATCGGTTTCTGAACTTTTATGGGGGACAGTCCCCACTTTTGTGACTCATTTTTCTCCCTTTCTGTCAGGACAGCTCCCTTTTTCTGCTCTTTTGATGTTTTCCACCAGTGTAAAAGGAAGCAACACCCGGAGCACACCCACCCATGTCGCCCATGAATTGCTGGAGTTTGGCTCCTAGCAATGCGCTCTATGGCCCGGAAGCAGGTCCATTCCTTCTTCTGTAGATACTTTCTCCCTGTGGCATTCGTGGCAGCAGAGGCGTGGCAGGGCCCTGATGAAAAGTGGGGGTTCTGGACAGGTTGCCGGCTGGTTCTAACCCCAGCTCTACCACTTACAGATGGTGACCTTGAGAACTGCATCTCTCTCTGCCTCTATTTCTTTGCCTATAGATTGGGAAACAGTAATAGTTCTTTTTCTCTGTGTTCTTGCAGAGATAAGTAAATATAATATATACTTAATATAAGTAAAGTACGAGAAGGTTCATGCCATGGGGTAAAAGCACATGCACATGTTGGCCATTCTTCTTCATTTTTTAAAAAAATTATTTATTTATTTATTTATTTGAAAGTCAAAGCTACACAGAGAGAGAAGAAGAGGCAGAGAAAAAGAGAGGTCTTCCACTCTGCTGGTTTACTCCCCAAATGGCTGCAATGGCCAGAGCTAGGCCATCCGAAGCCAGGGTCTTCCCACGTTGGTACAGGGGCCCAAGGACTTGGGCCATCCTCCACTGCCTTCTCAGGCCATAGCAGAGAGCTGGACTGGAAGTGGAGCAGCTGGAGCTCAAACTGGTGCCCATATGGGATGCTGGCACTTCAGGTGGGAGCTTTACCAACTATGCCACAGCGCCAGCCCCAGTCATTCTTCTTTAAGGATGTTGTGGGACTGGAACTGGGTCCTGAACTATTCAGAAGAAAGAAAGAGAGAAAGAGAGAAAGAGAGAGAGAGAGAGAGAGAGGAAGGAAGGAAGGAAGGGAGGGAGGGAGGGAGAGAGAAAGAGAGGGAGGGAGGGAGGGAGGGAGGGAGAGAGAGAGAGAGAGAGAGAGAGAGAAAGAAAGAGAGAGAGAGAAAGAGAGGGAGAGAGAGAGAGAGAGGGAGGAAGGAGAGAGAAAGAGTGGGGGGGAGAGGGAGGGAGGGAGGGAGGGAGGAAGGAAGGAAGGAAAGAAAAGAAAAGAAAAGAAAAGAAAAGAAAAGAAAAGAAAAGAGAGAGAGAAAGAGAGAGAGAGAGAGAGAGAAAGAGAGAGCGCGATGACTGAGGAAAGCTTCCAGCATAATGACTAAGAACGTGGGCTCTGCCTCCCAAATGCCTAGCTTTGAATCCTCATGCCGCCTCTTCCTCGCCAGGTAGCCGAGGTGGGTTGTCTGATGTTGCAGAGCCTCGCTGCCCTCATCTATATATTGGGAGGCAGCTACTCAGGGTTGTTAGGAGGATTGAATGTGGTACCTCATGGAAGGAGCCTGAGTGTGGAGACGACGCTTGGAGCAGCAGTGCAGAGGGAGCCCCACCCCCACCGCCACCCTGCCCAGAGCAAAGGCTTGTTGGTCTCTGTCCCGAGAGTGATGTTGGACACACAGAGGAGGGAAGCCAGGCATCGGAAGGTCTAGGGGAGCTTGGCAATGTGGAGCTCTGGGGATGACCAGGTACAAACAGAGCTCTGAGAAGGTTAGGGGAGCTATACAGAATGAATGACTTTGGATCAGGGAGCAGGTTTGGGGAGACCGTTGATTATGGCTCCAGGTAATGGTGGTAAGAAAAGATGAGGAAGGTGGGTGAGGACCGTGTGAAATAAAGATACAGGATGCCAGTCATCCCATCAACAGCTGTCTCTTGGAGCACCTACTGAATTCTTAGCACTATGCTAGGCGCCAGCTGAATTCTTCATTACACGGTTAACTTGTCATGTTCCTATGATATATTTGTCAGAAATGTCTAGATTGGTTCATAGTCTGTTGCACTTTAAGTATTTGTATGTGTACTCACCACAACCAAGATAATGAACTTGGTGAGTCCAGTCTGAGGACCCTGCTGTCTCTCTCTCTTATCTACGGCCGAGCACATGAAGACCTAGATGAGCAGACTGGAATTGAATCAAAGCCTTCTCTTCTCTAAACAGGGCTAATTGCAATCTTGTCTTCTCAATGGTTGGTTTTAAGTGTTTATTGTAAAATGCTAAAAATATTACAAAAAGGTGGGGGAAAAATAAAAGGGGAGACAGCAACCAAACCACCTGAAATCTCATCAACAAGAGATCGCCTCTCTCAACATTTTAGTGACTGTGCTTCTGGATAGTTCTCTACGTGCTATAGACATGTGTACAGTTTTCCATGAATTCATCTCCTAGTGTTTTGTTCAAGGGTCTTCTTTTCAAAAACCATTTATTCTTCTGCATGTCACACAAACAGCTGAAAGCCTTGGATTTGCTTGGGCCCTTGGCAACAGTGGGCATTGTGTCCTGGCCAAAGCTGAGTTTTGCATTTCTGTAATGGTAGTTATTACCAGGTAGCTTGATAGTCCCTGGTATATTTCCCTCTCCCAACAGACTCAGAACTGCTCAATGACAAGGCTGGTATTTGTTTGGTCCTTATGAATAGCACTGTGCGTGAAGTAAGTGCACAAATGTTCAGGGAGAGAATTGATACCATCCCAGGAGAGGCTTTGGAGAGGAACCCTCAGCTCCCAGGTCCAGATGGTGAGGTCTCACCGCTCCTTGAAGGCAGACACCTTTGTGGTACACAGGTACAGTTTAGGAGCACGGGAAGCAAGGTATGTG
The DNA here is from genome assembly GCF_051225735.1 of Oryctolagus cuniculus. Classification (NCBI taxonomy): domain Eukaryota; kingdom Metazoa; phylum Chordata; class Mammalia; order Lagomorpha; family Leporidae; genus Oryctolagus; species Oryctolagus cuniculus. The sequence continues at coordinate 15,671,525 of NC_142881.1, forward strand.
GGCATATTTTAACCCACTTTTATTTTATCATATCACAAAGCATTTCCCTTTCTTATTAAAGAGGAGAATCGTTCTTTATCACATGAGATGAATCCCAGGTTTTTAAGAAAAGGTAGCAGTGTCCAGGAATGTGCCTTCTGACTCTGAGAGTGATGGAAGACTGCAGCTGTCGTCCACACCCCTCTGGGCGATTAGGGTGCTGGCCTTTGACCTGGGGGGCAGGTCTGCATCCTGGCATGACAGTTTCCATGTTGCTCTACAGGGTGTTGGGTGGGGTGCTGAAAACATTTGGGATTTGCCTGGTGAGCAGCCAGAGGTTCATTGCAAGGAGACAAGATACATTGCAAAGAGGAATATTAATATTCAGATTTTTCTGGCTAACATCTCTAACAATATGAGTCAGACGCAAAGAGCCCAGGGTGAAACACCTTTTCATTTAGCCCGAGCCTGGGTTATCTCAATTGCAAGAAGGAAAGAAAAGTTCCTGCTGTATAGGGAATGGATACAACTAAGGGATGGATGACAAAGTTCTTTCAGTGGGTGGACACTTAATGGCATTGTGTTATTTGTTGTTTTCTTTTCCATAGATAAATGTATTACATAATGAAGTACACACCTTCTAATAACTTACCAGACTAGAATTTAGGTGCTAGGAACAGAGGTCGTTGCCTGCTTCAATCTTACTTTCTAACGAGCCCAGCAGTACTGCAGGGTACCCCTGAGGTTGTACATTCCCTCGATGGAACCTGCAAGGCTCTCTGGGAAACTGCTCTTAGTAGAGAGACAGAAGGAGGGAACGTGGTAGGTGGGAGACAGTGAGGGGAGGAAAAGGATTTTTATTGTATGAGAAAAATTTTTTTCATCGAATGTCTTTACCTATCCAAAACCAAAGTGTGTCAAATTAAAATAATGTTAGTTTTACAAAATGAAATGCAAGGCTGGTCCCAGACCACAGTCTGACTGCCGTGTGCCCTTGCTGTGACCCTCAGCCCTGCGTGTATCAGGTGGCTGGTCACGTGAGCGGAGTACTGAAACTGACATCCTAGCCCTGCTTTGCTTTTTCCTGTCTTCGCAGTAGGGTAAGTGAGCTGGTGTTTGCGCACGCACAGCGAACCTGAGAAGCTGGCGTGCAATGCAGATGTGATTTCCTCTCTGGCAAGAGCCCATGCATGCTGAACGACCATGGCCAGTTAAAGATTCATCATAAAACTCCTCAACCAGTTAACGTTCACAACTGATTTAGGGAAGTCAGCCCAAGAACAAACCTTCTGGGTATTTTTTTATTATGATTATTGTCATTAATTATTATTGAGCTGAAACTCACATAACATAAAGTTAAGCATTCTGAAATGAAGGTTTCCGTGGCTGTTAGTGCTTTCACAATGCTGTGCAGCCACCACCTCCATCCAGTTCCAAACCATTGTGTTCCCCGTGCCCGTTCGTAGCCATTTTCATGATTCTCCCGTTCTCCCAGTCCCTGGAAATCACCACTCTGCTCTCTGGGTCTGAATCTGCCAGTTCTGCGCATTTCATTCTGATGGAATCATACACGCTGTTTCCTTTTGTGTCTGGCTGCTTCCACAGAGCACAGGGATTCCAGGGGTCACCCGGCTTCATGTATTGGCATTTCATTCCTCTTTTAATTTTACCGATTTGAAAGGCAAAGACAGAGATCTCCCATTGGTTAGTTTACTCCCCAAATACCCGCAGCAACCAGAGCTGGGCCAGGTCAAAGCCAGGAGCTGGGAACACAATCCAGGTATCCCAGGTGGGTCAGGGACTTAAGTACTTGAGCCATCACGTGTTTCCTACCAGGGTGCACATGAGCGGGAAGCTAGAATTGGGAGAGAGCTGGGACTTGAATGTAGGACCTCAGTATGGAATGTGACTGTCCCAAGCCACATTAACCACTGGGTCAAATGCCCACCCTTAATTTCTTTTTGTGGTGAATGATATTCCACTGCACGACTGTCCCACATTTCATTCATCCATTCACTGGTTAATGGGCATTTAAGCTCTTTCCACCTTTGGCTACTGTGAACCCGGCTGTGATGGACACAGCTCCACTAGTACTTGAATAGCCGTTTTCAATTCTTTTGGATCTTGGGTGCTACTATAAAAGTTGTTTGCCAGGGACTATCCCTGTGTCTATATCCGTGTCAGCCAATCCTCTAGACTCCCCCAGAAATTACTGGGCTGGCGCCTACAGTGTTCACCTTCTGACAGACATCGGCCTGGGTGCCGTTGATGCCACAGATACCGGAGTCCGTCTTTCTCTGCTTGCCTTTCTTTCTCTCTGGTTTGCTCCCTGTCCTGCTCTGCTTAGGGGTGCCTTGGGGCTCCTACTATCTGCATGCACATCTGAATTAGGTGTTATGAGCAGACAGGAGGCCTGCCCCACACCTGCAGAGGAGCTGACGGGTGGAGCCATGTCCTAGATGAGCGGTCGCTTGCCCGTCCTGAGAGAGATCACGCGGAGAATTTGTCTTGTCCACTGACGTCATGGCCTGAGCTTCCTAGTTAGGTGCAAGTAGGCAATCAGTGCCCTTGGCGTTGCCGTGGGACCATTGGCCTTTTCTGAGAGCATCTCATGCTTGGGTGGAACTCGGCTTTGTTTGCATGGCCTCCATCCATCTCTTAAAGAGAATCCTACTTTTCATCTCAAGTCTGTCTCTGTGATGTTCGCGCCATGAGACACATTGCTGAATGGGCACACAAGACCAGAGGAGAAAGGACCAGGAAGCAATGGTCCTCAGGGCCTGTGGGCCACCAGCTGGCCTTTGGGAATTGTGAAGGTGTGCGTGTGCTTCTTAGGACATTGCTGTATTCCCTACATGTAGCCCCTCGTTGTAGTTAGTGAATGTACACACTCATTGTTCTCTGAACAGGACCTTAAGCCTAAAAATCGGAGTGGGTAGCAAAAGAGTAGTCATGTTTTATGCCAATATTTTTTTATCTTCTATCAAAGAATCTCTACTCCATTCCCCAGAAATACAGGCATGGTACTCTTCAGGGAAATGGAAGAGAGGCTGCTTAAGGAATTCTTACGCAGGGAGCCAGCAGTGTGGCCCAGTGGGTTCAGCCACACCAACATCCCATATCAGAGTGCCACTTCAGGTTCTGGCTGCTCTGCTTCTGATCCAGCGTCCTGCTAATGCACTTGGGGCGGCAGCCAAAGACAGCCCAGGTACTTGGGTCCCTGCCACCCATGTGCAAGACCAGGATGGAATTCCTGGATCCTGGCTCCGACCTGGCCCAGACCTGGCTGTTATGAGTGAATGGAAAATTTCTCCTCCCCCTCTCCTCCCTCTGTCTCTCCTTTTCTCCCTCTCTCTGCTGCCACCTCCCTTCCTCTCTCCCTTTGTCTCCTTTTCTATCATTCTACCTTTCAAATAAATTAATCTTTTTTTTAAAAAAGTAAGTTTTTATGCAAGGCTGTGGACACACTGTCCTTAAGGAACTATTAAATTTCTCAGCTCCTAACCAGTTTTCCACATCCTTTCTAAAGTTCACGTTCCGCTTGATCAGTGTGTACCTTCAGCTATCTGATGGACTTTATGTCTCGGGCATGCGTGTCATTCACGCTGTTCCAAACAGGCCACAAGAAATTCAGCCTTTCCCGGGCCCCTCAGAATCAGGACAGAATCCAGTCCTGATGGCAGCGGCCTATGTGTGAGCCTCCAAATGTAAGTAGCGGAAAATTTCAGGCTCTCAACTCGCATGATGTGGGCTGACAAATCTGGGTGGTGTTAAGTCCATGGCAGACTCGCTTGTGCGTCTTCGTTGTTCACCATCACGCCTAGCAATGTTGGCCATGGGATTCCTGTTTATTCAGGGATTCCTGATCCTGAAGACAGGGGGAAAAAGCGCCCTGTACTCCAGAGCAGGGGCTTTGTGGTCTCCCCGAGCCCTCCTAACAGAAGTCTGTGGGCACTGGTTTAGAGGCTAGAATTGGAAGCTGGAAAGCTGTAAATGATGTACATTGATGAAACCTTTGACCAAAGGGACTGAAACTCTGCAAGGTGCATGCTATGGAGGAAGGATTCGATGGGCAAGAACTGCCCCTTGTCAGATCACACAGGATTCAGGAATGGGTACGGCACGGCCTGCCTGCAGCTTTCCTGATGAACTGAAGCTGCCGTCTGCTGCTGATAGGGCCATGAGAACTTGCTTGCTGTGCTGTGGTGTTTTCCAAAGACAACAAGAGACCTCACTTAAATATAGCAGCTCAGCGGGTACCCTGGCCGTGAAGACAGCAAGGGGAGCAGCTGACCTCAGCAGAGTCGTGGGTGACCACGGGGGGTCTCAGTGCACGGCTCCATACTCAGGGACCGCATAAGCCTTTCAAAACGATGTGACAAGTCTGGGGAATAAACTATTTCTAGCGCTGAAGCCCGTTCTCCAGCGAGCGGGAGTGGATGGCACCTGCATGGAATTCCAGCTGCTCAGACACAGTGTGTTGCCCTTCTGGGTGATGGCGGCACTGGATTTCAGAAGTTAAAACGCGCCTCTGAAAACTAAGTCTTGAACAGTGCTGGGCCTAACAAGTGCTCAGTTTCACACCATTGCTTTGCCTTTATCCTGTCTGATGCTGATCCCACCAGGCCTGAGGCACTTGCCATGGCGTGCTACAAAACAAAAACGTGCATGCATTTGGGTGACTTGGTTTAAATAAAAAGCATGGACTGTGACCAGTCAATATCTGTCAACCCCTAATTTGGGACCTGGCCGCCCTGAGCGGCCTGGGTGAAGATGAAAGTTAACCTTCAACAGCATCCACTTGCTGGACTAATGTTTTTACCCCTGCTAATGATGAGCCCCTTCTGAATAGGGAAAGGCTTTCAAATACCTAAATCATTTACATCTTAAAGATAATAAAACTGTGGTCCCACTCTTATAAACAATAGTGTAAGGAAAACCTGGGGGTTTTCAATCCATGTGATGCAAACTCAAGGACCCATGGCCAATGACAGAGATGCTTGAGGTTAGCCCATGTGTGAGAAAAAGTGGCACCTGCCACTGGGGCCCTGTGGCTACATGGAGGCCTAGCGAAGTGGAACTATCGGTCCTGCATAGAGCGAGCGCTCCCTGTCCCTCCGAGCAGCGATTCCCACAGTGGAATCCCCGTGGCAGAAGTTAGCCTGACAGGTGTGGGAGGCGGCTGGTTGACATGATAGAATCTGATCCCTGTTCAGGTCACTTTCTCCTGTGTCCCTCCCTTTTCCCTACTTTAGCTAGAACAATTGTCCTTTTATATGTGGCTTCACACAAGGTTGGGAAACCCACATCTTGTAAGAACAATTGGATGACAAGATAAGATGTCATTAAATTCAGGATCTCAAGTTAGCCAAATCCTGGAAATTAAATGTGTGTGTGTGTGTGTGTGTGTTTCTCAAATCTCCTTAGCTTGAGTCCTGGCCAGGGATGAAGTATCCTAGTTAACACTCTTCTAAAAGGATATCTTATTGAGTCTCTAAAGTCTCATTCCACTTTCTATTAATAGCGGCCTAATCTGAAATGATGCCATTTGTTTTTCATCCACGTGGATAGCCATGAACTTATGTGGTAATTTTGTGTATGACAAATACTGCTTTTTTCAATTCTTAATTATAAAAAAGGATTCCAGGTAAAGCTTTTTTTTTTTTAAGATTTATTTATTTATTTGAAAGTCAGAGAGAGAGAGAGAGACTCCTTCCATCTGATGGTTCACTCCCCAGATGGCTGCAACAGCCGATTCAAAGCCAGGAGCTTCTTCCAGGTCTCCCACGTAGGTGCAGGGGCCCAAGGACTTGGACCATCTTCTACTGCTTTCCCAGGCCATAGCAGAAAGCTGGATCAGAAGTGGAGCAGCCGGGTCTCGAACTGGTGCCCATATGGGATGCCGGTGCTTCAGGCCAGGACATTAACCCACTGTGCCACAGCTTGAATTCAAATAAAGCTTGAATATTCTGAAATATACCTGGGCAAGAGTTTCAGTGGCAAAAATGGATTTTATAATTCTTAATTTAAAATTCTTACCGTAAAGAAAGGGCATGTTCTGAACTGTCTCAAATTCCTATGGACATCTTAGGTCATCTCGGTGTCTCAACAAGCATTGATTAGTGGAGCAAAGTTTCCAGTCTCTTTTCCCGATCTATGTAATTTTTCCCAGTCATTCTGAATTTAGACACTCTACATCTCAGTGAGCCACTCTGGTTCCACAGTGGCTGTGTTCGCCCATTCACAGCCGAAGAGCCAGGAGTCAGGGGAACCTCCCAGGCATGGGGGTTTAAACTCAGAGCAGAGCTGGCAACGGGGGGCGTGGGTTCATGGTCGCTGGACAATGGCGTCTGCGGCCCTGCTCTCTACTGGGCCTTGTTCCGCTCTGGGACACGGGGCCTTCGTTTCCCAAGTGTAAAATAAAGCATTTCTATCCTGTGGTCTACGTGGTCCCTGACTCTCAGAAGTTCTGTGGTCTCTAAAGTACACATCACCCCTCATCTTCCCCTTGCGGGCACACCAGGGTGCACTGAAATAGCAGATGTGCAAAACCTCTTAAAAGTTCCAAACTGCAGAACGTGAGATCTTAAAACTGTGGGGATGATTCCGAAACAAATGCCTTCCCAGGGGCTGACGCTGGGCCTTCTAAAATAGATTTGTAAGGAGAAGATGAACTGGAAGCTGTGCTAGACTATCGCAGGTGCCAGGAGAGTGGAGACACCTGGCCTTTACCACGTGCCCGAAACAGGCGTGTCCTCTTTAATCCTCACAGCAACCGGGGTGGCAGGGACTGTTCATCCGCCCGCTCTACAGGTTCAGCGGGAGCCCAGCAGTTGCCCAGCCTCCCCCGGCCTCGTCAGCTCAGTGTCAGAGCTGGAACTTGTCTCCAGAGTCCTTCATGCCTGTGATTTGTGCACACAGGGGTCAGAGCACACAGGGGAACAGACAGTGAAGCTCCTTTTCCCTGCTGTTCCTCGTAGCATCCTCTGTCAGAGCCTCCTCCCCAACCCTGTTAATATCTTGGACGCACCCCATGGAGCTCTGGTCACTTTCAGGTCCTCAGAGTCCAAGCCAGCCGAAAACTCTACTCTCAGTCGTTTGTAGAGCAACAGCCTTTCCCAGCTCAGACCCCTCCTAAATGGAAGGCCCGCCATGGGAGAGCGGGAAGGCACAGCCCCTCCCCTTACTGCTTCTCTGTCTCCTTCCCGTCCTTTGGGGATGCTTTGGGGCCTGGGCAGGGGCAGGGGGTGAGAGGGACCAAGGTGTTACAGCTCTGCTTTGTCAGGCTTCCCTTTCCAGTAACTCTGGCTGGAGGCATGGGCGGAGGGGATGCATCTGAGTTCGTTGGCCAAAGTGTGCGATGTTAGGCTGACCTCCTGCAATCCAACCTTCCCTGGCCCCCCGTCCTGCTCCTCATCACCGCCTCCCACTTAGGAAGTCCCCCGCCCTTAGCAGACCCTTCTCAGGAGGCATCACTCAAGACGCTTGGGAGTGAGCCCATCCAGAGGACACGCGTGCACCCCCTGCAGGCCACAGTGAGCACTCACACCACTCCACTTCTGCCGTCTTCACTGGCCATCCAGCGTGGCTCCAGCCAACCTCTGGCCTTCCTAACTCAGCAGGCTGCAGACTTCTGGTTCATGAGTACTTCCAAGCTCCAGGACTGCCCAGTCCACTTGTTCCAAGAGCTCTAACGTCAAAAGCTGCTCTTGTCCCACAGCAGTGTCAAGGCCTGGGCTTCCCCACTCAGTGAGCGTCTAGGTATAGGACTGTTCCGCCCTCGCCAAGGGATCCTCTGATCCTTCTCACAAGGGAGGAGAGGGAAACATCGCACTATGCTGTGTGGTAGCTCCCTGCTAACTGCTCTGTTCAGTTTTGAATTTCTGATTTCAGAGGTAGGTAGGTAGGCAGTAGGGGTTGGCAGAGTCTTCTGTCTTTTGCTAAGTTCTGCAAGAATATTTCTAGCACCCATCTCTGGAAGATCGAAATCCTATCACTACTGTCCTCATCTCTCCTTAGCCAAAAAAATCCCGACACTAGGAAAGTCCCATTGTATGTTCTGGAAGCTTTGAGCCTGGATGGGCAGCTGCTATCAATGATGGTTACCATCCTGGACTGTTCTGGGCATGCCCAAAACATGCAAGCCTAGGAAGGTTAGGATGAATGGAAACTCAGCTACTATGTATATGTCATTTTTTCTTTTGAAAGGAGATCATTTAAAATTTTGCTTAATTTTTACTTACTTATTTTATTTGTTTAACAGCAGAAAAAGAGAAAGAGAGAGAAAGAGTTCCCATTTGCCAGTTCATTCTCCAAATGCCTGCAGTAGCCAGGGCTGGGGCCAAGCCAAAGCTGGGAGCCAGGAGCCAGGAACTCAGTCTGGGTATCCCACATGGGTGGTAGGGACCCAACTACTTGAGCCATCCCAGACTTTGCATTAGGAAGAATCTAGAATCAGGAGCAGGGCTGGGACTTGAACCTTGGTGCTCTATGTGGGATGTGGATATCCCAGACAGCATCTTAACCACTGTGCCATTTGCCTGCCCCAAATTCTCCTTTCTGTGGCTCCCTGTTCTCAGTCATCTTAACCAGAGAGGCATCTTCACAGACTAAGATATCTTTTTGGCATTAACTTTGCCCAAAGGTAAATTCTAGGAGGGCAGAAATAGTTCTTAAGGAGAAGGCAGGCTGCTGACTGGCGGGCACTTGAGGGCTGCCAGAGTAATGACACCTGCACTAGCTTAGGAACGCCAAGGTCTTAGGAAGACCTCATCTTCAATTTAAATGCCTTTAAAGCCCAGGTGTCTGTGGCTCTATGCCAAATACAAATAGGTGTGTTAGGGAGGCAGGCAGGATCCTTATTATTAAGAATAGTTATTTCCGGCCAGCGCCGCGGCTCACTAGGCTAATCCTTCGCCTTGCGGCACCGGTATACTGGGTTCTAGTCCTGGTCGGGGCGCCGGATTCTGTCCTGGTTGCCCCTCTTCCAGGCCAGCTCTCTGCTGTGGCCAGGGAGTGCAGTGGAGGATGGCCCAAGTACTTGGGCTCTGCGCCCCATGGGAGACCAGGATAAGTACCTGGCTCCTGCCATCGGATCAGCGCGGTGCGCCGGCTGCAGCGCGCCGGCTGCAGCAGCCATTGGAGGGTGAACCAATGGCAAAAGGAAGACCTTTCTCTCTGTCTCTCTCTCTCACTGTCCACTCTGCCTGTCAAAAAAAATAGTTATTTCCTTTGGACGAAATAATACATCTTATGGGTTCAGGTGTGTATGTTGATTTAACAGGGACCCACCTAGCTGAATCCCTGCTCTTCTCTGGCTCTGATGCCAAGAGTCAAGGGACTGGACAAAGTGTTTCAGGCTAGGTGTTTTTTTCTTCTTCTTTTATCCCATTTGGTCATTATTTTCCCTCGGAAGAGTGCTGGCAAATTGCTAGTGGGCTTTATTTCCTTGATGCTGCTCCGTATTCACCTATTTCTGACTTTGACAATAATTCCCATGCCAATCACCAGCTTTCTATATTTATCAGCAGCTGCTTCAGTGATGTGGAAACAATTTTCTCAACAGCTGAAAAACACGAAGAGCGAGTAGGACAGTTTGTTCCCCTGAAAGAGCTCAGCTGGATTGAGCAGGGTAGGAGAGACTGATCCTGATCCAGCACAAGTCTTTCCCACTTTTCCCAGCATGACATCAGGCTCTGGGGACAGGAGCTTTCTCCAGAGAGCATGCGTGGCCCCTGGAGACTATACCTGCACCTGCTGGGTCAGCTGATGTGGTTAGATAGTCTCTGTTCTTGCAGGCACTCTTTGTTGATCTGCTTGATTGGTGTCTTACGGTTTGAGTTGAAAGAGGTTTAACTTTAGCTTCAACTTCTAGCCCAACTTTACCAGATGGCTGGCATTTAACACTCATCTTTCAATAAATGTCTCTCCAGAAAACATAATCAAACTTGGTTACAGAACACCTGCCCTCCCAGAGGCCACGGGCACTTTGACAAGAACTATTGTGAAGGCTAAATGGTACCATGTTTCCCAGGGCCCTTGTGTGGTGCCTGATTCCTGGAGCAAGCACACTAAGTGCAGAGTGTTCACAATGGTCCTGTGGTCATCAACTGTGTCTTGGTTTTCTTTTAGCTCTGGGATGTCTGGGCATGAAGGTCTTATAGAGAGCAAGAGCTTGAGTTAGGAGACCTGCTCTTGGGGACCGGTATTGTGGCATCGTGGGTAAAGCCACCACCTGTGACATCAGCATCCCATTTGGTGCCAGTTTGAGTCCCAGCTGCTCCCTGCTAGTGGTCTGGGAAAAGTGATGGAAGATGGCCCAAGTTCTTGAGCCTTTGTCACCCATGTGGAAGACCTGGATGAAGCGCCTGGCTATCGGCTTCAGCCTGACCCAGCCCTGGCCACTGCAGCCATTTGGGGAGTGAACCAGTGGGTGGAAGACCTCTCTCTCTCTCTAACTCTTTCAAATAAATAAATAAATCTTTGAGAGAGAGAGAGAGGCCTGCCCTCTGGTCACAGTTCTGCCCCTAACCAAGGAAACAGGGAGCCAGATGGAGTGACTCACATGTGCCAAGCCTCGTGTTACGCCGAGCACCTTACAGTACACCGCCTCTTTTTTCCGTATAACGCATTTCACCAATGAAGAAACAAGGTTGCAGAGTGAGTACCTTGCCCAGGTCTTCCTAACACCAAAGCCCACACTCTCACATTCCTCACCATCCACCTCGCTGACCCTCCCTGCTGGTGCAGGGGGAGACCATGGGCAACTCTGTCAGCCTCCCTGAGACCAACAGTCTTCATGTGTAGAATTGAAAAGCCTCCTTTATATTTTCTGCTTTAAAAAAAAAAAAAAATCCATTACCCAGGTTCTTCCTTATTATTTAAATCTTTGCTGCCACCTAGTGGGAATGAAGGCATTTTGCAATTCACATTACAAGTTGCTCATTCCATTCTGGAAAAGGTCAAATTATGGAGTCAGTAAAATGGGTTGCAAGAGGTTAGAGGGAAGGCGGAGGACAGGGGTATCGGGCAGTGAAAGAGTCTGTGCAATACTGTATTATGGGTGGATGTCATTGTGAATTCATCCAAACTCTTAGGATGCCCAGATCCAAGACTGCACCCGATGTGAGCCATGGACAGAGTGATTAGGCTGTGACAGTGTAGGCTCAGCAGCTGTACCAGATGTGCCACTCTGATGGGGGGTGTCGACAGTGGTGGAGACAGTGCACGTCGGGGGAGGGAATATATGGGAAATTTCCATACCTTCTGCTCAGTGTTGCTATGAACCAAAAACTGCCCATAAAACGTCTATTTTTTTAGAAGCCCTCCATTGTTAGAAGTCCTTAGAGTTCCTCTACCCTTTAAACAAACATCGTGCCCTTCCGTTTTTATCTCTATAGTAAACTGCCAGTTGTGAGATTCCTGCAGAAGATAGTTGGTAAGATACAGGGATGAACATCAACCCGAGTCCCCTGGACAGTCTCATGGCTAAAACACCGTAAGCAGAGCAGAAGATGTGAGGCACAGGATCGAGTCCACCGAGGAAGCCTCTAGGGACTTTCTTATGTTTTTATCCAGAAACGTTCTGTCGTGGCGAGAGAGCACACACATGTCCTTTTCCTTACTGATTCCCTGGGAATGAGCTTATGTTCCACACGCTCTTCTGCTGGCTTTGTTTTTTTTCCTGATCTATTTTGGCTGCGTTTCCCTGTGTGCCTGCAAATCTACCTCTTTAACTGCACATAGCACTCCAGTGCTGACTCCACGCTAGTGTAGCTCGCTCCCTCACTAATGCTCACCCGGCTCGTTTCAGCTACTGCTGTTGGAGGAGTGCTACAGGGAACACACACGCACACACACTCTTTTGATGACATATTTGTAGAATGAGGCCCTAGACGTACCATTTCCGGTATAAAGGTACGTTAACACCTGCTGACGGGGATCACCAGGAACACATCTGTAGGTTTGCTGAACTGGCTGTGGCAAGGCTGAGAGCCAGAGGCACTGGGCCCGGGGTGGATGGGGGACATCTCTGGGGGGAGTTTGGAGGGGCCTATCTAAGATCTGGGCTTGTGCTGGGTAATTTTGGGGAAGATTGTAGGGAGCAGGAGCAGTTTTGCATTTGGGTACCTTCCATTTTCTCGAGAAGAGGAGGAGAATGAAAGTTGAGCCAGAAGGGCCGTTAGGGAAGCAGCAGCAGTCACAGATGTGGTGGTTGGGTGGGGGAGGCGGTGACCCTGTGTGTGCCAAGGGGCCTCGACTCTGTCTTCTTCCAAACATGGCCATCGAGTGGCTTGCCTGGACACCACTCGGTTCTGTGACAATTTCATGATCAGCTGCGGAAATCACAGCCAATCTGCTCAGCAAGGCTTGCTTCCATATTCAGCTGATTTTGAGCGTATGTAGGTATTTCCTGAAAGGTTGCCCTAATTTACATTGTTCTGGGTTCACTGAAATACTCAGCTTCCCCAACTCAGTGAAGTATTTAATCATCAAAATAATAATGGCAGTGAACCTAGTGGCAAATATTTATAGAGCCACTTCCTATGTGCCAACCAGTGTGCTAAATCCTCTCTTCCACCGGGCCCTCACCAGGGCCTTGGGAGAGATGCTAGTGATTTGCCTACTTACGAGGCTTAGGGAGAGGGAGGAACAGGCCTGGTCTGGTGGCTAACCCACAAGGAGCTGAGTGAGGTTCAGACCCTGCTATCCACTTTCTGTGCCCACACCAGCAAGAAATACCATCTCTTCCCTCTGGTTCTCAGGCGCCTGCCACGGGCAATTTTAAGCTAAGGAATTAAGAGTCATTTAATCATCACAAATTCCAAAAGGCTGATTTAGGTTGATGGAGAAGTCGGATTCCATTTACAAATGAGATTTGTGGCGGCATTCCAGGACTCACTTCTACAGCATCCGTCACGAGGGGCACAGCTACTCACATGTGCCCTTGATTGACAGAAGCCTAGGAGGACTCTCTAAAATCACAGCCAAGAAGTTCAAACTAAATACCCAGCTGGAGGTCAGAGGACACGGGCAAAGCCCCCAGGGAGGGCGGAGGAATCCAACCCCTTGCATCCCCTGCCATCCCATGCTGGGTGAGGACTGGGCCTGTGACACTTGGCTGGTGAAGATTCTGTGCAGGGCTGGACCGTGGAGTGAGGTGGTACTGCACGCCTAGTGGCAGAGCGCGTGAGGGGCGCACCGTGGGTGCAGGGGCACGCATGCTTGCACTTCCCGGAGCCAACACAGAGTGACCACTGCCTGCTCTCTCTTGCAGACTGTGCCGGCTGCGGAAGAGACATCAAGAACGGGCAGGCGCTGCTGGCGCTGGACCAGCAGTGGCACTTGGGGTGCTTTAAATGCAAGTCTTGCGGGAAGGTCCTCACCGGGGAGTACATCAGCAAGTAAGACTGGGCAGGGGGGCGCGGTGCTCTCAGCGGGGTGGGCTCTGCTCTCAGGAGGCCTGGCCCCACACCCACCCAGGTGCCGAACTGCACTCATACCCCACTCTCCACATGCACTTTTTGCTGTAAAACTTAATAATCGTATGTGTCTCCTCGTCCGTCCTTTGGCTGCTCAGTGGAATGTTAACCGTTGTCCGGTTGAACAACTGCTGTTATTATATCACGTGGTCACCAGTGAAGCATTAGTCACTTCCCTTTTGCTATTTCCCACCCATCCCCCCTTCCCTGTAGAACTGGTCACCTTTTCTCTTCCTTGCAGGTCTGGAGCATATTTGTAGACCTCCCTCCATCCCAAACCCCACGAAGCTGAGCACTGAGCCGGTAATGGCCAGTGTGGAAAGCAGCCTTGCCTGGGTTCGTGTGTGGGCTCATGGTCTCAGAGAGCGGCTGTGGAACCAGCCAGAGTTAAGTCACCAGCAGAGTGCAAGCAAAGGCAGAATTTCCCACTGTAAACCTTTTTAGGCTTTCAAAAACTTTCCCAGCTATATAAAATCACCTAGGCCCCCCCAATTCATTTTAATTAAAAATATAGTGAAACTAAAACAGCAAAAGGTAACTGAGGCCCCAGCCTGATATTCCACAGGCCTAGGGTTGTAGCCAAACACCTGCGTTAGGAGGCTGTAGGGGCCAGTGTTGTGGCTTCACAGTTTAAGCCGCCAGCTGCCTCCTACAATGCTGCTGGCATCCCACGTGGGCACCCATTCCAGTCCCAGATGCTCCACTTCTGAACCAGCTCCCTGCTAATGCATTCTGGGAAAAGAGGTGGAGATGGCCCAAGTGCTTGGGCCTCTGTCACCCATGTGGGAGACCTGGATAAAATTCAGGCTTCTGGCTTTGGCCTGGCCCAGCCCTGGCCATTGCAGCCATTTGAAGAGTGAAGCAGCAGGTGGAAGATATCTTTCTCTGCCTCTCCCTCCCTCCATCACTCTTTCAAATAAATAAAATAAATATCTAAAAAGAAGAAGGAGAAGACTCCATGGTTGGTGGTAATGAATGGCCCCAGTAAAACAGAGAAGTGCTCAGGTTTCTTCCACCTTTGTTTTTTAATTGGGGGGAGGGTAGGTAGTAGAGGGGGCAGATGCTATCTGCTGGTTCACTCCCAGGTTCCACATCAGCAGGAAGGTAGAGTCAGGAACAGGAGCTGGAACTCCAACCCAACACTCTGATGTGGGACACAGGCATCTTAACTGATAAGACAAACACCCACCCCACCCAGCTTTTAAACAGACTTTGAAGATTGTGCAGTAGGAGGTTGCCTAGAGTGGAGCTTTTGAGTTTTCCATGCAATAGCACACAGCAAATGACCTGGGTGCTGTGTTCTGAGATAAATGGCGGAGTTGGCCAGGCTGGAGGAGTGGGCCTTGGGACCTGAGGCCTCCTGAGAACCCTGGAGACCGTGTTTGAGCCTGCGGGGGGCTGTGCGAGGCCTGGGATCTCAGGGAGATGGTGTAGGAGAGAAGGTGCTGTTGGGCCCCTTCTGGGGCAGAGAGAGAGCGATGCTGGGTTTTCTTCGCGTTAGTTCTGAAGACAGCCAAGGAATTGCAGCGGTGACTGTGTGTTGCCTTGCTGTTGTCACTGTGTGGCCTGGAGAACCCCAGCAATCTGTGTACAACTTTGGTTTGCGGTCTTGATCATGTCTGGCCCAGTCGCCAGGCAAGTGCATGCCGGGAGATACACTCAACTCCCATCCCCAGGAAACGGCTCAGAGAACATGGCCCTGGCCACCACCTCTCAGGGGCTGAATGTGCTTCTGTCTTGCAGGGATGGCGCGCCGTACTGCGAGAAGGACTACCAGGGGCTCTTCGGGGTGAAATGCGAGGCGTGTCACCAGTTCATCACAGGGAAGGTCCTGGAGGTAAGTGACACGGGCTGCATGCAAAGCCCAGGCGCCCAGAGAGCCTGGGACGTAGCTGCACATGACTGACATCTCACAGAGTGTGCTGTGCTTTCTCCAAGTGTTCGCGTGCAAGCTGGGGCGCCAGGGAATTTGGAGGGAAAGTGCCTAATCCTCCATCAGGAGTTGGGCAGAAGGGGCGTTCTAGTTAGTCATTTTTACCTGTAGAAGTTTGAAAAGAAATGAAGAGGGCCGTGTGTGTGTGCTGTGTCAGCGCTCGTGTGAGCCCGTGTCTGCACATGTGTGCACACCTGTGCAGATGAGTGTATAGAATGGTGTGGAACCAGGGAACAGAGGCTCAGAAAGGAAGGGTAGGTGGAAGGTATAAACATCCCCACCCTTCAGAAACCACATCCTGCATGACCCAGGGCACCCCGTGGCCAGGGCTGAGCTGTCAAGTTCAGGTGCAGCCGCCCTGAAGCAGGAGCTTGGTTCCTGCTTTGTCAGCAGCTGCCGTATGGGCTGAGCTGGGCTCCTGGGTGAGAGGCTGTCACGTGGAATCCGGGTGCCCAGTTCAGAGAGCCCCGCCCTGCTTCTCAGAGGCCAGCAGGGTGTCGACCAAGCCTGAAGAAACAAGCACAGATTGCGCCCCACACCTCCCGCATTCCAGGGTGGAGAGTGTGTGCCGAGCAGGGCTGGGCCCAGGAGATGACTGGCCGGCCGTGCGCCTTGTCAGATCACTCCGTCAGGCGCCAGGACGCTATCTCCACGTTATCCCAGTGTGGCCCTCCAGCAGGGTGCACGTCAGAGACCCAGGGCCACCAAGCTCTCCCTGCCAGAGGTGTTTGGGGGCCACCGTTTCTCTTCCATTGGAAGATATCATAGGAAAGGTCCAGCAAAGCCTTGTGAATCCTACAGCTTGCTTTTCCCAGAAAACAAAGGGCTAGGGCCTGGCGCTTTTGGTTGCATTTGGGAGATAAGGAAGTGTGCAGTTGCCTCTGAGCCAGAGGAATAAGGTGCTGGAGAGAGAGAGGTGCACCCACAGAGGTTCAGAGGGGAGGACAGGTACAGCACACACAAGAAACCGGATTGGGCAGGAGCCCTGGAGTGAGATGACGCAGAACTGGGACTCCGGTGTCCTCCAAGGTCTCCTTCAGGGGTCTGGGTTTATCCTAAGAAGCTGGGCAGCTGGAAGGGGCTGTAGCTGGGGAGCCGTGGACTGGATCTGGTTATTGTGCGAAGAATGAATGAGAAGGTGCAGGCAATGTGTGTGCGCCTGCGTTCATAGCCCAGCCAGCTGATGGCGTCCATCCCCACAGCCTGAGTGAGGCTGAGGTGCACCTGCTGCGTGGACAGACCTTGGTGCCGCTGTGCTCAATGGAAGAGGCCCGGGTTGGGTGGTTCCATTTCTATCAAATATCCGGAGCTGGTAAATCTGTAAGGGCAGAATGCAGGTTGGTGGTTGTCACAGCCTGGGAGGAAGAGAAGATGGGAAGTTGGCTGAATGAGTGCAAGGCTTCCTGTTAGGGTGATGAAAACGTTCTGGAAGTAGAGGAGGGGGTTCCACAACGTTGAGAATGTACTGGACGTACTGAGAACACCACCAGGTTGTTCACTTTAAAATGGCTGCTTTTATGGGAGGCCAATTGCCCACCCATTTGTGTGTGTGTGTGTGTGTTTTTTTTTTTTTTTTTTTCTTTAAGTGGCTGGCGAGAGGGTGAGGGTGCATGCAGGGGGCTGCTGAGACGGCTGCTGCAAACAGCACAGAACAGGGAGCACTGGCTGGCGTGAAACCAGAGGGAGTGGCCCCTCCTCCATCGCGCATGCGCACAACCATGCGTGCACCGTGTCCAGAGAGGCGTTCCGTGGTCTGTCTGCTAATGCTTTAGCTGTCGGCCGCAGTCTCCTCGAGGCTAGCGGCTTGGCCCGGGGGAGAAGCACAGCCCTGAGTGGGCCGTGGGGTTCCCGAGTTTGCCCTCCCATGCAGGAGTGAAAGCAGCAATAGTGAGACAAACACCAGAGCTGGTGTCCAAGTGTCCAGCCCCAGGAGGGGACGGGAAAGACGCCGGGCACGGTCCCTGAACGTGAGACCAGTGAACTTGCAGGAGGCTCGCAGCCCAGCAGCTGCCTGCTCCGCCCCCATGGGGAAGCGAGGTCCCCAAACAGCATGCGGTGACGGAGGGCAGAGTGCGCACGCGCTGCTCGCCCTCGGGTCTGGTTCCGCAGCTGTGGGATGGAGTACGTAAAGCACAGCTAGATCCAAGAACAAGCAGTTGGGAAGAAACATCTGTTTGTTCTGGTTTCTCCCGGGAGGTCTGGGCATCGCCGCGGCCGCCAAAGCCTCGTCCCTGGTGGGTTCATGTCTCAGTGAAGGCCGCCTTGCAACATTAAGGCTGGGAGGCTTTCCACGCGGTGCTTCAGAGCTGGGACTTACGACAGCAGCCTGCACCGCGGAGCCTCCACCCGGGGTCCGCCCCGCCGGCGAGCTGTCCTCCTCGGAGGGGTGTGTGAGCTACAGAGGCGTCCTGCAGGGTTGCTGCCCTGGCACGGACAGCCTGTGAGTCACTAGGCTTGGCTGCCGACAGAAAGCTCCCCACCCCCTGCCTCTCTGACCTCATTGTGAGTGAAACATTATGACTGTGGACCCGTCGGAACCATCCTTATATTAATTCCCTTTCCGTTGCTCCAGCAAGATCCCCGGGGCTGGCTGATGTGTAGAGATGAGAGGTGTCCTTAGCTCCCAGCCTCGGAGGCTGGTGAGCACCCCGTTGTGGCAGATGGCATCACGTGGCGGGAGCACCTGTAAGAGGGAGAGTTCACACGGGACAGGCTGGGCTGGTCTTACAGCAACCCTCCTGGGAGGACTCAACAGGAACCCACAAGGACTCTATCAATTCCTTCTGAGGGCAGTGCCAGGTGACCCCATCACTTCCTGGTTTGCCTCGTCTCTCTCGCTCTTCTTTTTTTTTTTTTTTTAATTAATTTATTTGAGAGATAGAGCCATAGACAGAGAGAGAGAGAGAGAGGTCTTCCATCTGCTGGTTCACTCCCTCAATGGCTGCAACAGCCAGAGCTGAGCCAATCCAAAGCCAGGAGCCAGGAGCTTCTTCCAGGTCTCCCACTTAGGTGCAGGGGCCCAAGGACTTGAGCCATCTTCCACTGCCTTCCCAGGCCATAGCAGAGAGCTGGATTGGAAGTGGAGCTGCTGGGACTTGAACCGGCACCCATAAGGGATACTGACGCCACAAGCAGAGGCTTAGCCTCCTAAGCCACAGTGCCAGCCCCTGGCCTCGCCTCTTCAAACATTCTACCACCTCCTCAACATGGCCTCACTGTGGGCCAAGGGCCATGAACTCTCAGGGCTACCCTCAAACCCTGGGTAAGCCGCAGCAGCTGAGAGCCTGGTCGTCATCGTTGTTCTAGCCACAGAGATTATAAATGTACGGTTTTGCATGTCCGCTATCATGGTAGTGGCTTAAAACAACAGGAAGTTCCTCCTCTGGGCTCTGGATTCCAGATGCTGAAACCCAGGGTCTCGGCAGGGCGGTGCCGTCTCACAGCTCTGGAGGAGGGGCCGGGAGGGTCCCTTCCAGCGTCGTGGCTCCGCGGCCACCGCACTCCATTCTTTGCCTCCGTCTTCACATGGACACCTTCGCTGAGTCCTGTCTCCTCTCTGCCAAGCCTCCCTGTGCCTTTGTCTCACAAGGACACTTGTCATTGGATTCAAGGCCCACGCCGATAATCCAGAATGATCTTCTTATCTCATGATCCTTGGCTTAATCGCACCTGCCAGACCCTCTTCCCAAATAAGTTCAGGTTCCCAGGTGCTGGAGCTTGGAAATGGATCAGTTCTAGAGGAGGAGGGTGTCACCACTCCGCTTACTTCTGTAAGCCTGGGAAATGCACCATTTGTCATCCTGGGGAGGCCTGCAGCTCTGGTGTGGCTTTAACTTAACACTCACTGAGGCTCAGGGGTCCCCAGGGCTTCTCCTGGTGTCATCTCATCCAGGCTGTCCCCGTAGCCGAGAGAGCTGGAGAAGGGAAAGTGTTGGCAGTGTTGAGAGAGAAGCCCAACCTGTGCGTCCCTCACTCCTGCCCACTCTCGGCCAGTGCTGTGGCCTCTTAAAACCGTCTTCTTCCACAGGGCAAGAGGCTGCCTGTGACTGTGTCCTGCTCTGAAGTGTTCTGTCTCTTATCCTGCAATACTTGTAGACCCTACACATCACATCGGCTTGCAGGCATGGTGTGCATCAGGGTGCAGCCCAGGCACCATGAGGCTGAATGGAAGGGCTTCAGCGATGGGAACCAAGGATTTGCCCTTGGCTCTGGGTCTTACCAACTGGGTGACTTTGGGCTTGTACGTTGAGCCTCTGTTTTCCTTTCTTTAAGTAGAAGCATTAAAAAGATGTCTGCAAGGAGCTGGTGCTGTGGCATAGCCGGTAAACCTACAGTGCCGGCATCCCATATGGGTGCTGGTTTGAAACCCAGCTGTTTCGCTTCCAGTCCAGCTCCCTGCCAATGCACCTGGGAAAGCAGCCAAAGATGACCCAAGTACCTGGGGCCCTGCACCCCTGTGGGAGACCTAAGCTCGTGGCTCCTGGCTTCAGCTTTGCCCGTCCCAGGCCATTGTAATCATCTGGGGAGTAAACCAGCACATAAAAGATCTCTTTCTCTTTCTCTCTGTCTCTTCTTCTCTCTCTCTCTCAATCTCTCTGCCTCTCCTTCTCTGTAGCTCTTTCGAATAAATCAATCAATCGTGTGTGTGTGTGTGCATGTGCACACATGTGCACACAAACCCAAGTGTTAGGTTGCCTGACTCCTAAGTTGCTTTGGCCGTGAGCACCTGAGTTCTGGAGTTCTCTTGTCTCAGATCTAAGGGGTCCGAGCCAGTGATTGTTTTTCTGTGAGCTATTTTCTGTAAACTAGCACATGACTCCCAGCGTGGAGCCTGCACTGAAACTGTCGTTTGATTGATCATCACTTGCTTTCAGTTTTGTTTTCGGCAGCAAGACTCTCTTTTTAGGGAGATCTTGCTATACACAGTGCATCGTTAGAAGGCTCTGCTAATTGACCTCTGAATTCCAGAGAGGTCACAAGATGCTTACAGTCTGCCTCCTGATTAAAAAATCCAGGAGCAAATTAGCGTGAGATCCTCCCACCCCTTCTCTGAACACTTCTCTAAGCGGACCTCCCTCCTCCTGCTTCTGCCTCCCCTGCCCACCCCCATTCTGCTTGCAAAGCCTCATGGTAACCGGAAGCTAGAAGAGACTGGAGAGTTGGGTGTAGACACCGGTAGACCCGGGAACATGCCTGTGGTGGGAATTTTCTTCCCTTCCTCCCCTCCCTTATTCCAGCAAACTTGCTTTCCTGGGTACAGGTTGTGCCTGTCAGCTTCATGGAAAAAAGAAACAGCTACAAAGTAATCACTATTAGCAATTAAAAAAAAAAGTTCGGAAGGAAGGCAATTCAGGACGCAAAAATACAAAGGAAAAAGCAAACATCAGGTCAGGCATTCGGTACAGAGGTTAAGACGCCCTTACTCAGGATGCCCGCAGCCCATGGGGGGTGCCTAGTTCAAGTGCTTCCTGAGAATGCACACCCTGGGAGCCAGCAGGTGGGGGCTTCAGTCGCGGAGCTCCCGGGCATTTGCTAGTGAGTCCATTGATGAGAGATCTCTCTCTGCCTCTCAAAATACATTTTCTGAAAAAAAGGCAGATGTCAGCCTGAAGAATGAAGCTTTTGGGGTAAAGGGAAAGAGTTTGCCCCATGTCACTGACCCTCATCAGTCTAAGGGTGGCCTAGGCTCTCAGCTGTGTCCTGCACAGTTCCCCCACCCCCGCACATGCTCCTGTGTGCCCAACTCCACTGGCTCGGTCAGGACAAAGGCCCCTCTGCAGAGCAGCACCCTCTCTGAGCAGGCCCCGGAGCACCTGCACACTGGAGCAGTCTCTGCTCTTCCCTCCAGGGCCCAGGAGAGGGCTGGTGTTCCTTCCATAGGGAGGAAGTGGCCTCTGCTTTTCTTGATGTCATAGGCTTTCCCTTTCCCGGCTTCCTCATAGCACCACACCCCTGGGTGCGTCTGGTCTTTCCGGAAGAGCTGGTGCAGCCTGACCTTGGGTGGCATGCAATGTGTGGTGCTGCTTGTGGTCTCTGGGGAGGGACCAGTGCTGGGGTCTCCAGCAGCCTCAGTACCCCGCCTGCAGCAAGGAAGCCAAGCATAAGTCCTGAGCCCCCTGGCTGCCTTTCCACTCCCACCTACTGGGCAGTCCTGGGCTGCCTTTATCTGTTAACCCTGACAGCACTTGGACCCCTCCTGCTGAACTCTGGGGTGCAGGAAATGGAATCACAATGAGATTCAGCCAAATCCTTCTCCTGGATTCTCTAAGGGATTAAAAAAACGGCTGGCTTTGTTTTGTTTGGCTTTTTGACTGATTAAAAACTGCTCTCTCCCGAAGCCCGCAGACAAATGTGTGTGACCTTCCTGGGAAATGAATCTACCTTACAAATGGGCCCTGTCCTGCCTTTCGGTATAGGTGTGTTCAGTGTCTGGCCCTGGGCAGGGAGCAGCCTATTGAGTAGAGAGAGAAAAATATAGGTTAACTCCTGGCACCTGTGCGACTTGTACTCTCTTTGTCACCACTGAAGATGCAATTTGCTGAAGTCAGGCTGAAGCGCCAACACCCTCCTTTTGTGCTCTGTGTATGCACGCGCCAAGCAAGAACAGTAACCCACAGCCACGCAGATTTATTGCTTTCCTCTCATTCTCACTGTGCTCGGAGGAATTCAGGCTCTCTCCCACTAAAGGGTGAACCCAAAGACACTTGGAAATCAGCAAGGGGAAAAGAATGAAATCATGGTAGTTGTATCGGTCAAGATGGCGAAAGTCCTGGTGGACAGGGAACTCGCTTTAACATTTTCACCACTTGCAAGTGTTCTCACAGCGATGTAATTCTCACGGCAGGCCTGGGAAGTGGGTAAGGCAGTTACCACTGACCTGCATTTACAGCGGAGGCTACTGGGTACCAGAGACTGTGCAGCTCCTTAGTGACGGCGCCAGAATTAGAAAATAGGTCTCTAGATTTTCAGCTGGTCGGGACACAGGCACAGAGAAAGAGCTTTATTACCTACCTGGCAGGAATCATTGCAGAGAGCAAATGATTTGACTCCCAGGGTGACCTGCTGAAACACCCAAACACCTAGGGGAAAAGGCCTCTTGTTAGTGGCCCTGCTATGCCTATTTTCAGCACGAAGCATTTGCTTCTCACTTCCCTTACTTTTTACCCGTGTTCAAGGTCACCAAAAACCTGTGACCTTGCTTGCAGGATCCGTTGGTTTTCTTTGCAGTAGCTGATGGATGAGGCTGGCCTGGGTTCGGATCACGTTTTTTTCTCCACTGAGCTCCATGGACAAGCAGGAGGTTTTGTGTGGCAGGACCAAGATAGAGACACTGGTCACCTCTCCTAATCTCAAACTATCACCCAGCAATGAACTAGGCAAATGGTTTCATCTTAAATATCTTTAGCAAAAAGGTGGTATATCTATCCAGTGAACTACTATTCAGCCATGCAAAGGAATCAAGTACTGATTCTTGCTACAGCGTGGATGAACCTTGGAAACATTAGGGTGAGTGAAAGAAGCCCATCACAAGAGACCACAGAGTCTACAATTCTGTCGCATGAAGTGTCCAGAAGGGGCAGATTAAGACAGAAAATAGGTTAATGGTTGCAAGGGCCTTGAGGGGGTGGGGCGGATGTTGGGGAAGAGAAATGATGATGTGTATGGGGTTTCTTCTTGAGATGATGATGGAAGCATTCTAGAAATAGTGGCCATCATTGTGCAGCTGTCAATATTTTAAAATCCATGGAATTATATACTTTAAAATGGTAAATTTTATGGTATGGAATTTATCTCAATTTCTCTCTCTCTCTCACACACACACACACACACACACATGCACAGTATCTGAGGAGTCTTCCAAAAGCTTATGGGGAAAATGCATATAATGAGAAAAATATGCATGGACTTCAAAATTTTTTTTGCACCAAAATGAGCTTTGAGTTCAAATTTCATGAGTTTTTGGAAGGACCTTTGTATAGCTGTGTATCTATGCCAGAATGTGAAGTGTGATAGAGTTGGGATCCTGCCCCTCTCAATCCCCTTCTCTGTAAAATGCTTATACAGATCACAGCTTTGCTGTGGGGTCTGAGAAAAGAAAAAGAAGGCATGCAAATCCCTGGCATCATTTTTTTAAAAGATTTATTTATTTATTTGAAAGTCAGACTTACACACAGAGAGAGAGAGGGAGAGAGGGCTTCCATCCTCTGGTTCACTCCCCAACTGGCCGAAATGGCTGGAGCTGCACCAATCCAAAGTCAGGAGCCAGGAGCTTCCTCTGGGTCTCCTATGTGGGTGCAGGGGCCCAAGGACTTGGGCCATCTTCCACTGCTTTCCCAGGCCATAGCAGAGAGCTGGATCGGAAGTGGAGCAGTCGGGACTCAAACTGGCACTGTAGGCAGCAGCTTTATCCACTACACTACAGTACTAGCCCCAAATCCCTGGCATCATTAGCAGTCAAAGTGAGCACCTTTTCCTCTCTCTCCTCCTCTCTTTAGTCTTTAATAGTTTGACTTGTTGGTGTCAGAACTGTAGATATCATACAAAAATGGGGATTCAAGTCAATAATTGTCTTTTTCAAACTTTCTTTATTTATTTATTTGAAAGGCAGAGAGGTCTCCCACACACTGGTTCTCTCCCTAGATGTCCTCAGCAGCCCAGGGCTAGGTCCGCCAGGGGCCTAGAGCTCCATCCTGGTCTCCTACTTAAATGTCAGGAACCCAGATACTTGCATATCATCACCACCTCCTAGGGTGTGCATTAGCAGAAGCAGGAATCAGGAACAGAGCCAGAACTCAAACCCAGACACTCATGGAGGATGCAGGTGTCCCAAGCGGCATCTTAACTGCTGTGCCAACCACCTGCCCCTCAAGTCAGTAAATACCTTTTGCAAGATTCTATGCTGAAGTTTTAAAAGGACCTGCTCCTGAACACGTGGCGCTCTCTCTCTTCCTCTCCGTCTCCTGACCTCTGTCTCTCTCTTACTCTCTCTTTCTCCTTCTTCACCCCTTCCCTCCAATCTGTCGGGTTTACCCCAATAAACTCTTTCCCTTAAAAAAAATAAAAGATTCTATGCTGGATTTTTTCCCTTTGTGGGCATTGAAACTTGTGTTCCCTTGCATGGCCACCGGCTGCTGGCACACAGAATGGCGCCTTTAATCAGAGTGTGACTTGATTAATGGAACTTCTCCCAATGCCGGAAAGTGGCCTCAAGTTTAAATTCTGAGTATAGCTTGTGATATGTTGGTTGTGACATCTCATTTGTGAAGAAATAACCTGGTAATATTTTGTCTCCTCTATCGGGAATCGGCCCAGTCACACAGAAGCACGTTGAAGCAATAAGCAATTTGAAGGGATTGTATCTGATTCACCCAAACGTCCCCCACTTTCTCTTACATTAACAGAGGAAATGTGTTGCCAGGGTAACAGAAGGCTATGTTCACAAGCAGTAAAGATTTGATATTTATGGAAAAATCACCCTATTTCCTGTCGGCACAAATGGAAGGGCTTCCTTGGCCGGAAATGACAGTTTGAAAAGAATTTGTATTTATCTTGAGTTTAAAAAAAAAAAGTTTTGTTTTTCTCTGTTATTGAACTTCAAAAAGTTGGATCAATTGAACTTTTTTCCCTGCCTTGGTTGTTCCTTTGATTTTTAAACATGATTTGAGTTTACTGTTTGATTTAATTGCAAGTTTATAAGAACGTGTTATTTTCTACTTCAAATCAAGCCACCTTGTACATTTCTTAATTGTTTGAAAAAACTCCTTCCATGGCAGAAAGACATGATTTTTGAGGTCCGCCGCATTTTGTGGCTTCACCTAGATCCGTGACTGCCCATTTGAAAGCTAGTCCCTAATAATGCCCTTGGATCTGCCTCCCTAGCTGGTGGTGCCTGGAAAGACAGATCAATGGCTGTGTACACCCAGGACCCACCTGTCCCTGGGGTCTGGCTTCTGTCCCTGTTGGGCTTGGAGGCCACCCTTCAGGACCCCAGCAGCCAGCCCTCTGTAGTTTCTGGGTGGTTGTGTGATCACTCATACACAAGAATGTCTCAAGCGACCTCGGCTCTGTTCAGTCCTCGTGTCTCTGTCCCCTTTGCCTCTCTCCATGCGTGTTTAATTGTGGGAACATGTTGGAAAGTGGCACCCTCCAGAGGTCACCAGGACAATTTCTATTCTGGGCACAGCTTTCCCAGGGGCAGGGCTGCTAATGAGCGCTCCAGGTGGAAATGGGAGCATCTGGTCCCCGGGGCCGCTGGCAGTGCCGCCGCCCTGGTGCCTCTCGGTGTAGGAACAGGCTTGCTCTCCAGGCTCTGTTTCACACCTGAGTGTGCTCGCTTCCTGGACCTCACGGCTTCCCACCTTGTGGAGTACACAGTGCCAGCCCCAGCACATGGACTTGCCTGTTGTTTGCCAGCAAGTCAGGAGGAGCCGGGGGAGGGGCTGGGGTCCATCAGCCCAGTGGAAATGAACTGGGACCATAATTCTTTGCCAAGGAGGACACTTCAGAATGGCCTTGCAAAGGAAATTTTTCTGTAGAAAAAAAAAAAAGCAAGGTTGTGGATGTGGGCATCTTGGAAAGAGATAGGGTCTGGAATTCTGCATCTGGGGCGGCTTCCTGTAGGTGGTAAGGAGTGAAGGGGCGTTACTTGGAGAACTGCTACAGCCTGATCAGCATGTGATTCCAGTCGCCACACCTGGCGCTGAGTAATTCTCAGCCCGTCACTCGGACTCAGCCTCACCACCTTAGTTGTAAAATGAGGGAAATAATCCCTACCTCTTCCAGGCTTACATCAGATAAGAAGTGAGTCATCTGAGACGGTGTCTCACTTACTGGGCTGCAAGAAATATTTTTTTCCCATTTCTTTCGTGTATAAACGGGCAAACAAATTTTATAAAAGCTCGATAAAGTGAATGAGGGTATCACTTCCTGTTTGAATGAAGGAGCTGGACTCACTGCTGTGTATTTACCATCTGATGTCATAATGCACAGGTTCGCTCACGCACAGACGTCCTTATTTCAGATGTGCAAGTTAGTGCTCGTGTCGACGCTTTGGCCTGAAACTTTGTCCAGGGACTTAGACATTCCTGTGCATTTATGCCCAGCTGTTGAGACCTCATTTAGGTTATCCCATATCAGAGTGCCTTGTTCAGGTCCCAGCTACTCCACTTCCAATCCAGCTTCCTGCTAAGGCACTCCCTGGGCAGCAGCAGATTTTGGCTAAAGTACTTAAGTCCCTGCCACCAACGTGAGAGACCTGGATGGAGTTCCAGGCTCCTTGCTTCGGCCTGGCCCAGCCCTGGCAGTTTCAGGTATTTGGAGAGTGGACCAGCGGATGCAAAATCGCTCTCTATCTCTCTGTCTCTCTCTGCCTTTCAAATAAAAAGCCAAATAAATAAAAAAAAAGTTTTAAAAATCACCTGAGCGTATTGTTTAAACTATGGATTCCCTTTGCAACATGGTGCCTAAATGTTAATAATACTGGATTGTGGACTTAAAAATTTAAGAGGGTAGAGCTCATGACAAGTGTTCTTACCACAGTGAAAATTAATAGTTATTCAGGTTTTTTTTTTTTTTAAACACACACATAAAAAATGAGTATGGATTCCTAGGTGTTGCCCCAGAGATTCTGATCCAGGGCCCTGGCTGAGATCTGGGGACCTTTGTGTTGCCCCCATCCCCCTGCTCTGGGTGTGGGGATGGCACATTAATGCAGGTTTCTGACGCCTCAGTGGAAGAACGCACAGCAAACCAGTTAGTATCCCTGCAATTACTGTAATGTGCAACCCAGTGGCTGTGGCTTTCTTGTAGAAGCACAACTTGGTTGTTCACAACCTCACATTGCTTCCGTCATGTTTGGGTTTGCTTCAGATTCCACACAGATGTGACGAGGTCTTCTTATTGGCTGATCTTCATGACAAATAATCCCCCTGAAAACTTCCCTAAACCATCCCGGTCTTGCTAAAAATGACCAAGTGACTAAGAAGGGCACACTGGAGGCACTTGCAGGGCCTCCGGCTCTTTTCTCTCCTGTCACATGAAGAGCGGTGGCTTTGCCTGCTGTCAGCAGCACGTCTGAGATTTCTGTAGGGTGGTTGAGCTGAAAATGAGGCCGTGTGTGTAGTGCAGTGCATGGAACATAGTAGGTATCCAAAACTCTTTTTGCAATAAAAAAGCAATACAAAATGTCCCCAAAATATGAGCCAAAGAAGTTCGATAAGCAAAATCCTTTTTATTTTAATTTCCAATATAGTCCTCCTTTTTAAAAACTTTATTGTTTGAAAGGCAGAGAGACAGCAACAGAGATTTTCCATCTGCTGGTTCACTCCCCAAATGCCCCCAACAGCTGGGGCTGGGCCAGGCCAAAGCCAGAAGCCAGGAACTCCATCTCGGTCTCCTTTGTGGGTAGTGAAGACTCATGTAGTTGAGCCATCATCTGCCACCTCCCAGGTGTGCATCAGCAGGAAACTGGATTCTGGAGTGGGGCATGGACTCGAACCTGGGCACTCAGTAAGGGATGTGGGCATCTCATGTGACTTAGCTGCTAAACCAGACACCTGCCATGCACAGTCATTTTTAAACCACATTCCCCCCAAACAGTACCACAGAGTAATTTGAAGATTCTAAAGTAGTGAGTGAAAATCAAAACAAGGTGGACTCAGTTTTTGTAGACTTTTGCCTAAGTAAACATCCCATAATATATGGCTCAGAAGCAGCGGCCTGGGAGAGAAGCCTGCTGGCTGCTGGCGAGACAGCGTACACCTTGCCGTCATCTCTAATCCAGGAAAGAAACTTCAACAGCCTGAGAACCTGGTTTCTTGCCAGCCCACGCCTAGAGGACAAGTACTACTGAAACATTTACGCTGCAGACAATGGTGAGTGCCTGTGAAGCAATGGTACTTTCCCTACCTGCATTACAAAAAGAGAAAGCAAACCCTACCCCCCTCTTGTTTGGGCAACATGGACTGGCCCGTCGTGGCTGCTGGGGTGTTTAACTAGTAAGTGAAGCGAGCAGAGTTGCAGAGCGCACAGCTCCTGTTTCCGGGGGCGCTCTCGGGAGACCTGCAGGCTGCCTTCGCCTGGCTTCAGAAAGAAGCCTGGGATGTAACCGAGGCGGGAAGGAGCCGCCGTCTGCCGGGCTGGGGTCTGGCGCTTGCAAAGCGAGCGAGCGTCTTCTGAGTTTGAAGCGCAGAGGAGTTCTCTGCTCCGCCCAAGCCAAGGAACAGAGCTAGAAGCAAAGGAGCCCTGGCCGAAGGTAAAGCGGGCATTGCACAGGGAGCCCTCTGCCTGGCCAGGCAGATGGGACATTTCTGGGTCACTTGGGTCCTGCAGATGTGGTGGGCTGGACACTGGCGGCAGGGGCCACTTGCATTGCCCAGAAATGCCTTTTACTGAAACCTTCTGTTTCTTTCTGATGATAGACAGTGAACGATGGAGTTCTGCGGTTTGTTTTTGTTTTTTCGTTAATACACTTGCGAGCAGCATAGCTGTTATTTCACTGAGGGGCACGATGCGTGGACCTTTTCAACAAAGGCTGTGTCCCCCTAAGGCTGAGAGTGCAGTTTCCAGGCCTTAGGTTTGTTTTGTTTTGACTGTGGTTTGCAGAGTTCTTTGGAATTTACATGATAGTGGAAGGGGCACTGGGGATTGAGTCAAGTTTCTGGCACAGTAAATGTAGGAATTTTGCTTCATGTTTTTTTTTTTTTTTTCCTTAAGGAGTTCCGTATGAATGAAAATGAGGAAGCAAGATGTTTAAGTTTTATTCAAATTTGTTGCAGCTCCAAAGTTCAAAGAACTTGGTTGTGGCCTCTCTCCCCACTTCTGGGCATGCAGTGAAAGAAATGTAGTCTGGCCTTTGTAATGAAACTAGTTGTCCTGAAAACCTCATTATTCCTTGCACTGTGCTGTGTTTGAGAGTACCCTGTGCTAGCAGTGATAATAAATGAGGCAAGAAAATGAATTGTGGAAGAAACAGATTTGGGGATGGAGAAAAATAAGAAGTGGGTTTGGCCAAAACCCAGCCAGAATGTGGTCAGTGGAGCAGCTACCCGCACTTCCCTGGGATTGGAGATTTCAGAGAAAATTGAGCCCATTTCCTCCTAGGAGAGTCCATGAGGAATGTTAAGAGGATGTGAAGTTATTTAGATTATCCCAACAGGTTCTGACAAGTCCGTAAAAAAATCACCAATTAAAATATAATTGTTGCCATTCTGTGGTGGATCAAAGAGGCTTGTCGAGTCACGATGTACTTACTGAGTAGGAGAATGTGCCGCTGCTCATTGGTGTGAATTACTTTTGAGCAGGCTTTCTAAGACCCAGCGAGGCCTCGCCAAGCCTCCCGTTCAGCGCTTTGAATGAAAAGTTCGAACCAAATGCTTTCAAGTGGGTTGCTTAGGCGTGTTCATGTGTCAGTGAGCTTAACCCTCGCACACAGGCTCAGAGAATGTTCTAGGAGGACAACGGAGGCCTGCAGACTTCTCCCTAAACAGTGGCTCATCTGGGAAGCCAGACCACTCAGTGCTTTCTACAGGGGGGGCGGCCACGACTTTGTCTCCTGTGGATGAGGGTTTCTGTGCCTCAGCTGAGTTTTGGGGTGGAGTAATTATTGGGTGGCGGGGGGGGGGGGTCACCTAGGATTTTTAGCTGCATCCTTGGCCTCCACCCTGCTAGATGACAACCTACCCCCTCCCCAAAATGTCTGCAGACATGGCCAGTGTTCCCACAAGGAAGCAGAATCACCCTTGGTTGGGAACCACTGCCACAGAGGAACCACTTTTGAGATTTGTTTGGAGTCACATCGTGGGGGTAGATGCAGGTGCAAGGACTGTTTCTGAATAGACTCCTGCAACTCTTGGGCCCTTATGAGTCTTGTTTTATGCAGTGCTATGACTGTATAGAAGTCAAACTTCTCTAAATTGAATCCCACCTTTAGTGTACCTTGGAAATATACTAGATAGGTAACAGAAACTCATTTGATGACCCACTTCATAAAGCAAATAATTACTCACAATTTATCTATTCTGCAAATATAGTTTTGTTTTCTTTTGCTTTTTGCTATGTGGGCTTTAAGTAAATCTGGGCACGCCTGTTTGGTGTTTTTCTTCTGGAATCTGCAAATGCCTCTCTATCTCATTTTTCCTTTCCCCCTCTGTCCAGTGGGTCTCAAACTGCTCTCGTGTTCTAGGATTTGGGCCTTGATGTTTGTCAGTGAGCTAGAGTCCTCACAGTATTTTTCCTAATTTATAGGTAACAATTAAATCAATGACTGGAATTTAGCATATGCGACTGCTTGTTTGCTCTCAAAGACAGATTAGAAAGTGAAACATAGCAAACAAATACTGATATAAAACATCTGAAACAGCAGTCTTGCCTAATTCCACTTCACTTTATTTGGTGGATCCATGTTTGAGTAATAGATGGGAAATTCATATGTTTACATTCATAGTCTCATAAAATGGTTATCTCTCCAAACAAAAAGTTGTATAAGTCTCTTTTGTGGTGTTTCTCAAGAACGTGGTCCGTAGATTGCACTGAGACCCAGGCTTCCAGGAGCTGTCACTCAATCAGGATGAGACACACCCATCTGTAAATTCCTGCTTCCAACCCAGCTGTGGCAGGGGGCTGCATTTGGCATTGGCTCAACATATGGAGCAACGCCTTGACTCATTGGAGTCCAGTCTTGGTGATAGGATTGGGCTGGCCCATGGTGTTATCAAAGTTGTGGTTTCTGCTTTTGATTGCAAAGCAAATCTTCCATTTATCTCTACCCAGAGGTACTGTGCATCATGCAACAGTTGTATTTCCTCGTTCTTGACATTCACCCCCTCATTGACTAGACTGAAGACCCATGAGTACAGGGACCTTGGTATTTTAGGTCCCTCTGCCCCCAGGAGGTAGCACAGTGCCTGCACATCCTGCTTGCTCAGTAGACAATGAACAACACCAATGTCAGTGATTTCCCCTTGGAGAGACCACCCAGGAGCTTGGGCTGCTAGGAGCCCACACGTCTGTGTGGGTGTAGAAAGGTGTGCTATCTGTCCTCACCCACAGGGTCAGGGCGGACACACCTAAGAGCAAAAGATAGAGATTAACACAAGAAAAACATACCATTCAGTTCAACAAGAGCCCTCAGAAGAGAAGAGCCAGAGAAAACTTTTTATACTTAGGTTTGATGGAGAATGGACAACCGTGGAGAAATGTGATTGGACAAAGGATGTACTCTAACAGGAGTAGACTGGGCAGGGCCGGGAGGGGGCACACACAGCAAGGCCTGTTTGTCCAGACTCTTCTTGGCCTCCTCCCTTCGGAGTTTGGGGCAGGGCCGCTCTGGAACACGGGTCTGGGACCTCCGGTCATGCAGGGCGGGTTAGAGGATTCCTTCATGTCGGCTTCCCACGCAGAAAGGCAGAGGGGAGATGAGAGTAGAATTTTAGGTCGAATGGCTTGCTTAGGGGAGGAGGAGTTCTGGTTCCTGTAATTCACTTGGGAAGAGAGAGGAGAGCAGGTGAAGATCGGAGAGCCTTTGCTCCGAGGCGTTCCCATCTCCTTTGGGTCTGCGTCACCGGCCACAGAGCCACACGCTGGGATACCGTGTTCTGGGCCCCCCAGCTGCAGCCCACAGCCTGTCCTGTGTATTGTCGAGTCCTCCTGTGAGCTGGTTTTAATGTTCGGGAGGCTGCCAGAGGAATCTTCTAAGGATGCAGCCCTGTGGGTTGTGGACTTGGGAAGCAAGGAGGAGGAAGCATTATGAATCTTTCATCATGAGGTCTAGAAGTTCAATTGCTGCTAGCATGTTAGTGCCGCCTCCTGGACTCAGTAAAACAGAGAGTACTGTATTAGCCGGAGGATTAGACCTGGGGGTAGGTGAATGGCCTGGAGGTTAAGAGGCCTGCGTCCCTTAGTGCGCCTGGGTTTGAGTCCCAGCTCCACTGCTGGCTCTAGCTTCCAGGAAACGCACACCCTGGGGGGCAGCGGGCGAGGGCTCACGTGCTTGGGTTCCCTGATTCCATGTGAGAGACACTGGTACCAACCACTTGCGCCTAGCCCAGCCCCAGTCATTGTGGCCATCTGGGGAATGAACCAGTAGATAGAAGTGATCTGTCTCTGTTCTCTTTCTCTCTCTGTAGTGTGTGCCTCAGAAATAAAGGTAATGGCTGGTGCCGGGGCTCACTAGGCTAATCCTCCGCCTGCGGCACCGGCACACCGGGTTCTAGTCCCAGTCGGGGCGCCGGATTCTGTCCCAGTTGCCCCTCTTCCGGGCCATCTCTCTGCTGTGGCCCGGAAAGGCAGTGGAGGATGGCCCAAGTGCCTGGGCCCTGCGCCCGCTTGGGAGACCAGGAGAAGTACCTGGCACCGGCCACAGCGGCCATTGGAGGGTGAACCAGCGGCAAAGGAAGACCTTTCTCTCTGTCTCTAACTCTCTCTCACTGTCCACTCTGCCTGCAAAAAAAAAAAAAAAAAAGAAAGAAAGAAAGAAAGAAAGAAAATGATAAAACAGGTGCATATAAAGGGCCACATTTTCTGAACAGGTATTAGGACATGGGGTGTGCAAAGGTAGCAGATGACTTGACATCGGAACGCTGGACTTGACCCGGAACTTTCCTGGGCTGTGCAGGTTGTAAAGGTGCTGCAGGGGGAGATCAAGGACTTGAAGGTCATCTCGGTTTCCCTCTGCAGTTCACAAACTGAGCCCAGCTCCACTTCTCTAAGCAGAGCCCTGCTCGCCATCATGTCAGTCCTACCGTACCTTAAACTGTGGAGATTTCAACTGTGGCTTTGGGAAGGAGGCCTCTAATAAAAGAGGATCCAGCCCCCCCACCCGTTGTTCGCCAAGCCCAGAGGGGTTTTTTGTTTTGTTTTTTTACAAATATGTGCTTGTGTCTTCCTCAGCATTGCCGGCTCACACAGAGGCTGTCTTATGCTTATAAACAGTAGATGAAGCAGAAATACTTGCTGACACTTAAGACTGCTTTTATCTTTCCCTACTGCTAAATAATAATTTTGTTAGATTGTCTGGGATCTATGCAGCCGGCTCCCTGCATCCGTGCTTATATCCGTGAGCCTTGTCCAAATAAACACACTTGAAAAGATAGAGAAATGTGTTTTGCAGAGTTTAGAACATCCTCCAGCAGAGGTTAAGCCCAGCTCTTGGCTTTGTTTTGGCAGCTTGTTTAGGATGCCAAGTGTATCTGGCCTGGCAACAGATTAAAAGATGTTGGTTCTTACATAACAAAGTTTAGGGCATAAGGCAGGCAGGGGTGTAGATTTCCAGGTTTCCTTTGTGTTTTGTAAAGAGTTTTAAAGCGGATGAAAAAAAGTGTGCTTGACTGGGGTTTTGTTTTGCCTTTCAACCCTGGAACCATAAAAACCTATTGAAATGTCTTATCTCGGCTTACACAGCCCTGGGATGGAGTTCCCGCGCTGAAATCCCTCTCCCGCTCCCGCTCCCGCTCCCGCTCCCGCTCCCTCTCTCTCTCTCTCCCTCTTCCTCATTTATACCAGCCTGGCCGCCCTTCCTTCTGTCGCTTCAGCTGCTCCTCTCTCCGACTCAGGTCTTTGCCTTCCTGTTCCCCCTCCCTGAAACATCCTTCCCGGTGCTCCTTGGGAAGGCCTCCCTTGGTCACTTAGCTGAAGTTGCTCCCGTCTACCCAACTTTCAGGCCACCTTCTCTTTCCCAACTCCCATTCTGTTTTCTTCATGGCACCTTTTTCCCGCTCTCTGAAATTCTTATGGATCTGCATATATGTCTGCTGTCCATCAGGAAAGTAAGCTTGTGGCCGGTGCTACCATATCCTCAACAGCTAAAACATACAGATGGATGGATGGATGGATGGATGGATGGATGGGATAGACAGGTGGATGAATAAGTGAGTAGATAGATAGATGGGTAGATACATGGATAAGTAAGTAAGCAGATGGATTGATGGGTGGATGGATAGACAGGTGTATGGATAAGTGAGTGGATGGACAGGTGAGTTTGTGGGTGGATAGATGGGTGTATGGATGAGTGGATGGATAGATGAGTAGATGAATAGATGGGTGGATGGTGAGATGGGCACACAGGTGGATAGATGGATAGATAGATGGGTGGATAGGTAGATGTGTACAGAGATGAATGGATAGATAAATTGGATGGGTAGATAGATGGTGGATGGACAGATGTGTTTTTAGATAGATGGGAGAGAATTGCTGACTGTGTAGTAAAGTCCTACTCTCCTTTAAGTTCAATTTAGGACTTCTCTTCTGTGAAATCTCCCTGTATCCCCAAGATGAGAATGTTGAGAATGATCTGGGCCCATGGAGTTGCTAAAAGGACTTTAATGCAATAGGTCTAAAAAGTACTAAGGCAGTAAGAACAAAACAGCAGCTGTAGATATCAACGTGTAGTCTTTGCACAGTTTCCTCCCCCATACTCAGCTTACTATGGATACTACGCCAACCATCTTATCCTGTTGTGGTCACTGGTGTGCACATCAGCCCACCCCCCACACCCCACCCCAGACACCAGTCTTTGGGATTTGGTTGGCCCCGGATGTGCCTTTGCTGGGGGAGTCAGCCAGGATCCGAAGTCATCACAACACACAGAGGTAGCTCTCTAAGTTGACCTGGAGCTCTGACCCCACAGGGCCCATTCTAAGGTGGTTACAAGTCCCCTCTTTCTAGAGAGTCGAGATGGGAACTGTTTGCTGGGCACCTGCCCGGAGGCCTCTGCGTCTCAGGGGTGCCTCCGAGGTGTGGCTCTTCAGGCAGGAGCTCAGCGCCGTGTGCTGGCCTGGAGAGCACAGGGCCCTCACTGTCCCACAGCTTGGATCTTCCAGCACCCGGCAGTCCTGATGTCCATGACTGCCGGGGCCGAGGCTGATGCTTTGTGGGGCTGATCTCTCAAAGCCATCTTGGCCTGTAACCCAGCTTCAGCCAGTTTTGGGACTAACCCAACTGGTTCTCTTTTCGCTGGGTGGGAGGTGTGAGAAGCGGGAGGGTGGGGTCCACATGGATGTCAAAAACCACAAGGCCCTCGAGCACTAGGGGCAGGACCTGTGCAAAGCACTCTTCTGTCTGGCACGTATGAGAAATCTGTGGGTGAACCCTGCTGCGTCAGTTGACTCCTCTGTCCATCATAAAGGATGTGAACCACTTAACCCTTTAACTACCCTTGGAGCGAGGCACAACTTTTCCAGTGCTGTGATGGCCTTAGATATATGTGCTAAAAAATATGCCTTGTGATTTGCAATATTTTTAAGATTTATTTATTTATTTGAAAGTCAGAGTTGCAGAAAGAGAGGTCTTCCATCCGCTGGTTCACTCCCCAGTTAGTCGCAATGGCCAGAGCTGTGCCGATCCGAAGCCAGGAGCCAGGAACCTCCTCCAGGTCTCCCACATGGGTGCAGGGGCCCAAGGTCTTGGGCTATCTTCTTTTGCTTTCTCAGGCCATAGCAGAAAGCTGGATCAGAAGTGGAGCAGCTGGGTCTTCAGCTGGTACCCATATGGGATGCCAGCACTGCAGGCGGCAGCCTTACCCGCTATGCCACAGCACTGGCCCCTCTCCATAGACTATAAAGTGTCATTCCCCGTGGGTGGCTATTGTTGAGTTTCCTGTTATTTAGAGAAGTGTTTACAAATATGAAGTTTAGGGGAGCCAGCATTGTGACTCAGTGGGTTAACTGCCTCTTGGGACACAGACATCCTGTATCAGATTGCCAGTTCAGATTCCAGTTGCTCCCCTTCCAACTCAGCTTCCTGCTAATGCACCTAGGAGAAGAGCAGATGATGGTCAAAGTGCTTAAGCCCCTCCATTCAGGTGGGAGACCGGGGTGGAGTTCCTGCCTCCTGACTTCAGGCCTGGCCCACCCTTGACAGTCTCTGCAGTCAGTGATGACGTCAGTGGCTGTTCCAGGACAGTTGTAAGAAGCTACCGTGAACTTTTAGCAGTCCTGGAGCTGGAATTTGGAGGTCAGGGTGTGGTCAGGGTGAGCTTCCCCAGAGGCTCAGCAGGAGAAGCTGTCTGTGCCCCCCGCAGCTCCTGGCCATTGCCACCACCTGTCATTCCATGGTTTGGAATCGCTCCGCTCCAGTCTCTGCCTCCATCCTGTGGTGGTGCATCCTCCCCTCTGGAACTCTGGGTCTGTTTCCTCTTCTAAGGCTTTGCCTCTGGGTTCAGCCCCCCCCCCCCCAATCCAGAACAACTGCTTGTCAAGATCCTTGCAAAGAAGGGTAGGCGTGTCTTTGGGGACCAGGACACGCCCTTTCCTGTCAGGTGTTCCTGTTCTGCTTAGGATATGGAAAGGGGCAGAAGCCTGATTCTTGTCCTAAAAAGCAGCTCTTTGAGGCAAAAGGAAGCCCTGGGAATGGCACCTGCTGCTTGTCATTTGCAAGTCTGAGATCAGCCAGAACTTCAAGGCTTCTAGGAATTTTCTGCAAACTAAGAGACTAATGAGGAGGGTGTTTGCATATCTGACACTTTCATGTTAGGGAAGCAGAAGGAAGAAAAACTCTCTGGTAATCCTGGGAGTTTCTAGTTCAGTTCTTGCCAGCTGAATGGTGGCATCCCCCAAGAATTAACCAGCATGAGTGATGGAGGTTCAAAGAATGTCCAAGTTTGGCTGAATCCAGTGTGGGGCTCAAATAACCAACACCATCCATTTGTCTAATTTCTCAGGAGAAAGCTTATTTGTGTGCTAATAAAGGATCGCAGCTGTATGTGACTTGTTGTTAAGTTTGCTTGGGAGGGAGAGGGTGTTGGCACAGTTGCTCAAGATGCCACTTAGGTTGGCCGCATCTTCTGCTTCCTGCTCATGTGCAGCCCGGGAGGGGGCAGGTGCTGGCCCAGTAGTTAGGTCCCTGCCACGCACGGGGGAGACCCAGGTTGAGTTGGCTGTCCCTGGCTTCTGCCTGGCCTAGCCCCAGCAATTGTAGGTGTTGAGGAGAGAACCAACGGATGGAACATTGCTTCTCCCTCTCCCTCTTCTGTCTCTGCCTTCCAAAAATAAAAATAAGTACTTTGAAGAAACAGCTGTTACTTGTGTTTTATAAGGTACTTAGATGCAAGAGTTTTTTTTTTTGTTTGTTTTTTGTTTTAAACAGGCAGAGTGGACAGTGAGAGAGAGAGACAGAGAGAAAGGTCTTTCTTTTGCCGTTGGTTCACCCTCCAATGGCCGCAGCGCGCCGGCCGCTGATCCGATGGCAGGAGCCAGGTGCTTCTCCTGGTCTCCCACGGGGTGCAGGGCCTAAGGACTTGGGCCATCCCCCACTGCACTCCCTGGCCACAGCAGAGAGCTGGCCTGGAAGAGGGGCAACCGGGACAGAATCCGGCGCCGCCCCAACCGGGACTAGAACCCGGTGTGCCAGCGCCGCAAGGCGGAGGATTAGCCTATTGAGCCACGGCGCCGGCCAAGATGCAAGAGTTTTTTAATTTTCAAAATTGAGGAATGCTGACTGCTGACTTCAGACTCTTAGGCAATGTCTTTGGTCACAAGTGGCAGAAACTCCCCAAGCCAGCTGTATGAGTTTCTTGGGGCTGGTGAAATAAAGCACCTCACTGAGTGGCTTACAACAAGAGAGATGTCTTTTCCCATGGTCTGTCTGGTTGTCAGCAGGGCCTTGGAGAGGAGGATCCCTCCTCGTCTCCGCCAACCCTGGGTAGCCCCGGGTGTTGCTCGGCTTGTGAAACATAGCCCGGCCTCTGCTCTGTTTTCTCTGGGCCTTCTCTTCTCATCCGTCTCCCTCCCTCTTGAATTCTTACAAGGACGCCAGACACGTTGGACGAATGCCCCAACCTGCTCCAGGGTGAGCTCATCCTGTCTCATCACACCTGCCACCATCGCATTGCCAAAAAGTCATGGGCTGAGGAGCTGGGGTTAGGACTGCAGCTTATCTTCTTGGGGGACAAAGCAACCCATAGCAACGCTGCCGGAAGGGACAGGGCCTCAGATGCCATCAGCACGCTCTCAGCTCTGCCCACTTATCTCTGTGTGTCACTCACACTCACAGACTCACTCTCTGAGCATCAAAGAGGCAAGACTGCAGTGGCTCAGGGCTTCTCCCTGGCCGTGGAGCGGGCTCTTCCACTTCCAAGCTCACAGCAGAAGTCCTGGGGAAGATTCCACCCAAACATCACCTGCTCAGCCCTGGACCATTCACTGTGGCTAGGGGGAGGGACATAGGAGAGAGTGACAGCTTCCCATCTGAGCTGGGGGGAGATGGGGCTCCTTCATAAAGTACAGCAGCCTTGACGCGGCCCCTGGGGAATTGTGAGCTTGCTGGAACTGATCCATTCTGCCTTGCAGTCACGTGTTGCTTTTAAAGGAGCTCGGGCTTCACTTGCCTTTAATGCAACGGTGTGCGTGGGTGCCTTGTTCCCCATCCTCTGCTACGTTAAGCTGGGTTCACGTCAGGTGCTGGAAGATGTGCATTTCCCTGGAAGAAAGCACATTTGCATTCGAGCAGAAACACAGGAGGACCAGTCATTTAATATTTGACCCCTGAGGGTGGGCTGATCTCAGAGCCGGGCATTTTTTGTCTCTTATTTTAGTTTTCAAACTGAAACTTTTAGACTTCCAGCCAGGATCCTGCTAGGTAGAATCAGCCTTAAGCTCTGCTAACCAGCCTGTGGGTAGCCCGTTTCCTGTACTTTGAATGCCTCTGTGTGTGTGTGTGTGTCTTCACAGACTCATTGTGAGAAAGGGCCCCGTTCTTGTTTCAACTATCAACAATAAGTCAGGGGAATGGCAACAGAAATGACCCAAGCAGCCCGGAATTCACAATGCTCACTTCTCGATTAAGTTTGCTTTGAGCTGATATCTGAGAATAACTTTACTGTGAGTCTACGCGAGACAAGGAAGGACCCAGGAAAGAGGTGTTGACGGAGCCTGAAGACCAGAGAGTTGTTCCTTGGGTGCAGTCACGGAGTGGTGGCTTCGTGCCAGAACTTTCAGCCTTGTGACGGCATTTGCAGGAGTTCTCTGATGGGAAATGTGCAAACATGACCCCGACTTGGCACAATCTCAGTAGCTACCTAGAATCTACCAGGGCCCAAATCTTTGCTCTCTCTCTGACAAAGAATCTGTTTCTTGGTAGTATTGGGCTCATCACCTTTAATGGAAAAATCGATTGTTTATCTCTTCTAGCCCTGGGCTAGACAGGAAGTACTAAGACCTCATCTCGTGATTTCTTTCCTTCTTGTTTGATGAGGGATGCTCTTTGCTCTTACCAGTCACCGGAATCGGGGAGGGGTTCTGCACTTAGGTCAGCCTGTGCGCGCCAGTGTGCAGACTGAGCTGGGCTTTCGTAGTTGGCCTTTTGCTGTAGATGATAAAGGGGAGCCAAAGCACGAGGCCTTAATGAACTTGCTGTGATGTGCAACAAACCAGCTCAAGATAAATCGCGTGTGAAATCATCGCTGCCGAATGTCGCCTGCCAGTGGGTCTTTTTCTGTTTTCTCTGATAATAATTTTTGCTTGATTTAAGAGGTGGTAGAATCCTGGCTGTTGGTGAAATGAGGCTAATTTCCTCCTGTTCTGAGCCATTATAACCCGTGTTGGGGACGTTGGCAACACATTTTTCTCCTAAGACAGCTTCATTTCTGCAGTGGAGAAGAAGCGGTTAAGTAGACGGTGCATAGAGTGAGCTTTCAGCTGGTCCTGTACCTGGAACTGTCAGGGAGAAGCCACTGTAGGTGAGGAAGTGTGTGGGCCATTCCTCCAAGGTTTAGGTTTTCTGGGGTTGGTTTTGTTTGCCGGGAAGAGGAGAGTGGCTGGAGCAACTCGGGTAGATGTCTTTTTGCCTTTAGTGTGAATGACAGAAAACGTTCTGAAGTCTTGTTGTATTTAGTAGTAACAGCTAAATCTGCCATCTTTCGAATCTCAGCTCACAACTGCCGTGTTCCGTGAAGTCGCCCACGACCCCTTGGTCACGGCCGGCCACAGGCCCTCCTCCCCGTCTGAGGACGCAGCCTTTCATTCAGCAAATGCTCATAGCACCCCTAATATCAGCACTACTAGGATGACTAAGGCTTCTGCTGAGGACTTCCGGCTTCCACGTGGGCAGGCCTCTAGTCCTGGGAGAATGCAGGGTGTCACAGGTATACACTAGGCGCTCAATGTGCATCCGGCGCGTTGAATTGTCATGTGCATTCTTTTCCCCAGATCGCTCGTTCTGGCTTCTTTATGCACTAGAGGATCGTGTTGTTCAGGCTCCTGCCTCTAATAGACTCATTACTTTTGGAATAAGTAGCTTCCCCCTGGGGAAGGTTCACCTGACTCATCTTGTACTCAGCCCGGCTGGCCTGCAGCAAGGAAGTAGTAGCAGCTGGCCTGTCCTAATTGGACAGAAGGAAGTTGACTCGTTGCACTTGGGGACTGACCAGTCCTGTCTGCTCCAGGAAGATGCTGAGAGAGCATCTGTCCACCTGAGGTTGGTTGTTGATAAGAGAGAGGCGCCACTGCATTCAGGTTTGAGAGACTGGCAGAGGGCCACCTGCTGGGTCCAACAGGACAGGGAGCTTTTTTTAAACTCTATGATGCTCCAAGCAGCTGCTGGAGAACACCGGGGACTATGGAGGGCTGCTGGTCTTTCTGCCCACGGTGGGGAGTATTCTCTACAGGGGACCTGTTTGCCACGTACAGAAGAATTTGAATGACTTTTTGCCAAGAAATGCACTGGAAGCAAAATTACAGGAAATGGGAGTATTCTAGACAGGTGAGAGGGATATGAAAAGAATTTTCAACAGGAAAATGTAGCTTAGAATAGAATAATAGCCCAACATGGATTCAACAATGTAGTTTGCTCTTTAAAAATTACTCTGCCACTTCCTCTTGAGGCATTTGAATGTTTCTCAGCTATATATGTAAATATTTTTGGTTTATTAGTTTTATATATGTAGCTCATTCTTTTAATAAGAATTTAATGATTCACATTTATGCTGTGCTAGCTGATTGCATAATTATAGTTACACAATTTTAAAAGACACCGCCCCTGCCTTAATAGAACTTAAAAGTTAATGGGAGTCATCAAGTAAGTAACCAGCAATTGCAACGTAATTTATTGCATTATATAAATGGCATGCATTTGGTATAAATGTATTAAAAGTATACACTCAGGTCAAGAAATGAATGCAAATCAAAAGGAATAACTAAATCTGGGGGAGTGGAGAAGGCTTATTCCAGTCTAGAAGCTTCCAACCTGGGCTGCACCTTGGAATCAGCCACTTGGGGAGCTTCTTACAAACGCTGCTGCCCCAGCCCTTCCTTGGACCTCCTCTGACTCCTGTCTCTCTGACGTGGAGACAGC
Source organism: Oryctolagus cuniculus (assembly GCF_051225735.1). Lineage (NCBI taxonomy): Eukaryota > Metazoa > Chordata > Mammalia > Lagomorpha > Leporidae > Oryctolagus > Oryctolagus cuniculus. Next base: position 15,713,198 of record NC_142881.1, read on the forward strand.
TGCCTTGTCGATTCTGATGCAACCCGGAGTGTGAGAGTCCCCTCTCTCCGCAGGTTCAGGGCACAGCAGAACTCAAGCACACTGAAGGCAGGAGGCCAGGGCAGGGCCCACCTGTCCTGCACATGGGCGGCATTGTACCTCGCAGGCAATGAAGCGGACAGGCAGATGGAGAGCAGATTGCGGAGGACGTCGGATGCCAGGATTAGGAAGCTTGACTTTTCAGCAGGCAGTGGGAAGACGTGAAAGTCATTTTATTTACAGAGTATTGTGATGTGCACGCTCTGTGGTCAAAAGCGACCTGCCGTTCAGGTGGTGTGTCTTTGGGAGGTGGGCGGGAGACAGAGGTCATCACTTGTGGTGCAAGTGTGTGCATCTGCGGCTGGCTCTGGCCGGTGCGAGCCTGGGACCAGAGTGGAGACAATGGAGCAGAGCGCTGCAGAGGAGGCGGTAGTTGGAGACTGACAGGGGGGGCCAGAGCACAGAGCTGCTCCGTCACTTCAGCAGGTGCAGGCTGAACCCTCACTGCTCAGGATGAGTAGCCACAGAGAGCAGTGTCCAGAACCGTGGTGTCTGTGAGCGTGTCACCCTTGCTCCGTTCTTTTTTTTTTTTTTCTTTTCTTAAATGATTTGAGCGAGATATATGGACAGAGTTCTCATTTACTGGCTCATTCCCCAAGTAACTGGAGGAGCTGGGATGGGCTGGGGTCAAAACCAGGAGCCTAGACCTCAATCCAGGTCTCCCCCAATTCTCTGGAGCCTTCACTCCTGCCTCCCAGGGTCTGCATTAGCAAGAGGCTGGAATCAGGAGGGAGCCGTGTATGGAACCCAGGCGCTCTGCTCTGGAATGCATGGGCCTCAACCGATAGGCCAAACACCTGCCCCGCCCTTGCTTCTATTCTGAGTCCTTCTCAGAGTTGCCCTTGCTGTACTGCTTCTCACCAAAGCTTTACAATGTAGCGAACAGTCTGCCCTCCTTGCTGACCATGGCTGTTACATCTGCGTGATGTGGGCTTCTAGCTACCTTTTCCTCTTGTTCCCTTGAGGTGCTCTGAGCACGCCCCATAGGGATTTATTCTTGTTACATCATTGAAGACAATTCTATGAGCCTTGCTTTACTCATCTGTACAATGGGCATAGTAAAGGGACTTGGCGTTCTGATCCCTTTGAACTGGTACTAGTCTACACATAGGAGAGACTGTGGGAAAGGATTTTATGTACTGAAAGCATGGCACCAACACTGACTGTCACTATTGTCATCTGTGTTGGAATTTTCTTTTTTTTAATTAAAAAAAAATTTTTTTTTAACAGATAGAGTTAGACAGTGAGAGAGAGAGACAGAGAGAAAGGTCTTCCTTCTGTTGGTTCACCCCCAAAATGGCTGCCACAGCTGGAGCTACACCAGTCCGAAGCCAGGAGCCAGGTGCTTCTTCCTGGTCTCCTATGCGGGTGCAGGGCCCAAGCACTTGGGCCATCCTCCACTGCCCTTCCGGGCCACAGCAGAGAGCTGGACTGGAATAGGAGCAACCGGGACCAGAACCCAGCACCCACATGGGATGCCAGTGCCACAGGCAGAGGATTAGCCAAGTGAGCCACGCGCCGGACCCTGTTTTGGAATTTTCAATCAAATAAGAGTTTGTGGCTCAGGGACGATGTTGAATCGCAGTGTGGTGACTGTTACTGTGACTCAGTGTCTCCTTTACGAAGTTTATTCAGTTTACTGTGCCAGTAAAAGTGTTCCCATTTTATTCTCATTTGTTTTAATAATGGTTAGGTATCAGTTCATGACTTCTATCATATTTTTATTATTTTATAGGAGCAAATAATTTTAGACTCCAGCCTTGGGCTCTGGAACTGGGCAGGCTTTTCGTTCATAGATGAACTGTGTGATTGGTTTGTCCCACTCCAGGACAGAGGACATTTCACCACAGCACACAGCACAGCAAAGCTCGGTGTTGAAATGTCCTTGCAGCATGATAAAGGGTATCTGAGTGCAGGGTGCTGAGCAGTGGGACAGGATGGGTGGCCCAAGAGCCACCCCCTGCATGTCTCTGCCAAGCGGCTTCTCCGTCCAAATAGGTGGGCAGCTTTCCATGAGCAGAGGAACTGGCAGGCTCTAAGCTCAGCGGACTTGGCTAATAGGACCCGGACACCTTTGCCTCCAAGCGCAGGTGCACCTGCTGCCCTAAGACATGAAGCAGACCTCACATTGGCCCTCGTTAACAACCTAGCACTTTGCAGGTTGCTGGGAGGCTGTCCAAGATGAAACCCAGAATTCATGAAATCACTGATCCAAGAGCTGTCATCAGCGTCCCAGTGTCCAGCCGTGGCAAGGTCATTGGTTACCCTGTGTCAGGTCCCTCCATGACCCCTGATTGTGAGCGGTGCCTGGTGTGGCAGGTGCAGCCAGCGGGACACCCACCTCCCCAGCATCCCTGCTTATCTTGGCTTCAGTCCTGCCCTTCCAGAGGAATCCACAGGACCCGGGGATGGGTGCGCTCCCGCCTAGCACGTAGCCGTCTGGAATGCGAATGCGCTGTGCCTCTCTTTGCAGGATACAGAAATGCTCTGGTTGTCATCCAAAGATAGGAACTCTGCCTTAGGTATACTCTCATTCGGGGCATCGTGAACCCCAGGGGTCTCGAATTCTTTCATCTATCTCCCCTTCACTTTAGAATCTTTTTTACACTGTTTTTTCTTCCTTGGACCATTGGAGCCAGTGCTCCAGGTCTGCTAGGCACCCCCTCCCCATCGCTCCCAAGGAAACTGTGGAATCCATGGATTCCTGGCTGGGAGGCGTAGTTGTTTGTCGAAGGGGATGAGGTCCAGCCACAATGGGAGAGGAAATCAGACGAGGATGTTTTCCAAAGCAAGCTGTGTTTTTGTGACTGCTGCAGTTCTGGTTCCCACCCTGAAGGCTCCTCTAACCCTGGGGAAGAAAAAATATTTTTAGTCTGATAGCGTACTGTAGGCAGCCCAGAGCCGAGCCAGCCACAAAGCCTTCTCGATAATTCAGAGGTGGTTTCAGTGGATATAACTTGTAAGGGGTCACCCAAGACCCCTCAGCCAGTCCCTAGCTGTGTGCAGAGCTCTGTGTCCTGCCCACCTGCCATGCAGTCTTGCAAGATTTGCCTTAGGGATGGGCATTTATCCCGGTGGCTAAGGTGGTGCTGAGGGTGCCTGCATCCCATGTTGGAGTACCCAGGTTCAAACCTTGGCTCCTGTGTCTGATTCCAGCTTCCTGCTAATGCCTTCCTGGGAGGCAACAGGGTTGGCCCAAATGATAGGGTTCCTGCCAACCATAAGGATTGAGTTCCCGGCTCCCGGCGGCAGCCCTTCTGCCACTGTGGGCATTTGGGGGCATGAACCAGGGGAGGAGAGTGCATTGCCCTCCCCACCCCCATCTCTCTCCCTCCCTGGCCCTTTGCCTCTTTAAATAAATAAAAACTTTTTAAAAAAATATTTACTTTAGAATAGAAATACTGAGAAAGGGAAAAAGAGTAGGGTGGGATGGGAAAGCATTTATGATTCCTGGGGGAAGGGGAAGCAGAGATATCACAGAACTGGAATGCACTTTAGCCAGCAACTCCATGAGAAAAAAAAAAAAAGCAGTTGACAAGCTGGAGTCTAATCCAACTATCAGGGCGAACTGGGGTAACCCACTCACTGCACACTCCATACCAAGTTTCAATAGCCTTAATTTTTAAAAACCTACCATTTTAAATAAAAGGAATGGGTCCTGTTCTCCAGTACTGCTGTGATGCCGCCACCCTCTCCTCCCACTAAATGCGGTGAATCGCACCCTTGGCCCCGGGGGCTTGTGTATTGATGAGTGACTCTCAGAGAGCAGCTGGCGTGGAGGAGCTACTTGGATTGCTGTGGTGCATTCCCGACTCTAGCATACTGTTGTGTTGGAAAGGAGACTGGGGATGAGGTCATGAGTAATTAAAAAAAAAACACCCTCAAGTTCTTGCCCTTGCACAAGAGACGAGAATTATCCAGTCGGGGTTAGATTTCTAGAGTGTGGGACTTGAAGGCAAATATTTATCTTGTCGTGTTGAGAAAGGAAAAAATGTGCAACCTTTGACCTTGGGTGGAAGGGCCTGGGTCTGGGATGCATGCTGAGCCTGATAGATTTCTTGCTGTTCCTTCTCTGCCACTCACCGAGGAGCCGCCGGTGACATTCACCGGGACTTTCCATTGGACTTGCTCCCTCTTGGATCCAACATCCTGAAAATACCCTGTACCAGTGCCTCTCGGTTTATAAACATTTGGAAAGAAAATGGCCAAGAGTTGTCTGGTGTTTTGCAACCTAGTTCATTCTCTCCCTGTGTCACACTATTCCAAATACACTGATAAATAATTAATGTTTTGTTTTTTTTTTTTTATCTACACAGAAAGCTTGCAAGCTAGGCAGGACCACTCTTTTTTTTTTTTTTAAGATTTATTATTTTATTTGAAAAAGAGAGATGGAGAGGCAGGAACATCTAAGGGGAACATCCGAAGGAACACCTGTGCAGCCCCCGAGAGAGCCGGCCGGCGGTGTGCCGCTCCCCCGCGGAAGTGGGGAAAGTGGCAGGGGGAACCGCCCTTCCACGGAGGTGGAAGGGACGGTAGCCAACCCGGGAAGAACCAGCAGCAAACCCGGGAAGGGCCGAGCAGATAAAAGAATAGCTCAGGGTCCTGTGTCGTTCCTCCGCGAAGAGGGGGAGCGACATAATGGTGCCGTGACTCAGATAGGAAGCTTAGGAGGGATAATGGTGCTGTGACTCGGATAGGAAACCTAGGCAGGGTTTAGTGTCATTCCTCCGTGAAGAGGGGGAGCGACAAGTCCCTACTACAGATGTTGGGGGACCTGGATTAAGTTCTCAGCTCATAACTTCTGCCTCACCTAGCCCCAGCTGTTGTAGTCATTGGGGAGCAAGCCAGAGAATGAGAGATCTCTCCTTCCCTCTCCTTCTCCCTTTCACATAAATAAATACAAATGTTAAAGGAAAGAAAAAATCTCCACCTTTTTATCAATAGTGACAATGCAGATACAGACCCTGGGGTGGCCTTGGAAACAGGTGTACAACAACCAATTGATCCCTTTTTGAGATTCCAAATCTCATCCCTCTAGGTGAGTTCTCCTTTGCCAAGGGATACCCCTATGAAGATCCTTTGTGTCTTGCCTGGGTGATCGGCTTCTGTGCTCCCTCGTAATAATTTATGGAAGGGAAAAAGAGCTGTCCAGGCTACCAAGTAAATTCTAGTCCTTATAAGCCCTAAAATGTAGCAAGATGTGGATGGGTGGGGGCTATGCAGAACAAGTTTGAGCAAAACCTCAGATTTTGGGGCGCTGGATTCTGTCCTGGTCACTCCTCTTCCAGGCCAGCTCTCTGCTGTGGCCTGAGAAGGTAGTAGAGGATGGCCCAGGTCCTTGGGCCCTGCACCCTCATGGAAGACCAGGAGGAGGCACCTGACTCCTTGCTTCAGATCAGCGCAGTGCGCTGGCACGCTGGCCAGCCGCAGCGGCCATTAGGGGGTGAACCAACGGAAAAGGAAGACCTTTCTCTCTGTCTCTCTCTCTCACTGTCCACTCTGCCTGTCCAAAAAAAAAAAAAAAAAAACCTCAGATTTTGTAATTTTGGAGGCTTTTGTTCATAGCCCATATGTAGGCATGAGAATAACAGGGTACCCCAGGAAGTGTTGGGTGAATTATATGTAAACACATTTTCTTAACATTTCAACTACAGAACAAATGCGAAGGGTGTTATTAACAATAAAAATAACTGATAACAAAGGAACTGTCTCATTTCAATGGTGAGAGGAAAAATTAAATTTTTTAATGGTCGCTGGAGTGCTCACACTTCTAAACCTGGTTCTTTGTCACTATCTCCCATGGGCCCTGGGCCTGGCTAGAAGCCGCCTCAGAGGCTGCAGGGCAAGCATTCATGCAGAGTGACCCAGCCAAGGCTGCCCACTGCTGGCTGATTGTAAGTCTGTGGGAAGATGGGGTGATCGGCATTGCACCCACATCTCTCCATCAATCCAAGGGACGCTAACAACAGAGGGAGCAGGATGAAAGGGGGATTGAAGATTTCTCTGGATGCTGTGGAGGCCGGAGCATAAAGGATACCTGATGGGATTAAACTGTCCAGCTTTCACTTAGAGACTGTTTTATAAAAGCTCATACACTTCACAGGGGTTAGCAAAACACTCCATGAATCCATTTGGCAAGGTACTCTTAATATGATTCTTCTCACTTAATTCCTTCAGATTCTGCTTGGATTAAAATTGTGATACAAGGACAAAGCCCACTTTGGACAACTGTTTGGCAGTAGCTACTGAAGCTAAACATAAACATTCCCTACGACCTTGCCACATACCTTCTCTGACATCCAAGGCGGGGTCTTAACAAGTTCACGGAAAATGCAGATTATGAAAAAAAATGGTGTGGGTAGTTCAAAATTTTTTTTCTCACTAACCTAAACTTCTAATTTCATTTTTCTACCACCTTTTTTGAAGTATCCTCGTGTCTACAACTGAAATGTGAATGCTAAAATACATGGACAGATGGGACCTCAAATTCCATTAAGCAGGGTGGCAAAAATGCCTTCTTAAGTGTTTAAGTGATCATATTAAGTGTTTTTAAAGTGAACATAGAGGCTGGTGCCGTGGCTCACTTGGCTAATCCTCTACCTGTGGTGCCAGCACCCCGGGTTATAGTCCCAGCTGGGGCACCGGGTTCTGTCCCAGTTGCTCCTCTTCCAGTCCAGCTCTCTGCTATGGCCCAGGAAGGCAGTGGAGGATGGCCCAAGTGCTTAGGCCCTACACCCTCACAGGAGACCAGGAGGAAGCGCCTGGCTCCTGGCTTTGGATCAGCGCAATGCACTGTCCATGGCAGCCATTTGGGTGTGAACCAACGGAAGGAAGACCTTTCTGTCTCTCTCTCTCACTGTCTAATTCTGCCTGTCGAAAAGGAAAAAAAAAAAAAGTGAACATAGAGATAGGATTAAGTGTTAAAGTGATTGTATAAATAGGATCAAGTGTCTGGTAATAATAACAGATAGAATTATAAAGGAGAGAATGTTCCAACATGGGAAGCAGTCCACACAGCACACTCATAGAATGACAATCACTTTAAGTAGCACTCTAACCTCAGAATCAACCCTTAAAGCATCCTGGTCTGACTGAAAAGCCCATGAGAGCATTTCAGGCATGGAAAGCCAAGACACTGTGGCAAAAAATGTTCTACATGAAAGAACCAGTGGAAAGAAGTGGCCATCAAAGAAGGGAGGAGAGAACCTCTACTTTGTTTATGCCTTGTCTAAATACTGACAGAGTTTGTGGATTCAAAAGGCTTCCGTAGCCTAGGCAGCTCATGGCAAGAGCCTCGCGTGATTACTGATGTATACATAAGAATGTTAATTGTTAAATTAGCAACAGGAGTCACTGTGCACTAACTTCCCATGCAGACCTCTGTCCTCGGTGAGTTGTATTATGAGAGTTAACTCCAAAACTTGTTCTTAAACAATTTGTGTATATTTGTGTGTGTGTATGCAAATTGTTGAAATCTTTACTTAGTATAGAGTTGGTCTTCTGTGTATAAGGTTAATTGAAAATGAATCTTAATGGAGAATGGACTGGGAATGAGAGAGGGAGGAGGAAGAGAGGTGGGAGGGCAGGTATGATGGGAAGAATCACTATGTTCCTAAAGTTATACTTACGAAATTTTTATTCCTTAAATAAAAGGTTTCTTTGGGGAAAAAAAATACATGGGCAGGCATTTTCACAGCAATTCTGTTTAAAGTAGCCAATGCTTTTTAAGCTGCCCAAATGTCTATCAAGAGTATAGTGGATAAGTGAAATGTAGTATGTTTGCACAAAGGAATGCTGTGGGATTGTAAAATTTAGTAAAGTGTGATGACACACAGCCTCATGGGTGATTTGCGAGGTGGAGTGCTGGAAGCCACACATACTTGCTTCCATTTTTATATAAACTTCAAAAGCAGGCACTAGTAGCATTGGGAGGAGGGAGGGAGAGGACATCAACATAGCAACAAGAAGACACAGGCATTGGAAGAGGGCACAAGGGAGTTTCTGAGTGCAGATAATGCCCCCCCCCCTTTTTTTTAAACAGGCAAAGTGGACAGTGAGAGAGGGAGACAGAGAGAAAGGTCTTCCTTTTCTGTTGGTTCACCCCACCAATGGCCGCTGCAGCCAGCGCGCTGCACTGATCCGAAGCCAGGAGCCAGGTGCTTCTCCTGGTTTCCCATGTGAACACTCCCTTTCTTGATTCGGGTGCTAGTCACATGGTATGTTGTATTTATAAAAATTCGTTGAGCTGGCCAGCGCTGTGGCTCACTAGGCTAATCCTCTGCCTGTGGCACTGGCACTCCAGGTTCTAGTCCGGGTTGGGGTGCCGGATTCTGTCCCGGTTGCTCCTCTTCTAGTCCAGCTCTCTGCTGTGGCCCGGGAAGACAGTGGAGGATGGCCCAAGTACTTGGGCCCTGCACCCACATGGGAGACCAGGAGGAAGCACCTGGCCATTTATTTGGGGGGTGAACCAATGGAAGGAAGACCTTTCTCTCTGTCTCTCTCTAACTCTGCCTACCTTGTAAGGGAGAACAGTCTAGTATTGTGTGTCATGTGGAAGAAAAGGGAAAAAGTCGAGCTGCAGGAGAGGCTCCAGCTACTGCAAGCAGAACCCCTGGTCAGGGGACAGCAGTGAAGCTGGCCCTGCAGGAAGTTCAGCACCACGCCCCCGCAGCCCCTCCCACCTTCCGAACTCTGCTGTATTCTTTAGTAACTGACCCCAGTAGACTCATGAGAGGGGGACATTCATGCTGTGTCTCGAGAACATGTATTTGGCACCTGAGAGACCTGACGTTGCTGTGGGTTTTGGAAGCGACGGGCATCTGGGAGCTGCCAGGGATGCTTTATGAGGACTGAGGATCAGTGTCCAGTACCGTTAAGGTCACCTCTGTCATCGAGGGATAAACAGGCAGAACACAGAGGATTTTTCAGGCCAGGAAACTCTTCTGAGTGATGCTGTCGAGGTGATAAATTGTCCAGACCCTTAGAATGCACACCACCTAGTGCCAACCTGAATGCAAGCTAGACACAGCACCAGCCCCTTTTATGCCTATTTTTAGGAATGGATAAATAATCCCAGAAAAAAAAATCTAAGATCCCACCATTTGCAAGGTCAGAATTTAGACCCTGAATTCTCGTGGTCCCAAGGCCCATCTTTTTCTGCTAGGATGCATGCTGTAATAGGACAGAGGATAGACAGTCCAGCCATAGTAACAGACAGCAAAATTAGACAGGTATATGAGCCCAAGGGAGAAGAGGTTAATTTCAAGTGCAGAGCCTGATCCTCATTAATTTCAGATTTGTGTTCTGCTCTTTATGTGGTTGTTTGCTCTGCCTTGAAATTTGGCAAAGTGTGCAAGATGCATGTTAATAAAATGTTCTCTCCTGGATCATGGAGCCACCTTTTTGCATCCTACAGGAATAATTATCTAAGGGCCTGAGATCTCTGACACAAGAGAAACAATGTGCTGTGCTCATGTGGGTGCAAGCAAGGGAAATTTGTGTACTGAGATCCAGGAATGATTCCTAGTTCAGACGCTCGACTGTGTGACCTTGACATTGGCACAGCAAGTCATTTGGCCTCTGAGGCTTGTTTGACCACCATAAAACAGGGAGGATGTTATCATCTATTTCAAAGGGCAGGGAAGAATCAAATTAAATATTGTATGTTAAGGCACATAGCAGAAGAAGCCCCCGGAGGGATTTTCAGTAGCTAGGCTAAGGTTCATGCAGTGATCCTGGTATTCTTTTCAACTTCTCATACAGTCCCAGGTGAGTTGCCTAATCTCTCTGCAGTTAAGTTTTGCACTAAAAGGGTATAAAGTAGATCAGTGATTTGGGAGACTGGAGATGGGAGTTGTACTGACTACAGATGAGCAGTCAATTTGCAGGGGTGGAGAGGTTTTTTTTTTAAAAGATTTATTTGTTTGTTTGTTTGAAAGGTACAGTGACAAAGGGGAAGAGAGAGAGAGAGAGAGAGAGAGAGAGAGAGAGAGAGAGAGAGAGATCTTCCATCCTCTGTTTCACTCCCCTAAGGGCCATAATGGCTGGACCAGGCTGAAGCCAGGAGCTTCACTTGGGTGTCCCATGTGGGTGGCAGGGCCATCTTCCGCTGCCTCCCCAGTCACATTAGCAGGGAGCTGGATAGGAAGCAGTGCAGCATGAACTTGAACTTGTCCTTTGATAACGATTTACCAGCATTGCAAGTTGCGACTTAGCCCTCTGTACCACAATGCCAGCCCCCACATTCAGCCTTTCGAAAAACTGTCAGAGGGTGTGCATTTGGCTTACAGTTCAGATGCCCACTCTCCATATGAGCATGCCCGCCTCTAGCTTCTGACTCCAGCTTCCTAGGAGACCCTTGATGGCTCAGGTCATTGGGTTCCTGCTACCCACACGGGAGACTTAGGTTGAATTCCTGGCTCCTGGCTTCTTCACATCTGTGGCCAACTGAGGAATGAACCAGTGGGTGGGAACTCTGTCTCTGTCTCTCTCTATCATATTAAAAATATGTATATATTAAGGAGCCAGTACTGTGGTATAGACAGTAAAGCTGCCCTTGTGACGCCGGCACCCCATATGGGCACCAATTCCTGTGCTGGCTATTATACTTCCAGCTCCCTGCTAAGAGCCTGGGAAAGCAGTGGAAGATGGCCCAAGTGTTTAGGCCCCTGCACCCACTTTGGAGACCCAAAAGTAGCTCTTGGTTAAGCCTGGCCCAACCCTGACTGTTGCAGCCATCTGGGGAGTAAACCAGCTGACGGGAGACCTCTTTGTCCCTTTCTCACTGTAACTCTGATTTTCAAATATATACATATATATGTATATATACATACACACATACATACACAAATCTTTTATACATGTAAGTTTTTAACAATAATTAAAAATTGCCAAAGAGATTTCCAAAGTAGCCGTGCCATTTTACATTCCCACCAGTGGTATATGGAAGCTCTATTTTTGCAACATCCCCTTCAATACTTGATATAGTTAGTCTTTTAAATTATACCATTGCAGTAGCTATTTAGTGGTTTTTCCCTATAGTCTTAACTTTATGATTAATTATGTCTAAAATGTTTTCAGGGCTGGCACTGTGGCATAGTGTGTAAAACCTCTACCTACAATGCCAGCATCCCATATGGGCACCAGTTTGAATCCGGCTGGTCCACTTTGGATCCAGTTCTCTGCTATGGCCTGGGAAAGCAGTAGAAGACATCCCAAGTCCTGGGAGACCTGGAAGAAGCTCTTGGTGCCTGGCTTCAGATCCAGCTCTCTGCTGGTGCACCTGGGAAATCAGTGGAGGATGGCCCAGGTGCTTGGGCCCCCGTACCCACTTGGGAGACCCAGGAGATGCTTCTGGCTCCTGACTTTGAATCAGCCCAGCTCTAGCTATTCTGGCCATCTGGGAAATGAATCAGCAGATGGAAGACCTCTCTCCTTCTCTCTGTCTCTCACTCCCTCCCTCTCTCTGTCACTCTGCCTTTCAAATAAATAAGCTTTTTTTTTTTAAAGACAGGCAGTGAGAGAGAGAGAGAGAGACAGAGAGAAAGGTCTTCCTTTATCCGTTGGTTCACCCCCCATTGGCATGCTGCAGCCGGCGCACTGCACTGATCTGAAGCCAGCAGCCAGGTGCTTCTCCTGGTCTCCCATGCGGGTGCAGGGCCCAAGCACTTGGGCCATCCTCCACTGCACTCCCTGGCCACAGCAGAGAGCTGGCCTGGAAGAGGGGCAACCGGGACAGAATCCGGCACCCCGACCGGGATTAGAACCCTGGGGTGCCGGTACCGCAGGCGGAGGATTAGCCTATTGAGCTGTGGCGCTGGCCCATTTTTTCTTTTCTATTAAGAGAGAGAGAGAGAGAGAGAGAGAACTTCCATCTGCTGGTTCATTCCCCAGATGGTCACAACAGCCAGCTCTGGGCCAGGCCAAAGCTAGGAGCCAGGAGCTTCATCCAGGTATCCCAGGTGGGTGCAGGGGCTTATGTACTTAGGCCATCTTCTGCTACTTTTCCCAGGCCATTAGCAGGGAGCTTGATTGGAAGCAGAGCAACCAGGACACAAACCAACACCCATATGGGATGCCTGGGTCACAGGCGGCGGCTTCACCTGCTATGCCACAACACTGGCCCTGGTCTCACTGTTTTCTTATTGATGTCCTTCAAAGACTTTTAATTTTGATGAGATTCGTTTTATCAAGACTTTTTCTTTTATGGCTCATGCTTTTGCTGTAATATTTAGTAGATCTTTGTTTAAACCAGTGTCACAAAAATTTTCTTGTGTATTTGCCTAGAAATTTTAACCTTCAAATTTAGGTCTATAATTACACTTTGAATTAATTTTTCTATATGATGTAAGGTAGGAGTTACTTGTATGTGATAATCCAGTTGCCCAATGTCATTTTTTTGGAAAGACTATCTCTTCTTTATCAAAGTTCCTTGGCTCTTTATTGAAAAACAATTCTGTCCCATTGATCTATCTTTTTAATCCAATGCCAAAACTATGCTGTCTTAATTACTTTTAGCATTATAGTGAGTTTTGAAATCATGAAGTTTAAGTTCTCCAACATTATCCTTTCCTCCTCTTTGAAAAAGGTTTTAGTCTTCTAGGCTATATAAATTTTAGGACGAGTCGATTTCAGTATCCAATCCTGCTGGGGTTTTCTAGGTATTACAGGAAGTCTACAGATGGATTTAAAGAGACTGATTGCATCTCTTAAGGATGCACGTGTTTACAGATAGCATTTCTATAGCAGTATTGAACTCCAAAGACTGCTTTAAAGTCTTTGTACTTAACTCGTTCCTGGAAAGGAGATGAGACAGCAGTAACCATCTGTGCAATGCCAGCATACATTTACCCTGGAATGTTGCACCTTTCTTTAATTCTTTGCCCTCATTTAAAGGAAGTTGCTGCCTTTTATGTTTTGAGCAGGTGCTCAAAGGGAACCCTGGAATTAGCGGTTACTGGTCTGTATCTCTCTGAAGCATTTAGCACATCCTCATGTGGCTGACACTCGCCTGACACAGCTTGCGTGTTCGGAGCAGTCTGTGAGCTCGGAGGAGTTGCAGTGGGTAAGGTGGCACGGCTACCAGATGTCCTCATCTGTGCAGGTTGCCTCTGCCCAGACTTGTGTAGTATCCTTGGGGCTTTGTGAAAGCTGCCTGGGCAGACTGATTTATTCACCTTAGCCCAGGATAGAAGCTTCGGGCCGAGGCATGCCCTCATTATTCTGCCTGATCAGATGCTACATCAGGGAAAACACCTCCTGGAATGGGTGAGTGTTCAGCTTGGCGATCAAGCTGCTCCAGTTGCACTGGAAACCTCTCCCACTTCAGGGGAAAGCAGGCAGTGGATGCAAAAAGGCTGAATCAGCCCATGTGCTGCCTTCTGCAGGAGGTAACAGGGAACGGGTGTATTTGCCTCTCCCGGCCCTCCCATGCACTTGCCACCTAAGCCAGGCATCCTTGTTCCTCCCTCTGGCTTCCTGATCTACCATCAAGTTTGGGGTTTGGGTCCCACCCAGACCAGTGTTTTCCCAGCTCATAGTGATCTGCATAGACTCATTTTAGTGCTGATAAAACAAAAAAGTAAAATAATGCTAATAAAAGGCTGGTGTCTGGGCTTTACCTTAGGGTTATGGACTACTTTTTTTGCAGACTCTTTGGCTGTTTGCTTCTATACAGTAAAGTTAGAGAACTCCTGATCTGGGCCGACACACTTAACCTCCAAGTCTTTGCATGTCCCTAGTCAGCCAGAGCTGTGTGTGGGAGAGTGCTGGGGACTCTAAACACCATCTCTGAGTCAGGTTAGACTTAAAAACAAACAAAGCTGCCGGCGCCGCGGCTCACTAGGCTAATCCTCCACCTAGCGGCGCCAGCACACCGGGTTCTAGTCCCGGTCCAGTACCAGATTCTGTCCCGGTTGCCCCTCTTCCAGGCCAGCTCTCTGCTATGGCCCGGGAGTGCAGTGGAGGATGGCCCAAGTGCTTGGGCCCTGCACCCCATGGGAGACCAGGAGAAGCACCTGGCTCCTGCCTTCGGATCAGCTGTCCACTCTGCCTGTCAAAAAAAAAAAAAAAAACCACAAAAAACAAAGCAGAACAAAAAACAACTACAAACCCAACTCAGCTTCCCCTGTGGAAATGACTTCATTGAATGATCTTTCTGTGCTACACCCTTGGCTTCATGGAGTGTTTAAACATGGGAGTCTAGGATCATGTTACCTGGGGTCAAAGGTGAGCGCCGCCTTCTGGGGGCTTTGAGTAAAACAATGCAGTTTCCTTGCCTGTAGACCAGGATAAGCAGCAGCACCTACCTGGTAGGGCTGTTGTGAGAAGAGTCACGTGAAGTCCTGGGTCCAGTGCCTGGCACAGAGGAAGACCTTTAGAAATTTCAGTCTGCAGCAACCGTCACTAATTTAGGGTGCAGAAACCTTGCCTCTTGAGTGACAAGTACCATTTTTTTTCAAGCAGTGAGGTTTTTATGGACCATTGTTCTCCCTTTGGCCCCATCTACTAAGAAGCTCGGATCCCAACAGACATATTTGCCTGAGTTTGGGATCGTTTGATCTGTAAGATTTTTGCTCAGTTGTTTGTAAATCATTGCTTCCCTGATAAGCATCTGCAAGGCAGGGCACGCATTGTTAGGAATCGATGAAGGTTGACTTCAAGGGCCAACTTCCAGTCTCCCAGGCTCCTATCAGAGAGAGGAGATACAGTCCAGGAGCTAAGCAGATTGTCTGTCCAAGGACGGGTTCTATAGTTGCAAGTCTTTATTTTTTGTTCCCAGAGACCATCCCTGCTGGAATGGAGCTTGGTCAGGGGTCAGAATTCTTCCTGCAGATCAGACACTTCATCCCCTTCCAGCAAGAATGTCCTTTCTCCACCCAAATTACTTTTCTGTTAACACCGCTCTGTGACCTTGCAGAAGGAGGGCACCTCACATGGAAATGTAGACTTTTATAGCTGAATAGGAGTTGAAATTGTCTAGTCCAGCGAGTGTTTCAGGTGGGGATCCTGGCGCTTGGAGAAGGCAGGTGGTGACATAATTGAGGCCCTGTGGCTAACAAATCAAGGAATGGTACCCAAACCAGGTCTTGTAGCCCTTTCTCTGCACCCCCATATCCACAAGGAAGTCAGACTCCTTTCCACAAGAGTACTTCAAAAAGTTTAAAAAATCAAAATCCATGTATACTTTTCTTATAATATACATTTTCAGAGAATTTTTGGAAGGCCATTCGTACACATGTACCCTGGACAATGGGTTTTATCAAAAATTTGGTGCTTCACACTAAATTCACTAAATTTCACCTTAGCATAGTTGGTATTTTCCCAGGATTCTAGGTTGTATGCCGAAGTCCACACTCCAGTGTCGAGATTAACCCAGTAGTAATGACAAGCAGCAGTGTCATAATCAGTGCTAGTACTGGAAAATAATTTTCAGCACTCAGATAAATAAGCAGACTGTCTCGTGTTCATAGAGTTTAGTGCTCAAGGTTTAGCCAGAATGTAGTGTTTCAGGATGTGCATTTCACATATGCGAAAGTGCAGAAATTAGGTTGCCATTCGTCTGAGTAGCAAGGTCACAGATGAATGGGGGGTGGTGAGGAGAGCACTTCAGCGCTGGGGCAAATCTAGCCCCTCAGTGGGACAGAACTCGCCTTGCAGGCTGTGTGCCTGGGGCAGGGACAGGTACTTCATCTCTCATCGGAAATATATTTCCTTCTTCTAAAAATGGCTCTACTTTAAATGATTTTTCTTCAGCCACGTCCAACTCTTTGATTAATTTGCATACACCCCCATGTCTGTGTTCAGCTCTGATACTTCTTCCTGCCCTTGTGCACAAAGCTTGTCTGTGAACCATCTTAGGTGCCTGTGTAAGGAGAAATGAAACAGAGGGGTGGCTCACTCATGCAGATAAACAGGCACCCTTGTCCTTGAGCCCAGCCCCTGACCCTGTAATCCCTCAGGCCTGCATTGCTACAGAAACACAAAGGCTCTCAAATGACTGACTCTGAATTTCCTAACATGGCACGACTTTGTTGACATGTTGCGCATCTTGGGATGGAGCAAGTGCATGGGTCAAAACTGAGGTCCTGAGCACTGTGGTGGCTTTGTCTCTTGGCGCCACTTTTGCTGGAAATTTCCAAAGCAAACCCCGCTACGTGGGGCCTGCATGTAACGTCTGTACCTCTCCTGTGATAGTTGATATGACACACACTCTCCTATTCCTGTGCTGGGGAAAGGGTAGGCAGCAAAAGGGCCTTTCACTTGCATCCTAAACCACACCAACAAGCCTTCTTTTTGTGAATGAACCTGGGACTGTCTCTGGGAAGACAGTTTGGGTGCTGTGATTCCTGTCATTGTGTGCAGTGTATCGGGCCATTTTCAAAGTCTCGGTTGGTCATTCACCACCACCTCACTGGGAGGCGGTTAGCGCAGTGGAGTACTGGATGCTTGTTAGCTATGGTGCTAGTTAAGAACAAGCACTCCAGGGCCAGACCGCCTGGTTTCCATCCAGATCCCTGCACTTCTCACTGTGTGACTGTGAATAAGTCACTAAATGTCTCCAGGCCTCAGCTTCCCATCTCTAAAGTGGGGTAATCAGAGTTCTTGCAGCCTTAGGTTCTGTGATGTAAGTTGACTAAATGTTTAGGTATGTAAAACAGCAACAAGTAGGGAGTAGTCACCATTACTATCCTGTCATCCTCATCATCTTCATCACCATCATTTTTACTTTGTAATTGAGCTTCCAAGAGCTTGTGATTTGCCCACAATCATGTTTCTATACAGCAGGAGATAAAAACTCAAGGTGAAGTGTCAGTCACACACAGAACGCTGCAAAGGAAAATGTGAGGGCTCCTTCCCCTACCCATGCACCTCTCCCAGAGATGCCCACAGCAAACTAATCCACGTGCACACTTCCTGTCCTCTCTCCACACGGGTGCACATACGTAGACATGTATGTTCTCCCTGACATAAATAATAGGAATAGCACCTGCTATAGAATTGACTGGAGAATGAGGGGCATTAAGTAATGCTTTTGAAGTTCTTCTCATGGTTCCTGGCCAGACATTAGGTTCCTAACAGTCCTCTCTTTATAAATGTGGGTGCTAAGGATCAGAGAGCCTGGCCCCTTCACGGGATCACACAGTACTGAAACTGGCGTTGAACTCAGCCAGACTTACTCCCACGTCTCCACATTTTTGACTACTTATGTATGTGGCTATGTAATAGGCATTATTTTTCTGCTTGATTTTTTTTCTCTGGTTGATATGTTTGAATTCAGTAATACCAGCACAGACACTTTCCACGTAAGTACATACAAGTTGTTTCATTTAAGGGAGACACATGACTCGTGTGGGTTGCTTCCGTTTCTTTGTTCTTTGCTGTGGTGGAGAACGCGTGTGCGAAGTTTCATAGAATAGTTTCCAGGAAGGGAGTTCTGGGGTCGGTGTGGGGAGTGGGGTGCAAATTAGATTTAACTGATGCTGCCCCCGAAAAGGATTCTGCTCACCACCAATGTGTGAGAATGACTGTTTTCTCACAGCAGTCTTCTTTGTATTTTTGCCAATTTGATTTTTTTTTAAAAAATTAAATTGTATTTGCCTATCAGTAGGGCCAAGCTAATTATTTTTTGGATCATCCTCTGTTTCTCTGAAAATTGCCTTTTGCTCATTTATTTTAAACTTAGACATTCTTTACATATTCTGAATAATAAACCCATGTCAGAAATATCTAGCAAATTGTTTTGTCCTGTTTGTCCCTTTTCTTAACTTTGCTGTGTGTCTAGATTTTTAATTTCTGTGTAGAAATCAACTCATATTTCTCTTTATTTTTCCTATATTTTGCCTTGTTCAGGAAAGCCCTGAATTTATTAAAATACCTCAGGTTTATTAAAAGTTATCTCATATAGGCCGGCGCCACAGCTCACTTGGCTAATCCTCCGCTTGCGATGCCGGCCCCCGGGTTCTAGTCTCGGGGCGCCGGATTCTGTCCCAGTTGCCCCTCTTCCAGTCCAGCTCTCTGCTGTCGCCTGGGAGGGCAGTGGAGACCTGCATGGGAGACCAGCAGAAGCACCTGGCTCCTGGCTTCAGATCAGCGCAGTGTGCCAGCCGTGGCGGCCATCTGGGGAGTGAACCAACTGAAGGAAGACCTTTCTCTCTGTCTCACTACTCTGCCTGTCCAAAAAAAAAAAAAAAAAAAAAAGTCATCTCATAATCTCATATAGTCTTCTAAAACTTCTCAAGTTTTGTTTCTCCTTTTAGCTTTGCAGACCCTCTGGGTTTTATTTTTACATAGGAATCTAGATTTATCCTTCTCAATATAGCGAATCAATTATCTCATCAAATAATCAGCTCATTTCAGCTCACTTGAAACCACCTTCATCATAAGCTGAATTCCCTTTTATGTGTGGCTGTGCAGCTCCCTCTTTCTGAAAAACTGGCTGTTCCTGTGCACTTTTCCTCCCATGTGAACTCTCAAAAGCAGCCAGACAGGGTCTGCAAAGGAGACTCCTGTGTGTGTTTTGTATTTGGGAATGTGTCATATTATTAGGCTCATTTTAGATGAATCAGCATCTTTAAATATTTAGTTTGCCCTGCCCAGAAATATGATATGTTTCTATTTAGGTTCTTTTATGATATCAGTGAAGTCCTATCATTTTCTTTCTGTAGACCTAGCATTGCAGGGTTTGTTTTCTATTACACTTACTTAATTTTATGCTAGTGAATGGGAAATAATGGTTTGTATATGTGAATTTTTGTATCTAGCCATTTGACTGAACTCTTCTGTTAGTGATCTGTGTATTTCTTTTCCTTGACTTACCACGTTAGCTGGGACTGAAACACTGTGGAATGATGAAGGCACAAGTGAGCATCTTTGTCTTGTTCCTCTCTGTAATGAGAATCTTTCCGATGCTTCTTTGTCAGCTAAGTGTGGGAAATATGCTTGATCAGCCTGCAGAAATTTCTTTTCTTTCTTCTAAAGATTTCTTAAATTTACTTATTTGAAGCGTAGAGTTCCTCAGAGATAGAAGTAGAGACAGAGATATTCCATCCAATGGTACACTGACTGCCCAGATGGATTTGGGCCAGACCAAAGCCAGAAACCAGCAGCTTCATCCCGGTCCCCAGTGTGGGTGCAGGAGCCAAAGCACTTGGGCCATCTTCCACTGCTTCCCCAGGCCCTTTGCAGGGAGCGGGAACAGGGGCAGAGCTGCCAGGGCTCAACCGTCAGCCGTATGGGATGTCAGCATTGCAAGCGGTGGCTCACTCAGCTGTGTCACAGGGATGGCCCCAGAAATTCCTTTCTGCTCCTCACTTGTTGAGGGGTGTGCTTCTCATGGCGGGTTATACCAGATTCCTGTCAAAGGCCTTTGTTCTTTCTCTTACATCTTCCTTGAGAATTCAGAGATTGTCCAGACTAACTTGGATCTTCCAGAACTGAGTATTTAAAACAGCGTTCTGGGGCTGGTGTTGTGGCATGGTGGGTAAAGCTGCCTCCTGTGACACCAGCATCCCTTACGGGCACCAGTTCGTGTCCCAGCTGCTCCACTTCTGATCCAGCTCCCTCCTGATGGCCTTGGAAAAGCATAAGAAGATGGCCCAAGTTTTTGGCCCCCTGCCACCCATGTAGGAGATCTGGATGAAGCTCCTGGCTCTGACCTGGTCCAGTCCTGGTTGGTGCAACCATCTGGGGAATGAACCAGTAGATGAAAGATCTGCTGTCTCTCTAACTCTCTCTCTCTCCTTCCCTCCCTCTATGTAACACCAACTTTAAATAAATAAATCTTAAAAAAAATAAGAATGCCAAGTCCCGGTTGCTCTCTTTCCAATCCAGCTTACCACTAATGCATCCTGGGAGACAGTGGATGATGGCTCAAGTGCTAAGGCCCCTGCCACCCATGTAGGAGGCCTGGATTGAGTTCCTGGCTCCTGGCTTCAGCCTGACCCAGCCATTTCTTTTGCAGGCATTCAGAGAGTAAACCAACAGATGGAAGATACCACTCGCTTTGTCTCTCTCTCATTCTCATTCTCTCTCTCTTTCCCTCCCTCCTTCCCCTCCTTCCTCCCTCCTTTCCTTTCTGTCTGTTACTCTACCTTTCAAGTAGATGAAAAATAAACATTTAAAAATAAAAAAAAAAAAAACACAACTAACCAGTATCTTTTTTTTTCCCTTCTTCCTTTCACTCATATTTGACCCCAGATATCCTAAGGACAGGTGCTATTTCCCACTGATACTGCCTATGCCTCTCACACAACTTTCACCCTCATCTCTGCCCTCACCCTCAAAAAACAAACAAACAAACAAACAAACACATGAAGTAGGTTGTGGGCGAGAGCAGGGGCACCACCTCTGGGATGTTCTGGCAGGCACCACTGGAAAGATGTTATGCCGAGCTTCTAAATTAAAGACCTTTTTTTCCCACTTGACTGTCTTGAGTAGCTGGCTGCCATCTCATTCTAGTTGCTAAGTGGCTTTGTAGTTTCTACAGGAGGGTGTGAGAAAGGAACAACCCCTAACCTCGGATTTCCTGTTGTGACTTCATGCAGGTTCAGCTACAGGATGCACCCACATCTTACTCCAGCTCAGCACGCCTTGGACATGGCTAGGGCAAAAGACAGGTTTTCACAGTTGATTGATAAAAATGATCTAATCTCAGAGTACAGTTGTTAACTTTTAGATGGTGAGGGCGTTTTGCTAAGCTATGAATGAAAGGATTTGGGTTTTGCTTTGATTTGGAGCACGGCCCTAATCTGACTTGGCACCTGCTTGGAGAATTGTCTCTGAGTCCGGAGACGCTTGGCCTCAGGGAAGCTGACACCTGCCAGGGTGGCATCTGTCGTATTCAGGAAAATGCAATGCCACGGCTGGTAGGTACAGTGCTATCTAAGTAATACACCGCCTTCAGAAAACACTGCCAAAACAGTGTTGCAAGCTGTATGGACGGGAATTGTGGCTCCTTCTGCATAAAGCACTGGACGGTATCTCTCACTGTGGCTTTTCTCACCTTGAGCAAGCTGGGTGGGTTTTATTCTTTTCAGACTGTTTAGTCCAGAAGCAAGCACGTGCTAAACAGAAGGATCGTTTGTTTTATTTCGTATGCACTGAGCCTCCAACATAAATTTGCATATTCAAGTTTCTGAAGTGGGGTTTTCGGAGATGGAATGAACTCATTTCAGGCCTGTGGTGTGTAGCTGGAAACTGTTCAGGAAAGCCTAGGTCAGGATGGAAGCCAGAAAGCTCCACCATGGCAGGCATAAGTAGCCGATTTCCAAACCCCTCCCAGTCCCTGGGAGGCTCGCTTTGGCTTTTAGGGCTATTGGCGTAGAAAGTGTGGTCGATTGGACCGTTTATTTTCCTTAATTTTTTTCTTCCTAATCCTCAAGACTGGAAGCGTCTGGATGGACGTAGACTAAAAGTTGCCTGCCTTTTCTCCTGCAGGCAGGTGACAAACATTATCACCCCAGCTGTGCACGATGCAGCAGATGCAACCAGATGTTCACAGAAGGAGAGGAAATGTATCTTCAAGGTAAGACGGGCTTGGGAGCGCGGCGCGCCTGCCCCACAGGAGGAGGAAAATCTCGCTATGCTCGCTGGGTTGTTTTTAGAGAAGGAGGCATGTGATTAGCTGTGAAGCCCACCAAATCCAACATGGACGTGGCCAAGAGATACCTCATCGGTTCGAGTTAGCCAAGCAGTGGACTCCCTGGCAGGGAGCCCTGGAGGCCCTCCTTACTGCCTGGCAGGAGATTCACAGGAATGTGCATTTGACGCATGCAAGAGAAGCGTGGAAATTAGCGCAGCTTCCTCCTTAGGAAGGTGCTTGGGGGATGAAAGGTTTAGAGAGGGAGAGTGTTTCTAGAAGCTACTAGACTGCATATTGGATGGCTTCTTTGCCTTCTCACTGTCCTGGGAGAAGTATTTTCTGAGACTTCTCAGACTGTTCTCTTTTTCTCTGTGTGTGTGTGTGTATTTTTTTTTTTTTTTTGACAGGCAGAGTGGACAGTGAGAGAGAGAGAGACAGAGAGAAAGGTCTTCCTTTGCCGTTGGTTCACCCTCCAATGGCCGCCACGGTCGGCGCGCTGCGGCCGGCACACCGCGCTGATCCGATGGCAGGAGCCAGGTACTTCTCCTGGTCTCCCATGGGGTGCAAGGCCCAAGTACTTGGGCCATCCTTCACTGCACTCCCGGGCCACAGCAGAGAGCTGGCCTGGAAGAGGGGCAACCGGGACAGAATCCGGCACCCCGATCGGGACTAGAACCCGGTGTGCCAGCGCCGCAAGGCGGAGGATTAGCCTAGTGAGCCGCGGCGCCGGTCTATGTATTTTTCTTAAAAGATTTTATTTATTTATTTGAGAAGCAGAGTTAAGAGAGGCAGAGAGAGAGAGAGAGAGAGGTCTTCCATCCACTGGTTCACTCCCTAAAAGGTCGTAACAGCCAGAGCTGAGCCAATCTGAAGCCAGGAGCCTCTTCCGGGTCTCCCATGCGGGTGCACGGGCCCAAGCACTTGGGCCATCTACTGCTTTCCCGAGCCATAGCAGAGAGCTGGATTGGAAGTGGAGCAGCCGGGACTCGAACCGATGTCCATATGGGAGGCCAGTGCCACAGAGGGAGGCTTCGCCTATTAAGGCACAGCGCCGGCCCCCTTAGCCTGTTCTTATCTGGGCTTTCAAGAAGAAAATGTCATTGATGAATTGCTTTGCATACATAAAGTTCACCCTATGAAGAGGACATAATTGTTATAGAAAGCAGAGAGAGAAAACACTACCAGCACCCTGAGTCCCTGGAAGGGAAAGCCAGAAGTTTCTGACGAGATATTCATTAACAGGAAACCATTAGTTTGTGTGTGTGTGTGTGTGTGTTTCTGTTTTTGTTTTTGACCAAGAGACAGAGCCAGGCAGACAGAGCATTCCCACCCTCTGGTTCACTCCTCAGATACCTGCAATGACCAGGGCTGGGCCTGCTGAAGCCAGGAGCCAGGAGCTCAATCCAGTTCTCTCACAGCAGTGACTGAGCCATCACTGCTGCCCCCACCCCTCCAACAGGGTCTGCACTGGCAGGGAGTTGGAGTCAGAAGCTGCAGCCAAGAATCAAACAGGCACTCCGGTGTAGTACGCGGGCATCTTAACCCACGTCTGCACTACTCAACATCTACTCCCAGATTTTTTTTTTTAATGGGAAATAATCTAGAGCAGTTTTCCCAGTGTAAAACTATGATCAATTTTTCTCTAAAATCCTGATGCTTCTCAGAGAGGGTGTAGGCTCTTCTAGTCGAACCGCACCATCTGTGCAAGCATTTTACTATTTTTAGCTGGAAAAAGGGTCATTAAACAGACAAGGGCTTATCAGTAAAATTAGCATGAACCGTAGAGTTCAGTTTTGTTAATTACTGGGTCTCACTTGCCTTTGCGAGTCATTTCTTCATTTCCCTTTGCACATAACACTGTGTGTTTTTAATGAATGGTTTGCTTTGCTCTCTCAATTTTATTTTCATGCAACTGAGAAAAATCTGCAGAAATGATCCTAGAGCGTTAATACAAAGACTTCACTACTCTCTCCTTTAAAAATGCGAGCTAGATGAGCCCACATGTCCCTTCAGCTCAGGAAATTTGAAAGGGCCCATGAAGGCAAGTGACAGGCAGCCGCTCCTGGGGTCTCAGGAGGGCTCTGCAGGCCACATCTTCCCACCGACGACAGGCCGTGCATCTGCAGTGGCAGCAGCCAGGTGTCACTTTGCATTTGGGACCACAAGGCCGATTTATTCTTGGTATGGTCTCCAGGCTTTGTGTCAGATTTTAGGGTGTCAATTACAGCACTCAAACAGCAGGTGCAAGAATGCAGGTCAGCCCTGTATCTGCTATGAACTGAGGCTCGGAGGCCCGGAGCGCAACTCTGCGTGTTCCAAGTGCTCCTGGAAGCCGACTGCACAGGATGGCTTCAAGTTGCTGTGCAGAGACAGCCTGCTGGGAAGATGGGCTACCTCCCGATCCGCAGGGGTTGTCCAGGTCTCGGAGCTGTGCCCCAGTAGCCTCTGCCTCCGCTCTCAGCCCGGCCTTGCAGAATGATGAATTTCATCTTCCTCAGCATCTCACGTTCTCGCCACTCCCGGTCCCCACGTGTCTGACCCCTGGCGAACTACGCGACATTATATGCAGACCCGGTGTTCTGGACAATGCCTCCTGCTCGGCAGAACTTTCTGGAAAATTCCTCTCCTAGGCCTGGGCCGCCCCCTTCGGCTCTGCACGTGAAGAGGGTTTCCTGTGCTTTGTGTTCACTCTCTGAGCCAGTGTTAGTGCTGAAGGGACCTCTATGTCTGCCTGGGTTTTGTTTGCTAGATTTTTCTTTTCTGGGTGATGATTTTTGTTGTTGCTTCCTGTGGAATTTTTGGGGGGTGGTGACCTTGAGTGAAGCAGGATGGGCATGATTATTAAATAGGTACTAAAGTATTATTCTGATAAAATTTTTTCCTTGCATTTGTGTAATTTTTTTTGCTTATTGGTATAAAGTAATGCATGAGTCACTTTACTTTGTTGACCTTAACAAGTCTGCACGACTTGCTGCTTGAAGAGAGAAAGATTTAAGCCATGAAATGAGGATTGATATTCACAGCGCGAGTCTAACTGTATTTATATAATTTACTCACTGCTTTCAAAAAAGTGACTTCATGTGCTTAAGTCTCTTCAAGTGCTCATTCACGTCCCTACGTCCATCCCCACATTTGAACCTACCCTTTTGTGGACATAGGACATGCATTTGCCTTGCCCATAACCATCAGTGACAATTATTGCATCCCTGGTCACACAGAATCTTGTGGGAAGGCATTGGGTTCTTACGAGGTTAAAAACCTTCTTTCGGGGATAAGTGTTTTTGCTTAATTCTGTGAAGCTAAGACCATCCAGGAAAATACTGAATAATCTGAGAAAGTGAGACTGTTGACCCAAGAATAGAAAATAACATGTCAATAGTTACTTCACTAGTTTAAGAACAAAGCCTGGGGCAGGAGTTCGGTCGAACAGTTAAGACGCCCGCATCCATATTGGAGTGCTGGGCTCAAGTCCCAGCACTGCTCTCAATTCCAGCTTCCTGCCAATGCACCCCGGGAGGCAGCAGTAATGACTCCAGTAGTTGAGTTCCTGTCGCTCATGTGGGAGACCTGGATTGAGTTCCTGGCTCCCTCCCAGCTTCTGCCTGGCCCAGCCTCAGCTGTCCCCGGGCATTTGAGGAATGAACCAGCAAATGGAGGATCTCTTGCCGTCTCTCCCTCTCTCTGTGACTTTGCCTTTCAAATGCAAAGAAATAAATATGTTTTTAAAATTATGTACATTCTATATATTCAGTAAGTTTTTCTTTTGAATAGATGCTATCTAATTTGCATTTATTTCTCTTAACTAAATTCCTTGGTTGTTTTTGTTATTATATAAACGTGGTCTATAGTTCTGAAATTTTCTTAAAAGACTTATTTCATTGGAAAGGCAGAATTAGAGAGAGGAAGAAGTAGGGAGGGAGGGTGAGAGGAAGAGAGAGAGAGAGAGAGAGAGAGAGAGAGAGAGAGATCTTAAATCCTCTGGTTCATTCCCTGTATGACAGCAATGGCCAGGGCTAGGTCAAGCCAAAGCCAGGAAATTAGAACTCCACCTGGGTCTCCTACATGGGTGGCAGGGCCCAGATACTTGGGGCATCCTCTGCCTCTTTCCCAGGTGCATTAGCAGGGAGCTGGATTGGGAGTGAAGCAGCTGTGTTCAAACTGGTGCTGACATGGGATGCCGGTGTGGAGGCAGCAGCTAACCCTGCTGTGCCACTATACCACCTCCCCCACACTTCTGAAATTAAATACAGCTCGTAGTGGGCTCACAGACATTACTTTTAAAAGATGACAACATGGTTTTTAAAAAAGACAATGTCACAAAATAAATATCTCTTGTGTCAAAATACTCCTGTGCAGGGCTAGCGCTGTGGCACAGCGACTAAATTCCCAGCCTGCAGCACCGGCATCCCATATGAGCGCCGATTCGAGTCCCGGCTGCTCCGCTTCCCATCCAGCTCTCTGCTATGGCCTGGGAAAGCAGTGGGAGATGGTCTAAGTGCTTGGGCCCCTGCACCTGTGTGGGAGACCCGGAGGAAGCTCCTGGCTCCTGGCTTTGGATCAGCACAGCTCTGGCCGTTGCAGCCAGCTGGGGAGTGAACCAGCTGATGGAGGACCTCTCTCTCTCTCACTCTGTGTAACTCTGACTTTCAAATGAATAAATAAATATTCTTTTAAAAAAATAAAATACTCTGTGCCCAGTCAGTGGTGTGTGTATTCTGGAATTGTGCCCTTTAATAAGCTCGGGTAGTTAAACTCACCTTGAGTCCGGAGCTCTTTAATTCAGTGTCGTGATTCACCTGAGTGTGGGGCACTGATGCTGTCCTGTGTGGCAGAAGAGGGGACTGAGCCGTCCCAGAAGTTCTGCCCTGTGGGCTGCTGGCCCCTTTCCATTCCCAGCTCTTAGCAGTGCGTTGTGTCTTTCCAGGTTCCACGGTTTGGCATCCCGACTGTAAGCAGTCTACCAAGACAGAGGAGAAGCTGCGGGTAAGGAAACAACCGGAACCAAGTACACTGTGGGCCAGGTGCTTCACAGGGCTAGGGTTTGGGTGAGAGGACTCTTTACCGACTTTTCCCTCCCAATGGCAAACCAAGTTCAAAGGCCAGTTGGCCACCGGAGGGGGTTGTGGGTTTTGTTCCAGATGTTTATGTTGGGCAAACGAAGCCCTGCACCGCTAGCCAGCTTCTCAGTAAAGCATTGGAGGGCGAGTCAGACCATGCGGAGGGGTAAACTGAGTCATTGAGCACCCCCACCTCCGCTGACCGTCCTGCCAGACTCCTCTGTACTTCATGCAGAAGGCGCCACTCCAACCCCAGCTCTGCACCCAGCGCTCAGCTCTCAGTACATCGTACTGAGCTCGCAAATCCAAATCCACCAGAGTGTGACGCTTCGTCAGCTAAAACCTGTGGGAAATAATAGTGAGCCAGGAATGTCAGTCAACTCTCTGAATACCTCCAGATGCCAGAATTGTATCCGTTTTGGGAGCAGGAGGAGTAAGGTCAAGCTCAGGACCAGCATCCCGTTCATACGCCTCCCGTTTCTCACCTGGGCTATGGTGTGTCTTCCAGAATGATCCTCAGGCTGAACTCCAGCCCCCAGTCCCTCAGTTTAGCTAACTTAGAGGTACCTAGGGAAGAGCTGGAGTTGGCTTTTGCTCCACCTGCTGTCTCATGGCCTAGATTTATTCTGGAAGCCAGACTGGAGAGTGGAGAATGCTTTCTTCCAAAGCTGCCAGTCGGAGCTGTCCATTGTCCCCAGGGCTGCATAGCTGCTGCACCCATGGGACCTGGTCCCTGGTGTACAACCTGTGAGTTTGCAGCACTTCAGCTGTCACCGCGGGGGAGCAGCTCTTGTTTTCTTGGATCTTTTTCTTTGTTCTCTTCCTCGAAACACCTGCGGGCACAGGTGCTTTTTCTCTTGGCTTTTTTTCCTCCCTCTCCTCAGCTAACATCAATCCATCCGCTGGAGATGCTGTGCCATTTGGATATTTTTAAACCCCTTCCTTGCCTGTGATTTTGAGCCTATTTTAAGTAGAGGGAAAAATACCCCTTCTCAGAATAATTAAGTAAAGGTAAGAAAGTGGGTGAGGAATTTGTCCACTGACGTCACAATGGTTTTGCTCTCTGTTGCTGACGTGACTCCCACGCAAGTGCCTGTCCTGGTTCCTGAAGGCCATCACCTGGACAGGCACCCACAGGGACAATCACCCAGCTCTGGATGCCAGGCTCTGGGGACTTGGAGGAACCACAGGTGCTTTTGGAATAGGTTATCTTTATGAAATACGAGAACATTAAAGACTGTACTTACTGTCACTTGCACCCTAAGATTCCCAGCATGGTGGGGGAATACTGCCCAGGAGCCTTGGAGCAGCCAGGGCTTTGCACTGTCTCTGCAGTACTGCTCTTAGTTTTTTTGAATAATCATTTTGCTTCCTCCCTAATGAAGTCTTTTGAGGGGAGGAAGAGAGCAATGCCACTGAGGCCAGAATGAATGGAATGTGTATCTTGGGTTTGTTGAATTTCTTAGGTTTGCTGATTTTTTTTTTTATTTAACTCACATCTTGATGGAACTCTCTGGATATGCTGTGTAAACAACTAATGCAATACTTCTACTCATCCTGGCCCAGAGGAGCTATTGTTTTCTTCCTTTAGCAGGCTTCCAGGGAATTCCAAAGCCCTTCTCCCAAACACAAGGCTCACTGGTTGGGAGGCCAGGTCAGGCTCCGGCTCATTGTCTTTGGGAAGCTCAGGGGTGAGGTGGGGGTGCACCTCAGAGGGGACGAGGTCTTCATGTCGCCCCCAGTCGGAGTTCATGCTGACTCTGGGGTTCAGGGGCAAATCGGTTTTGAGCTGGAGAAAGGAGTCGTGCACTCTCCTAAGGGCGTGTCTGCACATTGCAAATCTAGAGCCAAGATTTCCAGGCCCTTCCCTACATGTCACATTAGTACGGTTTCCATAGCAAAATAAAAATGTTTTAAGGCTCGTTCAGCAGCCCCACTGAGTAATCCACATTCCTGATGCTTAAGAACTCATGGGGTGTTTGTAATAGCGGACCCCTAAGGATGACACCAGCTGGCTTCATCGGCTTCCTGCGCTCCGTGTACTATAAGTTCATCGGAGCCAAACTAACGGGACAGGGGTGGGGGGGGCTGGAACTTAGATAAATACACTATAACTCAAGGACCTGCTAATCTGCCTTAAACCTGGGCCCCCAGACTGAACAGAACCTACACACGCACATCAGCTAGGCAGTGCTGCCTGATGTTTACTGTCAGATTCGTTTTCCCCACGGGTTTGTTTGCATGGTGACCCCGCGTGAGGAGATTGCTTTGTTCACTCTTTCCTTTTTCATGTTTCACGGCAGCCTCCACACATCCATCGTCCTTCATCCGATTTCTTTTATCCCAAAAGCCTGATCCGACGCACAGGACGGTCCCCAGCCCTGCAGGTGGGCGCTGAGTGTGGGCCAAGGCTTGGAGCCCCTGCCCTGGGCCCAGGCCGCTGCTGCTTTCTCCCGGGCTGCTTTCCTCACATAACTTGTCTGGCGCCTGCGGGAGGCAGCTGCTTCTCTCACCCCATGAGTGCATCTCACACTGGTGCTGGCTGTTTTCTCCTCTGGTCGATGTTTTCCTGCAGAGCCGTGCCTAACGTGTTGCCTTGATCCAAGCGAGCACGTGTGAAGCCTTTGGGTCCTGGGTCCCCGCATTTGTTTACAGAACAAATGTTTGTCAACTACCCGGCTTAGTGCTGGGCTGGATGCTGGAGACCTGGCCTTGCAGGGGCAAAAAGATAGATAAATACCAAGACAGTGGTGCAGAAAGATGTTCCAGGACGTGGCTCGCGTGGGGCAGATTCCTTGCAATGTCAAGTGACAGAACGCTCTCACGGGGCACTTCCTGGGAGAAGCTGTCTTTGAGCTGACTTTGGAGGCTGGATGAGATCTGAGCACTAGGAGGTGAAGGAGAGGGAGCAGGGCTGATGAAGAGGATGGCAGCTTGGAGCTGGGGCAAAGCAGTGCTTGGGAAGGAAGTGGTTTGGCTCGGAGAGGAGCAGTGAGCAGGAAGGAGGCAGCTAAAGCAGGCAGCCACGCTGTAGAGGTTGGGGAGACTGAGTGGAACTGAACCTCGTCGTAGTGAACGGCCTGAGCCCAGCCTTCTGTGCACCTGTAACTCCTAGTCTTCCCACTCTACCACAAGGGGGCAGTGAGACAGAAATCTGAGGCTGAGGTCATTATCAGGGGCCGCTCAGGGAGCAAGTGCAGGACCCGCCTCGGGGCTGGGAGCAGAGAAAGGAATGGACAGGCTGCCCTGATAAGCAGCCAGGAAAGAGGTCATGCTCCCTCTCAGAGGAGCGGTGGTGGCCTTGGCTTGTGAAACCGCAGGCCACTTTCCCCTGCCCCACCTCGGCCCAGGGGAGAGCCCACTGCAGCACAAGATGGCAACACAGCTCTTCGGTCTCAGCTTTGCACCTGCACCTTCTTGCTGTGCCAGCCAGAACGGCGCTGGAGAGGAGACAGTTGAGGTTTCTATCTCTTTTTATTAAAACCGCATCTCCTTTGAATGATTTGGAAGACAGATGCCTGGAATTTCAGAGTGGAAAGAAAGCATGCAGAGGTCAGCCCCCCAAGCAGAGGATGAAGTCAGACGGACTGAGCAGCCGGCCCGAGGCGTCACCGCCAGACCACGAGACTCGCGGGCTCTGATCCCAGGCGTGCAGGCCTCGCGTTGCGCAGGGTGCTGGGTTTCACCCTAACTCAGATCTGCGGTTGAATCTTCGTTCTGCGGTAAAGCTGAACTCCAGTGGCAGAGCTGCTAAATACAATGACATTAAAGCCTCACAAATTCAGAGGCCCAGCCAAAGCTCATCCCACTGCAAAGGAGTGTGGTCCAGAATTAGTGCCTCTCTTGGCAAGAAGTTGCCTTTTCCCATCATGTGTGAGGGGTCCCCCCCCCCCGGTAGAATACTCTTAACTCAAATAATATTGTATTTTGTGAGCCTAAGCCTAAAACCAAGTGATGCATTCTCATAATGTGAAAAATACTATCATCAAGGCAACCTTTTTTTTTTTTTTTTAAATTTGCTCCAGACCCTTAAGTTTGAGAGATTGGGAGCATCTGGGGAGAGAGAGAGATCTGTTTTTCATAACTTCTCTCTTCCTACCCTGTTGTTCAAAAGGCACATCTGATTCCCATTATGGAGCCGTAAATATCAATGAAGTCAGCTTCAGCTCCATCACAGAAAGCTGTAAACAGCCTGGGACCCGGCAGAGAAAGCAGGCCTTTGGCAAGGGCGCCGCCCGCCCGTGGGCAACCGAGGAAGGGCTCAGTTGAAGGAGCCAGGAATCTCCAAAGCGGTGCCGCTCTCGGATCCCAGATGTTTTGAGCGCCTGGGTATTCTGGCAGCTCTTTTTGCACCACGTAAAATTAAGAAGCCTACGCGATTAGATAAACCGACAGTATTCCCGGCAGTCACTGTGCCTGGCGCCCCAGAAACCAGTCCCGCTTTTGTTGCAGAGAAAGTCAGACTTGCAGGAGGGAGGTCGTCTGGTTAAGTAGGCTCAGCAATCAGTCACGCCTCCGCGTCCGCCTCCCTGAATCACGGCTGAAAGAAATAATGCAAACACAGTTACCTAAGAAAAACACGCTTGTACGTGGGTCGCCAGGACTTTGCCTAGAGGCAAACTTCAGTGCTGGGCGTATATGACTTCTTCCAGATGAGGCGCGTGGTATTCCCAGGACCAAGTTTGTAATGATCCGGAGTGGGTGGCTTGCTTTAATTCCAAAAGGGGGTTTCTCTGCTGTACGTCTGCAGACTAAAGCACGCACTGCCTGCCCTATATAATAGACAGCATGTATTTTCTTTTGAAACTCGAAGCCACCCATTGTAGTGTAGGCACTCACAGACCGGTAATATACCAAACAAATAGGCCACGTGCAGCTTTTTCTAAAAAGGAACTAATTAGAGGCTTTCCATATGCCTGGAACAAAGAAGTAATTTTGTGGGTTACTACTATATTAATGTCACTGTCATGCACACTGTTTCATTCACGGCTTTCACGTCATGTGGCCATGCTATTCTCTTTGGGGTGTTTTAATAATTCACACATGTAAAGGTGTTAAGGTTTATCCTGGAAAGGCGCTGAGGCCTCTTGGTCATGGGGAGGCTAATAGCATTTGGGCCACCATCTCCAGGGCAGGAATCCATGCCCTGAACCCTGTCCTGTCTCCTCTCCACTCACAAATTCTTTTTTTCCAAAGGCATTGACTCCACCCTTTCTTTTACTTCGTAGTGGACAATCAAAGTGTGCAAATGTTAAAAGTGTTCCTTCCTCTGCAGCTGTTAGCACCACCTTGTCTAGTGAACCTCAACAAAAACCCAAGGCAGGTACTGTCGGCACCCACAGGGGTTAGCATAGGTGTCAGGCACCTTTTAGCCGTAGTGGCCCCATAGTTGTCCACCAGATCGGCCCGATCTGGTCGCCAGTTGCCTGTAGTTTCTAGTCCTTCCTAGAGCATGGCTTTGAATGAGTGCAAATTAGACAAATGTAGTTATTGCAACCCCGCTGCTGCTGAATGGGGGGAGGGCTGGGGCGGCAGGGAGGTTTCCAGGGTTCGCCTAATGAAGGTCCCATGTGTGTGGTGGCCCATAATTGCACGTAAGTGGAAAATGCCATTTCTTCACTTCTGCGGTAGGCAGAGCTCTGGTAAGTGTCTGAATGGTCAGTATTTGAAGAAGGTGAGAGCGGGAGTGGAATCATCAGCAGATCTCCTCGGTCAATGCTTGCTCTGTGGCTGTGCCTTCTGAATGGCAGCGGCGTGTGGACAAAGTCGAGGCAAAGGGGAAGAAGTCAGTCACAGGTAGTTGGAGAGCTTTTAAAAGGAAGCCATGGCGAA
The DNA here is from genome assembly GCF_051225735.1 of Oryctolagus cuniculus. Classification (NCBI taxonomy): domain Eukaryota; kingdom Metazoa; phylum Chordata; class Mammalia; order Lagomorpha; family Leporidae; genus Oryctolagus; species Oryctolagus cuniculus. Next base: position 15,745,745 of record NC_142881.1, read on the forward strand.
AACCAGAAAGTGGGCTCTGACAGCGCGTAAAGCGGTTCTGTTTGTCTCCAGTTGAAATGAACTCCCAGGCTTCTGGTGAGGCCTCTTTGTTAAGTGTGTGTGTGTGTGAAAGAGAGAGAGAGAGAGAGAGAGGAATTCTTGTTGAAATCAAAAGTGAAGGTGTGCTGGAGAAATGTAGGGCAAGTGGAGCCTCTATTATGAGAGCTGAGTGAGGCCCTTAGGTACCTCCCCTCCTTACTCTATTTTTTGCCAAAGATGGCATCAAAAGAAAGACTCACATTTTTCCAACTGTCCTTTCAAGTGTTTTTTCTGTGCAAGGTAAAGGTGCATAAAGTCATGTCAATAACTGGCGTCTACTGTAACAGCTTCATCCTAGGTCCTGGCTGTTTCCCTTTCCCTGTAGAACAGAAGTGGGCCTGCCTTTGGAGGCGAATATTTTAAGTCACCTTATTTAGAACAAAGACAAGAGAGTGATAGTTTTCATCATAACTCTCATAGAGAGTTCTAGAAACATAGCTGCTGACCTGTTGGGTTATTGAATTTAGTTCATATCAGAGATTACAGGCTCCACTGTGCCCCTGGCATCTTCACTCAATGTCCCAGATGCCTGTCGAGGAAAACTGGCCTTTGCCATAGCAGCCCGGTGCCTGGAGACACCTGATCTACCCCCATTCCAACACAGTGAGTTCTTGCAGTGTGTGATACAGCTAATGCAATCAAAATACTTCCAGTTAGCAGGCATTGTGTCCCGCTCCTTCATCCCATCTCGGGATGTTTCTTCTGCTTTCACCTTTTTTGTCACGTAGTTATATTGATGGAAAGTAAATGATCATAGTTAACTTACAGTGTAGACGAAAATTTAGTGCAGGGATTAAGTGCTTGGACTCGGGCCCCCAGGTGTTTGGGTTCAAGTCCTGCCTGTCCCTCTCCTACCTGTGCAGCACTCACCTCCTCATCTATAAAATAGAGCTATTGAGAAGATGAATTCAGAGCAGCCTTGGGGTGCACTCAGCATAGGGCGCTACATGGTGTGTGGTCAGTAACCAATAGTGCTACCCATAGTCTGGGGTGGCTACTTAACACGTTTTTTTGTTTGTTTGTTTGTTTGTTTGTTTTTTGGCAGGCAGAGAGGACAGTGAGAGAGAGAGACAGAGAGAAAGGTCTTCCTTTGCCGTTGGTTCACCCTCCAATGGCCGCCGCGGCCGGCGCGCTGTGGCCGGCACACCGCGCTGATCTGATGGCAGGAGCCAGGTACT